>NC_141761.1:88224276-89424276 GCF_982258835.1 Parasteatoda tepidariorum | reverse complement strand
AGTTTAGTTTAGGAACAAAATTACAAGTTGTTACGAAATTGGATGAAGGTTTTTCTAACGAAAACTTTTTAGTGAATTTAAGTAACTTAGTTTTAAAGTAAATTCATGGACAATAGGAAATAAAGATCGTTATAACTTATTTCCTATTAGTAAGATTCAAATCGACGAAATCTATAATTTTTTAAAAATTATTATCAAAATTTAATGTCTTTACCACTAATTTCTTATTTAAGCGTTTAAATTTGCTGTCAAACGTGATCTCTAAAAAGACTAGTCTATAGTTTGTGGTCAATGCATTCGCAATCTTCATCTTCAAAATCACTCATACTACTGCCACTCGGTACCTACATCCACCGAGATCTTCTCCATTTAAATACTTGGCAAATTAAATTAATGCTGTTGAAATAAGACTAAAATAAATTCTTTCCCCGAGAAATCTTACTTTTTCATAAAATATGACGTTTTCAAACTGTCTTCCAGTTAAGTTTTTCATACAACATTAGTTTCAATGGTGAAAACTTTCAGTCGAAATATGTGTTACAACTTATGAAAAATTAATTATCAAATATTTATTAATGTTGATTTTTAATACCATACACTGCATAATAAAGGATACATTTATTTATTCACACAATGGAACATTTAAATTTTAATTCAATTCTCAAATTTTACAAAAATGTAAATTAAGAACCTTCTTCCGCTGAGCTCATTGCATATCATTAGTTTCAATGTTGAGACTTTCAATGAATTTAAATGTTAAATAATCGTCAAATGCTTATAAACGTAGTTTTTTCTGTTTATCGTCAAATTTGTAAAAACGTCTTTTTTTCTCTTAAACGTAGTTTTTAATATCATATTCTGTTTAATAAAAGATGCATAAAATATGCATCTATTCATTCACAAATTGGGACATTCAAGTTTTAATTCAATTCTCAATTTTTACAAAAATGTCAATTAAGAACCTTCCTGTGCTGAGTTCTTTGCTTATCGTTAGTTTTAATGCTGAGGCTTTCAATGAATTTGAATATTAAAATTATTAAAACATCGACTTATCAAATTTTTTACAAAGGCAAACTTTTTGGTGATTTTAGTATCATAAACTGCATAATTAGATATGTATAAAGTATGCATCTATTTTGACTAAATGGGGCATAATAATTTAAATTCAATTCTCAATTTTTACAAAAGTGTTAAATAATCTTTTTCTACGAAGCTTTTTGTATATTAGTGTCGATTTTGAGACTTTTTATGAATTTAAATACTATTTAATTTATGACAATATTTCCTCATCAAATACTAATTAACCAAAATTTTTCATTTGGTTAAATATAGCATACTTTATAATAAAAGGTATCTGAAGCATGCATCCACTTATTCACAAAATGGGCTATTTTATTTCAATTAAATTTTTACAAAATAGTCAATTTAGGAATTTCATTTGCTAAGCTCTTGGTATATCAGCAGTTTCAATCTCGAGACTTTCAAATAAATTTTAATGTTAAATTTATAAACAAAGTGATTAAATTATTTACAGTGGGTTGAATAACATATACTGTTTAATAAGAGATGCATAAAGTATGTATTTATTTATTCACAAAATAGGGCATGAAAGGGCTTTCATTTCCGCATTGAAGTGGCTGATTAACTGCATTAATACTCTAGTCTGTCCTTTTTCATAGATAGTTAAATTCTCACGCCATTCTGTCGTTACTGCCTAAGTGCTCTAAAAACGATTTCTCTGAAATGATTTGTCACAGAAATTTTCTTCAGCACAGATCGATTGTCTGCAAAACAGTTATGAAGTTTTGAACTTTTTGTTTGATTAAGGGAAATAAAATTATAAATTGTTTTATTTATGGAAGCTTGATTGAAATTATCGAGTTTCTCTTATTGGTCATTAAGATAAGTTTCGAAGGCTCTTTCCACGATGAAAGAAAGCTTTTTGGGGAATGACCAGCCATTTTTTATAACTGTAGTGAGTTTTGTAATAGTTACAATAAAATATATAACATTTTGATAGTTCGTTTCTTCCACCTTTTGCTAGGACCATCAATTGGATATCTTCAAGTGACGTAGTGTGAGTATCTCAATCTTGATTGGCTGTTGATACGTGGCATTTGTTTACGTTTGCAATTGTTTTTTCTTTCTATTTCGAGTACACCAAGCCTGTCTAGTATCAATTTTCTTAAGTGACACATTCTATATTCTTTCTCAATAATTCTTTCACTGTATACTTCTAAACACAAAGACAGCATGAAGCTATGTAGAGCATTAACAAACTAACATAGAAGTTGCAAGGCACACAAAACAGAAATATATCACGGTATAAAGTCTAAAAATATAAAAAAGATAATTGGTTTGCAAAAGCATAAATAAAAATAAAAATATTAAAAAATAACGGGTTAGCAAAAGCATAAATAAAATAAACAAAGCACATAAAGAGATAAACAATAAAATAAAAGCAGACGATAAAATTAGAAGTCAATTTTTAGAACGATAGAGTTATTGAGTTTTCTTTAGATTAGTTTTTGTTTGGAATTTGAGTTTCCTTATATCCCGTTAAGGGTTTTTCTTGTTATTTTATGATCTTTTCACTATCCCGTTACGGGTAATTCATATTTGTTACTGTTTGTGTTTGTGAATAAAAGTTTATTAAAGAACTGTTCAGTTTTTTTTTATAAAAACTTGATACGCTACAACGGTTACAATAAAATATATAACAAAATAATAAATCCAACTTAAAGTAAAAGACGGAAACGAGAAAGAATTGTATTCTAGCAATTTCGATGTACGATACGGAGCTGCATTAACTTCACGTTTATTAATATTCCAACTCATATGGAGAAACTTATCTCAGCTTTAACACGCCCATTTTGTTTATAAATGATCAGCTGACGCTGATGTCATAGGTCACATGTGAGGGTATCCATGAGCTTCTTTTTGAAGTGAAAGTACCCAACTGTTGATTTTGAAAGGGACAAAATGTTATTGTAAAGAGTGTTACAGCTTTTTTAAATGAAAAGTGTTCACAATATTTCTTAATCTATGAAAATCAATTGTACTTTGTTGGCTTCCAAAAAAGTACAAAATTTGAAAATTATGAATGGAGATGTCTAAGCTGACGTCATTTCTCTTTCCTGTCTAATGTCAATCTATCAATGTTCAATCAATTAGATAGCAGCCAATATGAACATGTTTCTATTGGGATGGGAATACGTATCTTCCAATAGGAATAGTGCAAATAGCTAGTTGCCATGCACAACTACAAAATTGCAACAATTGATTAATTTATTCCACCTAAGGATGTAGTTCAGTCAGTATGTAGTTCTCAATGCAAAATCTCGCCAAATTGGCAGGTATTTTTTTATTTTTTTGTAAAGAAGTTTAAATATTTGAAACATTTTTTTATTTTAAAATCAAAACTATTTTCTTCAGAAAAATTAATTCAACAATTCATTAGAAAATTGTAGAATAGTTTAATTGATAGCATCTTGCAGGTACTATGGTTTTTCTTGTTTTGTTTATTCATTTTCTATTTTTGTCATTTGCAACTTAAATTCAGCTTTTCTATTTCAAATTTTTGTTTTGTTTTCTCATTCTCTACAGGCAGTTTTTAAAGAAGAGCGCCTATTCTTGAACGCTTGAAACACATCTACTGTTTCTATCTTCATAATTTTTGAACCAAATGATGTTTCAAAATTATCAAGCAGGAAATTTATTTTAAAAGGAAAGTTTTCCTAAATATTTAGAGCATATCTATAGTTGTTGCCTTTTTTATTTTCCTTGACAAAAATGTCGAAATACACGCGTTAGCGATATATGTTAATCAGTTAACCCGATTGTTTTTTAGCAATTAGGATCTTTTTTATCGTAGCAACAGCTACCATATTTATCTGTGCGTGCATGACTTTTAAATATTTACAAAGTAACATAAATATAATAAAGGAATAATTCGACTTTTTTTTTAACCAGACAGTTTTGAATCCCTACAATAATTTTGAGTTCAGTAGTAAGTGGGAAGAGGCATTTATCAGAACAGTGATTATAAAACTATAAAGAAACATCACAGAGATTATCAAACTACTCAGCGATTATCAAACAATTAAAAAACATCATAGTGATTACACTGGGGAATAATTTTTTTTCCTGTTGCATGAGATTTTTTAAAATATCTTAGATACTTTCGTATCGCTGATTTAAAATCTGCATTCGGTTTTATTCTCCAAGCTATTGTTTTTTTCTTCCTAGAAGACATGTTTAGTCTATTTTTTAGCAAAATGTGCAAATTTATAAGGGTTATAAATTACAGGGACTCACGTAAAAGTTGCGACCAGCTTCTAGGTGAGTTTAAGCACATCATCAGGATAAAAATTTCTTAGGAACCCATGTCCGGAAGTGTCACCATGCTCCCCAAAGCTAGAGGCACTTCTTTATTATGAAATCGCTCTTTACTTCTGAACAATTCATAAAAGGAAAGCGCCTCTAGCCGCTTACTGCCTAATTTCTGGGCAAGGTTTCGATGCCATTTTAATCCCGATTATGTGCCATAACTCCCCTTGAAGTTTATTGCAATTTTTACGCAACCACCTGTTATTTATAACGTTTTTAAAATTGTACATTTTTGGGCTTAGCTGATAAAGTGAAGAAGCTGAATTTCAGAAGTAGAATCTCCTATAAGCTGAAATTCAGCTTATAGGAGAGTTTAAGCATATCATCAGGATTGAAACAGAATCAGAACCATTGCCTGTCATATGCCGCTTTCATATTTTTTTTCTTCGTGTGCTTCTGAACAGGTCATAATTGGGAAGAATCTCTAGCTACGACGACGACATTTCCAGGCATGGGTTCCTGTACAGTTTTAATCCTGACTCCTTTAGAAATGTGTCGCAACATTTTCGCGACCCTCTGTTATACAAAATGCTTTTTAAACTAGTACATTTCAACGAAAAATAAACTAAAAATGTCATTTAAAAAATCTATCGCTTTAAGAGGAAAACTATTTTCAGAATTCAAATCCCTACATCCGAATCTGGCAAGATCAAGTATTTGGATAAATGCAATAAAAAATTTGCTCCCCTGTACTTAAAATTGCAAACAATCACTATGATTATTAAATATTATCAAACATCAAAGTGATTATAAAAACTACAAATATCACGGTGATATCAAATAAACAAATATCACGGCGACTATCAAACTATAAATAGACAAAAACAGACATCATTTCCGAGAAACACCAAATTATAAAGTAAAGTAGTTAAACATAAAGCTTTGAGCCTTTCTTGTCCTCGTTCTGCGTATTGTCACAGATATTTACACCCTGTCATCCGATTCATAACAGCTGTTATGTCTGAATTACTTTTTGCTTAAGCTTATTACACATTTATCACTGCTCAAAGATGACATTCTTTTTGATGACAGAAATAATAGCTCAATATTTAGTCATTATAAATAGTAATAAATTGGGAAATTATAACATAACTTTTGTATCTTTTTCTTATTTAAGTTTTGAAAGTATCTGAAGCTTTTATAAATATCAGTTTTTTAAATATTTAGGTATTCACTTGTAGTACTCTTATTCTTAGTGGTTTATATTTTAGTACTATATTAAATATTATAAAATCAGCATTAGATTTTTAGAAATTTCAGTATCTTAAATTTTTAAGTATTCATCCACAGTACTCTTACTCTTTGTGGTTAATATTTTAGTACTATATTCAATATTATAAAATCAGCATTACGTTTTTATAAATAACAGTTTCTTAAATTTTTAAGTTTTCATTCATAGTTCTTATTCTTAGTGGTTAATATTTTAGTACTATATTCAATATTATTGCATCAGTATTACATTTCTTAGGGATTAAATTTAATAGTATTAAAAAGAAAAACTAAGCTTATAGAAAAATGGTACGGCAAATTTAAAAATGTAGTCTGTTGTGTTATTGTTTTTAAATTGATTCTTCAAACTGAACAAAAGCAAAATAACAAAAAATGTAACAAGTCAGTTTTTACGAGAATTTTCAGTTTTTTTTTTATATTTAAAAATTTTTAAATTAATTTTAATTTATAAAATAAAAAGAAACTTTATAAGAGAAAAATTGTTAAAAATATTCGAAACACGTTATTTTGAAAGCAATTTTTGCTTAAAATAAGTATGAAGAACTTTAATAACAATAAGTTTTGAGGTGATTTTTTTACTTGGTTTCATATATAAAAGAAATCAGTAAATCCTTAAATATTCATTAGAGTTAAATTACTATAATTTAAAAAATATCATGATTTCACTATTTATTTTTTACAATTTATTATACGTTTTTTAATTAGGAATTTATTATTCATCTATTATTCAATGACTAATTAATAACTAAAATGTAAAAAATAGCACTGTATCTCATTTAAAATTAACTTATGTTACCGATTGCAATTAATAACTTATTAGACTTTTTTCGGAACTCGTTTTTATGTATCATTATTGAATCATATATTTTCTATTTATTTATTATATATTTACTTTTTAGGAATTAAATTTTCATTTCGGCATTGTAGGATTAACTGATAAATTCCTAAAATTCCAAAAATACCATTGTATCTGAAAAATAATTTATTTATTTATATTACCGATTGCAAATAGTAACTTACATTACTTTTTTTCCGGAACTCACTATTCATTTATCACTATTTAACCATTATATATTTTCTATTCATTAATTTATTATGTTTTCTATTTATTTATTTATTATATATTTACTTTTTACTTTTTTTATATTCGCAGAGTAGAAATAACTAAAACCTCAAATGTCAGACATACCATTGTATCTGATGATTTAATAACAGTTGTTATGTTACTGATTGTAACTAGTAACTTACATTACTTTTTTCGGAATTTTCCATTTATTTACCACTATTTCCTCATTACGTATTTACCATTTACTATATATTTACTTTTTATGAGTTAAATATTCATTTCAGCTGTGTTGAAATGACTGATTAATTTCCAAAATGTCAAAAATATCATCGAATATGCGATCATAAAAATCTACCATTTATGCTACTGGCTGTGATTTGTAATATATATTTTTTTTAAAATAAAAAGATGAGTATTTTTATAAAACAAATAATTTTGACAGTGACTTTAATGTTTAAACTGTAAGCAATCTGTGTAAACTAACAAAAGCCTCATAAAACTATCCTTCTAAACGTCGGCACAATAAATGTCATTTTTATGAGTAGATAATAAATGAAGCGATTGGTTTCGTTAAAATTCTCCACGGGTCTTTGAACCAGTAGCCCGCTTTGATTCTTTTCTCAAATATGTGATCGACGTTGCTATGGTAACACAACTAACAACAGTACAAAAAGTGGTGGGACTCATATCAGTGAACAATTCTTAGTGTCTCAAATAACGCACTAGATTCATTGATATTTTCCGCACTTTTGTAGGTCACAGTGTAAGTTCCTAATGAACAAAAATAATCTTATAAATTGATTAAAATTTACTTTTGCCTATACATTATTTAATACACCAATATTTTATTATTTATCTATTACATTGAGTACATATTTTGCGTATGCTTTCGATTACTTAAAGAATGAATCTAAACGGAGCTTCCTTAGAAAGAAAGTTTTATTTATTCATTAATGTTTTTAAATTATTTTTATTTTTGTTTAGTATTTCTTTTTATTAATTAGAACTGATATATACTACTCTATATAATCAGCATTTAGCATTCGTAAATCGTAATCCTACTCATTATTCCAACTTTGGGTACAAGTTGGTCTCTGTGTTGGTCTACAATCTCTGTGATGTTTCTTTATAGTTTTATAATCACTGTTCTGATAAATGCCTCTTCCCACTTTGGGTATGTTTTCTATTACTCAAAGAATCAATCTATCAATGTAAACGGATCTTTATTAGAGTTAAAGGTTTATTTATTACTGTTTTTTATTAATTGTTTTAATTTATTATTGTTTCTTATTTCTTTTTATTTATTAGAACTGATCTCACTTCGTTTGTTCATTTCACCGTAATCCTATTCACTATTCCACCCTTTATAAATCGTTATCATACTTGTTATTTCAGCATTCGCTATTACAACATTCGATACACATTTAGCGTATGAGCACGCTATATACCACTCTACAATGATTATTATATTCAGTATTACTTAAAGAATCAATCTAAACTGAGCTTTCTTAGAGAGAAAATTTTATTTATTACAGTTTTTTATTGATTGTTTTTATTTATTGTTTCGTATTTCTTTTTATTTATTAGAACTGATCTCGCTTCGTTTGTTCATTTCAGCGTAATCCTATTCACTATTCCAGCCTTTATAAATCGTTATCATACTTGTTATTTCAGCATTCGCTATTACAACATTCGATACACATTTAGCGTATGAGCACGCTATATACCACTCTACAATGATTATTATATTCAGTATTACTTAAAGAATCAATCTAAACTGAGCTTTCTTAGAGAGAAAATTTTATTTATTACAGTTTTTTATTGATTGTTTTTATTTATTGTTTCGTATTTCTTTTTATTTATTAGAACTGATCTCGCTTCGTTTGTTCATTTCAGCGTAATCCTATTCACTATTCCAGCCTTTATAAATCGTTATCATACTTGTTATTCCAGCATTCGCTATTACAACATTCGATACACATTTAGCGTATGAGCACGCTATATACCACTCTACAATGATTATTATATTCAGTATTACTTAAAGAATCAATCTAAACTGAGCTTTCTTAGAGAGAAAATTTTATTTATTACAGTTTTTTATTGATTGTTTTTATTTATTGTTTCGTATTTCTTTTTATTTATTAGAACTGATCTCGCTTCGTTTGTTCATTTCAGCGTAATCCTATTCACTATTCCAGCCTTTATAAATCGTTATCATACTTGTTATTCCAGCATTCGCTATTACAACATTCGATACACATTTAGCGTATGAGCACGCTATATACCACTCTACAATGATTATTATATTCAGTATTACTTAAAGAATCAATCTAAACTGAGCTTTCTTAGAGAGAAAATTTTATTTATTACAGTTTTTTATTGATTGTTTTTATTTATTGTTTCGTATTTCTTTTTATTTATTAGAACTGATCTCGCTTCGTTTGTTCATTTCAGCGTAATCCTATTCACTATTCCAGCCTTTATAAATCGTTATCATACTTGTTATTCCAGCATTCGCTATTACAACATTCGATACACATTTAGCGTATGAGCACGCTATATACCACTCTACAATGATTATTATATTCAGTATTACTTAAAGAATCAATCTAAACTGAGCTTTCTTAGAGAGAAAATTTTATTTATTACAGTTTTTTATTGATTGTTTTTATTTATTGTTTCGTATTTCTTTTTATTTATTAGAACTGATCTCGCTTCGTTTGTTCATTTCAGCGTAATCCTATTCACTATTCCAGCCTTTATAAATCGTTATCATACTTGTTATTTCAGCATTCGCTATTACAACATTCGATACACATTTAGCGTATGAGCACGCTATATACCACTCTACAATGATTATTATATTCAGTATTACTTAAAGAATCAATCTAAACTGAGCTTTCTTAGAGAGAAAATTTTATTTATTACAGTTTTTTATTGATTGTTTTTATTTATTGTTTCGTATTTCTTTTTATTTATTAGAACTGATCTCGCTTCGTTTGTTCATTTCAGCGTAATCCTATTCACTATTCCAGCCTTTATAAATCGTTATCATACTTGTTATTTCAGCATTCGCTATTACAACATTCGATACACATTTAGCGTATGAGCACGCTATATACCACTCTACAATGATTATTATATTCAGTATTACTTAAAGAATCAATCTAAACTGAGCTTTCTTAGAGAGAAAATTTTATTTATTACAGTTTTTTATTGATTGTTTTTATTTATTGTTTCGTATTTCTTTTTATTTATTAGAACTGATCTCGCTTCGTTTGTTCATTTCACCGTAATCCTATTCACTATTCCACCCTTTATAAATCGTTATCATACTTGTTATTTCAGCATTCGCTATTACAACATTCGATACACATTTAGCGTATGAGCACGCTATATACCACTCTACAATGATTATTATATTCAGTATTACTTAAAGAATCAATCTAAACTGAGCTTTCTTAGAGAGAAAATTTTATTTATTACAGTTTTTTATTGATTGTTTTTATTTATTGTTTCGTATTTCTTTTTATTTATTAGAACTGATCTCGCTTCGTTTGTTCATTTCAGCGTAATCCTATTCACTATTCCAGCCTTTATAAATCGTTATCATACTTGTTATTCCAGCATTCGCTATTACAACATTCGATACACATTTAGCGTATGAGCACGCTATATACCACTCTACAATGATTAATATATTCAGTATTACTTAAAGAATCAATCTAAACTGAGCTTTCTTAGAGAGAAAATTTTATTTATTACAGTTTTTTATTGATTGTTTTTATTTATTGTTTCGTATTTCTTTTTATTTATTAGAACTGATCTCGCTTCGTTTGTTCATTTCAGCGTAATCCTATTCACTATTCCAGCCTTTATAAATCGTTATCATACTTGTTATTCCAGCATTCGCTATTACAACATTCGATACACATTTAGCGTATGAGCACGCTATATACCACTCTACAATGATTATTATATTCAGTATTACTTAAAGAATCAATCTAAACTGAGCTTTCTTAGAGAGAAAATTTTATTTATTACAGTTTTTTATTGATTGTTTTTATTTATTGTTTCGTATTTCTTTTTATTTATTAGAACTGATCTCGCTTCGTTTGTTCATTTCAGCGTAATCCTATTCACTATTCCAGCCTTTATAAATCGTTATCATACTTGTTATTCCAGCATTCGCTATTACAACATTCGATACACATTTAGCGTATGAGCACGCTATATACCACTCTACAATGATTATTATATTCAGTATTACTTAAAGAATCAATCTAAACTGAGCTTTCTTAGAGAGAAAATTTTATTTATTACAGTTTTTTATTGATTGTTTTTATTTATTGTTTCGTATTTCTTTTTATTTATTAGAACTGATCTCGCTTCGTTTGTTCATTTCAGCGTAATCCTATTCACTATTCCAGCCTTTATAAATCGTTATCATAGTTGTTATTCCAGCATTCGCTATTACAACATTCGATACACATTTAGCGTATGAGCACGCTATATACCACTCTACAATGATTATTATATTCAGTATTACTTAAAGAATCAATCTAAACTGAGCTTTCTTAGAGAGAAAATTTTATTTATTACAGTTTTTTTATTGATTGTTTTTATTTATTGTTTCGTATTTCTTTTTATTTATTAGAACTGATCTCGCTTCGTTTGTTCATTTCAGCGTAATCCTATTCACTATTCCAGCCTTTATAAATCGTTATCATACTTGTTATTTCAGCATTCGCTATTACAACATTCGATACACATTTAGCGTATGAGCACGCTATATACCACTCTACAATGATTATTATATTCAGTATTACTTAAAGAATCAATCTAAACTGAGCTTTCTTAGAGAGAAAATTTTATTTATTACAGTTTTTTATTGATTGTTTTTATTTATTGTTTCGTATTTCTTTTTATTTATTAGAACTGATCTCGCTTCGTTTGTTCATTTCAGCGTAATCCTATTCACTATTCCAGCCTTTATAAATCGTTATCATACTTGTTATTCCAGCATTCGCTATTACAACATTCGATACACATTTAGCGTATGAGCACGCTATATACCACTCTACAATGATTATTATATTCAGTATTACTTAAAGAATCAATCTAAACTGAGCTTTCTTAGAGAGAAAATTTTATTTATTACAGTTTTTTATTGATTGTTTTTATTTATTGTTTCGTATTTCTTTTTATTTATTAGAACTGATCTCGCTTCGTTTGTTCATTTCAGCGTAATCCTATTCACTATTCCAGCCTTTATAAATCGTTATCATACTTGTTATTCCAGCATTCGCTATTACAACATTCGATACACATTTAGCGTATGAGCACGCTATATACCACTCTACAATGATTATTATATTCAGTATTACTTAAAGAATCAATCTAAACTGAGCTTTCTTAGAGAGAAAATTTTATTTATTACAGTTTTTTATTGATTGTTTTTATTTATTGTTTCGTATTTCTTTTTATTTATTAGAACTGATCTCGCTTCGTTTGTTCATTTCAGCGTAATCCTATTCACTATTCCAGCCTTTATAAATCGTTATCATACTTGTTATTCCAGCATTCGCTATTACAACATTCGATACACATTTAGCGTATGAGCACGCTATATACCACTCTACAATGATTATTATATTCAGTATTACTTAAAGAATCAATCTAAACTGAGCTTTCTTAGAGAGAAAATTTTATTTATTACAGTTTTTTATTGATTGTTTTTATTTATTGTTTCGTATTTCTTTTTATTTATTAGAACTGATCTCGCTTCGTTTGTTCATTTCAGCGTAATCCTATTCACTATTCCAGCCTTTATAAATCGTTATCATACTTGTTATTTCAGCATTCGCTATTACAACATTCGATACACATTTAGCGTATGAGCACGCTATATACCACTCTACAATGATTATTATATTCAGTATTACTTAAAGAATCAATCTAAACTGAGCTTTCTTAGAGAGAAAATTTTATTTATTACAGTTTTTTTATTGATTGTTTTTATTTATTGTTTCGTATTTCTTTTTATTTATTAGAACTGATCTCGCTTCGTTTGTTCATTTCAGCGTAATCCTATTCACTATTCCAGCCTTTATAAATCGTTATCATACTTGTTATTTCAGCATTCGCTATTACAACATTCGATACACATTTAGCGTATGAGCACGCTATATACCACTCTACAATGATTATTATATTCAGTATTACTTAAAGAATCAATCTAAACTGAGCTTTCTTAGAGAGAAAATTTTATTTATTACAGTTTTTTATTGATTGTTTTTATTTATTGTTTCGTATTTCTTTTTATTTATTAGAACTGATCTCGCTTCGTTTGTTCATTTCAGCGTAATCCTATTCACTATTCCAGCCTTTATAAATCGTTATCATACTTGTTATTCCAGCATTCGCTATTACAACATTCGATACACATTTAGCGTATGAGCACGCTATATACCACTCTACAATGATTATTATATTCAGTATTACTTAAAGAATCAATCTAAACTGAGCTTTCTTAGAGAGAAAATTTTATTTATTACAGTTTTTTATTGATTGTTTTTATTTATTGTTTCATATTTCTTTTTATTTATTAGAACTGATCTCGCTTCGTTTGTTCATTTCAGCGTAATCCTATTCACTATTCCAGCCTTTATAAATCGTTATCATACTTGTTATTCCAGCATTCGCTATTACAACATTCGATACACATTTAGCGTATGAGCACGCTATATACCACTCTACAATGATTATTATATTCAGTATTACTTAAAGAATCAATCTAAACTGAGCTTTCTTAGAGAGAAAATTTTATTTATTACAGTTTTTTATTGATTGTTTTTATTTATTGTTTCGTATTTCTTTTTATTTATTAGAACTGATCTCGCTTCGTTTGTTCATTTCAGCGTAATCCTATTCACTATTCCAGCCTTTATAAATCGTTATCATACTTGTTATTCCAGCATTCGCTATTACAACATTCGATACACATTTAG
Organism: Parasteatoda tepidariorum; assembly: GCF_982258835.1. Taxonomy (NCBI): domain Eukaryota; kingdom Metazoa; phylum Arthropoda; class Arachnida; order Araneae; family Theridiidae; genus Parasteatoda; species Parasteatoda tepidariorum. Next base: position 89,410,581 of record NC_141761.1, on the reverse strand, counting down.
CGTATGAGCACGCTATATACCACTCTACAATGATTATTATATTCAGTATTACTTAAAGAATCAATCTAAACTGAGCTTTCTTAGAGAGAAAATTTTATTTATTACAGTTTTTTATTGATTGTTTTTATTTATTGTTTCGTATTTCTTTTTATTTATTAGAACTGATCTCGCTTCGTTTGTTCATTTCAGCGTAATCCTATTCACTATTCCAGCCTTTATAAATCGTTATCATACTTGTTATTCCAGCATTCGCTATTACAACATTCGATACACATTTAGCGTATGAGCACGCTATATACCACTCTACAATGATTATTATATTCAGTATTACTTAAAGAATCAATCTAAACTAAGCTTTCTTAGAGAGAAAATTTTATTTATTACAGTTTTTTATTGATTGTTTTTATTTATTGTTTCGTATTTCTTTTTATTTATTAGAACTGATCTCGCTTCGTTTGTTCATTTCAGCGTAATCCTATTCACTATTCCAGCCTTTATAAATCGTTATCATACTTGTTATTCCAGCACTCTTTAATTGCTTAAAAAAAAGCCAGGGGGGTGCAAGTGCACCCCCTTGCACCCCGCTGTCGGCGCCCTTGAAAACACATACGCTAAATGTGTATCCAATGTTGGAATAGTGAATGCTGGAATAACGAGTAAGATAACGATTTATAAAGGCTGGAATAGTGAATAGGATTACGCTGAAATGAACAAACGAAGCGAGATCAGTTCTAATAAATAAAAAGAAATACGAAACAATAAATAAAAACAATCAATAAAAAACTGTAATAAATAAAATTTTCTCTCTAAGAAAGCTCAGTTTAGATTGATTCTTTAAGTAATACTGAATATAATAATCATTGTAGAATGGTATATAGCGTGCTCATACGCTAAATGTGTATCGAATGTTGTAATAGCGAATGCTGGAATAACAAGTATGATAACGATTTATAAAGGCTGGAATAGGTTCAGGAAAGGCTGAAATAGGCTGGAATAGGCTGGAATGTCTCTTTTAAGGTCAGACATAATCTCGTTTTGCTAGAAACAGATTTTTCTCTTGCAAATCTCTCACTGCCAAATGCTAGACAGATACCTTGCCTTTCATCACCACTAGGTGGCGCATTCTTGCGACACGTGCCCGCCGCTTATTGGACGGTCGAGAACGACTCCATTCTTTCACAGATGTTCCTATTATTTTTTCCTATACTTGTACATTTCTTCATTGTTAACAAGATATTTTAAAAAAATTACGAATTTACGTGATCCAAAATGTGGAGGAATAGAGAAAATTTTTATGAATCCCTCGAATACATCGATTTAGATATTGAGGCCACGCCGTTTTATCCAGCTGTAGCGGAGGCAATCAAAATTGGCCTAACTCTTCAAGCTACTACGTGCACTATTGAATACACTTTTAGTACAATGCGAAGCATGGAAACATGGAATCGGTACTACAATGTCTCACGAGAGATTAAGTAGTTTGTGCATGCTCAGTGTGCATGAGAAAAGAATCAAAGATGACTCAGAATTCATTGAAAATGTTATAAACAGATCTGAACAGCTAACAAGACTATTACAATTCTTGTTTGATTAAACAATTTTTAATTGTTATGTATCAATAATTGCTTAACTATTTGCTTTTGAATAAAAATATTTTTAATTTAGTGCGTGGTTTCCTACTCCACGCACACTCTCTCAACTCGAGACAGCCCTGCAAGAGGAATGGCTGCAAATTCCAATGAACTTTTGTTCAAGACCTTTATTTGTCAATCCCACGTCGAATGCAAGCTGTCATTCAGGCCAAAGGTGGCCAAACTCCTTATTAATAAAATATTTTCATTTTTTCACAGGTGTTCCTATTATTTTGTTCTATACCTGAATCTTGAAAAAAATTAATAGATGAAAGTATATGTAATAACAAAAAAAAACGTAATAACAGAATATTTTTAAAAAAAAGAAAAATTGGGGGGTTTAGTTTGTTAGACGGTTGCACCCCCTTTTATATTATTCTGCCGGCGCCCTTGTGTGTTTTCTATTACTTAAAGAATCAATCTAAACTGAGCTTTCTTAGATAGAAAATTTTATTTATTTATTGCAGTTTTTTATTGATTTTTTTTCTTTATTGTTTCTTATTTCTTTTTTGATCTCGTTTTGTTTGTTAATTTTACCCTAATCCTATTCCAGCTTTTTCTTTAGTTCCTTTTATATTTTTCTGTAAAAGATCTAGGGGACTCAGTATGCAAGAATATCCTGCATACTTCTCTTCAGAAAAATTTAGATATTGGTGTGAATACGATATTCGTTCCTTACACTGAAATTTAAACTTCGTAAATCGAAAATTCTCAAAAACTTAGTTGCTGACATTCGCTAGTGTGATTAAATTTTTAATCGAGTATGAATTTTAACCGTTTTTGTGACAAAGCAGAAAAAAAACGTCTAATAATTTAATTTAGGATGTACGATAAAAAATGTTTAAAAATTTCAGAACTTATTTAAACCGATTCAGCAAGTTTCAATAGCCAATACTAACTCCCTCAGAACCATGATCATATATATATGGTTGCGCGATTTTCCTATCACTTCCTACGATATGATCACGAACGCTAAGACGCGGAAAAAAGGAGAAAATGGAAAATTTCCATCTATTAAAGAGGAATGTAGATTATTTTAGGAATCAATTATTAAAAAATAGAAAGAAAAAATAACCCTTATGGCTCCAACCTATGACTTTATTGTTTCTCGTTGGCAATAACCTAGTGTATCAGAGACACAGAACTGTTAATGAATTTAAGTTTCTTTTTCAGCAACGTTGCTTTGAAAATAAATATGTTGTGTTTATGCAACTTTTTCAGAATAATTAGTATTGTTACTAACTAAAAAACTAATCAATAAATCGGTAATTATCAACACTACGAAATCACGCACAGAACTGAAATAGATATACTGACACAATTAGTTGCGTTAAAACAATTCCAGTTTTATTTATTACTTTCTGCTCCTGATAGTTTTGCGTTATTCGATTAACATGTTTTTAAAAGTTCATTCCATCTAAGTAAAGATTAATAATATTCAGTCTTATTTGGCATAATGCTATTAGTCAAGACCAACTCCTGATAGTTAAAAATTATCATAATCAAAAAATTTTTTCCCTTTTTATCCTATTTAGTCTGCCACACAACAAACCTATTTCCACAGTATCTATATTAGGTATCGTGGTACGTATATAAGTATATATAGCGCATTTAAAACACTCATTAACATATTATCAGTGCATCTATTACTTAAAAAGAAAATTTGGATTGTTATTTTTAAATGAAAATAAAAAGGGGACTTATCAGTAATCTTTAAGGTGTGTGCACACACTTAAAATATTAAGTGTTAAACCCGAAATATTAAGCGGACATCTTATATATTTGACAAAACTTAATAGAATTTTTTTCATTTTATTTTATAACAGTCGTTGAGCAACCGACCCAATTTTGGGTTATGACTACTAATGTTCAACTCCGTAGCCTTGTGATTTTGAACCCAATTCAGAAGATAAGGGAACTCTTGGATCAAGTATTGGGAGAAATTTGTCTTTGTGGAAGACTTCTTTGATGGAACTTAGCCGCATATGCGTACATGGCGAAAAAAATTACGAAAACCGCCCACGGCTAGCCTGACGGCAAAGGGACTCTAACCCATGATCCGTCTACCTCTGAGGATATTTTACATCAGTACTGTGGTCGATGCGAGTCTGTTACGGAATTTGTATCTACCAGTCATCACAGGGATTCGAATCCAGTTCACCTCAATGGAAGGCGAACGCTGCATTCCCTGAGCTACTGCTGTTCGAATGGAACTTTTTGTTGAAAATTGGCAAAAATCAGCGGAGACAAGTTAAGTCTGCATATGAACGAAGAGATAAATGGTTCAATTTTATTTTGCTCCCTGCCCTCAGAGATTACATTACTGATGAAAATTATACTTTGGTACAAGCAGCTCCATCGAAATCGTGCTAACCATGAGAATTTTTCGTGTTTTTTTACCTACATTTCGCGCAAATTCATATTTGTTTCGCCTTAAAAATTCTTTTAAAAACTCTTTCTAGACAGGCAAGCAAGGCATTGTTTCCGATTAATTTTCTTTTACGCTGAATTAAATTAAACCAATGTCGAAGTTTTTAGAAGCTTTATTTTTTCCAAGTTTGCACTTATTATAAAGTGCATTTTATGTACAAAAAGTACAATTTTGTTTTTGCACCTGTTTACGCATATATAACGCTGCTACTTAAACTATTAAACATTATTTCTATATTGTTTTTTTTTTACGCAGAATCGAATAAGACTATGAGCAGGTCAATAGAACAAATAGTTCAAAATTTACAAGTATTTTTTGTATAAAAATAACTTTTTTTTCACACGTATTCTATGTAGGCACTCTACATTGCTATCCAGGAAATATCTAAACATGTAAAGCATATTTTTCATACTGATTTGAATGATACACAACATAAATCGATAAGATATGGAGTTAAAAAGTACAAGTTTGTATTTGCACTATTTACACGTCAGACAATGCTATACAGACAAGTGAAGTATTGTTTCTTATGTGTTGTAAACCGAATACGAATTAAAAGGGCTAATATTTCAAAAATTGAACAGTTTTTTTTTATATAAAAATACCAATTTTGAATGGTTCTTATTATAAAGAAAACCCTTATAACTTCAAAATGATTAATTACATCACCTCCAATTTTATCTCATTTAATACAGGATAAAGAAGCCTCTTTTTTTGCTGTAATTACTGGACGTACTATAACGTATTTTGGGATACTATTTTTTATATACTTTAAGTACATGAATTATTTTATCTAGAATGGAAACAAAATGCATTAAATATTGAAACAAAAATAATTATTTGCTTGTTTTCTGTTAGTGTTCTCGTTTTTTTCTTTTACAAAGGAAGACATATACTTTTTACCATCCGCATATATAATAAAATAATAAATCAAACCTATTTTTTTAGATATTGTACGCACGATAAAAAATTAGATTTAAATGTTATTTTCAAACAAACATCAAGGCTTAGAAAATAAGTGTCCTCTGCCTGAATTACTTACGAACAGTTAACGATGGAAATGAACTTGATTAAGTGTTATTTTCTTATTCGAAACCAACTGTTAAAAATTAATCCGTTGCACCAGTTACTGACTTCTATTATTTTAGAACAGCTCCTAGAAGTTTTTTTTTTTCAGATCTAGTTCGTATTAAATAACAGCTTCATTTCATTTCGTTTCTGACAAAGATAAGAAATTAATGATTTTTCTTTCATCAATTCAGACTCCTAATTTGGGCGGAGTGGGAATTTCCCGGAGAGAAAGTTTGAATGTCTGGATATTCCATTTGACGCCGTTTAACTTAGTCATCAAAGGAAAACACCCCTTTTCATTTTCCTCAAATATTAATTTTCTTATTCACTATTCACGAACGTGAATTTATCCAGGGGAATTTGAAAGAATCCAATTAATAATTTAATATTAGGTTGGAAAAATGAGATTTTTTTTTAAAAAAAGGAAATTAATTAGCATTCAAACCTTGGAATTTGATAATTTTGTTTTTATTTCGTAAGTATAGCGTTTTTATTCGTACATTTTTCAAAAAACAAATTTGCCTATTTTAATATCCGGGCGTATTTTTGATTAAAAAGGATAATTTTCTTTAATTCATATTTCTTGGAAATTCAATAATTAATAACTATCATTTGACACATATTTATTTTTATCATTTGATTTAATAATGATTGAAAAAAGTATGAAAATATTCGTATATAAACTTTTATGCAAAATTTTGTATGCTGAAATTTGAAATTTAAACAAAACCAATCGAGGAGTCCAAGATAAAAAATTTAAAGTAAAAAAAAGTTATTTTAATTCTTTTTTTTTGGGGGGGGGGGGGAGGAGGAGGAGGTGGATAATAGAATTTGCTTTGGTTAAAATTTAAATTTTGGATTTCAGTAATTAAAAATTTCAATATATAACGCGTTGCATTAATTTTCCAGAAATTATAATTCAGCATTAATTTGCATTAATTACGAACATTAGTTTAAATATTAAAAATCGAAATCATAAAAATTTAATCATTAAAATTGCGCGAAATCAGTTGAAATGTTCAGAGCTCTGGAAAAACAATTCCAAATTGGCTGCGTTGCTCTAGCATTTTATTTTAGGAAATATTGAAATTTATCTTGGTTATAATTGAAAATTTGAATTTTAACAATATAAACTTTCGAAATTTCGAAAGTCGGAGTTCCGTAGAAAGATGGTCGAACATTTAGGGTTCCATAAGCGAAAAAAAAATTGGAAACCGCCAATATAACTTATTTATTGTTGCAAGTAGTCGTAGTTCTTAAGTTTATAACCTTATTTTCATTTAGAAACAACTAGACTCTATCAAAAAAAAATTTTTTTTATTGGTTTACATAGGTTTAATTAACATAAGTATTCAAAATTGACTCATTTGGTTATAAAAAATACTTTTTAAGGCATTTATAGGCAAATTTTGCAATAATTAATGTTAATTCTTGTTATTGGACAGGAAAAAAATCCAATCCTTAGATCAAAATTTATTGTTTTATATCAATAGCCATTAGTTAAAAATTAACAATGACTTAAATTAAGTCCAATAAATCAAAAATCATTCACTTTTGTTACTTTAAACAATGTGGAAAAAAAATTTCACGTGTCCAGTATTAAGTCGGAACACTTCGACCATCTAATTTTCCATAGCATTTTTCATTCCGTTGTTCTTTTCTTTTTATTCTTTTCTAAATCTCATACTTGAATTGGATACGTGAATAATTTATTACTCTCTTTCGATTCTTTTATGTGACGTCAAACGAATTTTGAACAGAAATGAATATTTGATGAATCATAGATCTTATTATGGTATCATAAAAGGGAAATTTAGTTTATCTTTCTTATTTCTCTTTTGAAGTATACATATACAAATATTTCTTTAGGAATAGTGTGAGTAAGAATTTGCTTTTTAATCTATAATATTTTAAATTAAAACTATTATCTATTTGTAACATGCTGTTTAAATGATTCGTCACTTTATTTACCTTTTCCTGCCCTTTACCACGTGTGTAAATGTTTTAATAATAATAATTACTGTCAACAAGAAAAGTAAAAATTTGAAAATCGAAAGGTAAGAAATTAAATTTTACAAAGTCGTTTTTATTTTAAATTTGATTTCTCAGTAGCTATTCGACCGATTTCGCTTAAATTTTGCATTTTCCCATGTAAAATTACTTTCTTTAAAATAACGTAGAAAATTGTTTTCCATAATACAGTCGAAAATGTATTCGACTATCGTTAAATAAAATAATGAAAATGTTAAATATTTACTAAAAACTATCTTTTGCATGGAATTATCTTTGACTAAGCAATTTTTATAGTGTGTATAGAAATTTTCCTCAATATTTTTCAATTTAAAAATATTTCATGATATGGAGAAATACGCAAAAGGTAAAATTTACATTAAGGGGTCCAAACTTTAGATCGCTCTCTAGAGCTAACTATTGGAACTATTAGGACCAAATTTCCTACATTGCTACTACCCCTTATATTTTCGGGGTCAGAAATCCGAATCCGTCGTAAAAGAGGTGTGCTTATTGAAAGAAAGTTTCTGATTTTACAACTTAAAATATCGTCTGCACTAATCATAGAATATTTGAGGTCACCCTCTCGAAGAGATTTTATTTTTATAACCGTCGTTGAACAGTCAACCCAATTTTAAGGCTTACGGCTATTTAAACCAAACCCAGAAGACAAAGTAACTCCTGGATCAAGTATTGGGAGAAATTTGCCTTTGTGGAGACTTTTTTGATGGAACTAACTCACATTCGCGTTACGTGGAGAGGAAAACCTCCCCCTGTTAGCCCATGGCCCCATGGACTCTAACCCATGATCCATCTACCACTGAAGATATTTTACGTCAGCGCTGTGGTCAATGCGGGCCTGATGCGGAATTCATATCGACCAGCCATAGCTAGGATTCGAAACCGGTTCACCTCATTGGAAGGCGAGTGCTCTATCTCCCAAGTTCTGGAATTTAAAGTTCCAATCATTAAATCAAAAGTTGTTCAAGGTGACCCGTTTTAAACTTTTTTTTTGCGCACTGTACAGTTAGAAATATGGAGAAAAAAAACCTTTAGGTATTATTTAGGCCAGCAGTTTTATTGGACATCTCGAATCTGGAAGCGTTCAAATTATAAAACCGGAAGATATCAAGATTAAAGAATTAGCTTATAGCTTGCATAGAGGAATAGCTTGCAAATGGAAGGGATTAAAATGTAAGACAACAAAGTAAAAGTGCTTAAGCGAGTAATGGATGAAACAAGAGCGGTAAAGATAGAGTGTGTGATAACAATATCGCAAATTTGCATAAACGTAACAAAGAAATTTACCGTTAGTTTTTTTTTAATGTTTACATGTTATTTTTCACATGCTTACCGTTATCGTTCCATTAGGTATTTTTCTAAACATCACTTAATTTAACATTTTATATAAGCTTGTGTCGAAATGTATGAATATTTATAATTTTATGCTCACAGATTGCTAAAAAAATTAAAAAAAAGCAAAATGTTGCTGAGATTAAAATTATGATGAAAGGAAAAAAATAACGAAATCATTTCACACATAAATTACTATTATCGCTTAGAGGCTACAAATGTTGATGTTATTTTCCTTTGTGAATCCCTCCATTTTTTTGTTTTCTGAATTCCTATTAATATTAAATAAATCTATCTTATAAAGAATTGAGTGCATTTTTTCTCACCATAAAAAATCTCCCTTGAAAAGGTTAATACTTGGCGCTTCCACCATTTCGAGCTTTAGAAGAATCAGTTCTCTCCGAATTGTTCTGGGAGAGATTTTTGCTTCTGAGTTTCAAATTCGCAATTTTTGAATTGGTCAGTCGTGTGTTTCCTCTACCTTTCTTCATAATCTGCTTCAAGTTTTATCATCACGTTTTTATCATTTTCTCGGGTCTATGCTCCCTTGATGTTAAAGCTTTTGTGCTGCCTTTAGTTAAATATGAATGCTTTATGCTCTTTTATTTCATATTTTAAGTTTTTTTTGAACTGTCAGATAGTTTTATACCATTTTGTCGAACACACAAACGGACCTCTTTTTTAAACATGTAAATGGCATTCGTTATTGGCATCATAAAACAAAAGCAAGTTTCACGAAGTACAAGAAATCTTAAATTTAAGAACTAGCATCGCTTACTTTAATGTTTTCACATGAACGTTTTGAATGATATTAGTGAACTTGTGTGATCTAGAGCTCCTGAATTAGAGTATAGGAGTATACGTTGAGTATAGGAGTTATAGTATAGGACAGGGTTGGGCAAACTACGGCCCGCGGGCCAACTGTGGCCCACCGGAAGATTTTATCCGGCCCGCGGATAGAATTTTTATTTGTCGATCAGTGGCAAATATAAACAATATACATCGATTTTCTTGTAGACTATGTTTAAAATTATTTTTGTTTTTCCTTTTTGAACAAAGTACTGATGACTATTTTTGTTCTACAAAACATAATTTGATGGAAATAGTTAGCACAGACAGCTTCAATTGGTAAAATGTTGAAAGCAGAAGTTCTTTATAGAATGGCTCCACTAGCGTTTGTCTTTCTGGAGGAGCTGACTTATGGAATCTAATGTAGGTAAATTGTACTTCACATTTGGCAGACTGCGCATTTTACGCTCCAAAGAGCGGACAATCATCTGAAGCAGTTGTTTCTAAATATGCCAAAGTTTTACAAATCATTACCAAAAGCTAGTTTCCAAAATTTAATATTTCATGCCCAGAAAATCAGTGCTATGTTTTTTGCTTAATCTTATATATGTGAACAAGAGTTTTCAACTATGAACCTTAGAAAAAATCATTTCAGAAGTAGTCTAACAGAAAAGGATTTAGCCTTGTTCCTTAAAATAAGCACATCTCACTTCGAACCTTAATATAAGGAACTTTTATAAATGAAATCGCAATTTCCTTCACCTCACTAAATATTTAAATTAAAACTTGTACATTGCTTTTTTATTTTTTTTTAAATTTTGAAGTTTTTACTTGGCCCACCAAACATTTTTTTTCTTGATTTTTGGCCCTCGACCAAAAAAGTTTGCCCATCCGTGGTATAGGAGCTTTAGTGTGATCCTCCCCCTATTCCCTGATGCATCCCAACTCCCGAAGATTGCTATACAATCTTCTATAGTTTGCTTAGCAAACCATTCTCGTTCCTCTCGCATTTGAGTTAAACCCATTCGAAATGTGTTCTAGAGCAAAATCTTACTAATTTAATTTAATCTTTAAACCTAATTTCTCTTTAAATAATTGAAATTTGCAATGTCATTCGTTGATGATATCATTAAACAAAAACAAGAAACACGTTTTACGAAGTATCTTAAATTTGAGGACTAGTTTGCTCAGCATGCCATTCTTGTTCCGATCGCTTCTAAGTTAAACCCATTTGAAATGTGTTCTAGCGTAAAACCTTAGGAATTTAATTTAAATCTTTAAACCTAATTTCTCTTTAAGTATTTAAAATTTTTAGTCAATGAGTTATTGAAATAAAAAATTTTATAGTGAAATGAATGACATGCTATGGAAAAAAAATAATAAATAGAACAATAATTATGCGTTTAAAAAAAATCTACGCAATCTTTCAGTGCTGTCTTTCATAACTGTGAGTAACGCTTTCTTTTATTGCTCTTAAAGAGCGTAACATCACGACTAACATTCATTTTTCAATGAATAATAACAACAATGAATGAAATTATTATTGAACCCGTATTAGTATAATTTAATCCAATATAGAACGCTTTGTTTGTTGACATGAACTTCTCCCCTATATTTTGGTGGTCAGAAATTATAATCCGTTGGAAAAAAAATATGCATCTTCAGAGAGAGAGTATATTTTTGTATCTGATTTCATTACTTGAAATATCGTTTTGCATAAACTAATAGCATATTAGCTATTGCCTCATACCACTAAGGTTGAGTGTTAGTACGTGAAAATCCGATCATTAGATCAAAAATTATTCAGGATGCTTCATTTATTTATTTTTTTGTATGCACTGTACATTGTTTGTAGTCTTGCATGAAACACATCGGGTATTTGCTGGCACAAGCCCACTTTTGTGGAAAGACAATTTTGCAAAAATGCGACTGAGTTTTTTGACACTGCTTTCAACTTCTTCTAAGGCGTAGATGGTTATGGCTTTTTTGCTTGGCATAAACTTCAGACTTTAAAGAAGAAACAAAGAATAGGGTCAATCTTATGATCTGAGCGACGAATTCTGATTACGAAAACGGTAACTTATACGAATGACTCAATAAAGTTTAAAATATTGCTCCAACAATGAAAATGCATTGTTCTTCCGTAGTTGCACGCATAGGAATAGATATCAACTAGAGCCCGGATTTTTATCTCCTATAACAAAAACCAAGCAGAGTGCTCGGAAGTCGTAGCACACTACAAGTAGTGAAACTACTATGATTATTACTTTTTTTTCGTGGTTTGTAGAGTAGTGTGCTACTTTATTAAAAAAAAGTTATGTAGCGAGTAGTGCGATACAAAAAAAATCCCAATTATGTAATGAAACAAGAGTTTAAATCAGGAACATCATTTCTTTCATTAAATTTAATATGTACATGATTGTCACAGCGTGTGTAGTAAGAGAAAGTGAGATGTAATTCTCATTGTTTGAAATTTCGAAATTTATGTTAAAAACAAAAATGGAAAACACTGAAGGAGAAAAGACACCTGTATTAATGCATGTTACAGTGAGCAAAGAGAAAAAACGGACCGCCCTGAATAACTTTTGATTTAATGATCGGATTTTCACTTTCTAGAGCTCGATATTAGTAGTTAGAGGTGGTGACCTCAAATATGCAAATTAGTTAATGTAGCTGATATTTTAAGTTATGAAATCAAACACAAAAGTGTATTTTTTCTGATTAAATATGTTTTTTTTCGATGGATTTTGATTTTTGTCTCCCAAAATATAGTGAGTAGCCGCAATCTGCGAAATATGGTCCCTATAGTTTGGTCAAGAAAGTTGTCCAAAGTGGACCCCTTATTGTTAATTTTCCTTTTTGCGTATTTCACCATATGTCAAACTTTTTAAGATAAATGAAAAAGTTTTTTACACAATTATGAAATTCATTTATTCAGAGATAATTCTGTGCAAAAAATAACTTTTAGTAAATATTTATTTTATTATTTTATTTAATGATAGTCGAAAAGATTTTGAATTGTAAGGTATAAAAATTTTTTTATATAATTGTAAGGATTTTTTTCATGGCAAAATACAAAATTCGAGCAAAATCAGTCGTATAGTTCCTGAGAAATCAAATTTTAAAAATACCACTTTTCTGCTCATATAAATATGCATATTTAAGGTAACCCCTACGACCGATTAAGATTGAGTCAGCTGAGTCAGTGCTAGCTGATCGTTTATAAGCCAAAGGGCGTGTTAAAGTTGAACTAAGTTTCTCCACATAAATTAAAATGTTAATTAACGGGAAATTAATTGGGGTCTTGAAAACTACCTTTATTAACCAGACAGTCAAAACATGCACACAAAAAAATTACAAGTATCATTGAAATCCATTTTTAATAACAATTATTAGCTGTCTTAGGGGCCGTACAAATATTACTTAAGCAAATTTCTGACAATTCTGAAAAGTTTTTCGTTTCACTTTGTCCTCCTAGTATTTGTTTTCACTTTGATTTTTACTGTAGCAATCAAGTTTTAGGATTAAATATATAATGATAATAAATTATAAATAGAAAAATGAAGTTTACGTTTTAATTCGTTTTATAAAACTTGAAGTCATATTCTTTAGGAACTTTTAGTGTTCACTACTTTTGGCCTCAGAAACTTTTTGAAGAAATTTTTAAATTTTTTTCCTTCCCTAATTTTAAATTTTATTCCACATTTGAATTATTTTTTTTTAGTTTTTATTTTGCTTTTAAAAAAAATTGAAAATTAGGGGATTTTAATGTAAAGCATTGTTTATATCCCTCCTTTCTCCTTGTCAGTGAAAATAAACAAATCAGAAACCCCCTCCCTCCGTTTTGTGACATTTGAACGACCCCTTATTCTTTTCATTGTAATTCACAAATGGCGTATAATTCAAATCCTGCATGAATTCCGAGGCACCTTTCGAAAAAGTTTCACTTTAGAAATACTTTTTAAATGTCCCGACCAACAGCCACTATTAAAGATTTGTATACTTGAGTTGATCTTGAAGACATGTAACAACAACTACTAACAATTGCTTCCTTTGAAAATGCTATTGACTTCTGCCAAAAAAAGAAAACGCTGTAACTCATTCATCTGGTAAGGTAACTAACTGAATCATTTTTGGCTTTCCACCAATTTATCACCACACAACCTACGCGCTCATATATGTAACGATAATAACGTCCAAAATCAAAGACAATAGTCAACTATGACTTGGAATTATTCGCTTGATACTCTCTATAAAATCTCCAAAACTTTTTAATTAAAGAATCACGTTCTAATTTTGAAAAATCCTGCATGACAACAGCCACTTGACAGTTCGAACACGCACCTGCAGCTCCATCATTTACATGTACACATAAGAAAGGGAAAAAAAGAACATTTTTTTTTTAATTCCCAAACATTCTATGTATATCCAAACAATTATTCACCGAGGAGCCGGTTTCGCAACTGTTTCTTGAAGAGCTTCCAAATTTTGTTTTGTTTCCAATCGTCTTCCGATTCTTGCAGCCTACCTGGAATGAAAAATAAATCGCCAACCCTGGGTGTTCTTTTTTGCATATTCGACGCTCTAAAGAAATAGGCGTAATTCTTGTTGGACTTGTTTCTTATTTTAAGAACTTGGCGTTGATTTCTAGATTGGAAGCACAGCGAAGCTCTTTCAGACGGCCATCTAAATTTGTTTCATTTGCTCTGCCATGGTTTGTTGAGCATTTGAATCTCTTCCCAGCTGTCCTTCTCATAAAAATGAAGACATATGTTTTGAGAATTTTTATATATTTATTTTTACAACGTTAATGGGAAGATTTACGTCAACAGACATTCAGGTTTGCAACTGTTTTTTGAATAAATATATTCAGACAAAACAAAAACAAAAAAAACTAAACAATTATTCAAACTGTTTGAATAATTATTTAGTTTTAGTTTAGACTACAAATCTTGAATTTAATATTGGAGGTTTGATTAAAAACAAACGTAATAATTACACGGGAGAAAAAAAGCGAAAATTTTTTCAAATTCTTCCTTATTTTTTCTTCTGTCGTGTGTTCTTTCACACGTCTTATTCACCAAGAAAGACGAAAATATTTTAATTAAATACAAAATACTTAATTAAAATAAACAAATACGGAGGATTTATTCTGGCAATGTCTAGATTGGATGAACAATGAAGTTCTTGAATCAGTCTTCTAAATTTCTTTCATTTAATTTCGTATGGCTTGCTGCGCATTTGAATCTCTTCCCAGTTGTCCTTCTCAATAACGAAAAGATCTGTGTAAAGTGTTTTATTTTCTTTCTTTCTTTTCTTAGCATCAACAGACATAGAAGGTTTGGAGAAAAAAAATGCTTGTTGTGCTTTAAAGCAATCATCTAAATTTGTTTAGTTTAATCTTATATGGTTTGCCGCTCATTTGAATCTCTTCCCAGTTATTCTTCTCAGTAATGGGATGATGCATTACGAGTTTTCTTTTCTTTCCTTCTTTTCTTAGTATCAACAGAAATAGAAGGCTTCATAAAAAAAAATGCTTGTAATAATTACGCGCCCGCCAATTGGTGTTATCACCTTGTCACAGTATTGCCAGATTGAGCTACAAGCATCGGATTGGGCTACTTTTAAAAATCCCCGCTACTGAAAATCAAAATTTGGGGTTACCCCCTACTTTTTGGGCTACTCATTATTTTTCAAACGCTACAACAACAACAAAAATGCGCTACAGAAATATTTTTCTTTTTTAAATTTTTTTCTCCTTCCCATAATAGAATGATTATGAAAAGTTTGCAGTTTATTTACCTTTTTTTAAAAAGGACATATTTTTTTCCCATCCACTTTAGTTTTGAAATCTTGATTTGTTTTGCTGCGTGGAGTCTATAATCTTTTCATATCTATGTTTCAAATCGTAGACTCGTGGAAAAAAATGCACGACGAGTATGATGGGGGAAAAAAATCTTTAGCTCCAACCATTATTAACCGTTTATCGTCTGGAAAAATAAATCACGTGATCTTTAATCTGAATCAAAACGAAATATTGAATTTGACGAAATTTTAGACACAATAATGTATAGAAATTTTACTAATTTTTTTAAAATTTAGTGTACATACATACATATAAATATGTATATATATATATGTATATGTATTATATCGAACGTATTTTTTGGGCTCAAAATCTTATGTTCTGCCAACACTGTGCCTTGTGGTGAGCGAACTTGCGTGTGCAAAAGGTGAGCTTAGCCGGCGGTAGGGCCTCCCGAGCCGGTCAGGTCAGTGGGGAATGGTTAAGGCACCAGACTAAGAGCAACACCCTGGTCCTCCAGTTTTAGGTTTAACAACCCTATCTCGTAAAAACATATTTGTTACAGAAACTGCAATCATGCAGATCAATCTCCCTAGAAGTGGATGAAAGCTCTCTATCAAATATGTTCCCTGCAGTCAGTAAGAATCCTGGTCGTGAAAGCCAATTGGAAGCAAACAAGAGGATCAAAGTGACTGGAAAGATCTTCTCGGCTAAGACGACAATCAAAATTGGAGGCTGCAATGTAGGAACATTGCATTGAGACTGGAAAATTTTTAGGATAGTGTCAGTACAAAAGACATATCGATGGTTAATAGATTGTTGAAATAAATGCTATAGTTGGATCAGAGAACTACGGAATGGAATGCACAAAGGGAAGACATGGAAGGATGAATGAAAATGGTGAGCTTTTAATTGATTTTTGTCTCATCAACAATTTATGTACTGGAGAAACAATGTTTCAAAGCAAAAATATTGGTATAGCTACTTGCATATTTCCCGATAAAAAGACAAGAAACCAAATTGACCACATCACTATTGATAAAAAAAATGAAAGAGGTCTTTGTTGGATGCTCGTGTTATGAGAGGAACAGACTCAAATTCTGACCATTTGTTGGTCATTGGTAAAGTGAAAATTAAGATGAGTAACAAGACGAAAGAATGCTATCGAACAAGATTTAATGTCGAGAAATTAAGGACCAAGACAATTAGACAAGAATTTAAACTGAATTTGGAACATCTTTCTCAGGTTTTAAACCACTTAAGTGACATGCAAGTAAATCAAGAATGGGGAGAAATAAGAAAAAAATCTAAGAAAAGTGCGGATGAAATTCTGGGAAAGAAGAAATTTGACGATAAGAGTGGAAATAGCTGAAAAGACCAAAAACTTAGTTTGTGAAAGACGTGAAAGGAGACAAAAAAATAATTAAAAAGGAACTTGTTGAAATTAAACCAGAACATTGGGATGGTAATAGGAGGAAAAATAATGTAAGATAATTGCAAGACAAGATAAAAGGAAATATTACAAAGATCTGGAAGCATCAGCAGAAGCAGCAATTAGAAACAATAACTCTTTATGACATCACTAACAAAACTAGTAGAAAAAGATGAGAAATTGAGAAACCAATTACGAAAAAATAAGGTTTAAAGCGTACATCAAAAGAAAACCAAACCAGAAGATGGGTTTATCATTCTAAGGGAACCTTAAACAGACCAAATCCTGCTATTTTGGAAGATATTTCAGGAGAAGCACCCAGATAGCTAGACATAGACACAGGTCTAACAACTCAGCTTGAAGGGCACCCAGCAATGAAATTGCTCAAATGTAGGAAAAGCTGATGACAGCGATAACCTACCTGGTGGACTCTTCAAAATAAGGTTCAAAAACTACAATCAAAGCTTTAACTGTCCTGTTTAATAAACTCATGAAGAACGAAGAGTGGCCTAATGACTGGGGTGAAGGCCTTCTGATAAAATTACCAAAAAAAAAAACGTGATTTGATGATATGTGACAACTGGAAAGGAATTACTATTTTATTTAAACCAATGTAAGAACAATTTAATGAAATACAAAAGATTTAATAGAAATATTCATGTATTCTAATTAAAATATTCAAATACGGATGTCTTAGTTACTCTAACAATTTCTAGATTGGATGAACGATGAAGTTCTTGAAGCAGTCTTCTAAATTTCGTTCATTAAATTTTGCATGGTTTGCTGCGCATTTGAACCTCTTCTCAATTGTCCTTCTCATTAACGAGAAGATGTGTGTAACTGAGTAAAGTGTTTTCTTTCCTTTCCTTCTTTCTTAGCATCAACAAACATAGAAAGTTTGACGGAAAAAATGCTTGTTGTTCTTTAAAGCAATCATCTAAATTTGCTTAATCTTCTATGGTTTGCTGCTCATTTGAATCTCTTCCCAGTTGTTCTTCTCAGAATTGAGATATGTTACGTGTTTTTTTTCCCTTCCTTTTTGTTCTTAACATCAACAGTCATAGAAGGCTTGATAAAAAAAATGCTTGTAATAATTTCTCTTGGAAAAAATAACACTTTTTTAATTGTAAATTTTTTTCTTAATATTTCCTCTTTTGTGTTTTCTATTTATCATGTTCGTATGGTACGATAACGATCTTATTCACTAAGAAAATTAAAGATGAAAATAATTTAGGTAAATAAGCATAATTTTTAATCACATACAAAAAGCGTAAAAATTAAAATGTAATTTTTTGTACTTCAGCTGACCCAAACAGTTTCAGATTCTTTAAAATCAACTGCTTTTGCCGCTTCATGTTCAATTGAAATTAGTGTCAAAGAATTTTCTCTCTCTGTTATTGTACACTTTTGAATTATATAGATAGTTGTAAAGTTTGAGATTTTTTAACATTTTAGAGCGGTAGTTCTCAATATTTTTTTGACCCATGCATTTCTTTCATCATTGTTAGAAGATCACTTCCCTGCCCCAGTCTGAAATATTATACATTTATTTAGTTTAAGAATTTTTTAACAAATTAAATACGAAATGTTATTAAAACTGGAATAAAAGTGCAGTTGTATGCTTTCATAAACTGAAACTAAAGACATAAAATCCTAAATGAAAAGAAAACTTAATTATTTCAATAGGAAAAAGATCAAATAGCATACCCACACCAGGGAAAAAAGTTAAACTAGTCTTAAGCAAACAATAGTGAAAAGTGCACTTCTTAAATTAAGGATGAGATTTATTTTGATACTTTAAAATATTGTTTTAAAATTTTATAAAATACTAGCCGACGAAAAGCTGGTGCGCCATTTTAAATAAATAGAATTTAAAGCATTTCGAGGTTTAAAATCTTTCAATCAAAAATTAAGACAAACTCATATTGCTTAAGTGAATGTAGATTTAATTTTTATCTCTGTTAACTTTTTACATGATCTTATGATATCGTGGTGAATTTATTATTAAAATGTTTAGTACAATATATGCGAATATTAAAAAAGCACATAACAAATATGTTAATAATCTTAGTGGCTGCTGAATAATAAATAAAATTAGCAACCTTGTCAAAATCGAATTGTGCACTTATTTGCAATTATTGATTATAAAACAACGAATTTCAATTTTAAAGGGTTTTTTTTTGTGTCAAAATAAAACTTAAACTGTTATAAATTTCTTTTAGTTAAAAGAATACACGGTTCTGAAACAGAAAATAATACATTTTTAAGCAAAAAATTTAGATTAAAGGCTCTGTTTAAGAACTAAATGAAGCGTAACGAAGTAAATGAGTATTTACGTTAAAAAATTAAAATCGGTCTTCATTTATTGAAATTGGTAATTAAAGTAAATTATTTATTTTATTGGTAATTAAAATAGACTTTAGCTTATGAACTAATATTAAATTTTTTTAAGCTTATACGAAAGAATTTTGCTATTAAATTTTTTTCTTTTCTTAATATTGAGAAACAGAAGATCAGACTTAACTGCTCTAAGCCGTAAATGTGTGTACTCAAATATATTATTTATATGCAGTGCGCAAAAAAAAAATAAAAGGACCACCTTGAATAACTTTTGATCCAATGATCTGATCTTATAAGTTCCAGAACTAAATCGTATTGGTTGGAGGGTCTGACCTAAAATATGCCAATTAATTAGTGCAGACGATATTTCAAGTTACGAAATCAAACACGAAAACAAACCTTCTTTTAATAAACATAATTTCTTTTTCGATGAATTCAGATTTCTGACACCTAAAATATATAAAATAACAGCTATCTGGGAAATATATCGAATTTTAAAAATATGACTTTTTTTATTCGATTTCTCAGATAATCTTCGACCAATTTCCTCCAAATTCTTTACCATGTTGAATTACATTCTTTAAAATGATATTAAAAATTGTATACCTAACAAAATGTTTTTTGACTCTGTGACATAACTACCACGACAGTTATTAAATACCGATTCACTAGTATATAAGACATGTTAGTTCGATTCTATCTAAAGGTACCTTTTGTTAGATGAAGGTTGGCATAGCTGATAACTATTCCCCACATTGGTGACCCGGACGTGATATCACCACGCCTACTTCGATGGATGGTCCACATTGAACAGTTTGACTTGCTATTAATGACTGCGTCGCATTGTCCTCCTCACGCTGTGGCCTCCCTGACTCAATTACACACAACAGGATCCTGATCACACTCGACTGCTTAGTACAACACAGTACAGCCGTGAACTTAATACCGCTCTGGGGGCTAACGCTCAAAAGCCGGTGAACTAAATATAGCTATCATCAACAGCGCTCAAATTCTGGTGAGTTTAATACAGCTTTCCCGGTCTTTCGTAAAAAAAGAAACATCAATAAAATACCTAATGGTATCTTCATCGAATTATATCCCTGTTAAAATTCTGCAGAGTGAATATTGTGGCTACAATTTTTAAATACCGATTCACTATATAGGATATGTTGCCCCGATTCTATCTAGAGGTGCCTTTTGATAGATGAAGGTTGGTATAGTCGATAACTACTTTCCCCACAGCTTTTGATATTTTGCATATTATGCACTCTATGCATATTTAAATGATATTTTAAAGATATTTTGCATTCAATATGTCGCTATTTTGATAAAAATTATTTTAAAAAATGAAAAAAAAAATTTATTGCCGACTACCGTAACACAATTTGTAGGTTTAAAATTATTTTTATGAATTTATAAACTCATTCTCACTCGCCCATAAATAAATTCATTTGTGTAAATATATTTGCCCATTATTATACTTACCCGTTATTATACTTACCCGTTATTATACTTACCCCTTATTATACTTTCCCGTTATTACAATTACCCGTTATTACAATTACCCGTTATTTTACTTACACGTTATTTTACTTACCCGTTATTTTACTTACCCGTTATTTTACTTACCCGTTATTTTACTTACCCGTTATTTTACTTACCCGTTATTATATTTACTCGTCAATATACTTATTCAGAAATGTTAATCTTAAATGTGAAATTTAAAGCAATTCCTCCTCACCCACTGTTTGTTGAATGGCTTAAAGAGATTCTCTAAACTTAAAGGTCAGAAACTTAAAGGTTAAAACTTAAAGGTCAAAAAGTGGCTTTTTTGCTGCACACTTTCCTTTCCATCTTTAGTAAAACTTTTACGAAAAAAAACTCTAATTATAAAGGTAGTTAATCTAAGAATATATAATTTAAAAAATAAAAGCCTATAAATACATTATTCAAACAAATATACATTATTCAAACAAATATTTTTAAAAGAGAAGAAATTAATAATTTAAAAAACATTAAATCTGGGACTCGTTCGGCGCCCCTCTATCCTGGCGCTTCGGGCGATCACCCTTTCGCCGGCCCTGAATGTACTTATATTGTGTATTTAATGAAAGAAAAAACCCGATAGAAATGTGAACTGATAGAAATGAAGGGTTGAAACGAAAATGTCAGGAAATTACTCATGCCAATGAGTATGCCAAGACAATTTTTTTTTTCATTTTTAATGTTTTTTCATAATATAAAGCCAAGCGATTTTCATGCTCTTTGAGATTATATTATTTCTAATCACTACCCTTGTTATCAAGGGAATTACTTGTTGCCTCCTCTTTTAAAATATTTAATGAACAATATAAATGCGAATTATTTTATAGTGGCATTGCTTATTGCATTACTGCGTTGCTAATTGCAAATTGTTTTTCATTCCTTTGATAAGTCAAAATAGTAATTTAAAAGTTTATTTTTGCAGAACTGGTGTTTTAGAGTTATCTGTTTTTAAACAACTAATGGGATAACATTAAACCCTCGGACAACGGTTAATTATCTTAATATTATCTCACGATCTGTCGGGCTCTTATGTGAAGGTGTAAGCAGAGTAATATATAGATAACTTCTTTTGATGGCAAATGACAATTTAATAAAATAACTTATATTTACATATTTACATCTTGCTTATTATCAATAAATGGAGTACAATTTTTTCACAGCAAATAAAGCTTTTTTTAATAATTTTAATTTTATTATTGCATTGCCACTCACTGAGTTGAAAACTTTAAAAAATTTAAATAAATCATGGCCCTACAGATCTTATTACAGGAAGATTTTTACATGTGGCCACGTGAACAGCAATTATGACAAACTAAACTGATTTAACTTAAAGCCTCTGTTAAGTATTAAAATTATAGATTCATTATGCTGGGTGTTCCTTAATAGCATTCCTTCATATACATATTCAGAGCCTTTGCTAACAATGAGGTCAAAAAAGTATACAAAACAGGGGTCGAAAATTCATAGCAGGAGAATAAAACTCAATCGAAATTTGTCTCATCACCAGTGAAGATTGCTGGACTAAAAACTTGTTTGACTGCCAACAAAAACAGAGACTGGTTCAGGAGGTGATCACTAGAAGGACTTTCAAGTATCACCAAACGATCAAACTGATTTCGATGTTTTTCATTCAGTCTTTCTTAGAAGAGATTCCACTGATTCCGATAGCATTTTTGCTTTGATATTTTGTCAAAAACAACGAAAACAATTATTCACATTAGGGGGCTGGAAATGATAATTAAGCGAAAGTAGGAACAAAAAAACAAATCTGACGAATCACTATTCAGCAAGGCAGGAGGAAAACATAAAAAACAGTTTCATTATTTAGTAAAACTTGAAGTCGTTTCTAATATTTTCGTCTTTTAACTCTTTCCCTAGTTCCTCCAGCCAACCGAACAGGTATCAATGCTTTTAGTTAAGTCTTCGTTTTACTTTTTAATTACCATTTGCTTAATTACGGTAACTTCTACGCTTTTTTTCTCGCTTAAATATAATTTATGACCCATAAGCTGCATAGTTTTTTATTTAATTCTTTATAAGTATTCTAAAAATATATTTTAAGGGCATAAATTATGGAACACCCTGTTTATTTCAGATTGGTAAGAGGTATTTTACACTCCATTCAATCATGTTTTGTTTTTCAGGTAGTTGAGTGTTAAGCTTTGTGGATGTGTGTCTCAGTGTATAGACAACAGATGAAGGAATATCCTCCCTGCACACAAATTGAACCTTATTTGCTACCACTGGCTGAAGAGGATGAAGACGAGGATGACCACAAAATACTCGAGTTCGAGCTGGACACAGTCCACGGATCGTCCATTAAGCACAAGCATGTAAGTAGGACACGTTTCTTTTCGTGTAAATCGCGTTTCGCATATTATAAATATATCCAATTTCACCCATATCGATATTTAATTATCATTGCTGTTTAGCAAAAAAAAAAAAAAAAAAAATGAAGATTTCAATATAGCAATGAATTTAAGATTATATTAAAGGTTTTACTTTTTAAATTTCCTCAATTTGGGGCTAAATAAGCCATAATGTATTTTAAAATCGCTGCAACATTAAGAGAGAAGCTAAAATGAAGCATATTTTTATAAAGTGGCATCATGTTTTGGAATAAGAAAGCAATCTTTACAAATTTGAAACATTAAAGCCATTCGTCGTGGAGGCTATGGTTCTGCCATTTTAAAATTATGATATAATTGTGGCAAATAGGTCAACATTGCATGACAGCTGCCTTAATTTCTCATACAGCATACTATTTAAGCCATCGCGGAGGCTATGGTTCTGCCATTTTAAAGTTATGGTGCGATGGTGGCAAATAGGTCAACATTGCATGACAGCTGTCTTAATTTCTCATACAGTATACTATTTAAGCCATCGCGGAGACTATGGTTCTGCCATTTTAAAATTATGGTGCGATGGTGGCAAATAGGTCAACATTGCATGACAGCTATCTTAATTTCTCATACAGCATACTATTTAAGCCATCGTGGAGGCTATGGCTCTGCCATTTTAAAATTGTGGTGCGATGGTGGCAAATAGGTCAACATTGCATGACAGCTGCCTTAATTTCTCATACAGCATACTATTTAAGCCATCGTGGTTTAATTTAATACCTTGCCTTGATGAATTACGGTATCTGAAAACTACTTCCGCTGTGTAAAATAAACCTGTGAGGTCGTTTGAAATGAACTCTTCTGCAAGATCGAAATAAATTAAGTGTTTAGAGATCTTAAACCTACTTTGATAGGATCAGAAATGTTCATAGTATTTGCTGCGCTTAATGAACCTTGAAATCGACACAAATAGTCAGGCGGACACGTTATTGTACTTATATAAAATAAATATAAATGTCAGAAGGGTATCTTAAAATGTGAGAATCATTGGAAGTTTTCCATATGCTTTGCTTACTGCCCATCCAACCCATCTCTTAAGCTTCGATTATCTTGAGAAAAAGTCATTTCCGTCATTTTAATCGAAAGTCTTCCCAACATTTTATACCAAAAGTCTTTAAGCCGAACCATGAAACCTTAAAGAAGAAGACTATCGCATTCTAAAAGCTTCTACAACAACCGTTATCTATCTGTCACGAATCTTAAGAGTGCCGTGTATCGATAAATCGATTTTTTATCGGTATCTTTGAAAGTTAACAATAAAAACATGTCTTGAGTAATCCCTCTTGTTCGATAAACATTTCCCGGAAATTATTGTCTGGAAAATAGGAATTCTGTTAAGACTTTTTTCTAACGGCGGTTTTGTAATGGACTTTTACTAAAACACATTTGGCATTTGAATGTATTAAGTTTTGTCATATTCTATCAGACATTTAGAAAACATGGAAGTTAAATTTCCAAAAATAGCATAATAACAAGTCTTTTGCGAAAGATGTACGGTGAAGTTGTTTAATATCGGGCAGACAGTAAAATAAAAGAAGAAATAATGTTTTTAATTTTTAATCTAATGATCAAATTTTAGAAAGCGGAAGAAGTAATTTAATAATTAAGCTAAAGCAGTAATTCCCAAAGTGGTCTATATAGAACCCCAGGGGTCGACGACAACCTGCAAGGGGTTCATGTCAAGTGAAAAAAAATTTGGGGTTCATGAAATGAAAACGGGGCCAACGATAGTGGATCTCATATAAACAGGTCGTGACTTTTAATTTTGGCACTTCATGAATGGAATAATCAACATACACTGATAGTACCTATTTACTTACATTATAATTTATAATATTAAGACATATCTATCTACATTCTACATAATTTGTGAAAGTAGCTATGAAGTAAAAATTTTATTAAAATGTCAGTTATTAGGATTAAATTTTTGATATATGAAACTGAATTATTATAAACTAGCAGTTGCCTGCAGCTCCGCCTGCAATTACAATATTAGTAGCGGAGTACGGGTTTCATAGTGCACCATTTTATTCCATTTACATATTAATTGAATTAA
Organism: Parasteatoda tepidariorum; assembly: GCF_982258835.1. Taxonomy (NCBI): domain Eukaryota; kingdom Metazoa; phylum Arthropoda; class Arachnida; order Araneae; family Theridiidae; genus Parasteatoda; species Parasteatoda tepidariorum. Next base: position 89,385,715 of record NC_141761.1, on the reverse strand, counting down.
ATTAGTTTGAATTTAATTAATGTATAAAATTGACATGTTTTTTTTCTTAAGTTTTTCACACTACACTTCACAACAGATAGAAATTTAAATCTTTCACAGTGAGTAGCATTATACCAGCTGTCAAAAATACATTTGAAGTTGATGAATTTACATAAAATCAATATCAGGTAAGCAGGGGGTCAACCCAAAACCGAAAAACATGGCAAGGGGTCTACAAGAAGAAAGTTCAGGAACCACTGGGCTAAAGCAAAATCAAACGAAATCATGTTTCCTGGTACTACAGTCCATGTTGGACTATGACCTCCCTAACAATTGGGTACTTGCACTTTAAGAAAAAGATCACAAATACCCACACATGTGAGCTATGACGTCAGCCCCAGCTGATCGTCTATTGCCAAAATGGTGTGATAAAGTTGAGCTAAGTTTTTCCTCATAAGTAAAGAGATCACATCAAATTTGTACTACTACAATACTTTTTGGCTTATCTTTTTGCTTTCTGAATTCTTATTTTTAATGTCTTGGGGTTAACCTCATATAGCCATATCTTCTTCGTTACCCATGGCATTAGCCATTAAAGATTTGTTTGTGTTTTTCAGTTACAATCCATTATTTTTATGTCCCACTCAATGAACTCTTTTTGATTTTATACATTTTATAATATCCTTTTCCTTAAAAATATTTAGTATTTCATCGTTAACTTTCCTTTGCATCCCATCACCTGGGCCAAAAATGTTTTTAAGATTTTCTTCTCCCGGGCACCTTTTCATGTTTTGTGGTCAAGATCCAAGTCCCTGGCCCATTCGTTGGTCTGGTGCTGGCCAGGCCACAGTTTTATACACCCTAAGTTTTGTTCATCGTGTTATTGCTTTAGATTTTGTTAATTTCTGAGGTGCATAAAAAACTCTGGTTATCAGCTCAAAGTCTTTGCTTGATTTCTAGGATCATATCTTTGTTTTCGGATACAATTGATCCCAGGTACTTAAATTCAGTAACTCTTTCGATCTTTTTTTCCCCATTCATCTTCAATTAAATATCTGTATCAGTTTCTTTACTATCCATGCAAAATCAAGCACGGAAGCGTAATTTTATACGTAAATTTAGATTTTGATTTATCACCTCCTAACGTAACGAATAGAATTTTAACATAATATTCATCACCTAATATAATATTCATCACCATTAGAATTTTAAAAAACAGCAACGAAATTAACACAAAAATGGTGCTTTGAAATCGATATTTTTTGTGAACTATTAAATAGATTTCTACCCATGTTTGGATTATAACCTTTCATCTATTTCTTAGACTAATATTATTTTTATCCTCTGCGTTAAACAGCGTGTCCATATTGGATTTGAGACTTAATTAATAATTAATACATGTTAAGCCTTGTAATTGTGAACCTAACCCTGAACACAAGAGTACTTTTGGATCAATTGATTAACATTATATAAAAAATTCCCTTAATCCTGGTGGAAAATCTGGTGCTCAATCATCAATGACAATATATTTTGTAAATAATAATATAAAAACTGCGTAACGAATGTTTTGCATTTTGTAACTGCTGCAATTTGCTGTTTTGCTGTTTTGCAACTGCTGCATTTTGCTTCTCCACTTTTTGTACAAGATGTTTTAAATAATTTAAACACTTTTCACAAAGTTACAACATGAAAACAGTGACATTTAAAAAAAATAATAAATAAATAAATTCTAGGAAAAAATTCATGTGAAAAAGCATATATTATTTCTCCTTAAATGCCTGGTTTCAGTACAAAATTGTTTGACAGGTAGCATTGTAAGTCCTTTGTAAATTTCTTTTTTCGAACAAGTATTTAGATGAACAAAAATTTTGCTTGCTGGTTATGAGTGTGTGGCTTATAGTGAATGAATTTAAAGGGATGATTATCATAACTACGGCAAGGCCAAGTGCCGCCAATTTTTTGGCGACCTATTTAGATAGGCCGCCAAGGGGTAGGAGGAAAAAGAGAAACCCGATCATGACATCACGACGGAAAGGGGGAAAGAAAAGGCGCTCTCTAAGAGGAGAGGACCAAAAAAGAACGGTGTTACCGTCGTGATATCAGGAACGGGGAGAAAATTGAAATAACAGGTACAGAAGATAGAAAAAAAAATCGCATGCAAAATGTAAACATAGTTCAAGAGTGAAAAATCTGGATTTTAAAGAAACAAGGCTAACAAATAGAAAATCAAAGATAAACATAAATAAACACTTACTTATGGAAACTCTATTCAAGTAGGCTAATCAATTTTAAAATTGTTAAGCTTTAACTGTTAATTCTAAATGGAAAGTTTGGCAAACGTAATAATTTTTATATTTATTGCATATTAAATACTATGCTTTTCAGGTAACATTCTTAATAAAACAAAACTAATTTTTTTAAAATAGTTTTAAACTTTCCCTCAGAAATTTCTAATTAAATTTCAATTTATGGTTATCGATTTCTAAAACATAAATTTTAAGCAAAATCATACTAACTTTAAATTTATATTTAATTTTTTAAAGAATTATATTAAATTATAATTATTAAAACTGAATACATAATACTTTTTCTTCCAATATTTACACATTATAATACTCTATACAATTTTGATCTTATTCAAACAAATTAAGCAAAGTAAATGGTGTTTTTTTTTTTAAACATAAATTTTAAGCAAAATCATACTAACTTTATATTTACTTTTAAAATTTATATTTACTTTTAAAATTTATATTTACTTTTTTAAAGAAACAATAATTAGTAAAAAATAAAGATGCATTACGTCTAAATTATACACTATAAAATTTTTAAAATACAGGGAAGAAACTTACTTCATTTACGAATAAACATCGAGCCGAAAGAGAAGGGGGGAAATAAACAGTAATTTTTTAATAGCAAATCTTAAATTAACAAAAAAAGAAGTTTGAAATTAAAAAATAAAATTATATTTATTGCGAATTAGACAATTATTAATTCAAATAAAAACTCTTACAAAAAAACAGTTTGTGTAACTTTCCACACAGCCATATTGAAAGAAAGAAGTGCGCGCTTTTCTATCGAACCAATCAAAACGTTAATTTGGCGTGTTCGGCGGGAAGCTTGACAAAGTATCGGGTGATCTTTTTCTTAGAAGGCATTCCTCCCACAGCCTTAGAGGAGCCTAAGCCCACAGCTGCACTGGGGGGAAAATTCATCAATGTCAAAGTTCATCTTCTAGAAAAGACCGCTCTCTTCCTATTCAACTGAGCAATCTGAAATTATCACACCCCCTTCAATGGGACTTAGAGGAAATTTATTACCATTGCAATACTGAAGTTATGCTTTCATGACTAAAAAAATATTCCTTATTAACTAAATTTTTTATAACTTAAATTATTTCGTAATAGTAACTTCCATCAATAATTAGGGTGAATAAAATTCAAAATAAATTACATTTTTTAATAATAAGAACATTCCATCAAGTAAAAATGTATGTATCACGACAGCGATTCCCAAATTTTTTTCGATTATGAAACCCTAAATGATCCAACTTTTTTCGACGAAACTCCGATTTTATAAATGTAATAATTTTACGCATGTAACAATTTAAAACTCCTTATGTAAACATTTAATGCATTTATATCCACGAACTAATTTTCAGATGCACTAAATAGCTTAAAAATTATTGAACTCCTAATAATTAACATTTCAACATATTTTTCGCTCAAATAATTTCTCGGTATTAACTTCTGTTTCGAATTCTATAAATAACACTTATAGTCTTCAATTAATTATTAAAAAGAAGTTTTATTTAGTGTCAATAGAAAGGGGTTAATGGGTTCAATCATTTAATCTTTTTTTCATGGTTTTTCAGAAATCTAGATTCTGATATTTTATTAATACAGTCAAACCTCGCTATAGTGAACCTTCAAGGGACCGAAATTTCGGTTCACTATAACCGGGAGTTCACTATATCCGTTACGCAGGCAATTTCACTATTGGTTCCCAAACTCCTCCCTTTTATTACATTATATTTCTATAAATGACTGAAAAATATTATGTAGTAGCAAAAAAAAAATTTTTTTCACCACTCTTCGTCTTGCGTACAAAAAAAAATTAGTAATCTTTAGCTGATGAGCAATCCTCAACATCAGATATGGAAACACTTCCCGACTCTCAGATAATTTTTCCTGAATTTCTGTTATTCCGCTTTTTGAACCTGTCTAACCTGCCATTCGAGCAAATAAAAGTAGTTTCTATAGATGGTTTTAAAAATCGGTATATGTATTTATTTTGAAGTAGAAATTTCAAAATTATTACAAAGAAAAAAAAAAGGGGGGGAATCAGTCGAAGACAGAAAAAAGTTTATTATATCCAACTTCCTCACTTTTTTGGTTCACTATATCCACTAAAAATAACATTATACGTGTATAGCAAGGCTCGGGACCGAGCATTTCGTTCACTATATCCGGGAGTTCACTATAAGCCGTGTTCACTATAGCGGGGTTCGACTGTACTTCAGCCTCGGGGGGGGGGGGAGTGCCAGGAAGGAACTGCCATGTAATAAATCAATTATATGCATTTGCCTTCAATAAAATTGACCCAACCTAATATTTATTTCTGAGTTCAAAAATTGATCTCAGAAATAAATATTGGGCAGGGTCAATAAGGTTCATATAATAAACTAGTTTTAAAGTCCTGCATTCACGAATTCGCCTCTCCCCTTCTATGACTTCTCATTTATTAATTCCATATAGCTGATTACGACCTTCCTTAAAGGTTTTTATCAAAAAGGATGGAAATAGTGCACTTAATCGTCGTTGACGATTGATATAGTTGCTTACCAATCTGCAGTGGACGTTAACCCATTTTTATTACATATTAACTGAAACTGAAAAATTAAATTAAAAAAATTTCTTTTTTATTATTCACTTTCGAATAAAGTTTCTTAGTTTAAGAAATTCTAAATTGTTACTTTTATACATGTAATATAAAAGAAATAAATGATAAAAAGTCATTAAGAGTGGTGAAATACGATTCCTCTAAATTTTTCTCATCAATCCCACAATTTAAATTGAGAAATTCTGATGTCGGTGAAAATCTTCTTGTTTTTCACATTTGAATTATTTATTTTCTGGTTGTCTTTCTTTGAAGATTGAAGTCTTTCGAATTTTCTATTTTGAAGAATTCAAATAATAAAATCAATAATACAGAAAGTTACATTAAGATTGAGAAGAAGGACACATCCATAAAATAATATTAAAAAAAAAAATTAATCTTTGACATAATGAACTTATTTCGGGAAATTTTATTATTCGTGCTTACATAAAACTGAAGCATAACGGAATAAAATTATCTATTGGTAACGATGCAATATGTTCAATTTCTCTCCGGTTGAGTTGCTTTACCATCAGGCTAACAATGGACGGTTTTTCTCTTCTCCCACGAATACGCGTTAGTTTTAACTACAAAATTCTTCACGAAATCGAATTTGGTCGACTTGATAAGGTTGCTGGGCTTGACTTAGGAATCCTCTTATCTTCTAGGTGTAGCTGAAAATTACAAGGTTTAACATTAACAGCTGCAAATGCCTTAGGTAGCTCCCATCGTTTATAAGTTGCGCCTGTAGTTTATACATATATACACCTAGATTTCTTTTTTTCTGTTTAGTTTTGAATAACTGGACCCAGCCAAATTTTAGGACCCGCTACGTATTATTAGCATTTAATTATTATCATATTATTAGCCTAATTATTAGCATTTATTTATGATGTGCTTAAACTTCAGATGTAGCCAATAATTCCAAAACTCTTTGTTTTTCCAAAATGAAAAATACTGAAGCTGAATATATTTTCCCGAATCGACAAATTGTTTGGTTATTTGCGGAACAGATAAAAATACCGTGTTTTTTATTGTTATCAAATCAGTAAATAATTCTTTTCTTAGCAAGTCGACTCCAGAAGTTGATTTTCTTAGATAAAAATATTTAAATAGTATTCATTACATCCTGCTTCACTTGTAATCTTTATTATTTTTATTTTGTCACACTTTATTAACGTCATTTTTTGATCAACGTATCTACACGCACTGTAAGATAGCCTATTTCGAAACTTCTGTTCTTATGATATTAAACTATACATTTATGATTTAAATTAATCTTAGCAAGTGTTATTTTTATAACCATAAGTTTAATGACTACAATGAAGATTTATAACATAATTTACCCAATTGTAAAAATATAAAATTCTGTATATTGTATATACCGGTATATAAGTCAACCCGCTATATTTTTGATTGTGCTCTTGTAATTTTTGGTATGTCAGGTGTATAAGTTGACTGCTGAAAAAACCAAATATGAAAATTTTTAAAACGAAAAAACATGGGAAAAAAATTATTGAGTCTATAAAGACTATTAAGTGTAGAAAAAAAAAAACTATTAAGTCTAGTATCTGCAAAATTTTCTTTAGTTGAAAATATTCCACACTGTACTCACTCGCATTTATGTTACATAAAATGCTTTGTAATTATTGTAAAATCTAATAAAAAATGTGGAATTTCGAATTCTTTGGATGAGGGTGGAGAAAATTTTGTGTGGAACTCAGTAGTTTAAATTTGAAGCTTTATGATATTTTTTTTAAAGTTTTTCATTGTGTTATATTTTTTGAAATAACTTCTCTTATTTAAATTTTTCTATCTGAAAGTAATTTAAAAAACGAATTTTGAAAAAAAAAAACTTTAAAAGTAAAATTTATTGCAAGCATATTAAGAATAGTGTTGTAAAGGGCAAATTGATACAGAGTTATTCATATCTATCTCATTGAGTGAAATGCATCGATATTTCATGATCAACGAATGTCCGACTTTATTACGTCAAATTTTGAATTCTTTTATTATTATTTCTTACTCTTTGTTTTATTATATTTTATTCTTATTTCTTTTATTATTTATATTTTTTCAACCTTATTTTTATTATTATTATTTCCACCATACAACTAAGATTTTTCTAATAAATGATTATTATTAAATTTTATATTAAATGAATCTCTTACAATGTCAGATGTTAGATTATACAAGATTTCAAGGTACTTCTGCCATGGGGATTTATGCACCTTGAACTCTTTCTCGACATAAGAAAAAAAAATTGCGCCAGAAACATACGAAATAAAGCGCCTTAAAAAAAAAAAAAAAAAAAAAAAAACTGGAAAAAATAAATGAGTGATAGCTAAAAAATTTTCAAGACAACTGAAAAATGCTTAAATTTATCTTTCATTCGTAAATTCGATTCTTGAGTTATTTTTTCCACCAATATATATTTCCTTTAAATTAAATATTTTTTAACTGCTTAAAATATCTAGTTTTATCCCACATTTGCGACCACTTTGAAAAATTTTCCAAACCGTGGGAACCCTGCAGCAAGTAAAATAAAATTTTATGCGTTTTTTTCAAGTTTTTAATTTTTTAACTTTAAGCAACTTTAAAATAGTTATTGACTAACATAAAGGAAATGAGAGATAAATGTGCGAAAGATTTTAATAATAAAAAAAATTGGGAAAAAATGCTATTACAGTTGACCGTCTTAATAGAGTATACTACAAATAAATTTCTTAGTATAAAAAGGTCGATTTTTTTTATCAATTATATTTTTTAGATATTTTAACTCTTCTTTCTTCTCATCATAAAGTTTATTCTATAATAATTTATGCTTTTTCCAAAAATAAATTTAATTTTTTCGATTTAACAAAGTCTTAACACTGCGCGGATACTTCGAATTTACTTCACCATTTTTTAAAAAACCCATGCAGGAATTTTTAATACATTTTTTTACAATTAATCGTTTTATATATTTAGTTTATCTTTAAAACAGTTTTTCATATTTTTCGAACCATAGTTGTAGAGTTGGTAGTTGAAATTTTCGACTCCAAATTTTTCAGAAAGCCAACCACCGACTTATAATGTATTGAAATTTTCATTTAATCTTAGATTCAAGACATGCATTTGTAAAAAATATTAATGCACAATCACGCATAACAAATAAATGTCTTAGCCCAAGCTGATTCTTTAAATATTGAAGGAAAACCATGATACATTAAATTTAATTTTTACCTTTAGAACTTAGCTTAATAAATTTGACTTAGGAATTTTATGAGCTGAAGGATACCTTATTTGTTAAATATTTAATTAAATAATTTATAAGTATGTATTATTTGCTATGAAAATCGTTGCAATGTTAACATGGATTGTCATGAAATCATAATTATAAATACATTTTTAATTATAAAAGTGTATTAGGATATAATTATTTAAAAAGTAAGTAATTTTACAAAAAAAATATGTTTAATTATGCGTCAGTAATATGAACCTATCAATCTAAAAGATATTCGTTAACTTTATTATTTGTAATGTATTTATGCTTTTAGAAATAATTACAGCTCCATAGACAATATTAATTTTAAAATAGTCCAAATCATGAATTAAAGTTTGTAAAAATACGAAATAGTTTTGAAAGATCGCCTTGAAGGTGAAAATAGAATGAATTGCAAAAAATAATAAAAGTAACAGAAACATTTCGTTCCTCTTTCTAATTTTCTTTCTATTTAAGTTCCCTCCCCCCCCCCCCTTTTTTTTTATCTCAATGGTGATTTATATTTTCGCAATTAATATCATTTATTTTCATTTAATCATAACGTTTTGCCGTTTCCAGAAAATCAATAGCTAGATTGTCCCTCAGTCTCAATAGCTTTATGTGTACTTTTTTAAGATTTTAGTAAAAAAAAATAGGCTCAAAAACGTTTAAAGATTATAAATTAATTTTGTAATAAGTAATAATTTAAACGATTGTAGTAAGATTAATAAAAGTAATATTTCTATCCTCATGATTATAAACATTCGTCTAAATCATTTTCATAATCGGAGTTGGGCTAATTTTTTTACAATTCCGATTTATAGATATGATTATTTTGAATGCAGAATTTATTGAAAAGTTAGGAAAAGGTTATTTAGTTGAGTCAGATTACAAATTCTCTCTATGACCCAGCTCTTATTTGATTTTTGTATTTATAAACTTTAAGAAAAGCTTTTTTTTTTTTTTAATTTTTGCAGCTCAATATGAAGATTTATTTGATTACACCAATTAAATATTTTTCCTTGAACAAATTTCAATAAACTACACTGCGGTCTGTAAGATATTAGTAAATGTAACTAAATAAATATACAAAAAAATGATTATTTTGAAGATTTTAAATTTGAAAAAATTTTTTTTTCCAATTGTCATGTTTCCAAAGAATCACCCATATAACTGTCTGATATTAACATTTCAAGTTACTTAAGCTTACATATAAATCAAATGCCTTAAGTCTGAATCTATTGTCTGCAACTGGATCGCAATATTATTAGGCTTGCTTAATTTTTAGTGGGATGATAAGTGGTTATGAAGAAAGTTTGAAATAAAAAATTTATGATGGAATTTTTAAATAAAAATGAAAGCTTAATGCAAGCATTACTTTTGATAAGCATTTATGGAGAAAAAAATTTTTGCTAAATCTATGTAAATTATAGGAAATTTTGCCATTTATAATGGACATTTTAAAGGAATTATTAAATATATTGTAAGAAATGGTGTATTATATTATATTTATACAGTATTTGACTATTTCATAACCAAATCTTATCAATGAACGCACAAGAAGGCCTCCCATCCATTAATCATATGGTACTTGCGAACCTAATCCCCGCACCATGACGAAAGTGCTACAGCGGATGTTAGCAATAAAGCCCTGACGTTGGAATTTATGGTTGTTGGTTGATAATAGTTCAATGTTGATTGTTAAAAATTAAATTTATAATTATTATATAAGATTACAAATGAGATGAGTTAAAATATAATCATTAAGATATATAACCTGAGTTTCATGTCAAAATTACTGATTTAATTAAATTGCAAGTTGCATTTTATTTAATAATAAAAAATACTATTTTCGACTATTCGAATTATCTGTAAACATAGCATAATTTCTCTTATTGTTTATTATACTTTGCTTAGTTAAAGCCTCTCTTTATAAACAATTTAAATTAAACCCCCCTCCCTCTCCATTTTTAAATTGAAAATAATACAGAGATGAATGTGCTCCGGAAAAAAACCGGGTTTCCAGATGTTTCGCTATCCGCGATCAGGAAATCCACAGTCCAGAAGTTTACAGAAATCATCTATCACATTTATGTATAAAAATTCTTGTATATTTTATTTAAAAATATTAGAACTAGAATTTATTCTTGGCATCTCTTTCATTTGTAAATATTTTTTCTGGTAAAATAATAAATGTGATTAGAGATAAAAGTAAACTAAATACATAATTATTAATTTAAATTATGCTGCATATAATTTATGTAGACTTTCACGTTGTGAAAATATCAATGATTTAAATTTATAAAGATATTAATTTTTTGAAATGCATCATTAATGATTTTACTCAGGAAATTTTCAGGATTTTTTAATTGGGCTCACAATCACCCCTGATAATAAGAATAGGGGTGGAAAATAAGACACTACTCGTAAGCGGAATGAAACAAATTTTTTTATTTGTCATGCTGCTCGAGAATATTTCAAATAAGAAGTTAAAAAATTCTGTAGAAAATTAGCTATTAGTTGTGGTGCAGCTACATTTTCTTACAACTCTGAAATCAAGAAATTGATCCTCTTTTGTATTCTTAGCAATTGCAATCGAAAATCTCCTTTTATAAATAATGTTGCTTGCTAGTTGAAGGCGTCACATATGATTGTGATTTTTGGAACTTACAATAACACTGCATGGCTAGATTAAAACAAGAGAAAAACAAGCTTAATTTCCCGATACATAGATATTAAATAATTTTTTTATACATATTAAATTGGATTTTTACTTACTATATTGTAGATTTAATAAGATAGCTAATCCATATACACAGTCCAGTCACATTAATGTGACCACTACCTACTTTCAACCTCAACGTGAAATAACCAATCACGGAAGGCAGGTGACAGCACATTACAGTGAATTGTATATATAGGATGTCCTAAGGCATCTGAAAGCATTTCAATCGTTGGCGTAATGCAGAAACGTAGCGATTTATCCGACGTCCAAAAGGGCATGATTAGGCTTTCGGGCCAATAGTGGAAGTATTTCAGAAACGGCTGATTTTGAGAACTGTACGCTTGCCGCCGTGGTAAAAGTATACAGTGCATGGCAAAATGGCACTATACAAAACAAGCGGCGTACACACATGTGCTGCACCACGGGCCATAGATGACAGAGGCGAACGAAGGCTATGGAGATGCTTTCAGGCGAATAGACGTGCAACTGTTGAGCAACTGACCACCCAGATGAATCAAGGGTCTACCAAGAGTGTATCCTCAACCACTGTTCAGCGAACGTTGCTGCGCATGGGTCTCCGCAGCAGACGCCTGGTTAATGCACCTATGCTGACTGCTGTTAATCGACGACGAAGGCTGGAATTTGCACTCCAGTACAGTAACTGGACACCCACAGAATGGCAACAGGTGGCTTTTTCCGATGAATCACGTTTTATGCTACATCGCACAGATGGACGTTGGCGTATACTGCGAGAAACGTCTGAAAGCAAACATCCTGCAACAATTGCCGGAAGGCTGCAGGCTGGAGGAGGGAGCATTATGGTTTGGGGAATGTTTTCCTGGCATTCACTGGATGCACTCATCATTGTGGAAGGCACGATGGATCAGCACAAGTACGCATCTGTCCTTGCGGACCATGTCCACCCCTACATGCGAATGATTTTTCCTCAGAATGATGGCATCTACCAGTAGGACAATGCGAGGTATCATACAGCTCGCAGTGTATGTGCGTGGCTCGAAGAGCACCAGGATGAGTTTACCGTACTCCCCTGGCCAGCAAACTCACCGGATTTAAATCCAATCGAGAATCTGGGGGACCATCTCGATCGGGTTGTTCGCGCCATGGATCCTCAACCGCGTAATCTAGCGCAGCTGGCCACGGCACTGGAGTCGGCATGGCTCAACATCCCAATGAACACCTTCAGAAACCTAATTGACTCTCTTTCTGCATGTCTCGCAGCGGTTCGCTCTGCCAAAGGTGGTAATTCTGGATTTTGACAGGTGGTTACATTAATGTGACTGGACTGTGTATTTTCAATGTTTATTAACACATCATTGCTCATTTTAATTTAAAGTGTATAACAGCAAAGATATATTTCATTAATAAAAACTAGTAGGACAAATTATTACTCGTACTAAGATGCAGTTTCCCTGTTTTGAGAGGCACATTTAAGATATGCAATTTAATCACTGCGGGTGCAAATAATAATTTAATACACGATTTAAAAAGCAACATCATACTCTTTTTTTTTTAATAAATATTCCTTCAGATTTTTGACTTAATAGCTTGAGGCGAATAACAAAACATTTCTAACAGTGTTATTGATAAAGATGTTGAGCCATAAATACTAAATAAAAAGACTCATTCTTGTATTGATATCTTTGTTAATGAATATATTCGGACTTCTCTTTTTGAATTAAAATGTGCTTGGTTTTTGGGAAAGTACTGCACAATTTTCTCAGATTTTTTTGTCCACTCTTTTTGGAAAGCTTATTACGTGTAAAATAATAAATTATATTGATTTTTGAAATGAGTAGTTTTAAAAATACAAGCTACAGGGGATACGCAATGCATACGAATCGTCAGACATAATTTCCATCCTAGAGCCTTTGATACATCAGATACTGTTCAAACAATTTTCAGTTTGCTTCTATGTAATAAAATAATAAATTCGAACTCATTGAACTTCATAGCTTCGAATTTGGAAAAATCATTTTAACACACTATTTTACCCAATATCAGCTTTCTAAAAATGCAAAAAAGGAAAAGTTACGTTAAAAATACATCAGGGAATAAAAATCTTAAATACATATTTAATATCATAATAAACAAATATCTCTCTAAGAAATGGGTAAATAAAAAATGTTTTATAAAAATAAATAAACTTACCTTCCTCTCTCCTTCGCTCCTCCCCCCATCTATTATAAAATAGCGGCTGACTATGAAGATTTTATTTATTTATTTATTTTAACGAAAAAAACATCTTAAAATTTCCTTTAAAGAAATGTAAGGTCAAGAGGAATTTTAAAAAAGTTACACAAGTGAATGAAATGTTTCTTATGAAACTCGTCTCTTAAAGAAAGGATTAATATGTCATTAAATATTATTGTTTGAAGTTTTTGATTATTGGAATATGTCTAACAAAAGTGGATACTAATTTATTTTATTTTGTTAAAAAATCTTTAATGTTACGAGATGTTTCAAATATGACTTTTAACATTAGTGAAAAGAAAGCTCATTCGTTTTTACGGGACGTGGTGTAACGCATGATACTCGTCGCCTCTAGCACATGATCTTATTAAAATGAAAAAAATAATTAGAGATAGTAATAATTTCTGTTATATATGTCAGGAACAATGATAATTACCATATTAGCGACTTGGTTACATTTAAAACGAAACATAGGACTCAATTCCTTTTTTTTTTATTATTTATTTATTTTAAATATTACGGCAGTTTCAGAATTGCATAAGATTTGAAAAATATTCATTAAAAGATTCGGGAATTTTTTTGCAAATTTTCATAAGATCATGTGATAGAATTTTCATAAGATCATGGGTTTTGTGCTTTTATAAGATCATGTAATACAAATATTAAAACACAAAATTCTCTTTGCAATATTAAGTAATAATTTTAATTAAATCTTTCAATTTTAGTTTTAATCTGAAACTCTAATCAGGAATTTAATTTTAAAATTTTATGACTGTGAAGAGCATTGACCTGATGACGTATTCTGATGCATTGATTGTATTGACTTGTTTGGAGTTCTCTCAGAAATGTTTTTTATTTTCAATTTCTTAGTAAAAAAAATAATAAATAATTAAATAGATAAATGAAATATTATTTTTACTGATTTGATTTAAATTTTAACAAAATCTTTTTATCGCGTTTAAAGTTATGTTTTATGTAAAGTTATGTTAAAGTTTTTTTTTAATTAAACTCCAAATTTATAATTGAAATACGTGCAATGGAAACTAGTATTATACTTGCGAACAACTTTTTTCCGAGTTTAAGTGTTAATTATGATGAAAGTTGACAATGTAATTTTCTCTATAAATCAACTACAGATATTTTTTAAGATGCAAGCAATCATGCTTATAATTATGAAATAAGACTTGGTTTTTGTACTTTATCACTTTTGAAATTGCATTTGAATAAAATAATGTTAAAGTAAAGTGCTGCGTATGATAATGAAATATATATAAATATTTTTTTAAAACTTTTATAACTTTTGAAACTGCAAACAACTGAATAAAATAATAAGGTTAAAGTAAAGCACTTTAAATGTATTAATTGCTTTCTCAGGTCTATTCCTTGAGATCTATCTTAATTTATTATTTGTGTAAAAGTATCGATTCCTTTGTGAATAATGTCTTATATATATTTCCAATTGAAAATTATCATATAATTGAAAATTAATTCTGATTAAATGTTTAATTTGACGAAAAACGATTTAATAAAATATCATACATCTGAAAAAGCAAACAAGTGATTCAAATTTTTTTTTTGAATGTATAAAGTGCTTCCTTAACTCATTTCTCAAATCTATTATAGTTCATTATTAGCGTAACAATATGTATTTCATTCTGAAGAATTTTTATTATGCATTTGGAATAAGAAAATTCGTTACATTTGAAATTGCAAACTTTTAAGGTAATTGCCATAAGATCTTCATCCTAATTAAAAATTAATAAAAATAAGGTTAAAGTAAAACATTTAAATGTCTAAGCTTTCTTAGAAACGTTTTCCTCAGATCCATCTTAAATGCATTTTGTATTGAAAAATGTAGAGTTCTTAAATCTTCATCCTATTGAAAAATGAATAAAATGTTTAAATCAAATATGAATTATATTTCAGAAACAAAGAAAAGAAACTGTGGTGCATAATAAGACTTTTTAAAACTATTATTCAAATGTAATCTCATTAATTTTGAGTCAAACAGATTTTTTTTAAAAAAAAGAATAAAAGGATTAATAACTTTAGATTAGACGTTTGCAAAACGTCTGTTTTATCTTTAGGAACTGACACCGTGAGTACGTTATTCAAGAACTAATATTTTGTACACGTTATTTAAGAACAAGAAATCGGAACCGGTTACTTAATAACTGATATATCTTAACCGATAAGTTCTAAGGAGTAGTCAGGGAATTTGAGCCAATGAGAAGGAAGAGGCTTAAACGTCATGATCCGAGGAAAACTGGTTCCCTCCGCCAGAAACGTTATCTTCCTTCCTCGGCGACTCTTCGCCAACTTGCCGTAGTTATGATAATATCCCCAAATTTAAAATATCTTAATGTGATATTCCTTCATTGAAAGATTTCGAAAAATTTCAATTATTTTTCTTTTATTTATTGGTTTCCTATTTAGAGTGAAGTTTGTAAAAAATAAAATAATGAATAAATAATGATTAAAATAAATAAATGGTTAAAGTAAATGATTCGATCTAAAAACAGGAACTCAGATAGCTTGTATAATTTTAATAATGCATGAAAAATTTTTAAAAAAATTTTGCAGTCGACGGGAAATTTTAGTGCTGCCATCTATCCTTGTAATATAGAAAAAGATAAAAACCTCAAATACTTTTTGCTTCTCCAATCCTTGTTTATCCGTCTTACCTAGTTAACCTTCTTATATCTCAAAATATTTAACGGAAAGTGTTACTTTGAAAAAAATTTTAGATATGTGTAAAATTTTCACATCATTCAATATTTTCAATCAGATTAGTTTCTACGCTGCTACTTACTTTTTAAAAAAATAATATTCGAAATATGGTTAATAACTTTTGAAATCGTTTTGCAATAGAATATAGACAAAGTACACATTTAAATACTTTGTGATAAAATAAATTAAAAAAGACACTGGTTTTAATATTTATCTATAAGTGGAGAACGCATTTTTTTTTTAAACTACTCAGCAAAATTTTAAACAGCCTAACAAAAATATTTTAAACTACTGAAATTTTTTCTTTTCCTTTACGGTCTTAATTATGTTGTATGAATAAGGCGAAAAAAAGTAGGGTTGCTGATTATAGTTGTTGTTTTCGAATAACAATAACATATCTAAATAAACTACCGACTTTTCATCTGCTTTTTTTAAAAATTTTATAAGAAATTCTTGCAACACATTTTAAGATAAACTTTATATGAAATGATATATAAAATGCTTTTAAAATTAGCCGAAACTATTTAAACTCTATTCTTATTATTTCTCGATTTTTAAGTTGCACCCAATATTTTTTTTATTTTTTTGTGCTGACTTGTGGAAAATATATATATATTTATTTTTTTAAAATTTAATAATTTTTTTAATTATATAATTTAATAATTTGTTCATTTTATTTTTTTTTCTGATTTTTATTATTTTAATTATTTTTTTTTTCACTTTTTGTTTTTATTTTATTTCATTTTATAAATATTCTTTGAAATATTTCACTTTTTATTTTATTTACTTATTTTCGTTTTTCGTATACTTTTAATTATTCATACATTGTTATTTATTTGTTTTGAGAGTATACTTATAAAATGGAATTCTCGAGAATGTAGCTTTCGAGTTTATTGGCATTATTTTTAAATATTTATAACTGTTAAAACGCATTAGTTCAACCGAAAAATTCACATTTTGGAGAAATTTAGGGTAGTATTCTCTCTTAAACTGTAAATTTAATTAAATCAATCTGTTATTGATTCAATTGAAATTTCACATTTAATTATACATAACCCAACAACACTGATTTCGGTACTCAAACGATTCTGTTATAGTGAAAATAACACAAAAGAATCA
The DNA here is from genome assembly GCF_982258835.1 of Parasteatoda tepidariorum. NCBI lineage: Eukaryota > Metazoa > Arthropoda > Arachnida > Araneae > Theridiidae > Parasteatoda > Parasteatoda tepidariorum. The sequence continues at coordinate 89,368,832 of NC_141761.1, read as the reverse complement.
CAAATTTAAGTCAAAAATGCACAATTAAGTTTCACAAATTTTACAACTAAAGGTGCAAATAATATAACCGTTTAATAAGACCCCAAAAAGGGAAACGCCAAAAATCTTATGTGCAAAATTTATATCACAATTTAGCAACATTGATAAACGTTTTATGTAATTTACCATAGGTTTAGATGGTTAATAGCAAAACGATCCCAAATGACTTTAAGTTAGAAACACAAGATGAAACTGAAATATTAATATTCCAAAACTTTTAGGGTAACAGATGCAAATGCAATAATAACCAACAAATGACACGAAAGAAGTGAAATGTAAAAAGTATCGCGAAATTATACATGATGAAAATCAACGCCAAAATAATAACGCGGGTACAGCAATGCACTCGTTGAAATAAAGCCAAATGTATAAAAACGTTGCAAAAATACACGTTGAAAAAATTAGTGTGCAAGTATTGTGGAATCGAAGTGAAATGCAGAACTCATTACGAAAAAACGCACTACAAAAACAATTAAGATAGTAACATCATCATCATAGTCTGCCAGACAGCCCAATGTGAGCCTATGTCTTCCTCTGAAGATTTCTCCATGACGACTTTCGATTTATCTTTGATCTCCAGTTCTTTTCATTAATTGCGAGAAAATCAGACTCAACTGAGTCAACCCATCTCAACCGCGGCCTTCCCCGCTTTCTTTTTCCATTAGGTCTAAAAAGCAGTATCTCTTTTTACTGTGTTGTCATCACTCATTCGAATCATGTGGGCGATCTAACTCATTCTATTTATTTTTATGTATTTAATAATAACAGGTTGTTTATAAATCTTGCACAGTTCAAAGTTAAATCTCCTTCCCCAGTTAGTGTTTTTATTTACACCACCAAGTATACTCCGCAAAATCTTTCTCTCAAATATGATAGTTTATGATATAGTATACATATAACATTTCGCTTGTTGAAACAAAATGAAGTATAGAAAACACAGCGAAAGTATACTATAAAAAATCATTGCATAAACCATACATTGCGTAAAAAATTGTGCATAACATTTCACTCGTTGAAACAGTCAAATATAGAAATCATTGCGAAAATAAACGCAACAAAAATCATAGTGAAAGTATGATTTTTGTTGCATATCATTTGTTGATATCATTTGTTACATATCATTTGTTGAATCGAAGTGACATGCAGAAGTCATTGCGAAAATAAGGATTACTAATTTATTGGTGAAAGTATGGATAGAACATTTCATTCGATGAGAAAAGTAGAATTTTTGACGAAAATATACAAATATAATTATAAAAGTATGCATCCAACATTTCGCTTGCTGTGATAAGTAGAAAGGCATACAATGACTTACACTATATCGCAATGTATCGTTATATTGTATGCCACCGCTATATTGTATTGCTATATTGACTTGCTGTCAAAAGTTATTACGAAAGTATACAAATATAATAGTGAAAGTATAGATCGTTTTGCTTGTTATCAAAAATAGAAGTTATGGCGAAAATTTTCCAACATATTGCGCGTATTTCACAAATGGATGTAATAGAACTCAGCTAAAGTATGTCTTTAAATACTTTTTAACAAAGTAAATAAATAAAAATACGTTGACAATTATGTATTGATTAGGTATTAGTTAGGTGAGGATTTTATTGATATTAATATGTTCATAGAAATTACCTAAAATAATAGTAATTTTCTAAAAAAATATCCCAAAAATAATAGTTATTATTTTTTCAGAATGCTTAAACGTACTATCCGTAATGTTTGACTATAAATGAAAATATACGTTACAAAAGCCTTAGTGAAAGTTTGATTTTTAACTAAAGATTTTGTTTGCTTAAAATTGCTTTTCCTAAATTTTTTAGAAATATCTTAATTATTTTTGCATATCTTAATTTTTCTACTTGCCGACCTGACAGTGTAGGGGTCAGGGAACTGACCTTTTGCACCAGAAAGATTTTTGATTCGAATCCCGGACAAGGCATGGATGTTCTTACATTATTTGTATTATCTTTCCTTATTGTGGGAGCAATATGGTGCTAATATGGTGCCTCTGAAATAGTCGCCAACAAATCTGCCCTAATACGCCTGAATTGAAAAAAATTTCAACTCAGCTGGGCTTTGGAAAAAAAAATCGTTTTCTCCCACTTCTCTGAGAATTTTATTTATCAATTTTCAAGTTATACTTAATAATTTATTAATAACTCTTAACTACCAAATGTATGAAGATTAATAGATGGAAATAGCAGTAAACAGGAATGGAATGTAATAAGAATGAAATGGAATAAAAATGGAATAAGACTGAAATAAGAAATGAATGGAATGGAATAAGAAGTACATAATAATATCAGGAGTGGAATAGAAATAACAGAAATGGAATAAAAATAACAGGAAGATAAAAATAGTATGAATATAATAATAGCATAATAACATAAATATAACAGAAATGGAAAAAGAAAGAAAAATAGAAATAACGTACGAGAAATACGTCAAACGCTTACCGCGAGCATTGCTCTCATTCTTTTTATTACAGGAAATAAATCAAGCAATGGCGATAATGAAAATGCTACAGAATTAGATCTGAAAAGAGCGAATTCGGAAATGATAAAAATGTTATTTTATTGATGAGAAATCCCGAAGGAAAAAAAAAGAATTTATTACGACAAGAAGATGGAGGAAAAAAAAACATTTGAAAATATTGCCGTTAATTCTAATAACAGATAATAAACGTTGTTGTCTTCCAATCATTAAATATAAAAAAGATCTAAATTGATATTTTCAAAAGGAAATACAATAAATTTATATTTCAAACATAATAAATAATTAGTTATAAAAAAATCTTTCATGTTTACATTGCCTTCCATGGATTAAATAAGAAAAAGTTTTACTTATATATTTTCAAAATTAAATTAGGTTTATATTTTAAACGTTACAAATAATGTGTTACCAAAAAATATTTTCTTGCTACGTTTACATTGCCTTTCTGTAATTAAATATGAAAAATCTTTACAATTATATTTTGAAAATGAAATACATTGTGTTTATACTTCAAACACTATAAATAATTTGTTACGAAAAATGTCTACTTATTACGTTTACATTGTCTTTCAATGTTTATAAATAAAAAAGTTTTACAATTATATTTTCAAAATGAAATAAATTACGTTTACATTTCAAACATTATAAATAATTTGCTAACAAGAAATGTCTTCTTACTACGTTAACACTGTCTTCCAACAATTAAATATAAAAAAAGCTCTTCATTAATATCGTCAAAATGGAATACATAAAATTTTTTATTTCAAGCGTTGTAAATAATTTGTCAACAAGAAATGTCTTCTTACTACGTTAACACTGTCTTCCAACAATTAAATATAAAAAAAGCTCTTCATTAATATCGTCAAAATGGAATACATAAAATTTTTTATTTCAAGCGTTGTAAATAATTTGTCAACAAGAAATGTCTTCTTACTACGTTAACACTGTCTTCCAACAATTAAATATAAAAAAAGCTCTTCATTAATATCGTCAAAATGGAATACATTAAATTTTTTATTTCAAGCGTTGTAAATAATTTGCAAACAAAAAATTTCTTCTCACTACGTTAACACTGTCTTCCAACAATTAAATATAAAAAAAGCTCTTCATTAATATCGTCAAAATGGAATACATAAAATTTTTTATTTCAAGCGTTGTAAATAGTTTGTCAACAAGAAATGTCTTCTTACTACGTTAACACTGTCTTCCAACAATTAAATATAAAAAAAGCTCTTCATTAATATCGTCAAAATGGAATACATTAAATTTTTTATTTCAAGCGTTGTAAATAGTTTGTCAACAAGAAATGTCTTCTTACTACGTTAACACTGTCTTCCAACAATTAAATATAAAAAAAGCTCTTCATTAATATCGTCAAAATGGAATACATAAAATTTTTTATTTCAAGCGTTGTAAATAGTTTGTCAACAAGAAATGTCTTCTTACTACGTTAACACTGTCTTCCAACAATTAAATATAAAAAAAGCTCTTCATTAATATCGTCAAAATGGAATACATTAAATTTTTTATTTCAAGCGTTGTAAATAATTTGTAAACAAAAAATTTCTTCTCACTACGTTAACACTGTCTTCCAACAATTAAATATAAAAAAAGCTCTTCATTAATGTCTTTAAAATGGAATACATTAAATTTATATTTCAAGCGCTGTAAATAATTTGTAAACAAAAAATTTCTTCTCACTACGTTAACACTGTCTTCCCAATAATTAAATATAAAAAAAAGCTCTTCATTAATATCTTCAAAATGGAATGCATTAAATTTATATTTCAAGCGTTGTAAATAACTGGTAACAAAAAATATTTTCATGGGGCATATCTTCATATCTTTATTTATTTCATACTAATAGAAAATGAAAGTTAAAAAATAGTAAATTGAAATTTTTATAAACTATGCTGTTTAAGAGAAATAAATAGTTCTATCTCTAATGTACCAAAAACAAACACTTGTAATGGCTTTAGGCGGAGAGTACAAGTACAAGTGGAAATTTGAGAAATCTAGTTAATCGGAAAGTATAATCGAAATTTCCACAAAAGAATTTCTATTTTGAGATACAAATTTTAGTTGCAGCTGTCAAGAAATGATTGAAACACTCATAATTATTCAGTACAGAACTAAGTCCTTTAGTTAATCGGAAAGTGGTCAAAATTTCTTTCAAAATACCACACTAACACTCACGAAAGCAAGTTAATCAGAGGGTTGAAGGAAGAAAAAAATGTACGTAATGAGAGAAAAAAAGAAGAAAAGAAACTATTCAAATTTTTGACTATTTATAAATTTGCTTGTTTTTAAAAAAGAAAAGGGAGATATTTAATTGTTTGTTTTTTTATAAAGGGAGACATTTAAGTTCTCTAGTTAGTCGGAAAGTGGTCGAAATTTCTTTCCAGATTCCGCGCTAACACTCAAGAAAGCAAGTTAATCAGAACGTTTTAAAAATTAACGTGATGAGAAAAAAAAACTATTCTAATTTTTGGCTATTTAAAAAAATTGCTTGTTTTTTAAAAAAAGGGAGTTCTTTTCTCACTTCTATGTTTGAATACAAAAAGTGCTGAATTTATTATTAATTATTGGAAGGTTTTAAAGGTATTGAAGTGAAAAGGGTTAAATTAATAATCTTAAACATAATTCTAAAAAAAATTATAAAACTAGCATTTTCTCATGAGATTTTCTTACTAATGTAATAAGTAGCAGCCAGAATAATCTCAATGAAATTATTTCAAAATTTCTCAATTTATTTCCAATACTTGCAATGAATCTTGCACAAAATTGAATACTGATAATCAGCATTATCATTACGGAATTTTATATTAAACGTATTATGAAATAAATACTATAAGTAAATATTATTCTTCTTATACCCTGAAACGTTAACGAATACTATTATTAATACTAACTTACAACGATACTTTTCTGTCACCAGGGTGTAATAAATTAAACTATTTTTTTTTTACTTATTATTTATTAATTGAGGGGGTTTTTTTACGAGGGAGGGAGGTTGAGGACTGTTTGTTTGATGTTCAAAAAGAAAATAAATAAAGAGTTGAATTTACTTACATCCGTCTAATCAAAATGCACCCAAACTTCGTATATTATTCTTAGTACTACTTAGAAAAAGTAATTAGACAGTCGAAGTGACTGGCGTACGTTAAATCTGTCGGGTCACAAAGTCTTCCATGTTCCCATAACAAATACCTCTTGGAGTAAAGAATTGGAGATTGATCTTTACTGGTGCAGGTCAAAATTACGATCTGTGGATGAATGAATGGTTGTATGAATGGGTTCGTTCTATAAACGAGCTGTGACATGCGTCTGAAGTTGTATTCTTGGCCATAGATGGCGCCACTGAAAAATAAAAAACGCACCTTCTGCCTTAAATTCGCTTGGTTTCAGCAAGCAAGTTTGCTGGTATTGGCAAGTTGCATTAGAAACAACAACATTATTAGTGTATAGATTATGTATTTTTCAATAACAATTATAATTCAATAATAATATTTTTCAACTATTATCAATGCTAGAAAATAAGTAATAATTATAATTGTTACTATTATTGGTAGCAGTAATAAATATTTTTGAAAAATAAGTACTATTAATGACAGTGGCACTGATAAAATAAGCTATTAGTATTTAGAAATAACAGAAAGAATAAAATCAATAATTATAATTACTTTCATTTTCTTGAAATGATTTTATTTATTTTATTATTCGCATTCCTTTTTCCATCAATTGAATTAGATATTTCCCCTTTTTCTATTTTCATAATCTTTATTATGCATTTTGATAACACGAAATTTCATTATTTAAAAACAAGCTCATTTCGATATGCAAAACTAAGCAATAAGGTTACAGAAATATGTTTAATTTTTCATCATAAAACATAGCATTACTAAACTATATATTTAATTTAGCAATAGAGTAACAACCATTTAGAATTATTGAAAAGATATTTACTCCAGAAAAAGCTATCAAATCTTATGAAATTCATTTAGTTGACGGGATGAACAGATATAAAATAGAATAATAAATTTATGAATAATGAAGAGATAGAATAATAAATTTATTAATAATGATAGGACACAATGGCCTCGTATCTGAAATAAAATAAGACTGCTATGTTTGTATAATGAGATTATGGCCCTAGGTGGTATCTTTATTAGAATATTAATAAAAGATATTTTCTCCCTTCAATTTAGAAATGAGAATTTTAAAACTTTAATCAGTTTTTTTCCGTAGACATTCGAAAACTATATCAGCATAAAACTACCAGTTTATATTTACGAAACTTTTTTAATCTTTCAAAAATTTGTACTATTTTTTTTTATATGCTATTGAATTGTTTTTGCCTCTGAAAGCGCCAATTTCTGCTACGTTTGCAAACCGTCAGATGACAGCGATTGATTGTTTAATGTCGAGCACAAGAATGTGTGAGTTTGTCTTCTTGCACGCTGCTGAACGTTCCACAAAAATGGAAACTCACTAATACAAAAGGGATTGATGTTTTTAATTGTGTAATAAAGATAATTAAGCACTCATAGAAATATTTGCACAAATTAAATAATCTTAAATCATTAAATGCTTCTATTCTATTAAGCCTAATTCGAACCTTTTTTAAAAAATACTCTCCGTGATGTGCACATGGTTGATAAACAAACTAATTTCATTTCAAAAATTGCTTAGTGCGTGCATTCAAAATTAATAGTTCTTGCTGTAAATTGTCTGGTAGAAATAACTTTACTGTTTCTGTACGTGAGTTTTATATATTATTTTCATGTTTTGTTATTGCAAGTTTTGATGCTACCGAACAACAAAAATGACGGCAATTACTTTGCAACAATAGAAGCTTAATATTTGTAGTTTTTTTTCTACACCCAGATCTTTCCTTGGTATTTCATTACACCATTTTTGGTGCCAAGTCCTTTTTTGGTGCTACGAAACGCTAAAAATGTTTTACAATGTATAAGATTGCCAGATAAACTCTGGAAAAATTCTAAAATAACGCTGACATTATATTCGAGCATTATCTATACATATTCAAATTGAATGATGACTTCGTAATACAGCCCAATATGGAACAATGTAAAACTGTGTTCCGTATGAAATACGGATCACAGACGACCTTGTAATGCAGCTCAATATTGAACTATGTAAAACTGTGTTCCGTATGAAATACGGATCACAGACGACCTTGTAATGCAGCTCAATATTGAACTATGTAAAACTGTGTGCCGTATAAAATATGTAACACAGACGACCTTGTAACGTAGCCCAATATAGAACTATGGAAAACTATGTTACGTGTAAAATACGTAACACAGACGATCTTTTAATGTAGTCCAATATTGAACTGTGTAAAATTGTGTTCCGTATAAAGTGCTGCCTTACAATGTAGCAAATATGTATAAAGTACAAAGAGCAGTTTTGCATAGTTCCGGCGGAATACTCTGTATTTAATGCAGTGTGTTCCACTAAGATCATCTATACATATTTCTAGAATCCTTGCCAAAATGAAGTCGGAAGAATATATATACACTTTAGGGGTGGCTATAAACGAAAAAAAAGCACAAAAAAAGGTATATACCACCTTGATCAAAAAATTCCCGGAGTAACCCCCGGGTGTTTTTTTATTAAGTTGGTACATCTGTTGTTGATATTCCCCCTAAATCTTAGCGTTATAACTTGACATTTGCAAAAGTTACGTAGACAAGAATACATCTATCTCTGTGTGAGTTGGCGATTTTTTACAATTTTAGAAATGGATTTAAATTTGCAACAACGAACTTGCATTAAATTTTGCTTAAAAAAGGATTTAATGGTGCGCGAATGTTGGAATAGTGTTTCGGCAACGATTCTCCAAAGAAAACGGTCGTCTACCAGTGACACGAGCTGTTCAAAAGTGGTCGTGAGTCAATCGAAGATGATGAACGCAGTGGCAGACCATCGACATCGAAAACCGACTAAAACATTGATAAAGTATAAGAAATGTTGGTCAATAGCTGCAAATTAACCATCAGAGAGATAGCGGAGGCCTATGGATCCGTCCAAGACATTTTGGTTAATGATTTGGGTTTCCGTCGTGTTGCAGCAAAGTTGATGCCAAAAGACCTCAATTTCATGCAAAAAAGAGACCGTGTTGACGTCGCAAAAGACATGATTTGCGAGACTGAATCCGATTCCACATTCATCAAAAGGATCATTACTGGAGACGAGACGTGGGTTTATGAGTACGACACACAATCCAGACATCAGGCAAGTGAATGGCGTTCATCAAAGTGAAAATCGCAGGAAGCGCTGATGGACATACCGAAAATCGAATATAAAAAATGTTTCGAGGATTGGATCAAGCGCAGACATAAATGTGTTGCAGTCGATGGGGATTACTTTGAAGGAGACAATATAGATTTAGATGAATGAAATTGTATTTTTAATTTTCTGAATAAATTCCGGGAACTTTTTGATCAAGGTGGTATATCTAAATCAGTCAAATTATTAAAGCGAAATGACAAATTTTCAAACCAGTTTGAATGCTTAATAAAAGTGTTTCTAGCAGTCACCATTTAACTCATCGCTGTTCGGCATTGATATAGTATTTGAAGTTTTCAGTCCCACCTTCCTAAAAATTTATTCGTTAGATTTCGATAGCATTTTTGTTTCTTCCTATATTAGATATGTATTCACTATCAATAATGTACATATTTTTTGACTTTCATTTTTGTCGAGGATTCTAAAAATATATATTAAATTTCATCATTACAAAACAGGTTTTTAAGATCCAGTAGATTGAATGATAACTATTTGTCATTAATAATATATTGAGTTCCATAGTGAGAAAAGGGGTCTTTAAAAGAAATTCACATGAAAGAAACTGCATAAAACGTAATACTCAGTTTAATATTGTGTTTAATCACGAGCTATCACAAAGGAAAAATAAATACCCTCTTATGAAACAAGATTTCATTTTACATAAAATCGGGAGAAAAAAAAATTATGTCGTTGACATTATATTATACTGTGGTTGACGCCGCAGGTGGTTTATTTTAGGAGTAATAGAAACGACGTTCTCTACCATGAAATGCTTCATTTTGGTAGGATGAGTTTGAAAGAGTTAACCAGTTTATTCTGTTGACTTAGAAACGTGTTCGGATAGTTTCAATGTTTTACACAATATCATTTAATTTAGGTACACGAATAAAACAACCTTTCAGAGAAAATGATGAAAAGATGTATTAATATATAGTTATATTCGAGAAAAATTTGAATAAATGGGATGAGTCGTTTTTTATTTTATATTCCACTTTATCGAAGTCTCATATTTGGAATTAATACGCTTGTTGCATTTCATAAAGTATCGCACTATGAAATCAGCAAAGCGTGTAATCCATACATTATGATACTCATCGATTCACAGATTGATATTAAGGTTGTTTTTCGAAGGCTCTGTCGTCTTATGAAATAAAACTTTTTTGAGAATAATATGCCATTTTCATAACTGCTGTTAGTTAGCGACTTTTATTTATAACGGTCGGGTCAAATTAGGCCTATTTTTAGTCAACGTGCTATGCTTAATTTGAAAATGGCGCAAAACTAGAAAAAGTCGCAATTTTGAAACAATGAAAAGCGTTTGTGATTTAATTTTTCAGCATTTAAACGATTACTCTAATTCTGCATTATCCGAGCTCTTAAAGATTAACAAAAACTGAGAATTATTCAACAATTTTTGTCGTAAAAATCGCTTCAAATAGTCAATGTTTAGAAAAGAATAACTTTTAAAATATTTAAGTCATTTGCCCGATCTAAGGACCAAATAATTCCTTATGGAAGGTGTCATAAAAGGTTTAAAATTGCAGCTTTTCCTAAAGTGTAAGGCACTTAAACTGTGGATCTTTATTTTATTTTTTTATTTTCTTTAAGAGAGAAATTTGAAAAACACTGTTTAAGAGGATTTTTTTTTTCAGTTCTATTGTCAAACCATTTGCTTATTCTTTGATGGTTAGTAGTTGCAATGCTGCCATGAAGTGGATCTCAAATCATTGTAGTCACTTATTCTTATTTTTTCAACTTATGGTTTATTCTTTGATGGTTAGTAGTCGCAATATTGCCATGAAGTGGATCCCAAGTCATTGTAGTCACATATTCTTATTTTTTCAATTTATGGTTTATTCTTTGATGGTTAGTAGTCACAATGTTGCCATGATGTGGATCTCAAATCATTGTAGTCACTTATTCTTATTTGTCAACTTATGGTTCATTCTTCGATGGTTAGTAGTCGCAATATTGCCTTGAAGTGGATCCCAAGTCATTGTAGTCACATATTCTTATTTTTTCAACTTATGGTTTATTCTTCGATGGTTAGTAGTCGCAATATTGCTTAAGAAAGATATTAAATAAATTGACTACAATGTACAAATCTTACTTAAAATATTTATTGAAATGTTTGTTTAGAAATTCATAATACGCGTAAAACAAAGTGTTAAAAAATTTTTTTAAAGCGTTTTTTACAAATTAATATTTTCTTGTAATATTATGCATAAATAATTACATATTTATTAAGTTCGATCGTAATGTTCAATTTCTAAATGAAACGTTAAAAATTATTTGTATGTTTAAAACAAAGTGCTAAATAAATTTTAGAAAAAAACGCTTTTAAAACACTATTTTTTATTATTATCATGTCAGTTATTATAGTTCTATTATAGTTCATTTACGTCACACTAGAGCTGCGCAATGGGCTATTGGCAATGGTCAGGGAAACATCCCTGAGGATGATCCGAAGACATGCCATCACAATTTTGATCCTCTGCAGATGGGACGGCACGCCCGCTTCGATAGCTCGACGACCTGCACGCGAAGTCGAGCACTTTACAGTAGAACAGTTTAACGAGGACCAATACCGCACACCCTCGGTCCCTACGCAGACTGATCCAAGTGGTCACTCACCTGCACACTGACCGCAGCCAGTGATGCTTGACATCGGTGATCTGCAGTGAACCGCGTCTTAACGATTAGTCCACTGCGAGACCTTATTATTTCAGATAAATAATTAAATTAAATTAAATAGTGACCAAATTATGAACGAAAAACAAAGTAAGATTTAATTTCTTAAAAATAAAAAAATTGTGATATTCGATAATATATTTAGCTAATTAACAAATAATATGAAAAGAATATTTTTTAAAAAAAATTATTATACTCTCTAATAAAACAAAGTGCTAAACGATTTAAAAAAATGAATAAAATACGCAAACCTTTCAAATTTTTTTGTACAAACAAAGTTGATTGACTTATCTCCAAATCCAAATGACAAAAATAAATTTTGTTTTAACTTTATTTCTAAAAATAAAAACAACAAGATTTATAAAATTAAAATCAGTAATAAAAACTCATTAAATTATTAGAAGTTTCATGCAAAAAGTTCTTAATAAATTAAAAGAAAGTAAAAAAATAACCTAACAAATTCAATTTTTTATGGGCGCCTAAATTAGATTGCCGAAAATTTTCACATTTAAAAATAAAAAGAAGTTTTTTTTAAAAAAAACTTATTTAGTTAATGAAGAAACTCTTCTTTATATATTCTTTTCAATAATAGATTGCCTTCAGTACAAGGTAACATCGGCAAACACGAAGTTAGTTCCACTGAAAATCATCTACAAAAAAAGTCGCGACAAAGAAAAAAAAAAGCTAAGAGGTGCGAAAAGGAACATGCGATATAACGATATGTGTTCTCAAAACTCTGATTCTGATTCTACAGCTCACCAATCAAGGCCATTTCAACATAACGAAACGAACATCGTCTTCCACAGCGCGAGTCTACATCGGAACGTAAGAGAAGAGTCTTATATCGCTATATCGTTATCTTATAACCTTGCGTGTCTCATCGCTATATCGTTTTGCGCTCGTTGTGTTTACTCGACGGCTTAAATCAGATTTCTGATGCATCGCCTTGAATGAATGTCGCCTTATCGTCTTGCCGATATATGCGTTAAATCGATATGTCTCGATACATCGATTTATAGCCCAGTCCTAGTCAGTAGTCGCAATATTGCCATGAAGTGGATCTCAAATCATTGTAGTCACATTTGCCAACTTATGGTTCATTCATCGATGGTTAATAGTCGCAATGTTGCCATGAAGTGGATCTCAAGTCATTTTAGTCACTAGTTCTTATTTTTTCAACTTATGGTTTATTCTTTGATGGTTAGTAGTCGCAACGTTGTCATGATGTGGATCTCAAATCATTGTAGTCTCTTATTCTTATTTGTCAACTTATGGTTTATTCTTCGATGGTTAGTAGTCGCAATATTGCCATGAAGTGGATCTTAAATCATTGTAGTCACTTATTCTTATTTTTTCAACTTATGGTTTATTCTTTGATGGTTAGTAGTCGCAATGTTGCCATGAAGTGGATCCCAAGTCATTGTAGTCACATATTCTTATTTTTTCAACTTATGGTTTATTCTTTGATGGTTAGTAGTCGCAATATTGCCATGAAGTGGATCTCAAATCATTGTAGTCACTTATTCTTATTTTTTCAACTTATGGTTTATTCTTTGATGGTTAGTAGTCGCAATATTGCCATGAAGTGGATCCCAAGTCATTGTAGTCACATATTCTTATTTTTTCAACTTATGGTTTATTCTTTGATGGTTAGTAGTCGCAATGTTGCCATGAAGTGGATCTCAAATCATTGTAGTCACTTATTCTTATCTTTTCAACTTATGGTTTATTCTTCGATGGTTAGTAGTCGCAATATTGCCATGAAGTGGATCCCAAGTCATTGTAGTCACATATTCTTTTTTCAACTTATTGTTTATTCTTTGATGGTTAGTAGTCGCAATGTTGCCATGATGTGGATCTCAAATCATTGTAGTCACTTATTCTTATTTGTCAACTTATGGTTTATTCTTTGATGGTTAGTAGTCGCAATGTTGCCATGAAGTGGGTCTCAAGTCATTGTAGTCACATTTGCCAACTTATGGGTCATTCATCGATGGTTAGTAGTCGCAATATTGCCATGAAGTGGATCTCAAATCATTGTAGTCACATTTGCCAACTTATGGTTCATTCATCGATGGTTAGTAGTCGCAATGTTGCCATGAAGTGGATCTCAAGTCATTTTAGTCACTAGTTCTTATTTTTTCAACTTATGGTTTATTCTTCGATGGATAGTAGTCGCAACGTTGTCATGATGTGGATCTCAAATCATTGTAGTCTCTTATTCTTATTTTTTCAACTTATGGTTTATTCTTCGATGGTTAGTAGTCGCAATATTGCCATGAAGTGGATCCCAAGTCATTGTAGTCACTTATTCTTATTTTTTCAACTTATGGTTTATTCTTCGTTGGTTAGTAGTCGCAATATTGCCATGAAGTGGATCTCAAAACATTGTAGTCACTTATTCTTATTTTTTCAACTTATGGTTTATTCTTCGATGGTTAGTAGTCGCAATATTGCCATGAAGTGGATCCCAAGTCATTGTAGTCACATATTCTTATTTTTTCAACTTATGGTTTATTCTTCGATGGTTAGTAGTCGCAATATTGCCATGAAGTGGATCCCAAGTCATTGTAGTCACATATTCTTATTTTTTCAACTTATGGTTTATTCTTCGATGGTTAGTAGTCGCAATATTGCCATGAAGTGGGTCTCAAGTCATTGTAGTCACATTTGCCAACTTATGGTTCATTCATCGATGGTTAGTAGTCGCAATATTGCCATGAAGTGGATCTCAAATCATTGTAGTCACATTTGCCAACTTATGGTTCATTCATCGATGGTTAGTAGTCGCAATGTTGCCATGAAGTGGGTCTCAAGTCATTGTAGTCACATTTGCCAACTTATGGTTCATTCATCGATGGTTAGTAGTCGCAATATTGCCATGAAGTGGATCTCAAATCATTGTAGTCACTTATTCTTATTTTTTCAACTTATGGTTTATTCTTCGATGGTTAGTAGTCGCAATATTGCCATGAAGTGGATCCGAAGTCATTGTAGGCACATATTCTTATTTTTTCAACTTATTGTTTATTCTTTGATGGTTAGTAGTCGCAATGTTGCCATGAAGTGGATCTCAAATCATTGTAGTCACTTATTCTTATTTTTTCAACTTATGGTTTATTCTTCGATGGTTAGTAGTCGCAATATTGCCATGATGTGGATACCAAGTCAGTGTAGTATCGCGGGTTAATGAGTTTTCGGGCACTCTAGGACAGCTATTCCCAATTTTTTTCACCAGTGGAACTCTAAATAATTAACCTTCTTCCGTCGGAACCCCAACTTCATAGGTAAAGTAAATAAAGACAATGCGAATGTATTTACCAACAGAAGATTTTATTTTAAATATACTTCATAAGAGGAATGAAATTATTTCGTCGTTTAACCATTAATCTTAAGTTAGTTTTTATGTGCAACAGTTAAATTCTAAGGGTCGCGCAGCTGTATCTAGTCTAGTTCTAAACTTGTTTTTGGTGTAATGCATACTTGTAGCTGAAAATGAATAAACTAAGCAGAAATATACTTTTCGTTTTAGTTTTTACTTAAAAGAACTGCCGTAAACGTAGAAAATGGTTATAAGAAAGCATATTTTTTTATTGACAAACTTGGAAATTTTATTTTAATTTAAAAAGCGCAATGAGAAATAAAAATGAAGGTTTTATAAAGGCATGATCTTTTTATAATTTATTCAATATATTGTTATCAGAAATATTATATCTATTCAAAAAATTATCCATTTTTTTTCAGTGGCAATTTAATTTAAATATTTTTATAAGGGCAACCGAAATTTGAAATAAATAATGGATTATAGATTAGCTCTACTTATAAATAAAGATTTCAAAGGTTACTGGTTATGATTAATGTCCAAACTCTCGGAACCCCTTTAAGTCTTTTACAGACGATATTTTCAGTGTCAGACACAAAATAGTACTTTCTCTGAGTAAACATTCTTTTTTTCTCTCGATTGGTTGGGATTTGTGACCTTCAAAATTAGAGGAGTAGCCGCAATCTGAAAAATGTGGTCTCATTAGTTTATGCAGGAGTGCGTTGGGCCTCTAAATCCTATTACTTTCATCTTTTACGTATTTTGATATATGAAAGAAGTCGTATTTTTAAATTTTTATTTCCCAGGAACTGTAGAACCAATTACTTTCAAACTATATATTTTGTAATTACTAGTGCAAAAATTCATATATCTTGTAAATCACGAGTTTTTCAACCACTATGAAATTAAAGAATAAAATATTGTAAATAATTATAAAACATAATTTCGTGCTAGGAATAATATTTAAATAAAATAAAAATGTTAATTCAAATTTCATAAAAATTTTAATAAAAATAAAATGTTTAATAAATGTTAAATTTATTAAATAAAAATGTTTCATAATTGTCTGCAATTTTTTTAATTTGTTTTATTAATTCCCGAGATTTGACGGAGTATGCAAAAAAATAAAATTAACATAGCGGGATTCGACTGCTCTCAAATCTGAGCTATTAGTCATATTTTCCAGATTTCGCCAAACACTAACAAATATTTTAAAGGTCAAGAATACATATCCGTCCAAAAAAGGGTATGTATATTTAAAGAAAATGCGCCTGTATAGTCAGTTCTACTTAATTAGAATATTTAAAGTTAGACCCTCAAACGATTATGATTGTGTCCTAGTGCATGAAAGAACGATGATTAGTTATTCAAGGTGTTCACTTTTTTTTAAGCAAATTGTGCGCTATACTCCTCTTTTTACTTAACTTAATCACCCCCCTCTAGTTAAATTTTTCACTGCACCCTTGAAATAGGCTAATAATGTCATGAGGTCGAAATTCCTTCTCTAGCAGTCTTCTGGAATCTAGACATTTCATAGATTTTATATTCAAACATATGCATGTAACTAAGTCCTTCGCTTCTAATAAAATATGCTGTCTTTTGACATGAATAATATAAGATAACAAACAGTTGATGTAGATTTGACAAATGTTTATTTTTTATGCAATTCTGTTTGCTAGGGTAAACGAAGATTACAGAAAATAGAGTCAAGGTTCTGACGTAATAAAAAACAGCGCAGGTGTTACGTGGGCATGATAAAGTGGAGTAGAATATTTTTGAATGATGCAAATGTGTTTTTTCTTCTTATCGTTTGAAAAAAAAGTTTCTGTTATGAGTGATTAAACTTAAGAACTTTATCTAGTATGCCGTTAATACATAACAAAGTTATTTTGTGTTCGTAAACAAGTGCTAAAAACATTTTTTTTCTTCGAGATTCAATCTTTTTTTTAAAGCAGTATTTTTTTAATTGCTTATAATGGAAGCAATTAAAAGAACAAATATTACTGAAAAATCACATATTATAATAAGAGATTATAATATGTGATGTTATAATAAGATTTCAAAAGAAACGAGTGAGAAAAAAAAAGTACGCGTACAATCCAAGGAAAAAATATTGATTTTGAGTACATATACAGAAAACTGTAAATGTAGAATAACATTTAAGTACGAGTAAAAAATAATGCTTTTATACTTGATATTTGATGAATAAGTAATTTTTATTTTAAATGACAAAATTTGAACGAAATTGGTTGAATAGTTCTTGAGAAAAAAAAATTTTAAAATTTGGCTTTAAGTTTTATAACTCAAAAACTATTTAACTATTTTCGTTTGAATTTTGTATTTTGTTGTTTGAAATGATGTAAAAAATTACATTCTTAAAAGACAAATTTTTTCAATCCTTTTTCCAAAACAGCTACTTCCTTAGTTCAGAAATAAGACTCTGTTGAAAAAGGGTATGCTTATTCATAGAAAGTATGTTTTTGTATTTGATTTCTTAATTTAAAATTTTGTATCCACTAATTAATTAGCATATTTGATGTAACTGATTTAAAACGTTGAGTCCCAATACGTGAAGATAAAATCACTAGATCATAAGTTATTCAATGTGATCATGTAATTCAGTGTGGGTGCATGCTTTTTTTTTTTTTTTTTTTTTTTCAGCGACCTGCATAATTTTACCCTCTCCTCTCACTGGAATTATTATTTCTAAGAAACGAAATTT
Source organism: Parasteatoda tepidariorum (assembly GCF_982258835.1). Lineage (NCBI taxonomy): Eukaryota > Metazoa > Arthropoda > Arachnida > Araneae > Theridiidae > Parasteatoda > Parasteatoda tepidariorum. The sequence continues at coordinate 89,351,241 of NC_141761.1, read as the reverse complement.
ATTTGCTTGAGGCAAGCGATGTAACAAAACTAAGAGCGGTTGAAGTTTTAATTTGCTCTTTATTTTTAGCGTCTGGGATCTCGTGACAGTCTCAGGATTTATTGCATGTTTTCGTCTAAAACCGTTTCCGTTTCTAAACTGTTTTATGCATGTCAAGTAAAATAGATTAAGAAATGTGTTATGGTGACTTCGTTACGCGCATGCTCACTTTTGCTTAACTGGATTGCGTAAGATGTTAATTCTTTCGAAGCGAAATATCGCTATGTTCTTAGTAGATTCAGGTGATATATCTTGAAATATCGATACTTTTAAACTTCGCGATATTGATATTTTAAAATATATTTTCACAATATATCTTGACTACTAAATAGAAGGATAAATATTGAATAGACAATAATATTTTCAGTGACGATAAATAGCGAACTAATAGACGAATGAATGGCCTTCTGACTGAAATTTAAATATGTTGTGATGCCCGATAAATATTCTTCTATCTTAATCATTAAAGCTCTTACCTCTTTAAATCAAATAAATAATCCCAAGAAACTGTAGCGGTAAGATATTACCTGATTAAAAATCTCATTCACTTAAAAAATAAGCAAATTGGTAATAACAGCCAACCTCAAGCGCTCAAAAATAGGCGCCCATTTTCAAGATTAACAAGAAAGATGAGAGACAAAACTAGAAAAACCAGAGAAGCCGAGAGAGAGAGGAAAAACAGAACAAGAAAAACCACAATGGCTGAGAGAGGCAAATCAGGGTAAAATGCATTTCAAAGCGCTATGGAGAGATTGAGAGGAACTAATGTCATTCTTCATTCTAATGTCATGTCATTCATCAGCATTCTTAAGAATAAAACAAAATTCCAGGGCATCAAAATGTGCTGAGCGCCGGGGATAGAAATAATTTTGGCATTGTCTAAATTAAATTTATGCCAAAGATTCCAACAATGTGCAGCAATTGATGATTTTTCTTATTCCTGATACGGACATACAAATCGCGTATTTTTGAAGTGAATGATGTTTTTAATCAAGTAATTCTCACCTCCTTATTTATGGACAATTCTTTAAATGCAAAATATAAATAAATAGATTAATTAATAATATTTTAACATAAATTATTTTTAATAATTTTTTAGTTTTTATCTTTAAATTTTGTTAATGGTTTCCATCGATGCCATTAACAAAAATTAAAGATAGAAATTGAAGTATCAAGCGTTCAATTGATGATATGGGTCATTCTCACAAAAACAGTCATTTTCATGTCCCCAGTATATTTTATGTTTGTTTTACAGCTTACGAAAAAAAAAAATTCAGGGAAAGTGTCCTTCGGAATACAAGCTAACAAAAGAATAGAAATAAAATTATAAATTTTTATTTTTTATTTATTTTGGGTGATTAAAATATACCAATATGTCAATCCCTCACTTGTCCCCACTGCTGATTTAAAAAAAGAAAAAAATTGTTTCTGAAATAAAAATTTTGTTTTTATAAATTCGTGTTTTTTATTTCAGAATACTGAAATATAGAATTCAGAAAATCAATTTTATATTTAATTTCTGATAAAAATATTAACACAGCACTATTTTAAACTTTGTCCCCAGTGTTTCGCGTCATTCCCTCACAACAATGTTCTTATCACCTGCAATCTTCTTAGAATAAAAATATTTTAATAAAAACTTCAGAAGTTAACAACTGGCATCATAGAACAAAATTGCAGTATGTTTCCATCTTCAACTTAAAGAAGCTTTGCTGTGGAATAAATTTGAATGAATCAAACCAGGTAAAATTTTTTACATTTGTCATTCCCTCATGTCATTTTTTAGAGTAAAATAAAATACAACTTCATCGAGAAAGTGGATAATTATATGTTGCTTTCTTGTATGAACATAATTGTATGTGATTGACTTCAGAAATTAATTAGGCCTAACTGTTATTTTTAAATTTTATTGAATTCGTCATTCCCTCACTAGTGTATAAAGTGAGGGAATGACGCTGAAGTGAGGGAATGATTCAAGATGAGTATATTATCAAATTTTTTTTTGTTCAATCGTGCCAGCCAATTTTATTTCCCAAACCTGTAAAACCTTTTAAATATATAAGACTAAATTATAATAAATATTAGATATACTTAGTATGTTATAATTTTCAAACTTTAGGTAGATGTAACTTAGATAAAAACATGTATTAAAATAAAATATCATTTCCTCACTATTAGTGTCATTCCCTCACTTTCTAAATAGTGAAAATAATTAATTTACTTACTAATTAATTTGAAAAATAAATTAAAAAATTAATAAATTAATTTATTAAATTAATTTATTTATTAAATTAATTAATTATTAATTATTATAAATTAATTAATTATAAATTAATTATTTAAAAAATTAATTAATACAAATATTAAGTATAATTTATAGGATATATACTTTCTTTATAATGCCATTACATATTTCTATTAACATAAAAAGTTTCAGAGCTTTTTATTCACTTTACTTTTTTGGGATTTTATGAACTGAAAAATGACAGTTTTCGTGAGAATGACCCATATAACCTTTCTTTTTAGTTTCATATCTGATTTTAGTGTAGTTTTTGTAATTCCAAAGCTAGTAGTTAATGTACTTCCCATAAATATTTTGATAAATACAACTGGAAAAGTCTTGGCATATATTTGATCAGAGGCATTTTCTCCTAATGTGACATTTTCATATCAAACTGCTACTTAATATCAAATTACTACTTAATACCCTATACTGTCAGAATACTTTTTTTGTTGACTCTCGCATGATTTTGTATTTGATAGTTTCTTCTAATTTCACATTGCTCCTCAAAATTGCACGAGTTTTTTACAAAAAATTATTTACGTTGATTTTTTTTTCTAGTATATTTCACAACATTTTATATTAACGAACAAAATATTATTGAAAAATTGAAACTTAAACATATTTGTGTTAAAGAATAACTAATAATCAGGGATCTAAAAATATCGGTCACCATGGCATTTAAAAATCGTATTTGGCCCCTAATATTTTACTAAAATTTCACTTTATCTAAAATGAAAAATAAATTCCGAAAATCTGAATATTTTTGAGCTGCTACTTTCTAAAAAAGGGTTATGGCTCCTACAAAAATTGAAATAATGTGATACCTTTGCTAATAATTTGATACATTTTTCTGTTCCTTAGTTTTATATGCACACTATGAAAAATTCTTGAACCCTGGTATCTAGGATACTTACCATATAGTCTTACACCACTTACCATATATTTTCATGTAGAAAAATGGAAATGATCAAAGGTAAAAAAAACAGATGTTTGAAAAGCGTAATACTTAAAACTACTCTTATTCATAAAATCGGAAAATGCTATAAAATATCTGGAATTGATATCATTCGCTATATTTTAAATTCCCATTCTTATGGTAGACATTTTTTATTATTATTATTCAAACGTACCTTTTTTCTTGTCCTCTATTTCAGAAAATCTGATTATTTATTTCCAGAAGCCACGCATTCCATAAAATAGATAAAAAAAAATCGAAGATAAAAAGAACAGACTGCATTTGAAATTCTAAGCGTATCACCATGTTCAAAAAAGTCAATGCTTGATCTAGATAAAAAAAAAAAAAATGTGTAGGTTATGTATCAGAAAGAAAATTTTTCTCTCTATTTCTAACTCTTATGATACCTTACCGCTTTTGCGAGAATTATATTTATTCTGCCCTTTCAGAAAAAAAATGGTTCAATGGTGAACTATTATATTGGTAAACTAAGGTAAACAACGTTTAGGAGCACAAAAATATTTATAAATGCAGACAGCTGTTTCGGATGCTCAAAGGGCAACCTTCATCAGTGCAACAGAAAGAAATGAAAGAAAATTCTGTTACACTGATGAAGGTTGCCCTTTGAGCATCCGAAACAGCTGTCTGCATTTATACATATTTTTGCGCTCCTAAACGTTGTTTACCTTAGTTTGTATTTTAGCACAAAGGTCGCCCACTTGTGTACTTATTATATTGGTACCTTGAACCATAATAAGGTGAAAACTTGCTGCAACCTAAATACGGCGATTAATTCAGCTACACTGTGAGAAATTTTTACAGAATGATGGTTAAATAACAATTTATTTAATTGTTAGTTTAGAATATTCAAACAAAGCAGTCAAATAACCATAAATAAGGCAGTAATCAAACTGTTAACCGTAAGGAAAACCATTTATTAACTGCTTTCACCTAATACAGCAGAAAAATCATAATTTTATAGCACAAATTAAACCCACCTAATGAAGTCACTTAGTTTCATGCAACTGCGTACATATTGTAGCTGTGAGAGCTAATTTGTCAGTCTCATGACCGACAGAACAGGGGTTCGAGTCCCGGCGTTGACAACACAATATTTCCACCATTTCCTTCAACACATGGAGAGTTTCCAGTGTCCTGCACTTCTGCTCTCTCCAATGCCCATTGTCAATTAAAAATCCTAGCTCCTATATCCAGTAAAATCGTACGATTTTGAAACCATGTTAGTTGTAAATGGTTTCAAAACCGTGAAAGTAAAAATATTCTTTACCGTAAACGTAACCGCTAATCGGATGGACAGACTGTTGTCGGTTATTTTACCATGATTTTAAAATGAAAATTAGGTCAAGAGTAGGTACCTTTTCTCTCGCTTCCTCACACACGTCACGTCTATTCATTCGTATTTTTTTATTTAATTATTTTCGTTTTATTTACGTCTTGTGAGTCTTGAGAATGCGAGCGCCTATTTTTGAGCGAGCGCACGAGACAGGTTGACTTTTTTTGTTCCTACATAATTTATGAAGCAATACCGCAAAAATAAATCTTTCCGCTTCAATTTCTTGAAAATATTCGCTACAATACTGCATAGCTATATTCTAAAAACTCTCATGCTTTTTTAGAAATCATAATTGTAGTCCGTGGATCGAGATTCAGACAGAAAGTAAAGGTTTATTAACAAAAAGCAAACAAACACATACAAATTTAAAAAGAACGCCATCTGGCGGTATAAAAAGAAAAAGACTTCGTAGCTATCCTTCCCAGGGAATGACAACAATCTCCCCCTGCGAGAAGGATTTTACTTTTTAACACATATAACAATATACACATAAAAAATATTAATTCTCTTAACATAAATTTCAAATTAAACTTATTTTTTCCAAAGAAAAAATTAACTTATCAAAAGTTACAGCTTTAGTTAAAAAATCAGAAATATTATCATTAGTATTCTTATAAACAGTTTTTAAAATTTTATCTTCAATCAGATCTCTTACAAAATGAAATTTAAGGTTTACATGCCTGGTTTTGTTAGAAGATTTACCATTATTCAACCAGTCAATAGCTGCTTGGCTATCAGAAAACATAGTAACAGGAGCATCAATAAATTTTTTACAGTTCAGTTCATTTAACATATTTATTATCCAAGTAAGTTCTCGAGCTGTGTCAGCTGCAGCAAATAATTCAGCTTCACATGTTGAAAGTCCTACACATCTTTGTTTTCTACTTTTCCATGTTATAAGAGAATTACCTATCATAATTACACAACCTGAAAAAGATTTTCCTCCTTCTGCATTGCCCCAACTTGCATCCGCACTACAGCTTAAAAAACCAAATTCTTTACTATAAAACAAGACTCTATCTTTTGAACCGTTCAAATATTTCAAAACTCTCTTGGCCAAAACATAATGCCTTTTTTCAGGACGTTTATTAAATTGTGATAAATAACTAGTTACAAAAGCAATATCTGGTCGGGTTCTATTTGCTAAATATAAAAGTTCACCGACGATTTCCTGATAATCAGTCTGATCTACTAAATCATCAGTAGGATTAAAACATCTATCTTCACCTTTAGTTATGGGAATATTTGTTTTCTTGCAATTTTCCAAACCATATTTTTTCATTAAAGTTTCAATGTAATGAGTTTGAGATAGACCAATTCCGTTTTCTTTTTGTGAAATCTCAATGCCTAAAAATTTTGAATCATTAGTTGTTTCTTTTAATTCAAATGTTTGATTAAGTTTTGAAATAGTTTCCTTGCATAATTTCGAATTATTAGAAAATATTGCCAAATCATCTACGTATACACAAATTGCGAAAAAATCATTATCATTAATTTTAGTAAATACGCAATTGTCAGATGCAAGTTGAGTGAGACCAATCTTTTTAAGTTCATTTTTTAACTTTATATGCCAATTTCCACCAGATTGAGGTAGACCATAAATACTTTTATTTAATTTACACACTTTATTTTTACCATATTTATCTTCAAAGCCTGGAGGTATTTCCATGTATACAGTTTCGACAATATCATCATATAAATATGCAGTTTTAATATCAAAAAATTTAACAAATAAATTCAATTTTGCTGATAAAGCAATTAATAACCTAAATGATTCAATATTTACCACAGGTGAATATGATTCAGAATAATCAACATTTTTAATTTGATTAAATCCAGCTGCAACCAGTCGCGCTTTGTAAATTTTGTTATTATTGTCATTTTTAATTGTATATACCCATTTACTTTTTATTATTTTATCCTTTTTAGGCCTCTCAATTAATTCAAAAACCTTATGTTTCTCCATCGAAAGAAGTTCGTTTTCCATTGCGGTTTCCCACTCGGAATATTTATTACTATTTATCGCCTGGTCATAATTTTGAGGAATAGATGATCCTTTCAAGGCTAAGTTCGCGTTAGCTGATATTTTATTTTTAATTCTTTCAGAACGTCTTAATGCAGGAGTATTTTGATTATTTTCATTTTGTGAATCAGCACTTTCTTGAGAAGATTTATGAGAAAAAGAATGTTCACTGCTTGATTCAGTTGGAGGGGAGTTTTGGGTTTCAGTTTCGATCTGTGGTAGATATATATTAAACTGGGTCAAATCCTCAATGTTCCATATGTTACATTCATTTTTGTTTGTTAGAAATTTACTTCCTCTTAGTGATTCGTTAAATTTAACAGATCGCTCTTCAATTACAATATTTTTATCGACATCATATATTCTATAAGCGCGCCTTTCTCTAGAATAACCGACGAAAATCCCACGTTTTCCCGGAACATCAAATTTATTTCGGAATTGTTTAGGTATCTGAAAATAAACGACACATCCAAATACTTTTAAGTAGTTAAGTTTAGGTTCTTTTCCTGACCATATTTCAATCGGAAGATTTTGTTTATTTTTACGCGGTGTAAGATTAGAAATGTGAGTGCTAAAATTTATCGCTTCAGCCCAGAATTTTACTGGTAATTCACTTTCATATAATAATGTTCTAGCCCTTTCTACTAATACTCTTATGGCTCGCTCAGCACGTCCATTTGACGAAGGATTATACGGTACTGTTTTTTCATGTATGATCCCATATTTTTCTAGAAAACTATCAATCTCGTTATTGACAAATTCTAGACCATTATCTGTTCTGATTCTTTTGATTTTCTTATTCATTAAATTTTCATACCTTTCTTTAAACATACAAAACATTTCAAATACTTCATTTTTATGTTTCAAAAAATAAGAAAAGTACATCCCAGAAAAATCATCCACTAGTACTAAAAAATATTTTGAATTTCCTAATGAATCACAAATTATAGGGCCTGCAAGGTCCGCATGAATTAACTCTAATACAGAATTACTTTGTGCAATATTAATTGTTGGATGACTCTTATGAGTTACTTTACTTATATCACATGATTCACAATGATAATTTTCAAAATCTTTAAAATTTATGCCTATAACATTTTGCATTTTAACCATGTATTGTGGATTTAAATGACATAGTCTTTTATGCCAAATATTATAAGTATCTAAATTACTTACTTCATTACATTCTAACTCAGAATTGTTTACATCGTTATAATCAAAAAATTTAGGTGAAATGTTATTACACGGTTCCATTAAAATTTCAAAACGATTGTTTACTTTTACGGCTTTTAAAACACTGCGATTATCATTAGTTAAAATCAAAATATCATTACCATTAGATTCTATTTTATAACCTTTATCAATTAATTTAGATACTGAAATTAAATTGTTTCGTAAGTCTGGTACATATATTACATCGTATATTGTTAGATTTTTACTGCAATTATCAACTGTTGTTGTAGCTTTTACAATACCTGTTCCTTTAGAAATTAAATTTGACTTCTTACCTGCTAATTGTATTATTCCATTAATATAACTTAAGTTTTCAAAAAAGTTTAAATCTTTTACCATGTGTGAAGTAGCACCAGAATCCAGAATGAAAACAGTTTTGTTTTTACCGGTAGCCCTAGAATTTATTTGGTGTTGTTCTTGTTCTGCGGTAAGTGCAAAATTTTCACTAGAATGTTTATCTTGATTTTCAAATGCACAATGAGCGTTATTGTTTTTGGTTTTGTTCATACCCGATTTATAGTTAGTAAATGTTCTTTTTTCTTGAGATGTTTGGTTTTGATTTCCCTCGTTCTTGTTTCGGAAATAGCAGTCTTTAGCTAGGTGATTCGTTTTATGGCAGATGAAATATTTCTTCCTGCTTCTATTTTCATTTTTATGTTTTACTCCGAATGCTTCTGTTCGTCTGGGAATATCATTTCTTAATTTTGATAGGATGTTTTCTTCTTCCCGCAGTATTTCTAAAATTTCGTCCATTTGTTTTTCACGTTGGGTTTTCAGGATTTCCCTTATTTTTGCAAATTTTCCTCTTAACCCTCTAACAGTATAATAAACAAGTTCTCGTTCAGAAATTTGCAGTCCAAGTGATGAACATTTCGTTTGAAGTCCTCGTGATCTTGCAATATAGTCTGACACATTTTCATTTTCTTTCATTTCAAGATTTTTTATTTCGTTACTTGCATCGATTTTTCGATCTTCGGTTTTACCAGTAAATGTGCTTTGAATTTTTTCCCATAGAGTTTTTGCGTTAGTTTCGTTTGCGAACTGAAGACTTTGGTCGTCAGAAAGCGATAGCTGTATGTATGCAACTGCGTCATCATTGTTTAATGTCCATTGTTCCCGCAACTTTGGATCAACGGGGGCTTCTTCAGTTAGCACATTAGCAATTTTCTTGAGTGTCAGCAAAGCCTTGACTTTAATACTCCATTGATAAAAGTTCTCACTGTTCAGCAGTGGGATACTCGGCAGATCCCTGTTCATTTTGATTTTGGAATCCAAACGATGTAAATCACGGCGAAACTAAGTGAAACTTTTTACTGCGTCATAATTTTCAAAACCACGCTCTGCTACCAACTGTAGTCCGTGGATCGAGATTCAGACAGAAAGTAAAGGTTTATTAACAAAAAGCAAACAAACACATACAAATTTAAAAAGAACGCCATCTGGCGGTATAAAAAGAAAAAGACTTCGTAGCTATCCTTCCCAGGGAATGACAACAATAATCTTTCACCAAATAGTATAAATAATGATGCAATAATCATGCTAGTAAAAATCATGTTCCTCTTTAAATAAGGCAAAATTAAAATACATATATAAATGAAATTAAAAACTAGTAAAATCAATCCCTTTTAAAGGGATAAGATAAAATTTGGGTTCGGAATTTTTAAAAAATTTTTTAACAACGTGTCTCATATCGTCGAATCAACAAGCTATATACTATTTAAAAATTTCATGTTTATATATTATCATTAAAAATGCTGACAAGGTAATCATTAAAACGAAGATATAATTTTTCTTGAAATTTCGACATTAAGTAAGCATACTTGGGTTTGATTACTTTTTATAATAAAAAACACACACTTCAATTATGTGAAATATGATACTGAGCATAAGAAAAAAACTTTAATCAATATTATTTTAATAAGCTTAAAGCTCGATTTTTATATATATATTTCTAAAAAATTTGTTTTCCTCAGTTTTTATTTTAGTTTTAACAGATTTTGCATTGAAAGCATTTATTTCCCGTATCATATTTCACCGTTTATGTTGTCTCTAGGCATTTGTATACTTCAAATGATTGTATGAAAAGTAATTAAATTAATAATAAACCGTTCAATGATAAAATTAAATATTCGAGTAGCCTCTCACGTATGATACATATCATCTATTTCGCATTTGAAGAAAGAATATTATATCCTAAATAAAGAATTACATTTTGTTTCATTTCAGAAGTGTTCATGCTATGTAATTCATTAAATATAACGTTTTGTTTGCAGATGAAATGACGTTTCTTCAACGTTTAGGACTTTTTTGACGTTTCAAAAATAGGACAATTTAAAATGAATGTTGTGAAATTAACTGAAAATGGAACGTTTAACCTACTGAAAGTAGACAAAATATGTAATACATCTAATATAGAACGTTTTATACGAGCTCTTCTATATTAAATCATAAGCTTAAAATAGATTTCTCTTATTAATTGTGGAACGTAGAAATCGTTCTTTCACTAAGAGCCATGAAAAGTCAAGATGCCAATTAAAAGATTATTTTCTGAAGTTACCTTAGAAAAATACTCATTAAGAAAATCCCAAAAATTCCCTATCGTCTGAACGACATCATGTTTTGGAACATATCAAAATCTCTAAATGTTCCCGTTTGAATGATTTGATAAAGTTAAGGATATTCTTGCAACTAAATCCCTTTCAGAATACCTGTTGAAATATTGGGAGCTATCGAAAATGCGTGGCCTTTTCATAATGTAACAGCTGGCAAAACTACGGCCCGAATGGCCAAAGCGTAAAACCCTTCTAAGGAAACCTATCTAGGCCTAAGAACGTATCATAAGATGCTGAATAAAACTTAAAAGAAGCCAACTTGTGCCTCTTCCGTGGAAATGATTTGTGTTTTTTTCAAATTAGATCATAAATTATTGCATACATATACGGGGTTTTCCAAAATCACCGTATATATATATATATATATATATATATATATATATATATATATATATATATATATATATATATATATATATATATATATATATATATATATATATATATATATATATATATATATATATATATATATATATATATATATATATATATATATATATATATATATATATATATATATATATATATATATATATATATATATATATATATATATATATATATATATATAATATGCGGTGTATCCACACCGATATTTTTTAGTATTTAAGTTAAAAAGCAGAATTAAAGAGTCCAGTTGTGCATTATCTGTTTATTTATAAGCTATGGTGAAAGCATACACATTTTTACCTCCTCCCGCTGGCGATGGGTGGAGACCCATGTCCCGTCTAAGCAGACGGATTTTAGTTAAAGCATGATAAACAACAAAAAGCCACGCAAAAACTTGTGCTCTGCGTTATATAGGATGATTTAAAAGAGTAAAAAGTCCAGCCATATGCTTTTTCTGTATTCTTACGCCTCATCAAATTTATTTATTACTCAAAGCAAATCGTTTAATCTTTCCTTATATGGAAGTGAAAGATCTTAAAATAACTTCTCTTTTGAAGTATTAATCTAATTATTATTCATTGGCATGTTTTTAGCCTTGAAGTCCCAAAATAGAATTTCTACCCTTATCCTTTACTAAAGATATTTAATGAAAAGGAATGAAGTTTTAATGCTTTTATTAATACAAAAGTATTTAATTTTTGTATTACATCCCCCCCAAAAAAAATTTTTGGTAAGCCAAAAAAAATAATAATAATAAAAAAATTTAGAATACTATGAATACATAAACTTAATGTTGGTATGACTGCCCTCTTTCCTACTATAAATAACCTTTTTCCAATATGTGAAAAAAATTATTTACAGCAACAACAATAAAAACATAATAATACAATTTATCTATTTAGTGAACTAAACAGAAAGAAAAATTTAAACATTTAATATAACTATTCTAAAATAACTTTTCAAAAATTTTCACACAAAAATATACAAAATTTTTATGTAAAACGACCTGGACAACAAGTGTCATTTAATCAGAATTTAAGATTCTGTATGGTTAATGGGGTTTTTTACTAGATGAAATTCTGTATTCCCCGTTAAAATGGAGGAAAACAGAGTTTCATGAAGCACTGTGAAAATTGAGAGATCCATACTGGATAAAACAAAAATAGTTTAGAAAGTTTTTTCTCAGTGTTGAGAAAGAAAAAAAGTTCAAGTTACTTCGCCCTCACTCCTAACTGATGCTGAGGTAAACATCTCCACAAAACGCGATTCGGATCTCTCAAAAAAATAGGGATTACTTCTTCCCTTGAAGAAAGTAAAAAATTTCTGTTGGCGACTATTCATGATTTAATTTTAACATTTGTGGGCTGTGATATTTCCTAAGCTTTGAAATATGTACTATTTCAAAATTTTGTTTACTCAAATTATTCTTTTTATTTATTTTATTATTAACTTCTGAAATTTTTTGAAGAATTTTATACGGTCCACTGAAAGGAGGTGACAACTTCCTCGTATTAGGATAAGTAAATTCTTCAAACAGAACTAATTCATCATTTTTAAAGTCTATATCTAAAAATCTAGAATCATAATAAATTTTATTTCTTTCATGATATTCTCTAGTTCTTTGAATTGCTATTTTTTTAGCTTCTTCAACAGGTGGATAGACTTTTACATTTAAGGGATTTTCGTAGGGGAGTCTACCATGCATCAGGTATGCAGGTGGAAATTTTATTACAGAATGGGGAGTTAAGTTATAAGTATTAACTATATCTTTTAACAAAACAGGCCAGGGAGTTTTAGTAGGTTTTTCATTAATTTTACATTTTAAACGCGTAATTATTGTTTGACCAAGGCGTTCAACCTTGCCATTAGACTGCGGATGATGTGCAGTTGTCAATAATTGTTGAATTTTATTATGTTTCAAAAACTTTTTAAAATGAGAAGAAGTAAAGGCAGCGTTTCGATCACTTAACAAGGATTTAGGAATTTGATTTTGAAAAATTTGATGCAAAAAGTTTGTGTAAGTTTCTGAGCTAATGGATTTTGATGCAAAAGCCCACATGTAGCGTGTAAGGTGGTCAATAATTAAAGTTAAATATTTCTTTGTTGAATTATAGTAATTCAATCCACCAACACTATCTATTGCTAGTAAGTCAAAAGACTGATTAACAGGGGGTAAGGATTGTAATAATCCAAATCTTTTTTGTCGCGGTTTTTTATTTAATTGGCACGTATGACAATGTTTACAAAAAATTTTCATATCTGAAGTTATGTTGTTCCAATAATAAACAGGGGTTATTAAGTTAATAATTTTCTGTACTCCTGGATGATTAAATTTATCATGAGCACTTTGCAGAAGTTTTAATCTTAACGAAAATGGAACAACTATTTTAGTAAAATTTTTCTTACGTACACACAACACATTATTGATATCAATAAATTTACCTTGTAAGTTATCTTTCCTTTGAGCTTCCACTATTTCACTCAAATTCAATAAATGTGAAACATGAACATTATTATTTTTACTATTACTTTGGACAATTGAATGTGTTGCATCTCTCGAAAGCCAATCTGCTTCAAAATTAGCAGAGCCTTTTGTGTATTTAATATCATATTCATACATACTTAACAATAATGACCATCTAAATAATCTACCTTTTAAATTTTTAACATTTCTTAGCCAAACTAAAGCAGCATGGTCAGTATGTATGGTGAATTTTTGTCCAAAAAGGTAATGATGGAATTTATTTAGAGAATCGACAATAGCAAGACATTCAAGTTCTGTAATTGCATAATTTTTTTCATAGTCCCTTAATGAACGAGAATGAAAAGCTACAGGATGCAATACACCACATTCATCTGTCTGTTTTAGCACACATCCAATTCCAACTAATGACGCATCAACAAAAAGATGACATTCATGATTAGGGTTAAAAATTTTCAAAATTGGTTTACAAATAATAGCATTTTTTAAAAGTTCAAAAGATTGTTGACATTTATCTGACCACACCCATTTTACATCTTTCTTTAACAAGTTATTCAAAGGATGTCGAATACTTGCATAACTATCAATAAATTTATTGTAAACATTTATTGATCCGAGAAATCTTTGCAATGATTTTACATTTTTAGGGGGCACTAATTTTTTAATCACTTCAATATTATGGTTATCGGGTGATACAATTCCATTTTTAATTTCATATCCTAAAAATTCTATTTGTTTTTGCAAAAATGAACATTTTGAAAGTTTTAATTTTAAGTTTTCTTGTTTACAAATATCAAAAATCTTTTTAAGATGGGTTAAATGTTCATCATAAGAATTAGAAAATATAATGATATCATCAAAGTAGTTTGTAGCAAATTTAATTTTATGTTTATTTAAAATTCTACGAACTGTACGTTGAAAAATGCTCGGGGCATTCTTCCAGCCAAAAGGTAATCTTAAGTATTCAAATAGACCATTGTGAGTAGCGAATGCTAATTTCTCAGTGTCATCAGGATGAATACGAACATGATGATATCCCTGTGATAAATCTATTTTAGAATAATAACTACTATTAGACAATTTTTCTATTAAAGTTTGTATTAAAGGTAGAGGTTCAGAATCTGTTTTTGTAATTTGATTTAGTTTTCTATAGTCGATACATAAACGACTCTTTTTATTTTCATCTTTTTTAAAAACTAAAGTTACTGGGGCAGCATTAGGGATGAACTTTCTTTTATAATGTTATTTTTTAACAATTCCTCTATTTGTAAATCAATTTCTTGTTGTTGTTTTGGGGATGTTTTGTACGGCCTTAGAGATATAGGTAAATCTGAGGTTAACCTGACTCTTTGCGGTTCCATTCTAATTTCTCCTACGTCGTGTTTGTGTTTTGCAAAAATATCATCATAACTTTCTAAAATTTCTTTTAAGTCCACATTTTCTATCTCGCTTTCATTTTTTATTTTTTCGTCAATATTAACCTGATAATGTGTGCACCCATTACCCTAGATCTATCTTCGAATCATTTGAAATTTTTGGACATTTTTTCTTTATCCTATTTGTCCTTTTCCTTTTATTTTTGTTACCCTTTACATTATTTTTTTCAATGTTTACTTTTACTGAAACATCTTCAACTTTTATTTTTTCAACATTTTTACCCTTAACATTTTGAGAATTATGCTGTCTAATGTGCAAAGATAAGTTGTCATTGTTAGAATTAGCAGAGGTGATCAATCTCTTACCAAATTGAGTAACAACTGGCCCGACACAATCAATAAACAAACAAAACTCTTTGCAAGCCTGCAACCCAAGTAAAGCATATGGTAAATCAGTATCAATTACAAAAAACTTAACTGACTTAACAATTTTGCCTAATTTAAGGGGAAACTCACAAATTTTGTTAAGTGTTAGTTGTCCTTTCGTTTGGGTAACCTTTAATTCCTCACATTTTTTAATAGGAATATTCAATTTTAACACCAAATCTTTTGGTATTACATTTAATGTTGACCCGGTATCAACATTCAATAATATCTCTTTTACTTTTTCATTTTTATTTTGTTTTGGACGTCCCTTTAGGTATTTATTTTTCACTTTACCTCCATTTAGGTATTCATTTTTAACTTTATATCCATTTACGTACTCGTTTTCAACTATATATCCGGATATTAGTAATTGCTATTGATTACTTGTCATATTTTGAACGTTCACATCAATCACATTACTAGGGTTGTTTACACACGTGGAGCCCATGTGAAATTGATTCAAAAGTCCTTTCTTTGAGCAATATTTACATTGATTCAATGGGTTCTCCTGTGTAGTATGATGTATTTTGGGTTTTGTCACATTCGGGGTTACATTTTTATTTTTAGGACAAGCCGGGGCTTTATGTCCTGGTGCATTACACTTAAAGCACTTAATGTCATATTTCGGGTTTTCTAACTTCCTAACATATGGTCCCTTATTAGCTTGAAATTTATTTTTATCTAAGTGACTTTTAATTTTTTCATAAAGTTTAAGTTTTTGTTTAAATTCAAAAAGATTACTGGCTCCATAAAGAATTGTTTTATTATTTGTTTGGTCTGGTATTCCTTGAATTATATAAGTGATTAGAGCTAAGTCATCAATATCACTTTGAGTAGCTATTTCTCTCATTTTTAGGAAATATTCTTGAAGAGTTTCATTATACCTTTGTTTTCTTTTTTGCAACATTGCATGTACTTCTGCACTATTGCAACTAAGTCCAAATTCTTCAAGCAAAAGATTTTTTAATTTTTCATACGAATTTAACTGAGTTTCACTTCTAATTAAAGTTAATGCATTACCTTTCATGCATCTTTTTGCAAATAAAAATTTTTGCATATCAGACAATTTAAATAAATTAGCATGAGTTTCAAAATTTTCAAACCAAGAATTTATATTATCAAAGCGGTTTCCATTAAACATAGGGGTAACTGCTTCAAATTAACAACTAATTTTGTTTCATTTCCCCTATTTATATTATTACTAGAACTTTGACTATAGGATACCATATCTTCATCAACACTAATTTTTGTACATATAGAATTTAAATCAACTTGTGTAAATTGATTTACACAAGTTTTAGTTGGTAAATGTGGTTCAAAATCAGTTTGAGTGTGTTTACTCTCAAACTGACAATCCTCCTCATCTTCGGAGGGATTTTCCTTTACGATCGAATTTTTTAAGTGATTAAAATCACATAAACAATTTAAAATATGCTTGGCAATTTCCTCCTTATTTCCTTCACTGGAAATATTTAGAATGTCTGAAATTTTGATTAAATCCGAAAAAGTAAAAGTATCACAAATTTCTTTTAGTTTGTTTGCAAATTCATTATCGTTAGTTTCAAAAGAAAATTCTGAAAAATTTAGAATTTTGTTACGGTTTAATCTAGACAAATCATTTGGAAACAAAAGTTTAAATAATAACTTAATTTTGTTTGCCTTCGTTACTTTAATTGACGTTTGAACCACATCTATTTCTTTTAAAAACATTTTAAAAGCAGTATAAATGTATCATAAAAGTAAAATATATATCATAAAAATAAAAAAAAACAATATAAACACAAGAATGCACTTCATATTATTATGAAGGAGAAAAAAAAATGCAGATATGCACGGGATTTATCTTTGTAATAAAAAAAAAATAAGCACTTTTATCACACTTCGAAGGAGGAAAAAAAAAAATCTTTTTCCTATGAAGGAATTTTTCCATAGGAGCAAAAGCTCCTCTAATTTTTCGAATAAAAAACGCGCACATAATTGGTCTTCTTCTATGTTTTGATTTCACAACTTTTATTTTTTATTTTTTCACAACATCAAGATTAGGACTTTTCTAAAACACTAATCCAGATAAATTGCACACTTCATTGCTTCTGAGGGCCCTAACAGGCAGTGTAGACACAAACGTTTTCATGGCTGTCACAGTTTCTTCAGTGGCGTAGTGAGCTTAACTCGCGCCTGGGGCACAATACCTTTTTAGCGCCCCCCCCCTACTCGAAAACCATATAATATTATACGTAAAATATACTCGCAAATCAATAAATATGTATATAATCATCTAGAATTAGTTCAAAAGATACCTATTATTTATTTTATATATTTATAAAGAAATATTTTAAAAACACGCAGTTTTAAAACAATAAAAAGTAAATATTTATTATCTCTAAGGAGATACGTATTTTTAACAATAGTATGATTATAATACATTTATAAAACTAAATACTATGTATAAAGTTTCCTTACTATTGATGAAGCAAATTTATTAATAATATCATCAAAGGTGATCATTTCAAATGTCAAAATTAATTTGTCAAAATTGATGTGTCAAAATTAATTTTAATTTGCTGAATGAACGTTTGCAGCTAACAATTGATACTGTGATAGTCAGGAGTATTTGAAGTGCCACTCTCAGGTTTGAAAAAACATCTTCTCCATACTAGATTATAAAAGTAAGAAATTCTAATGGAGTTTTGGGTTCAATTTCTTTTCTACTGAGGAGTAACATTTTGCAGTCACATATTTCGATAAAGAGTTCTATTCCATTGAAATCTGTATTATAAAATTCACTCAAATGTTTGCAATTTTTTTCAAGGTCGTTATCAACATTATCCTCGTTTAATAAATTTTCAAAGTCTAGTAGAAATCCAAATTTGAAATTAAGATCACTTTATCGTGTACATATTTCTTGTTGGAGACGATCAAGAACGCTTTTCCTAACGCGAGAAATTTCACTTTCTGCTGAAAGACCAACATCTCGAGCCAATTCTTCGGGCATTTTGCGTCGTCTTCTTACACGCATTGTTGTATCATTATCCCATTTTCCACAAAGAAACTTCGCTTTTTCGATTGCCTCTTCACAGAGCTTGTCTCGAATTTCGGCTAGTTCAGTCGTTAATGATTCAAGATCATGGAATGCTTCTCTAAAATTCAGTCTAGGATCTTGTAATCTTAGCTGCACATGATCATTCCTCCTTAAGATTTCATACCAGAAATGAACTGAAGTTATGAAACTAAAAGTTAGTAGGGGAGAGGGGGGCACATGTGAACAAATTTTTTTATTTCTTCACTTTCCGAAAAATATCATCAATTTTTCATAGTAAAAAAGTCCATATGTTTAAATAGTATTTTCTTTGTCTTGTGGAATTTTTTGAGATTTTTCAATAAAATATTTCTTTACTTTATAATATTTTAGAAAAATGACTTCAATTGTTCACATGTGCCCCTATTGGGGGCACATGTGAACAGGCCTGGGGCACATATGAACAAGATTAAAAACACAAAGCAATCATCATATTTCAAAGAAAAAAAATCTTTAATATAACAGATTTAGATACGCATTATACTGAGGGGGTTGTAGCTTACTATGTGAATTTAAATTGTACAACAGTACTGTCAATAAGAAAATAATTTTTCAGCTGTACAATAATTTATCCGTAATTGGGTTTTTCGCAACTTCATGTTCCACGGGTGTTGTAATGGGCCTTTTTCTTTCTTCTCTAATACTCTTTCATGCTTTTTTTTCATTTTTTCTATCTTTTCATTTGTAGCTTTAACAATTCTATTTTCTCAGGTGTATCAGTTAATATGCGTGATGCGCAATCAACCATTTAATAAAAAAAAAAAATTTTTAAAGGAAAAATTAATAAATTAATTATGGAAAATTAAATAATGATAATTTTAAATGCATACATATTTTTTAAACTTATAATATCATGAGGATAATAATCTTAATACTATGTAGGGGCACTTGTGAACTGTTCACATCTGCCCCAGATGTTTTGTTCACAAGTGCCCCCATCATCCTTCTTAAACCTAACTTGAAAAATAAAGAACTTTTAATTGAGTAAAAAAAAAGAATAATTGTCATAAACTTACCTGAATGTTCATATAGTGATCTGCAATAGTTAATTTTAGTTTATTAGTTGATTTATATTATACTTTCACTTGGAGAAGCGAGCGATTATAATATATGCAACACCAGCTGATACAAAGAAATTGTCAGAATAGACCAACAAAATGTCTCATTGTTCTGAAAGTTTTTCAGAGAGGTAGGACTAGTACTGCCATCAATTGAAAATTTTTCGAGATTTTTTATTTCAAATCATATTGGTAAAACATACCATGTTCACATGTGCCCCCTGTTCACATATGCCCCCCTCTCCCCTACATTTTGCAACAGAATTGTAGCTTCACTGCTAGTGTCACTTGTAGTGGTAGTGTCCTCTGCTAATTTTTCAAATACTTCTACTATATTCTCTAGCCCAGTCATGTCAAATATACGGCCCGCGATCGCGATATGTCACAGAAAGGAGAATCGTGTTTTTTAGAGCTTTTAGACTTCACTCGATTCCTCTACGGATTTAAAATGTGCACACTACATTTACAAGTAATTTCAAGGGCAGCGTGTGCCTAGACAAGCGAGAGAGGTAGACAGTAACGACATTTCTTAGCAGTAAGCGGAATCTTCGACTGGAATATACTTAACAGCACAACTACGGATGGCGCTACTGCCATGGCTGGCAATCATTCGGGCGTTGTAACTAAATTAAAACAGAAAACATCAGAAAATTTTGTGGGATTTCCCTGTATAATTCATCAGGAATCATTGGCATCCAAGCATTTAAAAATGGACCATGTCCTGCTACCTATAATTAAAAATGTAAATTTTATAAGGAGCAGAGGACTAAATCACCGACAGTTCAGGCAGTTTTTACAAGATTTGGACGAAAAAATTTTTGATGTCCCCTATTTCCCTGAAGTTCGTTGGCTCAGTCGAAGAGTAGTGGATGGAAACTTTTTTATTGTTAAAATCAACATCTACAAACCTAACGACTTGGGATATTTGTTCTCGATGAGAGATATCAGGAGTTGAATCGAACAAAAGTCTATAATATTTATTTCTTTTGATATCATTTATTAGTTGATTTCGAACTGTAGATGCCAGAAGATGAATGAATTCATTTTGAATCTGTGTTGACAAATATGAGACAGTTTTTGGAATTTCTGTGGCATGTTTAAGATGATTTGCTAGTAGCGGATCAAACTGAGCTAAGTCTAAGTAAAGATAATAGGTTTCCTACATTTGTACCATCTTGAAGTGCTAGTTTTTCAGCAAGGCCTCATTATTTGTTTTATTACTTACCAGGAATGCCTTGAACTTGAAAGGTGAACACAGTGAAATATACACTATAATTTATGCTAACATTAAACTTATAACATTTAATATTTCATAACATTTCATTTATATTCTAAGCAGAGCGCGATGACAAGGGCGCAAAACTGAAAAATACACACACAAAATAACTTAAACGTTAATATTTCGAGTATTTCTCGAATTTGTTGCGGACTCCCGCAACCTGTAGCAAGTTGCACGGATACGTACAGCCACAGAAAAAAGTATCCGGAAAGTAACAATTAGAGAATTATTTATTTTTTAATACAGATAATTCTCAGGCACACAACAAATACGGCGTTTGTGTCCTTTCCTAGAAACGACAAAACGCTGTATTTGTTCTGTGCCTGAGAAGTATCTATATTAAAAAATAGACGATCCTTCAGTTGTTATTTTCGGGATATTTTTTTCAGTGACTGTACATATAAGTACATAAGAGTGTTGTTGTTATCGTTTTAAAATAACAAGCGTAAGCTACATAGCGTTTATAGAAATAAAAATAATTAGTGTTCTGAAAGAAAGAATGTTTGTACTTTGTACACAGCAAATATTCATTATGACATATTATTTCATCAGACAAATCAAGAAAGGAGGAGATAATTTATGTAACCACACAGCGTAGATGCTATAAGGAAGTGCAGGCAGACACAGGTCGAGTCAGTACTGCCAGTAGAAAAGACGTGCCATTTCCATTATGAATATATTATTACACTTTTATTTAGACTATTAGTGTTCCTTTTTATTTACGAATTAGCATTTATTATATTACACTGGCACTAAATTTAAAATATATTTTCCAGAAATCAATTATAATAAAAATTATCCTACAATTTTTTTGTTTTGCGGACCATTTGGCGCCCCTTTGCGAGTAGCGCCCGGGGCATGATGACCCCCCTTGCCCACCCCTCACTACGCCACTGAGTTTCTTTCCACATTCTCGTAGCGGCGCATGTACCGGAACTAGTACCGTAAAATCACCGATGAAGCAATTTTTCTCCCGGGTGGTAGAACGGCGTTAGGCGATTTCTTCCGGGTGGGAAGTCTTTTCATTTTTCCCCCACAATCTAAAGCTTTTTAATCTCAGGAGTCCAATGAAGTTTTTTCTCTTCAAAACAAAGGGGGTGAAACAGGGATTTCCAAGGCGACGAAGTAGCAGTCAGTTTAGGCATAGTTCGCAATAGTATTGCACAAAAATTTTCTTTTAAGGGGTTTCCTGCACAAAGCAACAGTCCTGCCGTCTTCTAATATGCGGTGTATCCTCACCGATATTTTTTAGTATTTAAGTTAAAAAGCAGAATTAAAGAGTCCAGTTGTGCATTATCTGTTTATTTATAAGCTATGGTGAAAGCATACACATTTTTACCTCCTCCCGCTGGCGATGGGTGGAGACCCATGTCCCGTCTAAGCAGACGGATTTTAGTTAAAGCATGATAAACAACAAAAAGCCACGCAAAAACTTGTGCTCTGCGTTATATAGGATGATTTAAAAGAGTAAAAAGTCCAGCCATATGCTTTTTCTGTATTCTTACGCCTCATCAAATTTATTTATTACTCAAAGCAAATCGTTTAATCTTTCCTTATATGGAAGTGAAAGATCTTAAAATAACTTCTCTTTTGAAGTATTAATCTAATTATTATTCATTGGCATGTTTTTAGCCTTGAAGTCCCAAAATAGAATTTCTACCCTTATCCTTTACTAAAGATATTTAATGAAAAGGAATGAAGTTTTAATGCTTTTATTAATACAAAAGTATTTAATTTTTGTATTACACACACACACACACACATATATATATATATATATATATATATATATATATATATATATATATATATATATATATATATATATATATATATATATATATATATATATATATATATATATATATATATATATATAATGAAAAAAGTCGTTTATGTATCGACTATAGAAAACTAAATCAAATTACAAAAACAGATTCTGAACCTCTACCTTTAATACAAACTTTAATAGAAAAATTGTCTAATAGTAGTTATTATTCTAAAATAGATTTATCACAGGGATATCATCATGTTCGTATTCATCCTGATGACACTGAGAAATTAGCATTCGCTACTCACAATGGTCTATTTGAATACTTAAGATTACCTTTTGGCTGGAAGAATGCCCCGAGCATTTTTCAACGTACAGTTCGTAGAATTTTAAATAAACATAAAATTAAATTTGCTACAAACTACTTTGATGATATCATTATATTTTCTAATTCTTATGATGAACATTTAACCCATCTTAAAAAGATTTTTGATATTTGTAAACAAGAAAACTTAAAATTAAAACTTTCAAAATGTTCATTTTTGCAAAAACAAATAGAATTTTTAGGATATGAAATTAAAAATGGAATTGTATCACCCGATAACCATAATATTGAAGTGATTAAAAAATTAGTGCCCCCTAAAAATGTAAAATCATTGCAAAGATTTCTCGGATCAATAAATGTTTACAATAAATTTATTGATAGTTATGCAAGTATTCGACATCCTTTGAATAACTTGTTAAAGAAAGATGTAAAATGGGTGTGGTCAGATAAATGTCAACAATCTTTTGAACTTTTAAAAAATGCTATTATTTGTAAACCAATTTTGAAAATTTTTAACCCTAATCATGAATGTCATCTTTTTGTTGATGCATCATTAGTTGGAATTGGATGTGTGCTAAAACAGACAGATGAATGTGGTGTATTGCATCCTGTAGCTTTTCATTCTCGTTCATTAAGGGACTATGAAAAAAACTATGCAATTACAGAACTTGAATGTCTTGCTATTGTCGATTCTCTAAATAAATTCCATCATTACCTTTTTGGACAAAAATTCACCATACATACTGACCATGCTGCTTTAGTTTGGCTAAAAAATGTTAAAAATTTAAAAGGTAGATTATTTAGATGGTCATTATTGTTAAGTATGTATGAATATGATATTAAATACACAAAAGTGCTAATTTTGAAGCAGATTGGCTTTCGAGAGATGCAACACATTCAATTGTCCAAAGTAATAGTAAAAATAATAATGTTCATGTTTCACATTTATTGAACTTGAGTGAAATAGTGGAAGCTCAAAGGAAAGATAACTTACAAGGTAAATTTGTTGAGATCAATAATGTATTGTGTGTACGTAAGAAAAATTTTACTAAAATAGTTGTTCCATTTTCGTTAAGATTAAGACTTCTGCAAAATGCTCATGATAAGTTTAATCATCCAGGAGTTCAGAAAATGATTAACTTAATAACCCCTGTTTATTATTGGAACAACATAACTTCAGATATAACAAAATTTTGTAAACATTGTCATACGTGCCAATTAAATAAAAAACCGCGACAAAAAAGATTTGGATTATTACAATCCTTACCCCCTGTTAATCAGTCTTTTGACTTACTAGCAATAGATAGTGTTGGTAGATTGAATTACTATAATTCAACAAAGAAATATTTAACTTTAATTATTGACCACCTTACACGCTACATTTGGGCTTTCACATCAAAATCCATTAGCTCAGAGACTTATACAAATTTTTTACATCAAATTTTTCAAAATCAAATCCCTAAATCCTTGTTGAGTGATCGAAACGCTGCCTTTACTTCTTCTCATTTTAAAAAGTTTTTGAAACATAAGATTCAACAATTATTGACAACTGCACATCATCCGCAGTCTAATGGCAAGGTTGAACGCCTTGGTCAAACAATAATTACGCGTTTAAAATGTAAAATTAATGAAAAACCTACTAAAACTCCCTGGCCTGTTTTGTTAAAAGATATAGTTAATACTTATAACTTAACTCCCCATTCTGTAACAAAATTTCCACCTGCATACCTCATACATGGTAGACTCCCCTACGAAAATCCCTTAAATGTAAAAGTCTATCCACCTGTTGAAGAAGCTAAAAAAATAGCAATTCAAAGAACTAGAGAATATCATGAAAGAAATAAAATTTATTATGATTCTAGATTTTTAGATATAGACTTTAAAAATGATGAATTAGTTCTGTTTGAAGAATTTACTTATCCTAATACGAGGAAGTTGTCACCTCCTTTTAGTGGACCGTATAAAATTCTTCAAAAAATTTCAGAAGTTAATTACAAAATAAATAAAAAGAATAATCTGAGTAAACAAAATTTTGAAATAGTACATATTTCAAAACTTAGGAAATATCACAGCCCACAAATGTTAAAATTAAATCATGAATAGTCACCAACAGAAAATTTTTACTTTCTTCAAGGGAATAAGTAACCCCTATTTTTGTGAGAGATCCGAATCGCGTTTTGTGGAGATGTTTACCTCAGCATCAGTTAGGAGTGAGGGCGAAGTAACTTGAACTTTTTTTTTTCTTTCTACACAGTGAGAAAAAAATTTCTAAACTATTTTTGTTTTATCCAGTCTGGATCTCTCAATTTCACAGTGCTTTATGAAACTCTGTTTTCCTCCATTTTAACGGGGAATACAGAATTTCATCAAGTTAAAAACCCCATTAACCATACAGAATCTTAAATTCTGATTAAATGACACTTAGTTGTCCACCTCTTTCACATAAAAATTGTGAATATTTTTTTTAACCATACAGAATCATAAATTCTGATTAAATGACAATTGTTGTCCAGGTCGTTGCATAAAAATTGTGTATATTTTTGTGTGAAAATTTTTGAAAAGTTATTTTAGAATAGTTATATTAAATGTTTAAATTTTTCTTTCTGTTTAGTTCACTAAATAGATAAATTGTATTATTATGTTTTTATTGTTGTTGCTGTAAATAATTTTTTTCACATATTGGAAAAAGGTTATTTATAGTAGGAAAGAGGACAGTCATACCAACATTAAGTTTATGTATTCATAGTATTCTAAATTTTTTTTATTATTATTATTTTTTTTGGCTTACCAAAAATTTTTTTTTTGGGGGGGGGATGTAATACAAAAATTAAATACTTTTGTATTAATAAAAGCATTAAAACTTCATTCCTTTTCATTAAATATCTTTAGTAAAGGATAAGGGTAGAAATTCTATTTTGGGACTTCAAGGCTAAAAACATGCCAATGAATAATAATTAGATTAATACTTCAAAAGAGAAGTTATTTTAAGATCTTTCACTTCCATATAAGGAAAGATTAAACGATTTGCTTTGAGTAATAAATAAATTTGATGAGGCGTAAGAATACAGAAAAAGCATATGGCTGGACTTTTTACTCTTTTTAATCATCCTATATAACGCAGAGCACAAGTTTTTGCGTGGCTTTTTGTTGCTTATCATGCCTAATTAAAATCCGTTAACTTAGACGGGATATGTATTCCCCCTCTCCCGCTTTGGAGAGGGGTTAAACTGCTATTTCACCATCGCTTAGTAAAATAAACAGATAATGCACAACTGGACTCTTTAATCATGCTTTTTTCACGCAATTAACTAAAAAATATAGGTGTGGATAAACCGCATATTATATATATATATATATATATATATATATATATATATATATATATATATATATATATATATATATATATATATATATATATATATTTAGCGTTCTTATCAAAAGCGAAGTGTAAAAGTTAGTCTCTTTAGACTTTTAAATTATTATTTAATGGAGTAAAACGGCATCAAAATTTAACTAGTCATTTTGAATTTCATTTCAAATCATTGTTTGTTGGTAATCACGTTTTAAAAAATTGATCGGCCCACAAACTAAGCTTCTTTTTATTCTTGCATCAGATATAGTTTTTAGCACAACTTAAATATGTTACCATAAATAGTACATTAAAACATCGATTTTACCTGGCATTTGGAACCGTATAACCGAACTCAATTCTTATTACCTTAAATTGACATTCTATCCAATTAAAAATTTTGTTTTTAAAAGTTCGTTATTATTGATATGAATACCGATTCCTAGATTATAGGTAGTCTTGATATTTTTTGAGAAGCATCAACATCTTTATCACGTTTGTTTTAGAGATGAATGTAATTACCTTTCGAAGAAGAATAGAATCTCTCCCATCCATCATCCCAGTGACCTTATTTTCTCTGAGATCACATGATTTACGACGACCAATCAGAATTCATAAATGAATTCCCACTAGAAAAGTACCAATAAATCTTCCTGACTTGTTTTTTTTTACCACACATGGTAAAAGAATTGCCAGCTGCTCTGTAATTTCCGGAGTTTGGATGTATAGGTTATTGAAAATGGATTTACAGCGAAAATGGAGTAAAATCGATATTTTCTATATTTCATGAGTAAAAATGAAAATTAATAGAAGTGATATTTCATTGCTTTTAAGTTTGCTGTTAAAATGATAATTTGGAAATTCAGTTGCTCACGTTCGTAATTGTTTCCTTTTTTTTTAAATAAAAAAAATTTATCAATCTGATCTTATTGATTTTAGGTTTTAAAACATCTGTTATTTTTTTGTGAAAATTAAAAAGTTGTTATTTACAGAAAAAGTAATTTAAATTAGAAACTATTTTTATTTTTTTATAAAAGTAAATTCAAATGCATTGTTTTGACATATTGAGAACATTTTTGAACTAAAATTAGCGGAGTTCTACACGTTAAAAAAATGCTATAAATTCTTTAATCAACAATATTATACAAAAGCGAGTAAATTATAGTACTTTAATATTAAGAAACAACTAAATCCAATTTACACAAAAGTTACCCTATTTTTTATTTCGATGCTTCGAAAGAATTTAAAAAGTATTCGAAAAACTTAAGTGTTTTAAGGAGTGTAATTCCCTTTCCCCCTCTTTTTAGTACATTCAGTATTTTTTTGGTGATATACTGGACAATTATATTTTAGGGCAGACTATTTTTTTAAATCAAAACTTGCAAAGCGCCAGTGGTCATATTTAAATAATCTGGATTCAAATATTTTTTCAAATATATTAATTATTTTAAATGATTTTTAAATATTTTGTAATATTTAACTGAATAATTTACAAATTATATTGCTGCGGATCGTTTCCGTCATGTCCTGATTGGCCCGTGAACCCACGATCATAAACTTTCCTGTTACATGAAGAAAAAAAAGAACCCCAATAAAAATAACTATGTGATTCCGTTTTTAATATTATTTTATTTTGGTTCTGTTCAACGTAATTTTAGTTTTATGTGCTGTTTTTTTTTTATTTGAAAAAATAATTTGTAATTTTTTTCTCATTTAAAACACCATTGCAGAAAATAATTTTTTTAATGTTTTCCAATTGGATCATTAAATTTTTTGAGTTTATTGCAAATCAGAAGGAATAATTTTAATATACGTGCTTTTATTTATAAAACGTTCCATGAATTTACTCCATATCTAGGCATTTTCTTTTTAAATATAAATGTTTCCTTTTTGAAACCTTACAGGAGAAAACAATGTTTTCTTATAGTTTCTTTAACTCTTTCGGACTAATTTAAAGACAGGCAGAATAATACGAATATACGCGACTTTATTTATTATATGTTCCATAAATTCACTTCCCATCTAAGCATTTTTTTTAAATACAGTTGTTTCCTATTTTGAACCTAACAGAAGAAAATAATGTTTCCAATTGTTTTATTAACTTTTTTGAATTTATTTCAAAGCATACAGAATAATACAAATATACGTGTTTTTTCATTTATTATACGTTCCAAAAATTCACTCCATATCGAAGCATGCTTTTTTTTAAAAAAATACAGTTTCCTATTTAAAACCTTACAAGAGAAAACAAAGTTTCCCAATTGTTTCTTTAAATATTTTGGATTTATTTCAAAACAGATGGAATAATATACGTATCTTTATTACTGTAAGTTCTATAAATTCTCTTCATATCTAAACATTTTTTTTTAATATCATTGTTTCCTTTTGAAACCTTACAAGAGAAAACAATGTTTTTCAATTCTTTTGGATTTATTTCAAAACAGATGGAACTATAATATATAAATATACGTGATTTTATTATTGTACGTTCTATAAATTCTCTTCATATCTAGACGTTTTTCTTAAATACCATTGTTTCCTTTTGAAACCTTACAAGAGAAAACAATGTTTTTCAATTCTTTTTTTTAATTTTTTTGGATTTATTTCAAAACAGATGGAACTATATAAATATAGTTGTCTTTATTATTGTACGTTCTATAAATTCACTTCATATCTAAACATTTTTTTAAATACCATTGTTTTCTATTTGAAACCTTACAGGAGAAAACAATGTTTTTTCAATTGTTTTTTTAATTCTTTTGGATATATTTCATCACAGACTGAATGATACAAATATACGTGTTTTTATTAATTATACATTCCATAAATTCACTCCATATTCAAGCATTTTTTTTAAATGCAGTTACTATCAGGGAAATGCAATGTTTTTAATATTTGTGTATTGTTTTATTAACATCTTTTGGATTTATTTAAAAAAAGTGAAATAATCTAAATAAATTCAGTATTGTTATTCATTTATTGTTCAAAATTCATGTTCAATTTCAAGATAAATTGTAGGCTAAAAACAACCAGCATGAATCAAAGAATTTACAGGCAAAATATATAACCAGAAGCTAATTAATTGTAAACAAATTAAACATATTTTTTGCATATTTTTCATTTCGAAAATTAATTAAATGCAAATGAGCTATTATCTTCAATTTAAATTCTAAGACAAATGTCACTTAATTCCAAGAATGAGGGGAATTATGTGGAATTAACGCGCCCTAATTTCCTTGTTACACGAGTTGAAAAATAATAATTGCTTCGTAATAAATTTTAATGCCGTTGTTATTCTCGATAAGATTGAATAATGACCTGTTAATTGGCATTGACTGTTAGAAAAATAGCATTATTAATGAGTTCTTAATTAATCATTAAATTCCAGCGAAACAAAAATAGAAATGCATTTTAAGTCTTCGTGCATTTATTGGGGGAATAACAAATCCAAGATTAAGTAAATGAAAAAGTGAAGAAAAAAAGCGATTAAAATGAAGGCAAGTTTCGACTGAAAAAAGAATTAGAGATCTTTCATAAATGATCTCACTTTTGGAGGGGAGTGATTGGTTCATAGAGTTGTGAAGTTTGTGACAAGGAGGAGGGACGCTAGGAAGTATGACATCACACGTTTTGTTTAAAATAAAACCATCTGCTAAAATAGATTTATAATTCTTGAATAAATTCAGTAGAAAAATAGACACGTTATCTCATCAAAATAAATAGACACATAAAAAATGGGGAACAAATTTTTTGTTGTATTCATACAAATACTTAATCTCATATAGATTCGGTGTATTTTTAGGCTATTTTTGTCGAAATGTAAAAACATTTTTTTTTTTAAAAAAAACTTTATATATAACAGGTTGGCTCGTAAATGTTGCAACAAACTTCTAAGGGAGTTAAGGCACATCACCGGAAATGTTGTTCGTAGCTGAGGGTGCTTCTCTATTGTGACTTGTTCAGAAATAGCTCATAATAAGAAAGCGCCCCTAGTGGCGTATTACGTCATTTCCGGTCATGGGTAACGATGCAGTTTTGATCCTGATGTATCATAACTCCCCTATATATCTGTTGTAAATTTATTCGACCCCCTGTTACATATAAGGCTATAAAACTTGTACATTTCGACCAAAATAGACTAAAAAATATCATTTAAAAAAAGAGAGGAATCGATTGTAGATTTGAAATCAGCGACGTGAAATATCCAGGATCCTTAAGAAATCTAATATGACAGAAAAAAAATTGGTTCCCTAGTGTTAGTGATATTATTGACTAGCTTACAAATTCCATTAAAACACGTAGTTAGAGTTCATAAATGAAATTTAAAATGTTATGTTTTAAATAGTACTGTTTTACTGAACTAGGAGAATATGTTTATGCAGGGGAAGGTGACAGGGGAAGGGATATAGTGAAGTATAATACTTAATGACTAAGTGCAGTAGGGGTTCAAAAATATTGAAATAAAAGTATGACATCATTCATGGATGATCCTTTACATGTATATCGATTTGAAACCTATATCTTCAATAGAATTTAAAATGAATACACTCAAATACAGTGGGCGAAATAATAACTTACTTTTGATCTAAAGGTTATATTTCGGATGCAAATTTTATTGCTTGAGAGTTTGACCTAATTTTTTTTAGTGCAGACAATATTTTAAAGATACAAAATTTGACAAAAATACATCTTTTTCTTGAAAAAATAACTATACATTTTTATTATAGGTTTCGGATTGTTGGCCCTGAAAATATGGGGGAAAGGGAAGTTGATCGTAATCTAAAAAATATCGTTCTAACTTATAAAATGTTTCTCAAACTTTAAAATTCTACCACGGTCAAACCTAAATCTTGTAGTTCCTGATTTAAAACTTGATGTTTTTCTTTTTCTTTTTTCAGAAAAGTGTTACCTGTTGTAAAAACTTTTATGTTAATAGAAATGTCATGTACCATGCAAAATTAGGATGTTGCGTCAGTTCGTCGCCAGAGCCTGACTAAGGCCGGGGCAGTCGCTCCGGGAACCCACATCAGAGGGGTCCTCCAAATCGAACAGAAAGTTTATTGTTTTCTTCTTTAATGAACTTATTTTAAACACAATATTAGTACAGTGTGAAATCCGTGAGTTTTATGTTTGCTTCTTCATTAAGCTATCGTATGAACACAATCTATATTTCGTAAATCCATCATGGCTTTCTAGGACTGAATTCAGGTAAATTTTCGCCATTACGATGGACAAATTTGACCAATCAAAAGCCGGTATTTTTACAAAAATACAGGCCTCTGATTGGCGTAATTAAGCTATCGTAATTGCGAAAATATAGCTGAATTCCGCCCTAATGTCAGGGAGGATATGAATTTTTTGCAGCTAGATGACAAAGTTAACACTCAGAAAACTGCATTCGGTATGATGGCATAGAATTGTCAGAAAATCTATAAATGGGGAGAACTATACTTCGTCTGACCATTAGAGGAAAGGGGATTTAATATCTATTTTAGGTTCTAGTCAATTTTCTTGTCATATATCTATAATGAGGTGAAAAATTTAAATGCATCCATAAAGTTCGGTTCTTCATTACTGAAGTAGTGAATCAGAGGGGGTCCCGATAAGGCTTAAGTCGGGCCTTGTTCGTCGTGTGTAAAATTCGACGTGACGACAATTTGTTGTGGGATGTATAATATTAAGTTAGAAGACGGTTATTATTTACTTAACATTTTACATAATAGTATTAATATATTAATGCATAATAATTAAAGCATAATATTAAGTCAGAAGTTAAGTTACTATTTACTTAAAATTTTAAATAATAGAATATGTTCAAGATAAATCTTAATTTTCTTATCCTATCATGTATTTTGCATTGGTTTTACATTTTAAGTTATTGACCCAAATATTTTATCGTGGTCACGAATTCGATTGTCTTATAACTGCAGTTTAATTCAAGTCAATATCAATGCTATTAAGGTGTTAGAATATTATAAATTTGTTTTGTCTGTATTTAAGTTCAAAGAGTTATAAATGAACCAATATCAGATTTTGTAAAAAGTCGTCGTTAATTTCGCTTTCTAGTTTTTTTTCTTTCAATTGTTTGATAAGTGGTGTGTCATCGGCAGTTTTTCTCATTCTATAACCTAATCTGTTAATTATTTTAGATTAATTCTTTAGATACTGAAAAATAAATAAATGATATTGTGTTAATTTCCTTAAATGTACGAGTAAAAATATTTTAAACAGTTTGATTCTTGGTCCTATAGTTATAAAGTGACTGATTCTATCAATCACATGTGTAAGTGTGCTGATTATCTTGTGGCGTAACTACCACTACGAAAATTAAACATCAATTCACTGGTATATAAGACATGCTAACTTGAACTTGATTCCGCCCCCACAGTCTGATCACTTAACACTTATGTTATGTAACTGTGTTGGTTGCTTGATCACTAATTACTTATGTAATATAAATGTGTTAATTGCTTGATCACTAATTACTTATGTTATGTAAATGTGTTGATTGCTTGATCACTAATAAGTAGATGTATTGATGGCTTGATTGTAGTAACTTTACTTTTTAAATGGCGAAAAATAAATAACAGAAGCTTTGCTGTTGTTCCAGCAAAGACCTTATTTTCACTTTAACGAGTGCTTGTTAGGTAATGATCAGATTATCTATGTAGTTTGCAGGTTACTTAGGTAATTTGAGAAATGTCACTCAATTTCTGATAATTTTTACAGAACACCCTTGTTATTCTACGCCTTAGCTAGATAATCTGCAAAATAGTTGATTACTACATTTAAGCGGTAACATACATAAAACAAGTATCTTTTAAAAACTATTTGTTTTACTCTAAACTATTGATCTTATTTTCTCGAACCTGATATCATTCGATTCTGTGTTTAAAAAATACATTTGAAACAATGCCTAGATTACCCGCATGGAGTAAATTTAATTCTCTCAAATCACCGTCGTTCACCCCCAAAAGAGGCAACGTACAGCAAATCTTTCCGGGGAGGGGGATTCAAGTGTATATTTTTTTTCGAGGAAACTTTTTTTTTTGCTATAACTACTGGTTTATCAATCAAAATACTATTTCGAATCTTGTATCTTCATTTAATTAATTCAGAGCATTAATTAGCATAAACGAGAAAATATAATCATTAAATCAAAAGTTATTTAAATTAATTTTATATAATTCTTTTCTATTTTTCACTGCATTTCAGTAAACAGTTTTCGCTATTTTCGATCCAATAGAAATTCATGAAATATCGTATTTATAAAAAAAAATATTTTTGAATAACATCAAAATAGATATGATTAAAAAAATTTTAAAAAAAAAAAAAAACTTCATTTCTAAAATGAAGCTTATTTCAGAATTGTTCGTAAAAATAATAAGGATAAACAAGCAAGGAAAGGACTTGCTTTCAAGATCATTAAAATTTAGCATTTTAACATCGGAAGCATTCTTATTTTTCAATTGCTAAGCGCATTAAAAAACCATAAGGATTTGAAAGAGAGAAAAAAAAAGTATAAAATGAGATGGTGAAATTTCTAGCCTACATGCAATTTAAGAAAATGTAAACATGTTTTCAAATTTGAATTTCTTTTATTTTTTCTTTCTGAGATTATGTTTTGCGCTTAAATTTCAAAAGCAGTAATAGTCTTATTTGAGTCAAAGTTTGAAAAAAATTAAGATTTAAATTATTTTTTATATTAAAGGGAAAAAAGTAAGACTAGAGAACGGATTATTTTTAAAAACCCTATTACTTTTTTTCAAATCTGTTTTGTTTTCTTTGGTCACGTTTGATGAGTCTGAAGAATTTTCGAGTGCTCAGGACGCGGCTACTTTTTTGAAAGTTTTACAATTTTTGAACAAAATGAAGTGTTTACATTATTAAAATATACAAAACGTTCTTTGCTTTTTATTTTTATGCTATCGGAACAGCATGAAATTTAAAATAACTCCGGGAAATAACAGTTCAAAAAATGTTATTTCAGAGCAGCAGTCAAAAAAAAAGGAAAAAAATTTGTGATCGCTTTATTACGATAACTGGTTACCCATTGTCAAATGCTTTTTTTTCTGGTTTGACTCCGATAAACGCCACAACAATTCAAATCATGTGTTGCAAAAACTGTCTCAATTGATGTTTGTCGTCGGATTGGTTTTCAAATCCTGCCTATATCCGTGTTTCAAGACGTCACAAAATACTTTTCCTTCTCCAGTATTCATATTTATATTAAAATCACCGTCAAGACAGTAATTAAAAGTTAATATTAAAAAGAATATAAAAATACTTTAAATTATTATGTAAATACAATAAGAATGACTGCTGGTGAAAAAAAAAAAAAAGAATCCTGAAAAAATTATCAAACAGCAGCGGTCGCCATAGCAACCCAATGCAATGACGACGCATGCGCACTGTTTACTATTACTCTTGAACACAGTTGAAAAGTGTGATGACATCCAAATAAAGTGCTCACGCCATAAAACCCAAAACAAGACCCATTTTGCCAATGGGTAGTAAACAGTTGTATTCGAGAGCTATTTAACCTTTTTTTTTTTGTCATGCAAAAATATAGAACTTAATGCAAAACACTTCTTACTTCATGATTGAAGGCATCAGGATCTTTGTTAAGTGAAATAAGCAGCTCTCTGCGGCCATTTATTTCGCTTTTCGCAAGTATAAATGCACAAGTCGTTTGCACATATTTCTATGCTTAATTCCTCTTGTTGATTTGCATTAATTCCATTGTGAGATTGATTACATAAAGCAGTTAAAATCTGTTGGTTATAGTAATAAAGTACATTCATTTTAGTGCAGATTCATATGGGCAATTCTTTTTGTTAATTTCAATTAATTCCAGTGGGACACTGATTCGATCAATGGTTATAGCCTGTTCGGTTGTTTTAAAAGGGTGTACGTAGATGCATTTTGCCACAGGTTCATGTTGGTATTATTGTGATCGGTGCGAGTCGGAAGCAGAATTCGTATCAATCAGCCACTGCTGGGATTCGAACCTGGTTCACCTCATTGAGAAACGAACGCAGGATGTTTTTGAATATTTTGCACATCGTGAATAATGTATCTTACGATAAATAATGAATGCATTAAAATTATAGGCAATGATAATATCGCGATTAACATCAAAAATCGTAATTATTAAATTCGATAATGTTGTGAAAATTTAACAATATTTACTACAGAATATGATAAGCGGTGATTATCGAATATGTTAATTTAGTTAATGATGATAAAAGAATACAATATTATTATATCAAAGTTAGCAGAAATTTTTGAATAAGATATTGTAGTGAAAATTGATAAATTTCATTCCGTTAATGAAGATATTGACCAATGTAAAAATAATATAAATTCGTTGAACAAGCATTGTTAAACATCGATAATACCTGCCGATCTATCGTGATACGGAAATTATGATACTACTCTATTATTGACTAGCAATTTTGATTTCCTCTGCTTTTTGAGTATTGGAAATAAAGAAAAGTAAACAAATGAGTTTTTTTTATGTCAATGTCAAGGATAAGTGAAAATAATGTTCTTGTGTCATGTGTGTGATAAGAAAGAGAATTTTATTTCTATCTAAATTGATGATGTGTCATTATTATAACACCTTTATTTATGACACCAACGAACTTTCGTGATTCTGATCTTATTAGAGTCATGGTGGCATCACTCAAAACTGACATTTACATAAATGTCGACAGGAAGTGTTCTAGAATATTTGACGTCATTTCATGAGTTAGTTTATTGGATTGTGAGTTTTTTTTATTTTTTATCGCTAGACGCTGTTATTATTTTTTAATAACTGCTTTTTCATCGTAACAAAATATCACGTGGTCTTAATAAAAAAAATTTGTGTGACAAGCACAGTTTTTTTGGCTTTTGAGAACGAAGAGAAGAGAATTATCAAAATGTGCGTTTTGAAATTAAAATTCTATTTCTTTTAACATAGAACAAAATAATGTTGTTGAGCTTTTTATTTGAGACAGATCTCAAGTGCGTGTTTAAGAGAATGGTCCTAATTCAAAATGCGTTTTTAACAAAATGGTCCTAGCTCAAAATGCGTGTTTAAAATGGTCATAGCTTAAAATACGCGTTTAAAAAATGACCATAGCACAAAATACGTGATTAAAAAATGGTCCTAGCTCAAAACGAGCGTTTAAGAAAATGATCCCAGCTCAAATTTAGAGTTTAAAAAAATGGTTATAACTCAAAATACGAATTTTAGAAAATGGTTATAGCTTAAAACCTGCGTATGAGAAAATTGTCATAATTCAAAATGTGTGTTGAAGAAAATGGTCATAGCTTAAAATATGCGTTTAAAAAATGGTCCTAGCTCAAAATGCGTGTTTAAAAAAATTGGTTCTAGCTCAAAATGCGTGTTTTAAAAAAATGGTTCTAGCTCAAAATGAGCGTTTAAGAAAATGATCCCAGCTCAAATTGAGAGTTTAAAAAAATGGTTATAACTCAAAATACGCATTTTAGAAAATGGTTATAGCTTAAAACCTGCGTATGAGAAAATTGTCATAATTCAAAATGTGTGTTGAAGAAAATGGTCATAGCTTAAAATATGCGTTTAAAAAATGGTCCTAGCTCAAAATGCGTGTTTAAAAAAATTGGTTCTAGCTCAAAATGCGTGTTTTAAAAAAATGGTTCTAGCTCAAAATGAGCGTTTAAGAAAATGATCCCAGCTCAAATTTAGAGTTTAAAAAAATGGTTATAACTCAAAATACGCATTTTAGAAAATGGTTATAGCTTAAAACCTGCGTATGAGAAAATTGTCATAATTCAAAATGTGTGTTGAAGAAAATGGTCATAGCTTAAAATATGCGTTTAAAAAATGGTCCTAGCTCAAAATGCGTGTTTAAAAAAATTGGTTCTAGCTCAAAATGCGTGTTTTAAAAAAATGGTCCTAGCTCAAAACGAGCGTTTAAGAAAATGATCCCAGCTCAAATTGAGAGTTTAAAAAAATGGTTATAACTCAAAATACGCATTTTAGAAAATGGTTATAGCTTAAAACCTGCGTATGAGAAAATTGTCATAATTCAAAATGTGTGTTGAAGAAAATGGTCATAGCTTAAAATATGCGTTTAAAAAATGGTCCTAGCTCAAAATGCGTGTTTAAAAAAATTGGTTCTAGCTCAAAATGCGTGTTTTAAAAAAATGGTTCTAGCTCAAAATGAGCGTTTAAGAAAATGGTCCTAGCTCAAAATGAGCGTTTAAAATTGATCCTGGCTCAAAATACGCGTTAAATAAATTGGTCATAGCACAAAATTCGCATTTTAGAAAATGAAAATTGTTAATATACGTATTTGTAGAAAATAGCCGTAGCTCAAGAAGCTTATTTAAGATTGTGAGCATAGCTCAATGTGCCTATTCAAGTGAATGGAGACATCTCTATAGGCTAAAGTGACCACACGTCCCGATTTTTGGTGGACTGTCCCGCGTCCCGCCGATTTTTAAAAATGTCCCGCTTTTCAGAAAATATCTGCATTTCTTATTTTAAATGTACTGTAAAAATATATTCCTATTTATTAAGTATTATGGTGAATATAAAGAAATAAAAAATACATAAAAAACACATGAAATGCGTGCAGAGTAAACTAAACTAGGCAATGTACCGAGTTAAATTTATTCGGTGGTGTGCGATCATTGTTTTTATGTCTCGGCTTAATTCAGATAAGTGCGGACTGCCGTTAGACAGTGCGGTTTGTTGTTTTCAATTTGACGTTCGGTTTGACTCATTATTTGATTGACAATGGTAGAGCAATAGTCGCCACAAAGTAACGGTCAATAAGGTAAAATTTAATACTCTTTTTAAGCCTTTGTAGTAAATATTTTATTTATTTCTAGTATTTACCCACAAAATAAAAGATGAGTAAAAAAAAGAGGATGCAAATTTAATGAAGAGCTAAGCAGAGAATTTCCATTTATTAAAAGTACCAAAATAGAATATATGGTACGGTGTGATAAATGCAATGCTGAATTTTCGGTCTCACATGGTGGAAAAAACGATATTACTAAACATCTAGCGACAAAGAGGCACAAAAGATTTTTCAATAATGCCGCTTCCTCGTCTAAAACAGTTTTTTCACAGTGCTATCTTTGACAACACGGAAAAACAGCTAGCATTAGCGGAAGGGATATTTGCTTTCCACACCATAAACCACAATCAAAGTTTCAGATCAATGGATTGTACGTCGCAAGTGATCAAAACATTATACGACAAAAAATATGCATGTGCAAGGACAAAAACCGAAGCAATTATTTGTAATGTTTTTTCACCATATTCGTTTTCACAATTGTAGAAAGAATTAGAAAAATGCGCATTTATATCCATATATTCTGATGCTTTCAACCACAAAGATAAAAAATTATTTCCCACAGGTGTTAGATTTTTTGATCCAGAGACAGGAATTAAAATTAGAATATTAGATTTTGTTTCAGTACCTGATTAAACTTCACAAATAATTTTTGATTTAATAAGTACTATTTTAAAAAATAATAATTTGAACAATAAAATTATTGCCTATTGTGCGGATGACACTAACGTAAATTTTGGTGGAAAAGCTAGAAGAGGCATCAATAACGTTTTTACGAAACTTAACGAACATTTGAAGCAAAAAAATATTGGAGTAGGTTGTGCAGCGCACATTCTATACCTATACTATTCAAACAGCATCTGACTTAGTTCCAGTTGATGTTGAAAATATTATTGCAAACATTTATTCGTATTTTAATATATATATTGTGCGTGTTGAAAGTTTGACTAAATTGTAATTCTCATTTCATCCAATTTGTCCCGCTTTGTCTCAATAAAAATGTGGTCACTTTACTATAGGCATATTTAGGAAGATAGACGTAGCTCAAACTCGTAATTAAAAGGATAGACATGGCACAAAATGTGTATTTAAGAACACAGACGCAGCTCAAAATATGCACTTTAGAAAAAGGGGATTGCACAGAATACTTATTTTAGAAAATGGTCATTTTTCAAAAAGCGTATTTTTTAAAATACATTTATCTCAAAATGCGTATTTTTAGAAAATTGATATGGCTAATTTAAAAAAATTGATATAACATTTGATTCCGTTTTTAAACTATTCTAATAAGTATTGATTTTTTAATGAGAAATCAACTTGTTATGTCATAACGTCATTTGCATAAATCATATTGTAAATTTTTCTACTTAGTCTTTCTTGAAAAGACATTAAAAGTCAACATTTTTTTACAGGTTAGCAATGAGTAATTCGAATAATAGTGGTTGTAAATTTACGTAGAAAGAATTGCGTTTTTTAAATATCACTTTATCATTTTAAGGTCGGATACTATATCGCAGGATAAGTCGCATCTGTTGTAGAAATACAGTCACCCCGACGTACGGGAATAGGCCCAAAAATTATATTTTAGGCTTAAAAAAGAAGGCGAAATTCTAGGTTTAGTTGGTCTTTAGGTAGAAAAGTTTCCTTTTGTGTGTCCATTTTCTTAATCCTTTGACGCAAAATTTTTATCATATTTTTAAAACTTGTTTCATTATTCTGTATTAATTTAGGTTAAAATAGCTGAGAAATTTAGCATTTTAATTATTTATGGTTATAAAATACAGCATCAAACACCGTCGACTTTTTTTTTTGTTCAAGGTAATGATATAGATTTGTTAAAAATATGTTCGCTGTTGAGTTTTTATATTAGAAAAAAATCTGTAGGAAATTAACAATATTTAATATTTTTTGAAACACACACACAAAAATTTTTTTAAAATTTTTAATAAAATTAAATAAACAAAATTAGTCTAATTTTGCAGATAAACAGTTCATTGGAAAAAATGCATAAATGTAAAAACTCAAATAAATATAATAGATTGAAGTAAAAATAAATTTAAAAAAAAACACAGTTCATAACAGTGGCGTTATTTTTAACATTTTACAAAATTTTTTTATAAACTTGTGTTGCAGTAATCAAAGAAAAGTTAAATTTTTTATTGTTAACAGATAACTGGCTGATAAAACCCATTTTCTGTGACTTTGGAACAAACAAGAAAAAGATAATCGATAAAATCAGAGAATTGAGAAGGGGGAACCACGCGTCATTCTTGCGGGGTATATTTAATTGAATGTGACCAAAATATAGATATTCCTTAAATTTTGAGAGCCAAGGGCTGCAACCTCCTTTAACCCAGCTTTGCATAGACTT
Organism: Parasteatoda tepidariorum; assembly: GCF_982258835.1. Lineage (NCBI taxonomy): Eukaryota > Metazoa > Arthropoda > Arachnida > Araneae > Theridiidae > Parasteatoda > Parasteatoda tepidariorum. Next base: position 89,310,995 of record NC_141761.1, on the reverse strand, counting down.
AAGAATTAAATCTTTATGAGAATTTAGATTATTATTATAGCTTTAGAGCTTATTCCTTTAGGAAAATGAACTAGGCAAATTTTCATGCAGTGATTCCATACCAAATTAAATAATGTAATTATACCACACATTGGCAACATTACACATAGTTGTATTGTATATAAGTAGTATTTAAAAATTAGTATAAACTTTAGAGTTATTATATTATTATTTAAATTAATATAATAGTTTTAGAGCTTATTTTTTATTATATAAACTATGCAAATTCTTAAGCAGTGATTTCCATCAAATTCAAAATTGAATTTACACAGAAGGTATGCAGTGCAGGTTTATATTTATTCATAGATTAGTATCACAAGTGTAACGTTCGAAGATCTTGCAGGGGGAGGGCACTTGCCTCATAATTGTATTTCAAAACTTCAGTAATTGTTCAACTTCAATTTTTTTCAAACCTCCATAATTAGGGCCGAGATACTCAAGGTTTGTAGGGTATTGGGCTCATGTTCAAGAGGTCATGGGTTCGATCCCGTCGTCCGAAGACTCCCCGTGTAGTAAATGTTTATTGATGCATGTTAAACCTGTCGGGTCACAAAGTCCTCCGTCATAAATCATACCTCTGGAGGTACTGTTCCCATAACAAATCATACCTCTGGTGGTACTGATCCATGAGTTTCCTTGTCTTCTGGATTTGTTCAAAATTACACTACGGAGTGAACATTAGTAGTCGTAAATCCGAAATTGGGTCTGTTGTTCAACGATTATATAAAAAAAAAAGAAAGAAAAAAAAAAACTCCAAAATTTTTTTATTATAAAATTCTTAAAAATAGTTATTAAATTATTTCTAAAATAGTTTCTATGATTTGTTGATAATATATAGAAGACAATAATTTTTATAATTATTAAAAAAATTATCAAAATATTTGATCTTATTTATAGTTAGTTTAACAAAATTATTTAACGATTATCATATGATATTGTTAGTACTTAGAAATTCATTGCATGATTTTTTTTTTCAATTCGGCACAATTCGAACACAATAAATTCAAAATTAAACAAAACTATTTTTTAAAAAAAATAAATATATGTGATAGAAATGAGTTCGGGCTCGCTTTTATAGGTCCGAGTCTGATATACATAGGATTACTCAGAACCTGAGACCTCAAGAGTTCCAGATCTGCGTCAGATAAAGGCAAAATTTTGATTGTGCCGCCTGAAACTCCAAGATAACTTAAATTATTTTTAAAGAAAAGGAAAATTTTAAGCTAAATAAAAGTTATTTGACAATTAGTGTTAGCCTCCCGAAGCAAAAGTAGTAGATCGCTGTGAATTTTTAATACCTTAAAAACTTAATTTCTTATGTATTTGATAACTGAATCAATCATCTGTTTAAAAGTTACAGTAAAAATTTATTACTTATAATCTAAAAAATTATTACTTATAATTAATAAAGATTAATTAAAATTTATAATTGTAATAAAAAAAAATTAAAATTTTATCACGAGTCCGAGACCACGTCGGGTCCAAGCTTTTGGGCTGAGCCCCTTTATATCTAATGCGAGCACCATCTCCCCATCCCACAAAAAATCTTTTTTGGTCTTTTACGTTACGTCTAGGCCTTAGAGTTAAATTGTTGTACAATAGTTAAATTATTGTTACACCTTTTAACTAAGCAAATTTGTTGTCAGTTACACATTTCTAAGATTACCGCTTAAATGCTACGTTATTTACCACACAATAACCTCCATCTATCACCAAAAAATTCAAGTTCTTTGTAAAAGCTGTTGAACTTCCAGTTCATATAACTATTACGTTCGAAAAAACTATTAATCACATCTGCGACCTTCGACAACAGCCACACGTCCTATCTTTGGCCTCTCGCTCCGTATGATTTAATATTCTTTATTTTCTTCCGTTGAACAAGAGGCCAACAAGGGCTGAGATTGCGTAATGACAAGTTTGGCGAGCAATTCTTCTGGCGAGTCATCTATTGATTCTAGCAACCCTTAACCATCAGGTTTCCCCCCTTCCCCTCTTCCCACCGGAGAAATAAGGCGGTTTTTAGCTTCTTCAGTGAAGTTAACGCGTTTGTTGTGTTGTTGTATGGAGATTTGTAAACGCGGTGTTGTGTTGATTTTACCGCTCACGTGTACGTTAGTGCTGAAAGTGTAGATAGAATCCACTGACCGTGTGTGAGTGGTTGTTATTTGCAGAAGGTGCTTTCATCTGTGCTGTGTTGTGCTTTGATACTCTTGAAAAAGTTGCACTCCCTGTAGGAAAGGGGGATTGCAGATACGGGGGTACGCTTTCACTGTTTGGGTAAGTTGGTATTTGGGTCTTTGTTTTGCTATTCGATACTATAGAAATATTTATATTAACTCTATTTCATATAAAATGTCTAAGAAATATAGCGTTTATTCTTTTTCCTTTTGCAATATTTTTTTTTATAATTATTTTCGATACTATGATAAAAATTCTGACGAAATATTTTAGGATATGTTGCTGTTAAAATATAAATAATAGTATTAAAATATTTATATGCTCATATGTATTAGAGGAACACTCATATATGTACTATTTAGAGAAATCGTCATTTTCTCATCAATATTTATTTTTTTTTTTTTTTACCAATATACAACTTTTGATCATATATGCTATAGAACAGTGATTCTCAACCACTGTGCCGCGGCACTTTTGTGTGACGCCAAATTCTTAAAATGTGCCGCCAAATATTAGAAATGATACAATAAAAATTATAATACTTTTTTTTATTTCGAGTAAAGTTTAAATTAAAGAAAAGTGTATATTATATATAATATTATATATACATACATAATATTATATATATATATATATATATATATATATATATATATATATATTATAATTTTTCCGGTCTTTAACCGCGAGAAAATCTTTGATTGTCTTGTCTCTGACAATCTTAAAGTAAGTTGAAATAAGGAGGAAGCGTTTAAATTGTCAATGGCAATTTTAAAAATTGTCGAAATAAGTAGAAAACTTAATGGCCATTAAAATTATTAAATAACAAAAGAAAGAAAGAAAGCTAAATATGACTTTCAAACGGAAATTAAAGCTAATCATTAAAGTAAGCTATGCAATTAATAGTTATAAAAGCAAATTAACAATAACTAACAAAAAAATGTGCTAACAATTAATAATTAGCAAAAAAAACTAGTTAACAAGAAATCACAAAAAAATAACAATGTAGAAAAACTAACAGTTAATAACTATGGAAAACAAGCTAACAATTAATAACTAGCAAAAAAATAAATAACTGTTCCCAACTAATAAAAAATTAATCGAAAGAAATAATTAATCCCTTAATAAACGTGCATTTGTAGTACATATTATTTTATTTCACATTCAAAATTATTATCACAAACTATTTAACACAGTGTATTATAGGTAAGTAAACAACTTTTAAACTAATTTTTTTTCATTGTGTGCCGTCAAATTTCGAAATCGTTAAAATTGTGCCGCCACAAAAAAAAGGTTGAGAATCACTGCTATAGAATATTCAGCGATTTTACACTAGCATATTTCAAGACTTTTTTTTTTGTTAATAATTTCTTTGTATTTTGTTTTAAATTTTTTCAATTTACAAATTCTGACGAAATTATGTAGGATATGATGCTGTTGAAATATAAATGATTGAATTTAAATATTTAAGTACTCAGATGCATTTGAGAATATACTCATATTTTTATCATTTTGTGAAATCGTCCTTTTTTGTCCGAATTTGTAATTTTTTGTACACTCTACAAATTTTGACGATTTTTACTTAATATTCTGATATTTGCTATAGAATAATATTCAACGATGTTGCAATAGAATATTTCGTAGTCATTTTTTATCTGTCAATATTGTTTTAATCAATATACAAATTCTGATGAAATTGTTCAGCATGTGATGCAATTAAAATATAAATAGTACTATTACTGAAATATTTATATACTCAAAATGTATAATAGTGTTTAGAGAAATCGACGGTCCGGGGTAGCCTGGTTGGTAGGGCATTAGGCCCATGTACGAATGATCATGAGTTCGATCCCCACCTCAAAATGGTGATTGATGCACGCTAAATCTGTTGAGATCACAAAGTCCTCCAAGTTCCCATAAACCTCTGAGGGTACTGATTCGGAGATAAACGTGCTCTGGTTCAGATCAAAATTACGATTTGCGGATGGATAGATGTTGTGACCTCCCTGTAAAACGAGCTGCGACGTATGTGTGTGCACGAGTCTAATATTTGATCATAGATGGCGCCAATGGAAAATAAGAAGCGCACCTCTCTTTCTTTAATGGCATGCGACAACAAAAACAGAGAAACTAATAAATATTTGTAATTTTTTGACGAATATGCAAATTTTGACGATTTTTCCTTTCCTATGTATTCTAAAATTTGCTTATAGAGTATTCAACGATTTTGCAATAGAATATTTCGAAGTCATTTTTCTTGGCAAAATTGTTTTTTTAACCAGTATACAAATTTTATAGAAATTGTTTATGATAGTATTAAAATATCTATGCTAGTTTGTTTTTTTATTATTATTCTTTAGAGTTATCGCTTTTCTTGCCAATGTTTACATTTTTCTGATTGAAATTTTGATACATTTTTGTCGAAATCGATTTGAATTATTGTGAATTTAAACTTTAATGTTAAATTATTTATAAGAATTCAAAATGTGATGCATCATTTTTATATAATTTTGTCAATGTTTATAAATCTTTTCTATTGATACCATGATGCAAGTTTTAATAAATTTCATTTCATTTTTATAGAAATACCATTTTGATTTATAAATCTAAATTTAAATAATCTATTTATCAAATTTAATAAGCAAATTTGAAAAATAAGAAATAGTTTGATCACTTTATTATAATTTATAAGTACATTTTCTTTTACTGGGGTAAACTATTAAAAGTATTTCGTTTAATCGAAATTATTTTACTTTTAATCTTACAAAATCAGATGCACTACTTCATAATTCTTTTGACTTACTACAAAAAATTAAGGAATATTAAATTAAGCAGTTAATATTAATATTAGGAATTGGTATTAATTTAAGGAATTTGTTTTTTTCGATAACAGAATAATCGGATCATCATAGTTAATTATTCATACTGCCATTTATATTAAGCAAGTGTCCCACAACCCTTAAAGTACCCCTGTGATTTACCCTTTTTTTCGATTGATCACTAACACAGTTTGATACGCATAAAATATAGTATTGTTTATGTTTGGCGCAGTATAGCCGATTAATGCCGTTGAACTCTAAAATAGTGTTGTTTTATGCAGCCTTAAACGCTGTTCAATGATAAATCGGTCCAAGTTTATTTCTTTATTTTTTTAAGGAAAAAAATTATATATAAACTAACTTAGACCAAACATTAACAGCATACTTATTTGAAAATGCTATTTGGATTTAATAAATACTATTTTATTCAGATAAATAAGCTTAAAAAGTATATAAACATTTAATTTAAAATATCCTGTGTTATGGGGGGACCCTTTGAAACATAATTAACGTGAAAAGAATAAATGTTGTTTACTCCAAACATTATAACTTCTTGAAAATAAGGATATAATCAATACTTTCAGTTTATCTTACATTATTTTTCTATAAAACTAAATTTTGCTTCGTAAAAAAAAAAAAATCTGTAGTGACTTTGATTTGATGGGTGGGATTGTAAAAAGAAAAAAAAATGGTGAGAATAAGAAAAAAGTAGTTATTTCTAAGAAGAATAACAGTTATTTACTCGAAATATTATTAACTGTTGAAAATAAATATATGATCAATACTTTCAATTTATATTACGCAATAATGTATTCTTCTTCAGAAATTGAATTTTGACAATTGAAATAAAATTGTTTAGAAAATTGAATTTTGCTTTAAATAATAATAATAAGACATTTTTAGTAGCTATCGCTTTATGGGTGGTAATATAGAAAAAGGTATATACAGAAAATTTTAGGAAACCAAACGATCGAAATATTCTCCTAATGGTACACTTGGCAGGTTGCCAGATATCACAACACGTGAAAAATCTTTTGTTTATTTTGATGTTCTAAATTCTTTTACTAGGTATAGGGCCAATTTTAACTAAGATAAGCAATAATAATAAACAAGTTATAAAATAATAAAAACCAATGATGTTCCTTTTTCCTGGGAAAAGGGTTAATTTTGTAATGGAATTTTTACTTGGCTCAGTTCCAAATGGATCGTTCTTATTATATTTGGTCTGATGTAGCTTAGTTTTGTATAACATGTTTTTTAATTTTGGTAATTTATTTCTGAAATTTAAATACTATAAACAAATAGGTTGCATAACAGTTTATGATACGATATTTTTTTTTTTTTTTGCAACTCCAACAAGATGTAAGTTCGAGATCGTTTTCGTTTAGATAAGGTGAAACAGATTTATAGAGGAGAAAAATAAAGCGTGATTTATGTACACACAAATAATTTATCGTTTTTGAGCTTATGCTTGATTGAACTATTGAGAACGAACACAGAAAATTATTGAAAATATCGAAAAGTCGATGTTAAAAAATAAACTAACAATAAAGGATTTTATTCAAAAAATCTAAAAACTTCTTTAGCTACGAATTGCAAAATGGCATAACTTGATAACACAACTAAATTATTGGTTAAAGTTGCTGAGTTCATGAATATTAAATTATTCCATGAAGATTTTTCTTGTTTTACTATAATTAAATATATGCGTTTTAGTTATTCCTCTAATGATTTTGCCTTTCAATATTTTATCCTGATATATTTGTTAAATTTATTTTTCAACATATACCTATAATAATACAAATTGGAATTTTAAAAAAAATATCCTAAATTCTAATCATACATAATATAATAATTGGAAAGACCACTCACTGAATAATATTAACGTTCTAAAATTCAGTGAAAGTTGCAATTGGAGTGTAAATCGTAGTCGGTCTCTTAGATACATGATAGTATATATAATTCCGGAGTCGAACATCTAAGTGCCCGACTTCGACTGTAAACCACCGACATCGCTGCTCAGTTTACGATGTTTTTCATTCAATACATGGTGGCAATATTTTATCTGTAATAGAATAAAAAAGTTAACAGCATATATGTTAATGGTACAGTTTCCATGATCGGTAAGACTTGTTTGCATAACATTCGTTGCAGCTTTTGAGTAATTCGACGAAAAAACTTGGCCTGTTAGGCATTTCTCACAGAGCTATGGAGTCGGAAGTTAAAATGTCCGACTCCAAGCTTTACTGTACGCTTGAAAGTATTAAAATTATTATTAAGTAGTTGTTAATTTCAAATTCAATAATATTTTTAAAATTTATTTGAACAGTTATGTTATGATACAAAATATAATAATAAATAAAGTGTCTTTTATTTGTAGAGTACATAACAAAAAAAGAAATATATTTGTACAAAATATGGAAATTGTGCAAAATCATTATAAGAAAAGAGCGCATATCAATATCTTTCACACACACGAGCATGTATATGAACATCGTATGGCAAAAAAAAATTGTTCAGTGAATATTCATGAAATAGGAAATTATTACAAATTAATGCATCAAATTCATTCGCATTTAATGAATTTGAATTTGATGCTTTTTAAATTTATGTTAATAACTTAGCTAAATAAATTTCGTTTTGGAATTTATAAATTAAAAGATACCTTATTTTTAATTCATTTATCAATCTCTATTTTTTTCAATAGTTTTCTGTGTTCTTTTATTCAATAGTTCGGTTAAGTATTGGATGAAAAGGCCTGAATAGGCTTAAATTTTCTTCAATTCCGACTCCAGAACTTTGATTTTTCATTCGATATGCCGCCATTTCGTTAAAAATCGTTTGCAAAAATGCATCGTTTACAAAAATCTTTTAAAAAAATCGTTTGCAAAAATCTTTAAAAAAAATCGTTTGCAAAAATCCTTTGCTTTGTTTTTGTTTGTATTAAATTTTTCACTGCAATGGAAAGTGTATCAATATGCCAGTGTTTCCCAAAGTGTGGTACGCGTACCCCCAGGGGTACGGTAACAGTTTATCGGGGGTACGCGTTCTTATGCTAAATATTTTGCAACAAACGAAAATTTCAATTTTTTTAAAAAAAATAAAGATAGAAAGGAAAATCTACGATTACGTATTTTTCAATTGGCTAGTTTTTGCAGAGTTAAGCGTTAATAATTAGTTGTTTCAACAGCCAGTTGTGATTTTTAACTTTAGTGTAATTTTTTTTATAGTAAAAAATACATTCATTTTTTTATTAGTGGTACACAGCGTAACGAAAAATTTAGAAGGGGTACAGAAAAGTCAAAAGTTTGGGAAACACTGCAATATGCTATCGAATTAATTAGATTGATTGAAAACTAGGAGCTGTCTTTTTAATTCAATAGTTGTTATTTTATTGAAATATTCTCTCTCTCAGATGTATTTTCTGTAAACCTTTTCTGTTATCCGTCCAATAATGTTAATATTTAAAATATTCAATATCCGTTACGATGTAAAGAATTTAGTAACGTGAATGATAAATCAAGTTTCCCGCGCAACGCCATGTATTTCCGCGAAAGGGCGTTCCTAGATTATACGACGGAAATTCCATCGACTACTTGAATTTCGTCAATGGATAATTATTATCATAGTATGGGTGTCATCTGTTCCGTGCAATTGCAAACAATAATTTTACGGCATTTTGTTTACTTTACTCTAAACAGACTAACTTTAATGCACTTTTTATTAAATTTCGGTTCTATGAAATGATAGTGATAGGCTTATTTATTTTATTATTTGCAAATGCGTGTTTTTAGTAATAAATATCATTTGATGTAATCTCTGTTCTAAGTAAAAATTAGTTTTACATCGTTTCGTTTTATTTACCCAAAATTGGCTCAGTTTTATGCATATTTTATAAAATTTTATCCTTATGATATAATGGCGGTAGGCTTTTCATATTACTATTATTATTTACAAATGTGTTTTTTGTAATAATTATCTTAATATGGGTTTGATATAATCTAATCTAATAAATTAGTTTTGTGGTGTTTTATTTTATTTACCCTTAACTTTCACTAACTTCGCGAAGTTTTATGAATTTTTAGTTACGTGAAATAATATTAATTTGTTTCTCAGGTTATTATAATTTACAAATGTGTGTTTTAGGTGAATGAATGAATATTGTACTAATTTAGAATTTTAACGGCCATTAAAAAATTTTTTTAAATGTTTTTTTCAAAGTAACATCAACTTGAGGCTTCTTTAACCCAATAAATGTTTTAATCGAAGTTACATTGCACTGTAAAAAAAAGGATGCTCAATTCTCACGAAACTTTCCCCGTTTTTGACGAAATCATTTCTTAGTATATGCTCCGGGCGAATAAAAAGTGCCGAAACAAAAGTGTTTGCCGAAATAACTATCGCCACTTTTTCGAGGCAATGGATTTTATCAAAAGTAAAGAAATCTTTCATTATTCTAACATATTTTTCAAAATAATAATAAGTACGAGTGGCATTGTTGATCATTTGGTCGACTTATTACGTCATTCTAGTTTGATCGTGAAGTCTTCATTCTAGTCAATCACCCACAATGCACTTCGATAAGGTTCCAATAAACATTTTCGTCATATATTTGAGAGTTCGCGTTTCGCCATAAATCACGTGATTTCGTGACGAAATGATTCTCAAAATTAACGAAATGCAGCTCAAGGATTACAGAATCGTCAGAAGTGAGAGTTTTATTTTTGAGAGTGTGGTGCTTTATAAAATTAGTCAATGTTTTTTCATCAAAATGATTGTATTAGGTACCACCTGAAGTTTTAAAAGGAGCAATTCTTCTGCTATCATCATGTGTATCAGTACTTCTATACTACAATCATAAAAATCAATTGAGCTAGTGGTCTTTCATGGAATTGCTCATTCATAGATCGTGGGCCAATTATGCCGTTATTTAATATGCTAATTTGCCACACTGTCAGCATTGATCGAAACAACTTCTAAAATACAGGTTTTATGTTAAATTCTGTTAAAAATGTAGGGTTTTGTTTAAAGTACAAAAACTATATATCTTCTTAACTTATCGAACTAAAAAAAGAAGAAAAAAATTAAATGTGGCACTACAACTCATCCCTTTCTTTTCTTTTATCACTTACCCTAGTTTTCTGGAAACTTCTTGCGTGAAAATAATTAATCCAATAAATAAATAAAATAAAATAAAATTAAAAGAATTCCTACTGTGGACTGATTGTAAGATTCGGTTCCCAGTAGATCACCGAAGTCTAGTTCACTGGTAAGGGTCTGTGGGGGGGGGGACCTTCTTTGATCGGCCTGCGAAGAACCGAGGGTGCTCGTATCGGTTAAACTGTTCTACCATAAAGTGCTCAATTTCACTCGCAGGTCATCGGGCTGCTCAGCTGAGGAGCCTCTTTATAGGATCAAAATTGTAATGGCATTTTTTCCGAGCATCCTCAGTCACGTTACCCAGACCGTTGCCAATAGCCCATTGAGTAGCTCAACTCAAATGTAAACAAAGTACTACTACTACAACTTATAAAGAAACAAGAAAGAGCAAAGGTATTTGTAAAATTTAGAGACAGAGAGATATGTTGTACTAAAATGCCTTTTAAAAAGTGCTGATAACAGAAATTTCTTTGTATAATTTTACCAGAAAATATGTTGAGAAATTTTCGAGTAATGTCTGTATTTCCTTCAATTAACTAATATTAAAGATTAGATTAAAAGAAAAAATTAAAATTAATGGTGGAATTTCCTTTTTTTAGCGTTTTTAAGAGAAATCCCGATTTCATCTTAAATTTTCTTGCTTTAATTTAACATTCATTGATATTTTTGTGTAAACACAATTCTATTTAAACATTTAAAAATAGCAAATTTATGTTTATTTAAAGCAATACATATTCCCATTAGCAATTGGGTACTTGCAACTCGAGAAGAAGTGAAGTGGTTAAGCTTAACCATGTGGTTTAAATCAGATTTAATCCGATGCCTGTCAGTGACATCACGCGTATGTTTCTAACCTGATTGGTTTCTGAATCGACAAATGCCACGATTTACGTACGATGACGTCACTAGCAGGTATTCAATTCTAGTTAGATTGGACGACGATCTTGTATTTTACATGTTTCAAGATATGAATAGAGTAAATATTAGTAATCAGTTAATTTGTAAAGTTTAAATTAAGGTGATTTATAGCGTGCTTTGCCTTCCCCCCTTCCGTTTCCACCCCTCTGACGTATACTAAGACTGCTGCTTATAAAAGTCATTTCGAATTCTGTCTGAGCAATTGAGTGAAACCACCTGTTGGGTTGATATAATTTTCTTTTCCCCTCCCGCGAAAAAGAAAACATTAGGATACAACGACCCTGCCCGTTATAACATTTGGAATATATCCAACTGAGATCTTTCGTAAATTCCACTTTCTGTCTTTTTGCTTTTAGCTATTATGGTTTGTAGACTCAAACCCAATTAGTAAAAAAGGTTTCGCTATCTTTAAACAACCATTCACATCAAATGTGTTGTTATCACGTAGTACTCGTATATTTTTTTCTTCCTTTAACGGTTGCAGAAAAAGAAATAACATGCAAACAGAAGAAAATGCTTTTCAAATATCGTTTGAGTCATCTCTTTCTTATTTAAGCTTCTATAAATGCAAGCGATATGATGTCACGAACGACTTTTCACCCTGTTCTTGAATCGATACGATACTGATAGAAATTCATTTTATTTTTATAAATATCGTCGATCTGGTTTATTTTTTGACATAGTTTCAAATACAGTTTTCTTCTTTTTTTATGTCAATACTAATTGAATAAAAAGTGAAACAATAAAATTGTTAGGAATTTGTTTTATTTTATAATTTTGATCAAATAATTTTAATTTAAACTTCATTGTTAAGAATTATTTTCACTCTATTTGAAATGTATTAATTTTCTTTTTCTTTATTTGAAAAAGGACAATGAAATCGATAGAAGTTTGTTTATGTTAAATAATTTAATCGATATGATTTATTTTTTGACACAATTGGGTATAATATGAAAAAAGCACAACTACTTCCACTTACTAGGAATAACATTTACCTTTTAGTTTAATTAATAAACTGAGTTTTAAATATGCTCACTAAATTCATAAACTTCGGTAAAACAACAATATAAATTATTTCCAAAGGAACTAGACTAATACAATTCCAACCTGGCGAGTAGCGACTTATAACAAGACACTTCGTTTGATGCTTTTACTTGTTGCTAGAAATCAGGTTCGCAGAAAATGCTATTTACTAGTTAAATTTAGTAGGAATAACACGATCTGTGACGTAGGCTATAGTATACCCAATTGGAAATACATATAAATTTTTCTTTTTTTTATTTTATGAAGAAAAAAAATCAATAGGAACTGATTTTTTTGTAAATTGAAAAATTCCTCCCCTCAACGACAGATGATTCTAATCTCTTCACTACCCTCAACCCTGACAAAACACATCTGAGGGAATAAAAAAAATGCTGGGGAACATTGAAGAAAGTTCCAGATATTTCCGAAGTTCTCTTCAAAATATTTACTCCAATTTAAACTCAAAAAGTATTAGGTTTGCGTTTTTTATATTTTTCGTTTGATACTTATAATAGAAAAAGGAAAGATTTAATCTATATATAGTTCAGGATAAATAGATGTACTTGGAACGTTCTATTGGAAAAATATTTCTAGAATGTATAAATTTTTATTCCACGCTGTTTTCTAAACATTCGAAATTCCGGAATTTAAAAACGTAGTTTAATAGAATTTTTTTAAAAAAAATAAAAGTATACAATAAAGATTAAAAAGTAAAAAGACGAATAAATCCAGCGAATAATTCTTTTTAGATAATGAATAATTCTTTTATTTATTATTATTATTAATAGTTTTTTGTTTCTTTCTGGTTAAAGCAAATTAATTTTTTATCGCTAAAGAGTTTACAATTAGATTTTTTACGTTATTTGAGAATAAGTTTTACGAAATTTTATTAAAAAGAATTTCAAAATTATTCAGTTTTGCAATATTGATGGGAATTATTAAAAAAAAAAAGGAATTTAAATCATAATTTTTATTTTTTTATTTCTTTTACATTTTGAATTATTTAATTAAAGCGTATTAAAAAAAATACGAAACTGGAACATTTTATGGTAATGATTTTAAGTAATTCAAGGATGAAAATTCATTTTTTTTCAAAATATAAAAATATGTACTTTTAACTGAATGCTTATTTGTTTTTTATATTTCATATAATTTATTTAGATCCATCTTTGAACTTAATTTGCAGTCCCTCTTACCCTTTGTCACAAAGTGTCACACTTTCCCTTAGCCCCTACCCCCTTGTCATGAGTCACACTATTTTACACAATCTTATGCCTGCAGTTGAGAAACCAAGTCCAACGTTATGTATCATATTTCAATTTTAACTGTGAGTTTTAATGACATTTGTGTGTACTTACTTAACAATGATTATTTTAGTACTTTTTTGAAGAGAGATGAAAAAACAAAATAATTGATCAGCTGATTTTAATTGTTTTTATTTTAACCAAAATATGTGTTGCCACAATTGTTGTTACCCGTTCGTTACCCCTCGTCTCAAACTGTCACAGTTTCATGAAGCCCTCCCTCCTCTTCAATCCGATTAGTCCGATTTACAAAATTTTGTACTAAATTTCTGACTGCGTTTAAGTTAAGGAAACGAAAACAATTTGATCAAAAAATAACAGAAAAACAAAACAAAAAACTTGAAGAACAGGCTTCGAATATGGTATTATAATCAGTACTCATTAAACTAACTGCTTGTACCAACATTAGAATTGATGTGTAATTGTAATGTATGTGTAGTGTAATTACTGTAATAGTATCGAAACGGCTGTCTGTTTTTTTAATTTTTATTTTTAATATTATTTTATGTGTGTGCTTCAAGCGTTTTCTACGTTGAAATTTAGTCTAGCACAAAGATAATCCTAATTTCTTTGCCATAAAATAATTAAAAAAATATTAACTGTATCAGAAGCGCTCGTGATGCTCTACGGCAGGAAAAAAGATTTTCTCAATAAAATTCTTATTTAAGTTAAGATATTACGGTTTCAAGATATTGAGTTTAATTTTTCTTTTTGATTTTCTAACATTTTTCACTTTTGCTTTATCAACTTTATGACCATGAGCTTTGAAAAGAGTTTTTACATTTTTTTAATATTTTTATTTGTAGCGTTTAATGACGATTTTTTTCTTATATAGTGTATAATTTTTTATGTAGACTATAGACACACAGTGTTCTGTAAAGACAACTTGATCAGCCTGATTACTACTAGCCTACTAGTGATTCGACAGATTTCGAAAAGGATTTTAATTTTTGTCTCTTAAATATTAATGTGCAATCCCATATGGACATATTTTCATACTTTTTATTCCGTTTTGTACAATGATTCTAAAAAGTAAGGGCTGCCATTACGATACACCCAGTATATTGATTTTTATAGACTTTCATATGTGTATGCAAATGATTTTTTTAAAGTCTCAATTTGTTTTATTTTAATAGATTAGTGTAGCGTATTTACCACTACAAAAATACAATTCCGATTCCCCAAGACATGTTAACTCGATTTCATGGTGGGGTACCTTTACATAGACGAAGGTTGACATGGTCGATAACTACTCTCCCCACATTGGTGACCCGGACGTGATGCGAACATGCATGCTTTGACAGAAACTTCCACTTCGATTTGAACACGCGTACTTCGATAGGCATATTATCCACCTCTTGTTGTTGCTATTTAGGTCTCGATCACACACAACGTCGGCCTGCATGCACTCGACTGCTAATGGCAACACAGGAGCAACCCACGTCCGTGAACTTAATACAGCTCTCACGATCAGCAAAAGTACGGTGATCTTAATACAGCTCTCCTGGCTTATCACAAAACAGCAATTAATCTACTAGTGGTATCCGTTTTTCGAATTCTATCACAGATATAATTCTGGTGGAGTTCTGTAGTGTATCTACCACTAAAAATACAATTCCAATTCCCTAGCATATAAGGCATGTTAACTCAATTCTATGTTGGGGCACCTTTTCATAGATGAAGGTTGACACTGTTGATATCTACCCTCCCCACAATTAGTATAAAATTACAAAGCAAAAATGTTGTTAATTGTTATAAATTTGTATATAAATTCTTTTATTTTAATGAAAATAATCTTTTACAACTAGTATAAGTATATAATGACGAAATTTCGTTGAGCTAAATTGGGAAAAGATTTCTTCTTCTTTTTTTTATTTTTATCTTTCTTCGAAAATTTGTTATTTAATCTATTGTCGTTACGTTCAATTTCCGTTGTTTAATGAATTTTGAAAGGTTTCTTGTTTCTCCCGTTTTAAATTAAATGCAAATTACTGGAAGACGCAATTTGAAACAATTGTTGAAAGGCAACCTTTCTAAGGTTTCATCGGTTTCAACGGTCTCATATAAAATCATACTTATATGCCTTGGAATTTCAATGCAATGCCATGTATTTCGAAATATAATTTCTAGCGAATGTTTGAAAATATAAGCTATCATTTCGATGGGCATAAGTCACTTACATACATCAATTAAAGTGAGGAGAAAAAACAAGTTTTTTAAGAAAACGATTCTATAATAAATGGTTATTTTGGGAATCGATGTTTTTATATGCATCATTTGTTATGTTCTATTTCATCAACATTTTGATTTCATCTACAGATTGATTGGATGTTTTTTTTTTTTTTTTGTGTGTGTCCAAGAATGAATACTTATTTTATTATTATTTCTAACACACATGCATTTAATGTTTCAATCTTGCTAACAATACATTATTCCCCGTTCTGTTTTATTTTATGACGGTTGCAGTTAAGGGCAAAAAAAAAACTTATGTAAGAAAGCGGCAAATTATCAAGCGTTGAATTATTTTCAATCACTTGCTGACAACTAGCAGACCAGATGTGACATTTCCTTTTTTGTAATGCTATTCAAGGTGACAAGTTTTTTAAACATTCATTCAATCTTATGTGTTTTTTAAGATTCGAAGCTGTTTAAAGCAGCTGCGTCGAATTGAAAACTTTTTTTTGGGGTAAGTCATTACATTTATATTTTTTTCCCCTAGTATTTACTCGTAGTGCCTTCGTTAATTTTTAATTTATGCCATTTTTCTATAGTTATCTATAATAAGCTTTTATAGCCAAATTATTCAACAAAAAAAAGCACCTTTTATGCACTTTTCAAGCACTCAAAATATATTTTTAAACACTTTAAAAAAATATTATTATTAGGCAGGGTTGGAAAGTTTTTGACAATTGACGCTTTTTTCGTTTTTTAACCGTCACGTTAAAAAAAAAAAAAACTTATTGCATTGTTTTTGACAATTGTCAAAAATCATGAATCAAAAATCATTTTGAATCCTGTAAAACGAATGGCGTTTTCATACGCTACGGACTAACAATACGCCGAAATGGATTGGGGTTGAATTAATTAAGAAAAAGTTGAAAAGAACAATGTGAACTGTGTCTTATTTTTGCATGATTCGTAATGAAAATCAACATGGTAAAGAAAAAAATCTCATTTTGAAAAAGGGAAAATTAAGCACTTTTTAAGAACACCCAATGAAAAAAGCACCTTTAAGGGCTTTTGAAAAACGAAAATCGAAAATAAGCACCTTTAAGCACTTTTTAAAAACTCTACGCAACCTGTTTTATACAAATTCATTTGCTTTTTTCGTTTTTTAACCGTCACGTTAAAAAAAAAAAAACTTATTGCATTGTTTTTGACAATTGTCAAAAATCATGAATCAAAAATCATTTTGAATCCTGTAAAACGAATGGCGTTTTCATACGCTACGGACTAACAATACGCCGAAATGGATTGGGGTTGAATTAATTAAGAAAAAGTTGAAAAGAACAATGTGAACTGTGTCTTATTTTTGCATGATTCGTAATGAAAATCAACATGGTAAAGAAAAAAATCTCATTTTGAAAAAGGGAAAATTAAGCACTTTTTAAGAACACCCAATGAAAAAAGCACCTTTAAGGGCTTTTGAAAAACGAAAATCGAAAATAAGCACCTTTAAGCACTTTTTAAAAACTCTACGCAACCTGTTTTATACAAATTCATTTGCTTTTTAAATTGCCAAAATAAATAATAAAATAAAACAAAGAATTGCAGGATATTTCGAAATTTTTGCTCTCAATAGAAATGTTAAAAGATCTGAGGGGATATATAATTATCGACTATGTCAACCTTAATCTATCAAAAGGTACCTTGTGATGGAATCAAGTTAACATGTTTTATATATACTAGTGAATTGGTATTCAATATTTATAGTGGTAGTTACGCAACATTACTCCCCTTCCAGAATTTTATCTGTGATAGAATTCGATGAACAAATACCACTAGTTGATTCATGCTGTTTATATATTCATATCATTTTTGCTCATTACATTTTTTCCTCATTTTTTTTGTTTGTTGGTTTATAGCATTTCGCTTATTATTTCTCTTTTTTTTCCCTTCATTTTTGTTTATTGACCGGGAGCCTTTCAGTAACGTGAACCGGGTTCGAATCCCAGTCGATACGAATTCCGCATCCAGCTTGTTCCGACCACAGTGCTGACGTGAAATATCCTCAGTGGTAGACGGATCATGGATTAGAGTCCCCATGCCGTCAGGCTAACCGTGAGTGGTTCTCGTGGTCTTCTCCATGTAACGCTAATGCGGGTTAGTTCCATCAAAAAGTTCTCCACGAAGGCAAATTTCTCCCAATGCTTAATCGAGGAGTCTTCTGGATTAGGTTTAAAATTACAAAGTTACGAAGTTGAACATTAGTAGTCGTATACCTAAAATTGGGTCGATTGTTTAACGACGGTATTAAAATTTAAATTAAATATGAAAAGTGACGTCAAGCGTGGGTCATCCAATCAGGTTCGACACACACTCATGACGTCGCTTGCAGGCATCCAAATTCAATCTGATCCGAAAATGGATTCAGCATTATAATAAACCTAAGCATTAAAGCTGTAACGTTAACTCGCCACGCTCAACCACATGATTAGACACGACCGTGTGATTACTAATTAGTACCCAACTAGTTAGTAAACAATTTTAGTACCGAATTTAGAATTTTAATGCCGAATGATAATCGCAAATTGACTTCGGTAAAAGATAAAACTAATTTAATTGGGATTAAATGGAGGAAAAATCAGAAATAAATATTACTAAATTATAAAGGATTACTATTCCTGTTGGTCCTAAATATTTTGCTTATCTTCACTGTGTTCGAAAACCTTGGTTTTCAACTGGTAGGAGACCATTTAAACTCCTCTCGGACCACCATGAAATAATATTTAGTGGTCCGTTAGACCCTAAATATGCCCCTGTTAATCAACTATAGAACGACGTCAGAGCTCCATGTCAATAAAAAAAATAAATAAATAAAGAAAGAAAGAAAGAAAGAATTAACCATGGAACGAGGGCAGAGCTCTATGTCAATAATAAAAAGAAACAAATAAAGCATTTAATAAAGTAAAATAGATCGCGTAAGCGAAAAATAAACGAATTCGTGCATTTCAGAATCAGTGAAAAATGGCTAGAATCTAATGCAGAAAATAACGAAATTGATTACACATTATCCAAAATTTTAGTCTTAAAAAAGTTAAGTTTTTAATGAACATCCATCAGCAAATATGTTTGACTTTTTATTTAATTTTTCTTTAATTTTTAATTATTTTTTATGTAAAAAAACCAATCTAGTGTTTTATTCAATAGTTAACTCGATTGGCTATAATTTATCAAGTTTCATTCAAAAGAAGGCAATAGTTCTGTGATTATAAAGCATGAAAATGATTTTAAGTGATGTGCAGATATATTTAATGTTAAATTTCAAGTGTACCCGTGATATTGCCTTTTTTACCAGTAGATATTAGCGCTATCCGGACCTTCAGACAAGGAATTATTTTTATAACTTCTAATCTGCCTAATATGATATCAACTGCAATCGTTGATAAAGAAAATAAAAAAAATAAAAAGAAAGTTACCGGATTTCTGTATTGATTACATGAGTCATTCAAGATGGAAAGGGGTAAGAAAGGTGTGGTTCTATTGATTGGCCCTGAACTTGACACAGAAATTTCAGGGTTAACCTTTCCACCCCCACTTTCCACGTGGGAGAGTCTTTTTGGCGCCAAAGTCATTGGCTCTGTTTATTTGCCTTCGTGACCTACATATTTAACTTAAAAAAAAGTTTTTAAAGCGTGCGTAGATAATTAAGCACGCTTAATTATCGAATTTGCATAATATTTGAACTCTTTTGCTTTATTTCTTTTTTACAAATTAGTCTTTTTTTTGTGATTTTATTATTTAATCTATTGTTAACAATTGTGCTTACCTTAAAATATGTAATAATAATTAAATCGTTAAGAGTGACTTTTAAACAGCTTGAGTTTATAACTGTGCTTAATTAATTTAGTACCCTAATAATTTGGTACCAATTAAATAATTAATGAAATAATAAATGTGCTTAAATATTTCAGTATCCCCTTTGATGCTGATGTAACACCGGTGTCCTTTTTTACATATTTTTTTCTGTACTAATTACAGGCAAAAGTATATTTTAATAGTTTTTAATTATGAAAAATAGTCTAATAGAAAGTAAAGATAATATCTGTTAGATCATCGAACTGTATATGTACTAAAATATGAAATCCAAAAAAAGTAGTTGGATTTTTTTTCCCATTCATATTTAAAAATGTATAAATGATTGATTTTGTAAATGAAAGAAATTTCAGTGATGAATAACTGTTTCTTTTAGATCTGAATAACTTCAAATAAGTTCAAATTTTAAAAATTACTGTTTGGAGGGGAACCGTGTTTGGAAGATTTTAACTTTCACCCCCCCCAAATATGATAAAAAAAGTATGATAAATATAAATATGATAAATAAATAAAAAAAGACCGGTGTTTTATGTTGTACTTCATAATCATAAATTATTAAAATGCTAAATCGATGTCTTAAAGTTAAAACTTATAAGAAGCAGATGATAATCAGCATTGCTCTTAAAATAACATAAATTCGACTTTTAATATAAAAAAATTTTTTTTTATGGATTTTGCTACGAATATTTAAGATTCTTATCTTAGAGCCTAATGACTGTAGTACAGTGTAGCAAGAGTACCATAGTTTTCTTATTTTTTTTTTTTTTATTTCTGTTGTGGGGGCAACACTTTTTCTCCCTATATTCTTAAGAATGAGAGCGGCGAACAAACTGTTGCTATAGAATTATTAACTGTTTCTTATAGAACACATCTTCCACTATTATCAATCCATGGATGGAGATTCTCTCCATATTTTATTTAAAAAATTATAATAAATAAATAAATGCTGTTTATAAATAATAAATAAATTTATCACACTTCCTCGTAAGTCTAGCTGTTGTTTGTTCTTTAAGCTGTTTATTTAGCCCACTGCAATTTTAAGCGTTTAATTCTTTCGATGACGTCAAAACTTATGTTCCCAGTTACTTGCTCACTGACCTTTTTCGTTAAACCGAGTTAACTTCCTTCCATTTGTTTAATCTCCTTTAATATCATCTGATTATTAATCTTCACCATTCATTATTTTAAAAATTAATTATTTTGAAAGCTATGTGCTCTCCATATTGAACTGACGCTCTAGTTTTATACTAAAAAATTCAGCGAATTTCACTTTCAAGTTTGCATCTTTTCATCCTATCGTTACTAATATTAATGAAGTTAATTCACTGTTTATTGCTCTAGTAACTCACTATTCGCGTTATTCTAAAACGAAAAGCGTATTAATTTTATTGGTATGCTTAAATAAATTTTGAATTCGTGTTTGAATTTTAAGGGTCCTCTTGATCTTGAAATTTGCGGACCATTAGGCCTAGTTCTTTTGTGCTTCTAAATAAACCAGGCATTTTTGTTCCAATTAACCAGGCATAAAGGGCATTTTTGTTCCTAATGAGTTTTATTAGAGGTTCTCTCCAAGCGGTTCTGAAGAAGAGCTGAATAAAATATCGATAAACTATCTTGACATATCGATATGTTTTAAACATCGTTATAATAATATTCTAAAATTTATTTTCAGTATACAACTTGCATACTACGTCTTATGAATGTATGATATCGTTCAAAATGATAATGTCACGATCATTATCAACAACATGTTACACGATATTATCGCGTTTATTAATAAATATGATTATTAATCGAATACTATTATATCGAATCTCTATTAATCGATATGTATCGAATAATCGCTATGTTATAACATAATCACTTATCGATTGCTACTTTAAAACCGCGATCATTATCGACAAAAATAATTATCTGAAACGTTAATATCGCGAGTAATATCGATAACAATAATTATTATTCACGATATTGTCGCCAGTGTGGATAAATTTTATTTAATTGACGAAAATATGACCAATGTGAAAATAAAGTAAATTAAATTGTATTAAAATAAGCCCTAATCTAAAATACAAATTATACCGCCGCTCTTGTTTCCTTTGAACCAGTCTGCACTAAAAATTGCTCCTAAATACCCAACACCTAACCAAAACACAAAGTTTTATTCCAGGCAACACAAACAAGCAGACTGATTAACTTCTGTTTTTTTATTACTGAATATTTGTCTTGTTTTCTCGTTTTCTCAGTTCGGCGTTCGCATTCTCCTATCATCTGGCATATTGCCCAAGAGGCTTGTCTGTTCCGACGAGAGCGTTGATTCATAAACTTTTCCATTTCAGTATCAGACTTGAAGGTCACTTTAAATTGAATAGTTTTGTAATTTATTCAAAACGATTCGTGGTATAAAATGTTTGCTGTAGTGTTAAGAATCTGATTTAGTTCACATTGTTTTCTGATGTCGTGGGAGATAAAATTCCATTAATATTCAAACATCTGTTCGTAATAATGTATTAACTTATGATGTTATTGACTTACGGTTTTTACAGATAGGATATCTTATAATTATTTTTAACTCTCAACGAAGCTACAGATTCATGTATTTTGACATGTTGTAATATATTAGAGTTTTAAATCTTAACGCATATTTTTAGTTGGGTAACATATATATTTTTATAAGTAAATAAATTGCAACTTAGTTTTTTAAAAAAAAAACTTTTAAAGCTCTTATAGTGGATTTATACATTTTCATATTCGTCAAAAACCCGTTATAGTGAGTTTGTCTTCGCTCCTAGCAAAAAGTCCATTTTATATGGTGGTCCATTTATCCATATTATTTGAAAAATTATTTTTTAAAATATGACAATAGTATTGATGGAATTGTGATTACGATACTACAGTGCGGAGTGCGCTAAATAAAAAACGGATCACCCTAAGTAACTTTTCATCTAATGATCGGATCTTCATGTTCTAGAACTCAATCTTAATGGTGTTATGTTAACTTATGTTTTCGATGTTATTGACTAATGGTTTTTACAGATAGGATATCTTATAATTATTATTAACTCTCAATAGAGCTATAGTTTCGCGTATTTTGGGATGTTGACATAAGAGTTTTAAATCTTAAAAACAACTTTTAAGGCTCATATAGTGGATTTATAATGTGGAATGGAATGTTCTAAATATTTGTATTACTACTTAGAAAAATTTCAGCTGCAGTTAGAATGTTTCTTGCACATAAAACTTAAACCAGTAGTGCACTTCTTGATATGGATCATAAAATAAATAAATAAATAAATCCCTACCCCCCCCCAAAAAAAAACCGGTATTATGTTCCCTATTAAACCGGTATTTACCAGTGCTCAAAAATGTTTGAAGAAAAAAATAAGTTGACTGAAGAATAAAACAATTTCATTCTAGTCAAATTTACATTGTTCATCAGTAAAGACTGCAGAGCGGCCTGCATAGTATTTTTTATTGCAAGTTAAATAATTCTAGCGAATAATTCTTAGAATTAATAATTATTTAACTTATGAAATGACTTTTTTTAAAATTCCATAATACTCACAGTATAATTTTATATATAGTTTCATAAATTCAAGTTTCTAAGCCTTATAGTTTTTGTACAGCAAAACAAAATGCAACGTTAAGATGAGCACCCAAAACAAAGACTACAGCTGACGTGTTTAGGATATTTTACTATTGAGAGATGTTTTCTTTTAAATTTTCACTACTCGGACTTGTGTGTGGAAAAAAAGTTCGATTTCAAAAATTCCATAATAAGTAAGTAAAAAGCACTTTTTTTAAAAAAAATTCTGCTTTGTTGGAAGCATTGAAAGTGACACGCGCAATTTATTTTTATTTTCAGGAACGTTCCCACCTTTGTTGAAGAAAAACAAACATTAAAAGCGTTTAATTTCATTCCTTTGCCGCGATATTTAGAATTAGTGCTGATGAAGCTTAAAAAAAAATATATATATATATGTATAATATATCTAATGCGTCACTGCAAATAAGAACGTGATACGTTACTATTATTTTTCTTATTTACATAAACTGTTTATCGTAAAATACGGACTCAGATGTTTATAAATCGTGGAACGTGACTGGAATAGAAATGATTGAATTTTGAAAAGATTCACAAATAAATTATCCGAAAACAACCTACATTAATTCACGTTTTATTGCAATAAACATGTACTGATCCAAAACATTTAGGATTTACGAGATAAAAAGTAGGAAGTGGTATTTAACAAATTTCTCTTTTACAAAAATTATTTTGAATGTATGGACATTCTATTCAAATTATCACCGTTTTACTATTTTAAACCGTTAAAACTTTTATTAACCGTTGTTGGATGCGCTTAAGTATAATAATCTGTTTATTATTTGTATAGATCAACGCCTCCTAAATGGTGTTCCGCGGAACTTTAGGGTTCCACATATGAGTCTCAAGGGTTCCCGAGAATTCGAAATTTTTTATTGTTACGATTTTTATTTCGAAATTTATATCGAATTGATTATCCCTTACTTATTTAATATTTCCGCTATTTTTATAAAATTATGTAAGTAAAATACTTGTGAAAAAAGAAAAGTGAAAGGAAAAAAAAGTATTTATTCAATATATTTTCTAGTGACAATATATTGAATGAAAAATGAATGCATTTATGAGAAATCTCATCAGTACCTCGCATCAACTAAAAATAACAATGGATAGCATGTTTTGATTCTTGGGCCAAGGTTTTGCTGATAACCATTTTCAATACTTATTTTCGCCCATTTTCATTTTTATTTCGACGGAAACCATGTTTCAGCTCCTTCATTTTCAGTTTATGCATACACTAAAAATCAAATTTTGAAATGGACTTGATGCCGCTCTAGACCTGTAAAAATTAAACTTTCTGACATGAAACTCAATCTGAAGACTAATATTGACAGAAAAAATTTCATATTTCATTATTCATTCATCAAATATTTTCAAAATAGTTAATAAAATTTCATTCATTAAATATTTTTAAAATAATCTATAGACGATCTTTGATTAGTCCATTTACAATTACTAATGAAATGTATTCATTAAGTTCCGTCAAGGAAGGTCGATAATTTAGGGTTCCATAGCTGAAAAAAATTGGAAACCGCTGGTCTAGATGTATATCTAGTAATATAGATTTAGACTTAAGATTCTGAAAAAGCTTTAAGGCAACTACCATTGTATAACAGGGTGCGTAGCGTTTTTATAAAGTGCTGATTTTCGATTTTTAAGAGCCCTTAAAGGTGCTTTTTTCATTGGGTGTTTTTAAAAAGTGCTTAATTTTCCCTTTTTTAAAATGAGATTTTTCCTTTACCATGTTGATTTTCGCTCCAAATTATTCAAGAAGATACAGTTCACATTGTTCTATTCAACGTTTTCATAATTAATTCAACCCCAATCTATTTTTGCGTATTGCCAGTCCGTAGTGTATGAAAACGCCATTCGTTTTACATAATTCAAAGTTTCATGATTTTTGAGAATTGTCAAAAACAATGCCAAAAGTTTTCTTTTTTTTTGACATGACGGTTAAAAAAAGATAAAACCGTCAAGTGTCAAAAACTTTCCAACCCTACCTAATTATGATATTTTTTTAAAGTGCTTAAAAATATTTTTTGAGAAGTGCTTAAAAGGTGCTTATTTTTTGTTGAATAATTTGGCTACGCGCACTGTATAGGTAAAGTAAAAAATGAAATAAATATTTCTTTAATATATTTTTGATTAAGTTAATTTTTTATTACGTTATTTGTTCATTTATAAATTTTAAATTGATAAAGCGAGAATTTCTTTCTTTATTTGAAGAAATTTTAGCATTGCCCCCCCCCCCCCCCTCATTTAATCGGAACTTCGATTTCGAGCATTCGGGTCAAGCATTTTTTATGAGTTTGCATCGGAACCGTTTTTGTTTTTGAGGTTTAACATTGCCCCCCCCCCCATTTGATCGGAACTACGATTTCGAGCATTTGGCTCAAGCATTTTTTATGAGTTTGCTTACTATTTTTTTAAGGGCATACACTTTATCTTCAGAAAACTGTTTTATTCTTATCATTCGAACACTCCTCCCTTCCTTACAGGTAATTTTCTTAAGAACCATCATCGCTCGAACGAACATTACCAGCGAAAAGAGGATGAATATTCTTCGAAAACAAAGCCATCTTTCTTTGACCGTTATTTATAGTTACAGTGAATATTGTCAGAAAAAAAAAAAAAAGATGAAAGTAATGAATCGAGTAATACGGGTGGATGGTTTATGTGTTGGCGATAAAGCGTTGAAAGCCCCCATGGATGATGATTGAGCTTAATATTGGATGACATTCTCGCTTCATAGAAAAATAAACATTTTTTTTTGGAGTTTTTTTTAAGAAAGGAAAATTTATTTATTTACTTTTTATCGTGGAATGTTTCTTTAGTTTTGTTGATTTTGTGACATTGTGACAGTAGAAAAATGCAGCGTAACTGATTTTTTTTAAAAACAATTTTGATATCTAAGATGTTTAAAACGATGTTATTTTTTTACTTGGATAAAATTGTTTGTAGTGTTAAAATTTATCTTTTTTTTTATCGATAAAATGCTTTTTAAGTTTTGATAAATTTTCCTAAAATCTTAGTTGCAGCAAAAATAAAAGCAAAGACACTTGTAGAAAATCAAATATTTTTGTGAAGCGTTAATCTTTGTGTAGTACATTCCGTACTTTTTGGTAGGCAAGGAAATACAACTATTTTTTGAGAGTTTTTTTTAAAAATATAATTTAGTTATTTTATTTAAAATAATTTTTATGTGTTTCGATAAAATAAAATGAAAAAAGTTATCGAAGGTTTACATTTTTTGGCGACTTTTCGCTTGCGGCCGGTTAAGCACAAAGTACCGTATATTCGCGAGGTTTACGAAACGAAATGTACATATTTTATAATCGTCGTTGAACAGCCAACCCAAATTTTGGGTATACGACTACTAATGTTCACTCCGTAGCCTTGTAATTTTGAACCCCATCCAGAAGACAAGGGAGCTCCTGGGTGAAGTATAGGGAGAAATTTGCCTTCGCGGAGGATTTTTTGATGGAACTAACCCGCTTCATGGAGAGGTAGACCACGAGAACGCCACGAGTCAGCCTCACGGCAAGGAGAAAGTTTACATACCGCATTTATAATAAATGTAAAAGTTGGCATAAAATAGCACTGTATGATAAAGTTTTAAGCTGAATACCCTAAACATTTACGCTGCCCTGATTATATGGCCTGAGCCAGTGATTTTCACTGGGCTGGATTTATCCTGGATTGCCGGTGCAATACTCAAGCTCGATACTCGTGTTGGCTTAGAAAAAGGGTGGAAAGAAATATAGAGTAGCTAAAATTCTAGCACTACCACTTTTTCGCAATTAATATATTAAATAAATTATGAATTATCCGGCATCTTCCAAAGTAAAGAACGAAAATTCAAAGCCTGCCGCAAAGAAAAAAGTAGATTTATATTTGATCCCTTCTAAAATGGTCGTAGAAATTTTAAACAATAAACGGTTCTATGGTGCCGCATACTGTCACACCAATCATTGTCTTTTTCGAGCAATAGCATATATTTTATACAATAAAGTTATTGCTCGAGAGGTGCGTGAGGAGGTAGTACAGCACGTAATGAAGCATTGAGATGTGATCCTATCTCACGACAGATATGGGAATAATTCAGTTGCCTAGTATTCTGAAATGTTCTGGTGAACCATCTGAACAAAACATTGTTATCTTTGTCGATTCTCAGGCTGCTATTCAGACCATTTCTGAATATAATTTATACCCCTCTGAACTTGAATTTAAGTGTAAACAACACATCGACTCTCTTCTTTGTTCTGGAAGAGAGGTGGTCCTCCAGTGGATCTCTGGCCATTGTGGCATTTACGGAAATGAACGGGCTGACATGTTGGCTAGAGAGGCTTCAGCATTGCATCCATCTTCTCACCCAGTTCCCCTTAGAAATGCAAGGCGGCTTCTTAAGAGCAAATTCAGGCACAGAACAATATCTGCTCTTAGGGACTTAGCTGATGGAAAGTCCTGGGCTATCCTTCTTGATGACCAGCAGCGCTCTCACCTTTCCCTCCTTCCCAGAGCCGAGGGAGTGGCTTGCCTTAGAATAATTACTGGACATGACTACTTGCAAGCCCATCTATTTAAAATTAACCTGGTCAATTCACCTCTTTGTGTGCTCCGTAACACTTAGCCTATGACTGGGGAGCATCTATTTGATAGTCCCTCTCTTCTTGACATTCGTTCCTGTGATGATTTTTGTGTCCTCTCACCTTCTGGAGCTACTTCAGTGTTGTATTGGACTGCAAGACGCCCTATGTCTGAGAAGACGATGGCGGGCGTAATTAAAAAAAAAAATTCTTAAATGTCCCGATCTTATACTTACGGTGGTTTGTATGGTTTAATGGCTGCCAAACAGATTTTAAACTATTACTAAAATCCATAACAGGGGTAGGCAACGCGGCGCCCCCGATCGATTTTTAATGCGCTCTCGCTGGATTAATGTAAATGTATGAAGGCCAGAGCGATTTACTTACTCTTGTAAAACGGCGATATACAGCAAGTAGTCAGTTGAGTTTAGGATTGTGCATAGATTAGCAGTTTGCTAACCTTTTGCGTATCTAATAACACGCACGTATTTTTTGTTAGTGTGTGATCGTATTTCGAATAGACCACGCGTAGACCGTGTATTTAAAACTACCAAGTAATCCGAAATAATTCTTTTTTTTCAAAACCCTTTGTTGAAAGCGATGAACTGGATCCTAAATTTGTAGCGTATCTACCACTACAAAATTACAATACAATTCACTAGTATATAAGACATCTTAACTCGACTCTATGTCGGGGTACCTTTTCATAGATGACGGTTGACATGGTCTGTAACTCCTCCCCCACATTGGTGACCTTCGGACGTGATGTGAACACGCCTACCTTGGCAAAAAAACGCCCACTTTGATCTGGATACGCCTACATCGGCAGTAACGCCTACTTCGTTGGATGGTCCACATTGAAAAGTTGACTTGCTACTTGTGACTGCATCATTAACCACCTCCTCACGCAGTTGCTACTCAGTCTCATCTCGATCACACACAACGTCGGCTTGCATACTTGTGATTACTCGACTGCTAACGGCAACAGAGGAGCGACTACGACCGTGAAGTTAATACACCTCTCACATTCAGCACTCAAAAAATACGGTGATCTTAATACAGCTCTCCCGGCTTTGCATAAAACAGCAATGAATCAACTAGTGGCATCCATTCATCGAATTCTATCATAGCTATAATTCTGGTGGGGGAGTACTGTAGCGTATCTACCACTACAAAATTACAATACAATTCACTAGTATATAAGACATGTTAACTCGACTCTATGTCGGGGTACCTTTTCATAGATGACGGTTGACATGGTCTGTAACTCCTCCCCCACAAATTAAACAGTGATCTAGTTTGGATGGGTGATCTAGTTTCGCCACTGATGTAGTTTCTGACGCATCAGCTAGGTTAACTGTGATTGTATTGTACAGTTTGCTTTTATGTTTGAGCTTCTGTTTGTTTATCTTTGGTATAATGCTTCTTTGCTATGCTTTCGTTATGTTTTAAATAATAAACGTTGCTAAGTTTAATAACGTTGTGTTTCTTTTTAAAATAGAGTTGTTATAGTTCTAGTTTTTTGTGTTTTAACACCCTTCCTGGATAAATGTAAAAGAAAAAGAACATATTATTTTAACGATGAATGGGGAACATCTATATTGTTTCGTTGATTACAAAGGGAAGTGTATTTATTTGTTGTGTAATAATAGTGTTGCGATTCCCAAGAAAAGTAATATTGAACGACATTTTAAAATCGTTCATACCAATTTTGATAGTGACTATCCAATGAACTCTGAAATTAGAAGAAAAAAAATTATTTCTTTAAAATCTTCAATAACTAACCAGCAAGGTTTTTTTTTACTAAACCACTGCAACAACATAAAGCAGCAACGATCGCGTCATATAAAATATCGCATTTGCTAGCTAAGAATAAAAAACCATTTACAGATGGAGAATTAGTGAAAGAAGCCATGTTACAAGCTGCTGATTCACTTTTTGAAGAATTTAAAAATAAAAAGGAAATAGTTTCAGCTATAAACACGTTGCAATTATCAGCACGAACTGCTACTAGAAGAATTGAAGTAATTGCGGAGAATTTGGA
The DNA here is from genome assembly GCF_982258835.1 of Parasteatoda tepidariorum. Taxonomy (NCBI): domain Eukaryota; kingdom Metazoa; phylum Arthropoda; class Arachnida; order Araneae; family Theridiidae; genus Parasteatoda; species Parasteatoda tepidariorum. Next base: position 89,281,290 of record NC_141761.1, on the reverse strand, counting down.
GGCAGAATTAGCAAATGATATGGGAAATTGTATTTTCTTTTCGCTGCAGATGGATGAATCGACAGACGTGACAAATATATCACAATTAGCAATTTGTGTGAAGATGGTATTTTCTGATTTTACAACAAAAGAAGAATTCCTTAAAGTTCTGCCAAGGGAAGCACCAGAGGAGAAGATATCTTTTCTACTTTTAAAAAGTATATAACAGATGTAAAATTACCTGTACAAAAGTTATCGTCAATTACAACAGACGGGGCACCAGCGATGACTGATAAGAAAAAAGTATTTATTGCCTTATGTAGACAGGATTCCTTATTCCCGAAATTTATTTCTTATCATTGCCTCATACATCAGGTAATGTTATGCGCAAAAACAATCGGTTTTCAACACGTATTTACGATAGTAACAAAAATTATTAATTCCATAAGATCGGGAGCTATGCAACACAGATTGTTTAAATTACTTTTAGAAGATGAGTACGCTCAGTTCACAGATCTTCTTTTACATACTGGCTGAGCAGAGGTAAAATACTTGAGCGGTTTGTCATGCTTTTGCCACAAATAAAGGAATTTATTGCATCAAGAGGCGAATTTTACGAGCAATTAGAAAATAAGGATTGGCTAATCGACCTCGGATTTCTGACAGATATAACGGCAAAGTTGAATGAATTAAATTTAAAAATACAAGGGAAAAATCAGCATATCGCTGACATGATTAGTGCAGTAAATGCATTCAAATGCAAGTTAGTGTTGTGTAAATCCCATCTATTGAAAAAATCATTATCACATTTCCCAAATATAAAATATACTGTTGAGAGTTTAAATTTGAATAATGAAAATTTTACTGCTACATCATATTTCGAAATTATAGATAAGCTAATAGAAGAGTTTTCTTCTAGATTTGAAGATTTTGCAGCATTCCCGTTCCCGTTCTAAGATTTTTCATAAATCCATTTAATGTTACTGAAGATGATGTACTTGAAATAGTTTCAGTGTATTTCGAGCTTCATAATATCGAAGACCTAGAATTAGAAATAATAAACTTGCAAAGTGATATTATTTTAAAAGCGCATAGTAATGATAAAATGTTTTGGAACTTAGTCGATGAAAATAAGTATCCTATTTTAAGGAAATGTGCGCTATAAATTTATTCATATTGTGCAACAACATACAATTGCGAGTCTTTGTTCTCAAATATGAAATATTTGAAATCAAAATACCGAACAAAGCTTAATGACTCACATTTAGATAATTGTTTAAGGACCGGGAACTCTAAATATATCCTCGATTATAAGAAATTAGCTGAAAATATGGACACCCAAGTTTCACACTGAATTATATGTATCATTATGTATGACACCAACAAAATAAAGTTATAAAAAATCTGTTTTTTTTTTTTTTTTTTTTTTTTTTAATGCATATTTATACCTGTTGATTATCTGTAAAATATGCGCCCTCGCTGATTTTCAAATTGAGTATTGCGCCCTTAAGGACAAACAGGTTGCCGACCCCTGATCCATAACATAAAGAACTTTGAAAATATCGGGGACATCTCTTGAAAATATAGTTAAAACTAAAATCAAAGTACTTCTGCTCGGGTTGCAGAAATACAGTGAAGAAATTTTGTTAGTTAAAATTAATGAAGATGTTAAGTTTGGTGGAGGGTGTAAAGAATTAGAATATTTAAATACAGTTGTGATGTGCTTTCGGCTTGGTTATCATTAAAGTTTATATGATGTACAAGATAATTTTGAAGCTGATCGCCTAAGCGACTAGTTGCATATTAGGTTATTGCTTATTGTAAAAAAAATGAAGGGTGAAAAAGACTCTCAAACCGGAAGTATCTTATTTAGCTTTGTCTTCTCAAAATGCCTGCTTAAAGATAGTTGCTTTGTTTGATCACGTTTTCCTATGTCTCTTAACATGCATTTCACCTATATGAAAATAATTCGCTGTTTACATCAAGAATTAAAGATTACCATGTTTTTATTAGTTTTTATTTACTTATTTATTTTGTAAATAAAACGTTATTAAGTGGGAATTCGGCTTACACAATTAAGATTAGATATTTCTCCTAAAAACATTTGTTTATTTTCCTCCTGGCAAGACGTAAGTAAAATTTATATGAAAGGAATTTTTACCATCGATCACTGTTAATAAGGTTGTCATAAATCCCACAATGGCCATTTACGGCGACATGTCCTGTGTCTCTTGTCAGTGTTGATGGATTTCAATATTTGCGCCTGAATTTATTACCATAACATAGACGATAGCGAAATTCAATCCCTTTTAGGATCGTGACATTCAGTAGAAAGGTTGTTCTATATTTGACTTTGAGTCACAATAATACTTAAGTCAATATGTTTTGGGAATTATATATGGCATGTCTATTCTCTCCGATTTGTGATGATTTAATTTCAGATTTATTAAATGTAAGAATTTTGTAAATTTTTTTTTTTTGTGTGCTTTAAAGCGTCTAGAATAAAATTTTCAAATGCTTGGAAACGTTCTTAGAAGATTTGGTTTAATGTTGGACCGCAATATCGGTATCTTAAACCATAGCATGGTGCAAATTTACTTGCAACTTTAGCCCTCGAAAAGTTGAACACTTTTTATAACCGTCGTCGAACAGCCGACCCAATCTTGGGTTTGCGTTTAATAATGTTCAACTCCGTAGCCTCGTAGTTTTGAACTAATCCAGCAGACAAGGAAACTCCTGGATCAGTAACCCTCAGAGGTATGATTTGTTATGGGATCATAGAGGACTTTGAGACTCGACAGATTTAACGTGCATTAGTCACAATTTACTACACGGGGAGTCTTCGGCCTCCGAGGATCGAGCCCACGACCTCTTGGATGGGCCCAGTGCCCTACCAATTGTTATGGTACTAAAATTTCCCGGCTATCCGCTGGAGATGAGTTGGAGGTCCGACCCCCGAATAATTTTAATCCTAGCCTACCCGATCCCAAAGTACATACAGGATTGCTTAAAGTCAGAGTCCGCCCGAACCCGAGAGGCATATGTTGGATAAAGGGCAAATTTTGCGATCTCGTCTCTTGGATTTTGATTTCTAATAAGTATAAAAGGAAATTAGTAAATTAGAAAACTTTTTTATCACCAACGTTTAAAAGAAAAATCGGACCAACTGAAACTCCAAAATGACTAAAACAAAAATTAAAAAAGAAAATCATAATATTAAGCTAAGTAAAAGTTATTTGACAATTAGTCCTAGACTCACAAAGCAAAAGCACCGAACATGAAAAAAATAAAATAGTGCGTGGAGTCCCTCCGCGCGGAAGAAGTCAAACTTCGCAACCTGCGACGTTAATTGTAGAAGAATCAGCAGTCGTAGAAGGATCACTAGTTCTATTCAACGACTCTTTTTCCTGCTCCGCTCGCTTCCGTGCTCTGTAATCACGGTAATATTGTGCATTTTTCCCTCGTGGACCTCTTGAACCAGTGGAAGTGCTCCTCATCGTCTCGCCCTCGAAAATGTATTTGTATTAATAATGTATGTGAATGCGTCATAATGTAATTTCTGAAGAGAAAACCTAACAATCAATTGATATTCAGAAGAGACGTACCTAGACATAACCTTAAATCCGTCGCATTGTCCGTGGGATTGTTTTCACTCATTTTTTACAATTGTTATCCACTAAATTTGAAAATAAAAAATACTATCCTTTTAAATTATATGTGTATCAAATCAAACTAAAAAAATATTTATAGAAAAACAGTACTTTTATGACTTATATTATTTTTATGCTAGGGAGAACCAAAACAATATGGATATGAATGAGGGAAAACTGGATCCTACCACGTGATTTCCCTGCCAATAAAAATGTAGCGTTAAACGTTTAACGCAACCTTGTTGGAAGTCGCATAAGAAGTATAACTTCAAAAAAAAGAAAGAAAAAAAAAAGCAGACAGCTGAATTTTTTTTTCCTTATAAATTTTGCATTTTTTATGCTTATTAATGGAACCAAACGTTTATTTAAAAGTTGTTAAAAAGTATTATCATGAGCTCACCCCAGCCCGAAAACTTTTTTCAGTAAACAAACAAATATTTTTAATTGCGTAATTTTCTTTGTAATGTATGCATCAAAAAAGTTTCAAAATGTATCCTGCATAATTAACATACCGAAGCTTGCACAATTAACATTAATCCTTTTGGTTTGTCATGAAGTTTATCATTAAAATAAGGTGAAAAGAAAACATACTTACACTCCTGTATGGCTTTGCAATTACGTTCTATTCAGTAAAATTTGCGGCTTCTTTCTGTAATAATCTTTAACTTGGGTAAGATTGAATTGATGTGTTGCACACTTACATTTAGTAATATTTTCGCCCATTTATGGTTATAGTTAATGTAAGCGACGCTTGGCTGAAATATGTGGAAGGAAAATTTAATTAAAAGGATGGCGTTTCTCGGCGTAATAAAGAGTTATGTCTGTTTTGCCTGGAATTTTATGATTCGTTATAAAAACTAATTTAATCCAAGAATATGTTCAAAAAAGTTATGAGGTTTACACTAGGTATCATTTAATTTGTAGAAGTGTTCTTTGCTTCATTATAGCTTTGTGTCGCCTCCGTTATTTGATAAAAGTACAGTCAATTAGTTAGAATGTTTGTATGTTTGTTTTCTCTCCAATAATTATGAGCGTTTGAAATAACTGGTTGAATAAAAAATTAAAAGAGTAAAACGAGTTTTTATTTTTTTATTTTTATTTTTTTATAAATTAGCTGCCTTTATATTACGTATAAATGTACAGTTTGAAAAAAAAAAATTATGACCCTGAATATTTTCTGATCTAAAAATCGGATTTTCATGTTCTCGAACTCAATATTAATGTTTTATTTGGATAACCTCAAATATGCAAATTACTTAGTGCAGACGATATTTTAAGTTTAGAAATCGTACACAAAAAAGTATATTTTCTGAATAAACATGTCTTTTTCATGATGGAATCGGATATTAAACCCCTAAGATATGGGGGGTAAACGAAATCTGGGAAATATAGTCCCCATAGTTTGGTCAGGAGAATGGTCCACAAATTGGACTACGTAATGTTAATTTTACTTATTGCGTATTTTGCCATAGTTCGAGAATTTTTTTATGAATAGAATAATTTGCGCACAATTTGTTTATCCAAAGACAATTTGTTTATCCATGTAAAAAAAGATTTTTTAATAGTTATTCATATTTTTATTTGTTTATTTACTAATAGTCAGAAATATTTTGAGTTTGTAACATATATAATTTTTACATCAGTTTTAGGAATGTAATTTCCCCGAGCTGTAAGAATTAGACTTTACTGAATTTTCTTTTTATTATATCCATGATAGTCGTAAAGAGTAGGAAAAAATGTTTTGCTTTTGAAGCAGTTGTTGAATTAGTAAATGAAGTAAGCAAAAGTTTAAAAAACAGTTTGCTCTAATAAATTAAGTTTAGCTTTCATTGTAAACATAAGTCTAGCTATGCTTTAAATTTAGTTTTATCATGCGCTGTATTTTTTGATATGTTTTATTTTCGTAATTAATTCAAAAGCTACTACGTGTATGAAAAACCTACTTATTAATTTTCTTGAGAAGACTACTTAGGGTAATAATTTATTATATCTAAGGTTATTGAAGGAACTATTTCAGGAATAACTGTAGCGGAAACCCTACCATAAATATCATTTCCAACTCATTAAACTTGTATTTAAATTTAAGAAGCAATCACTTTCAAGTATTATTTTATAATTTAACGAGAAATATCAAAAGTATTCGGGTTTAATTAATTTTCTTTTTCATTCGAATAAGATAATAGAAATCGAGAACAACTTTTTTTTTTTTTTTTTTGCAAACAGTGATTGAAAACAAAGCTTCATAATATTGAAGTAATTACTCAAAACATGAGGTCGTGCAAGTTTAAATGTCATAATTTTATTTTTCGAAGCATTTTATTTGGAGATCGAAATACCAAAACCAAATTGCATCTGGGAGAACTAATATTTTATTAAAAAGTTTATATTTGTTTTAAAATGATATGTTTCATTTCAAATGTTTTGGAAATAAGTTAAACAAGATTTACTAAGTTATTTGACGGGAGAAATCAATGAAATACCCCTAAAGCCATGAAACAGTAAATGTAAAGATAATTTCTTTTATAAAGATAGAAACATTCTTCAGTGTCCTCCGTTTTGAATTCTTTGAACTTAATTAAAACTTTTAATGCAGCTTTTATACTTTTAACTTATTTTATACTGTACACTTTTAATGTAGCTTTAATGTGATATGGCAATGCAGTTTTTTTTAAAAATAAAATATACCGAGTGTTCCATAAAGAACGCCCTTATTAGGTATTTATAAAATCCTCATTAAAAAGAGAGTAACTGAATAACGATTATGAGAAACACCTTTAATTAAACATCTTTTGCTGTTTATTACATCTACCTATATTTATTGTAATTAGTCAAATGTCAAAAGCGTTTTTTTTATGGTTTAATGTTAATTTCCGATCGTCTATATCAATATTTTTTATTTAATTTTTGATAAAAATTCTAAAAATTACATATTAAGGTGCAGATATAAAAAAATATATACCTGCATATTCAGCCGGCTAATTAAAAACCTGACTGTTTGCAAATTGTTGGAGACATTAGAAAAAGGTTCAGTATATTAATGTCTGGTATTTTTAGGCATAGTGCAATTAGCTTATACGCTTTTCTCTGTAGTAAATGTGCGAATAATTACGTTATAAGAATGAATTTGCTTAGGCTTGTTTGCTATAAATCTTAGATAATTTTACTTACAGAAAAAGCTTCCATTACACTGGCCATTTTAGAAAGTGCTTGAAATAAATCCGATTTATTCACCAATATATTTTCGACTTAATTTAAAAGTATGTTGGCTCATTGTTAATAAGACTAGAAAGTTTCAGGATTATATTTTTTGTGTGACCGCCGGTTTAATTCTCCGTTTACCATTATCATTGTTCAACTCCGTTTCCTTGTACTTTTGAACTCAATCCAAAAGACAAGAGAACTTTGGATCAAAGGTTGAGACAGATTATCCATCGTGGTGGACTTTTTGATGGAACTAACCTGCAGTTGCGTCACATGTAGAAGAAAAATCACGAAAATCTCCAAAGGTTAGCCTGATGACAAAGGGGTTCCGTGTTTAATATTAAGAAAAAATAAGATTTGCAATCTGATTTCAGAACTTAAAATATTGTTTGAACTTATCAATAAATATATTTAGGGTCAATATTTTTCATTAAGATAGCTACTATACCAGAAAATTTCGTTTTAGATCAAAAGATATTCTGTTTTTTATTTTGTTCACTGTAGAATTAAAAAAAAGTTAGCTGTTTTACGGTTCATTATTACTAAAATTTTAGTTCGCCATCCTATTATTAAAGGTCTGGTTTCTTAGGACAAGCGCCTTATCTGAGCGTCAGCGGGACGTCAACGTCGCGCTGACGCCAACAAAATACTGGTTTGTTAGCTCAAGGCCTGGTTTCTTAGAACTAGCGCCTTATCTAGGCGTCAGCGGAAAGTTGACGTAGAGCTGACGCCAAAAGAATACTTTTTTGTTAGCTCAGCTTGATCAGTCGGTCCAACGCAGACATTATCTCTCATTGCGCATGCGTTAATAACGTCAACAAATATTTATTTTGAATTTCTATTGATTTTGTTATTGTCGACCAGTGTTTTAGAGAACAAATAATCACTTTGTCCAAGAAAAAACACATTATAGCTGAGTTAAATGAAGAGTGCTATGTTTAATGAAGAAGCTATATTTAATGTCAAAATCAAAATCTTGGCTGGTTTCAATGTGCTGTTGGCTGTTGTCCGCCATTGCTTCTGTGGTTAACGTCACGTTGTAATCCAACTGCAGTTGAGTTGGACGGCAATTGTAGTTCAAGATGAGCGTTCGATGACGTATACTATCAAACTCACAAATGGACCACTCAGAGGTTAGCGCTGATTTCCAGCTGACGGCGTCCTGCCCTAAGAAACCAGGCCTTAACATTTTTTTATAAATGCTGGAATGAACCTTAATAAATCATTAAAGATTATATAATAGAAAAATCATAAAAATTAAGTAGAATATCATAAGAATTAAAGAAACAAATACAATGTGGGAAAATGAAACAATTAAAACTTTTCATTGAATAATAAATGAGTAATTGACCTTTCAATGGCCATATTGCCAAACATAAATATTACTCATCTACCAACATAGCGAATAAAATCTAACTGAAAAGGAAAGGGGAAAAAAATCTTTATTAATAAAGATCCAGTGGCGCCATCTGTTATGAAAAAAAGTCACAACAAATAATTTAATTCAAAATATTAAAAAAAATACTCTACCTGACAAAAACGTATATTTTACGTTGTACTACTTTACATAATTTGTACGTACGTAACTTTTTTGCCCGCCCAGCGGCTGGGCGACATTTTTTTTATAAATGCTGGAATGAACCTTAATAAATCATTAAAGGTTATATAATAGAAAAATCATAAAAATTAAGTAGAATATCATAAGAATTAAAGAAACAAATACAATGTGGGAAAATGAAAAAAATGTCGCCCAGCCGCTGGGCGGGCAAAAAAGTTACGTACGTACAAATTATGTAAAGTAGTACAACGTAAAATATACGTTTTTGTCAGGTAGAGTATTTTTTTTAATATTTTGAATTAAATTATTTGTTGTGACTTTTTTCATAACAGATGGCGCAACTGGATCTTTATTATCCAGTGGCGCCATCTGTTATGAATCCAGTGGCGTCATCTGTTATGAAAAAAAGTCACAACAAATAATTTAATTCAAAATATTAAAAAAAATACTCTACCTGACAAAAACGTATATTTTACGTTGTACTACTTTACATAATTTGTACGTACGTAACTTTTTTGTCCGCCTAGCGGCTGGGCGAAGCCAATGGCTGCGGGTTCGAATCCTGCTCAGAGCATGGATGTTTCTCTCACTGTGTTGTTTTCTGTTGTGTGTGAATGTGGTCCAACCTGTGAAAGGGTATCTGTGGCAGAGTGGTGTGGGTGTTGTACAGCTGGTAACGTAAAATGAAACACTTCAGTCACTTTCCATAGAGAAGAACATCAAGTGCCTGCTTTTAAGAGAAAAAGAGAAATTTACTTAATTTTTCAAACTTTTATTGAATTTCCTGCATTGTTTCTTAAGATTAAAATTCAATAATTTAGAATTTATTAGGAATTTACGTTTGATAAATCGTTCTCACACACTATTAAAAACAACAACAACAACAACAAAAAAGCAACAGAAAGCATGGATTTTAAAAGATAATGCATTTGCGATTATTTTTCTGCATCAAAAACGTTTAGATTTAGAAACATTGTTTTTCCTATTGCAGTTCGGAAATACTTCTAGATATAATTCCTGGATTAATCGTCCATTATTTACCTCCTACATTAGCAAATCTTTCGGCAGTTTTTTTTTTTTTTTATTCTTCTATCTTTTTCATTCTTCCGCATCTGTTACAACTGCAGTTCTTACGTTATTAATGCAATTCAGCTGCTATTGATGGAGCGTTTGTTTATCTACTTTTCAATGTGTGGAGATGAAATATTGTAATACTCATGCATCTAACAAAGCTCGAATAATATATGTCACGCAGTAAATATATTAATGTGTCACTTTTATGTATATTTATATGTAATTTAAGCATATTTAAATAGAAAAACAAACGAAAAAATATATTATTTCAGCGAGAAAATACAGAATTTATGGTTATAAAAATGTATTTTTAAGTACTCCGTGCATTCACAAAACTGTAACATCGGTTCAAATGCAGTCATGGAGTTAGTGGTGGAGTCAGTAGTTGTAATGTTTGACTTCAGTACCGACTCCACCGCCCTGTTTATATCATTCCATTGATTTTATTATTCTTTTTTTATGTTTCGAAAAAAAAAAGGCAAGTGCAATCCCTAAAATTTATTTTATTTCTAAAAATTTAAAAAAATCTCAAGATTTTTTTTATTAGCCCTTAGATGAAGATGGGGCACTGGTGTCCCTTTTATATATATATATATATATATATAATAAATAAAAACATTTTTAAATCATTCTTGAAAAATTTCTGTCCATGTAAGTTGTTATGATTTTGCTACTCGCTTTATAGTCCCCACTTTTTAATGTTTTTTCTTTTTATTTTATTTTATTATCTGTTTTTACATGTTATTTTTACTTTTTATGATCTAATTTTATGTTGTTGTTTTATAAAAAAATTTTTGAGTGCTCCTCACACTATTGTATTAATATATTTTGCTTTGGCTTTATTGATACAATATCAGAAAGCACTCTGTTTTGCGGATATAATCGTGTGGGCTGAAGAAAAGATTATATCTTTTTTTTTTCCTGCTTTTTTTCCGGTTTTTTAATTAAAATTTCACATATTTTTTTTTTTTTTTTTTTTTAAATAATATGTTGTTTGTTATTTTTTTACTTATTATTTCCCACCCCCTTTTTTTCATATGTCTATAATTTTTCTTTATTTTATTCTTCATTTTGAACTTATATATATATATATATATATATATATATATATATATATATATATATATATATATATATATATATATATATATATATATATATATATATATATATATATATATATATATATATATATATATATATCAGTGTTTTCATCTCAGAAAAAAAATGGGTGAGAGGTTCTCACCCTTTCTCAAAAACAGGGTGAGATTTCAAAAATTAAAAAAAAAAAAAAAACACAAAGAGACTTGAAAAAAAATCATTTCTTTAATTATAATGCATTTTTAACATCTTCTAATTTTTAAAACATTGAATATTTTTGCTGCATCATCATATGGAAAATGTTCTACATCTACTTTTTCATCAGCTATTCTCATTAGGTTGCTCAAATACGTATTTGTTTCGTTTTGATCGTTTCTACCCACATTTGTTTCATTTTCATTTGTCCGTTTCGGAGAAGATATTGACTTTATAAGGTATTTGTCCATCTTACATTAACGAGCAAGAAATTTGAACGTCTTACATGAAGAAACCTTACCTACGGTAAACACGTGGTTGCAGAGAAATGCGTTCTGAAAGAGGTTCCGTGGTTCGGAAGGATGGTGTTCTGTTGTATATACTATATATATGTGTGTTGTGTGTGTATATATATATATATATATATATATAATAAAAACAGTTTAATAGTTATTTGGAAATGTGTTAAATAATCGGAATTATATTTGTACTAAAATATAAAATCCAAGAAGAGTGGTTTGAAAAAAAAATTTTTTTTTTCCCCTTCATATTCCAAAATTTATCAATAATTGATTTTGTTAATTAAAAAAATGTTAATGATTTCTCTTTGATCTAAATAATTGCAAATTAAAAAAATTGTTGTTTTTAAGTGAACCGTGTTTGGAAGATTTTACCATTAACGCAGAAAAAGACGCTGGTGTTTCATGCTATATAAATATATTTTTTTGATGGGAAATTATCTTTGGATAAATAATTTTTATAATTATGTAAAAAGTATTGGGTTGACTTTTTATTTTCAGAGATTTCGTTATAAATTAATTTTAAGAGTAGTTTTCAGTGGAAAAATGTCATTTGCTTCAAAATTATTTAAGAGCCAAAATGTTTCGAGCTCACAAAACGTGACGCTCATTCTCAAGACTTATTAACCCACTCGAAAATGAAGAAAACAAAACAGATCTGAAAAAAGAAATTCTAAGTAAACACCAAAAAGTGGAGAGGAAAATAAAAATGAATAGAAAACTGAAAAAAACGTGGGAGGGGAACGATTGTGGGCTAAGATCAATCGCTCTAAGGTAAATCAGGGCAGGTTGCAATTCCAAGCTGAATGAAGGGCTGTGTGGAACTTATTTCGTTAATTAGGGAGTCAGCATTCATGTCATTGATTCAGAGCAACAAAATGAAGGAGAAAAGAAATAAATATTGTAGAATTGCTCCATAAAATGTCTGTCTATTAATAAAAATGAAGGAAAAAAAAACTCTACTGAGACAATTGGTTGAGTGAAAATCTCAAGTTTGTTTGATTCAATAATCTCTTATATATACCCTTATGATGGAGGGTGCGGGTTTCCTAACACCTTATTCAGTAATCTTTGTCAAATTATATATTATTCTGCTTGTTCAAAGATTTGGCTAAGTGAGTAAGATTTTATTAATTAGAGAAAACAAAATTTCTGCCAGGTTCTTAATTTATACTTAAAAGCAAAATCTTTCTGCAAAGAATTCTATTATGAATATTTTAGTTAAAGGCGGAGACATGTTTAAGTATTAATAAAGTCTCGTCTTCACAATTAGGCAAGTAAAAAAAAAGATAATAAGCTCGTTTTAATGTAACCAGAATGAAAAAAGAAATGAGGTCTGAATTAAGAGGTTTTATTAAGTACCCTTTAATTATTTTTCTTTTTTTTTTCCATATTCATTTTTTAAAGAAAAAAATAGTAAAATGCATGAATATTTCAACACCTTAGAAGCTAAATCTTCAGACCTCTCCATAATTTTTTTTTTTTAGAAAAGGAAAATAGTTATTATAGAAAAGCACCGTTTAAGTAAGTATACATTTTAAATTGGAAGAAAAGCCCTAATTTTACAATGTTTTTACAATTTTGTAAAGAATTGGCTGAAATATAAAATGAACAATTATTTCCCGTATTTAAATAGTTATTCAACTTTTATTTAAAAGCCACCCCTTTGCTGAGATTTTTCAGATTTAAGAATTAAAATCAATTAATAATTTTTTAGTTTTTTCCGATCTTTTTTTTTTATATGCATTACAGTAGTGTAATACCTTTTAGAAATAGTTCACATAGCTTTTCGTTTTTCGAAAAGTATTGTTTTCCTTTATTTGGTTATTTTATTAAATAACAATACAGCAGTTACCACTTTAGAGATATCCCAAAACAATAAATTACATAGGTTATGTAAACTAGATACACAAGTGTTTCCCAAAGTGTGGTACGCGTACCCTCAGGGTTACGGGAACAGTTTAGCGGGGGTACGCGTTCTTATGCGAAATATCTTACAACAAACGAAAATTTCAAAAAATTTTATCCAAAAACAAAGCTAGCCATGAAAATTTACAATTATGTACTTTTCTATGTACTTTCTAAAAAATAAATAAATAAATAAATAAATAAAAAAAATTCAAATATTTAAGGGACTAACTAAAATTTAAAACTTTCATTTACTTTTTAAATAGCTACTGTTACAGCAAAATCCGATTTTAAATAAGAGTGAAGAACGGATTTCAAGGAACTAATATTGTATTATAATCTTCAGATGCAAAATTTTAAAAAAATATGTGCATTTTACAAATTAATTTTACTTAGGGCCAGTTGGTTGGGCGTTGGGCCCATGTCCAACAAGTAGTAGGATCGATCACCGCCGGCCGAAGACCCACCCCCATGTAGTAAATGATAACGGGTGCATGATAATTCTATCGGTTCAAAGTCCTCCATGTTCCCATAAAAAATCATATGTCTGTGAATACTGAATTGGAGATTGATCGTTCTCTGGTTCAGGTCAAAATTACAATGTGTGGATGAATGAATGAATGAATGAATGGGTCCACCCTGTAAACGACCTGTGACGTATGTGTGTGACTGAAGTCGAATTCTTGATGGTACCACTAGAAAACAAGAAGAAGCGCACCGCTTTTGCCTCAAACGCATACGACGCATAATCAATGCTTAGAAATGTTTTTAATCACATCTATATAATTTTTCCTTATGAACTAAACATTGGTGTTTTTTTGACTGGGCAGTATCATTACTAACGTAATATCTAAAGTGTTTGCGCACTACGCATGTAGAATATTCGAATTCCTTTAGAGGTTTTGCCCTTTATATCACGACTATATAGCTAGCACGTTTAAAATAGTTTACTTAATTTTAAATGTTTTCTTCATTTTTAGATGTTAATAAATATATGGGTGATTCTCACGAGACATGACAATTCACTGTCCTTTGCTCCAAGATCTAATACTATAATACTAAAAGAACTTTTTTTTTTAAAAAAAAAAAAATTAATAAATAGCATTGCTGTTAGCATTTTAAAATGACTTTGCACTAGTATTGACTTTTTTGTATACTTAAAAAAAATTTAATTGAATATCAAAATGTCATTTTCTTGGCATGCCCCAAACAATATTTCCAATAATAACTAGCTTCAAAACTTCCCATACATTTTTCAAAATCTAATTTTTGTTATCTTATACTATGTAAGAACATTTCTAGAATACATTTCTAGAATATACGCAGAGGGTACTGTTTACTAAAACTTCGTTTAAAATATTTTTTTCTGTCAATAATTTGTTTGTCTCATGAAAATCTGTCATTTTCCTGGCTACTTTTATTGAGTGATTTATAACCAAAATAGATAGCGCCAGGAAATCAATATCTTATGTTAATAGATTGATTAGATGCCCTCCTATATGAACATGTCTTGTTGCATGATTAAAGAACCAATTTTCTGGCTCAAAATCTATTTCAAAAATTTTTTCAAGGTGAGTAGGTTTTTATGCTGTCATTTTCCTGGTTTCTTGAAATCATTTATAACAAAAACTACATAGATTTATCTTTCTGCAGAATATAAACGTCTTAGGCCAAAATATTTAATTAAAGTAAAGTTATATGCTATAAAATGGCGAATTTGTCATTATCCTGGCTGTCATTTTCCTGGCTTATGAATGCCAGGACGTTGAAGTGTTACCAGAAATTCTTTTTAAGTGCTAATACTTGTAAAGAGGGAAAGCAAATATTAATCTAACACCAAGTTTATGTATGATTGTAATATGCTTGGATGTAATCAATGTTATTTATTTATTTAATGATTGATTATTATAAACAATTTTATTCTGTACATATCAGCAAAAAAATTTTTTTTTGTTTCTTTCTACAGTGGATAAAAAGAATTAATTTAAGCAATTTATGGTTCATCTAGCATAAAGGCTTAAGTTGAGTTACTTACTATTAACTTAAAATGACTGTTTTTTAAACTTCTAAGGTAATATGTCATTTTCCTGGCATTCAAGATTTGGTGAATTTCTATTTTATTCTTTTTCTCGAGCAAATGTCAATAAACTACACTGCTGTCTATAAAATATTAATAAGTGTAGCTAAGGAAGTATGCAAAAAAAATTTTAGATTATTTTGAAGACTTTAAATTTGAAGAATTTTTTTGGTTCGAATTGTCTTGTTTCGTGAGAATCACCCATATTTATTTCTGTGCCTTTACGTTACAATTAATTTTAATTACTTACATTTATATTTATCGTTTTGCACATGAATACGAATGCATTCTAAAAAAATCATTAAAAGGCAGATTCTCAGTCTTGAATTTCCTATCAAAATTATTACTTCTGCAGTTTTAGTAGTTTTAAGAATAAAATCTATATAAGATCTAAATTATCGCGATATATCTAGTACAATTTAATTAATGAAGGCCTTTACTTTTTTCACGTAGATTTTTGTGATCTATATGCATATTTCTTTTATGTTGCACCATAGACTCTGGTATTTCTCGTATCTGTTGGCAACGCTATAGTTATTATTCATTTTGTTAAATTGTCTTCAGTATTTATTTAAGTAGTGTTAAAAAATTATTTATAGGTTAAGTATCTTTTCATATTCAAGTTGTTAGGTTATCTTAAGTATTGATTTAAGGTGTGCTAAATAGTTCATTCAGTATTTATTGTATCATTTCTAAAATGGCTGTAGAAATTTTAAACTCAAATGGTGCTATGGTGCCGCATACTATCATATCAATTATTGGTGGTGGTCCGATAGGAAGGATAAAAACAGGTCTTAGACTGGGAAGAAGGGCACAATATTTATTTAATTATTATTGGAGAGAGAATAATCATCCAAGTGACACAAAATCGAAGTGCTCCTCAATAAGAGTTTAGGAAAATTTTGCAAAATAAATCCGTAAAATGTTTTAACTTAGGGAATAAGGGAAATCTTAATGATTATAATTGGTATGTTAGGGAGTCGCGATGGCTCAGGGGATAGAGCGTTCGCCTTCCTATGAGGCGAACCGGGTTCGAATCCCAGTCATACGAATTCCGCATCCGGCTTACACCGACCACAGTGCTGACGTAAAATATCCTCAGTGGTAGACGAATCATGGGTTATAGTCCCCTTGCAGTCAGGCTAACCGTGGGACATTCTCGTAGTTTTCATCTCCATGTAACGCAAATGGTGGTTAGCTCCATCAAAAAAGTCTTCCATAAAGGAAAATTTTTCAAATACTCGATCCAGGAGTTCCCTTGTCTTCTGGATTGGGTTCCACATTACAGGGCTGCGGAGTTGAAAATTAGTAGTCGTAAACCCATAAAATTGGGTCGGCTGTTCAACGACGGTTATAAAATAAAATAAAATTGGTATGTTAGAGCCGCGATGGCCTAGGCCCTAGGGGATAGAGCGTTCGCCTTCCAATGAGGTGAATCGGGTACGAATACTGGAGATGGCTGGTACGAATTCTGCATCCGGCTTGCACCGACCACAGTGCTGACGTGATATATCCTCAGTGGTAGACGGATCGTGGGTTAGAGCCCCCTTGCCGTAGGGTTAACTGAAGGGAGATTTTCGTGATCTTCCCCTCCATGTAACACCAATGCGGGGCACAAAGGCAAATTTCTCCTAATACTTGACCCAGGCGTTCCCTAGTCTTCTGGATTGGGTTCCAAATTTTAAGGCTACGGAGTTGAACATAGGTAGTCGTAAACCCAAAATTGGGTCGGATGTTTAACGACGGTTATAAAATGTTTAAATTCAATTGTGTTGTACAGACTTGGTTACCATTAAAGTTTTTATGTTGAATAACATAATTCTGAAAGACTGACCAATTTTGTCGCCAAAGGCGTGTAGAATATACTTATAGAATAATACTTCATCACTAAAACGTTATATTAAGGAAAAATAAAATAAATAAATAAATGAAGAAGAGAAACGTCAAAACTGAAACCAAGCATTTAACCAAAAATCCAATATACTGGATCAAAGGACTTCTAAAAAAATAGCTACAAAATGACTGAAAAAAATAAAATAAAAATGCCTTTGATCTTTTCGGAACATTTTATTGGATGAAATACTTATTTCAACTCCAACTAATGAATTAAATTCATTATTTTTACTAACCTTGAAAAGTAAAAGGTATAACAGTTAAGTGTAGCCGCAGGACTTCGTTAGAAGTTCCCCAATAAAAAGTAAAGAAACCCTGTACAATCTAAGATCGATAAGGAACTAGTTTTGAAAACGTCTTTTTGTTTCATTAAGTATGCGACCTTTGTATATCTATCTATCTTTACTAACTATTAGAGCAGAATTGGATATTAGGGAATGATATCATTATTTTGCTATCGTTCACCACATAACAATATAAGGGGTGTATTTTTAACCATTGTTTCAATTACAAATGCTGCAAACTTAATTTTACCATAAAAATGTTCTACTAAGAAATATCTAATCATTAATTTTTCTTTAATTTAAAATAAATAAATGAGTAAAACTAATACTCTCTGATCTAGTCATCGGATCTTTTGGATTATAGTGAGATAAAATGTAAACCTTATAATTTTGCTCGGTTACTATTGCAATTTCATATTAAAAAAAATTTACATCCGTATTTAATTTTTAGCTGATATAAGAAATAGTTAAATGTTTTTCACAAAAGGGATTATTTAGAAATAAGGGGAAACGTTACACTTAATATTATTTTACAGTTTTGTAATCATTAGTTTAATTGCATATGTTAACTGGACATTACGTAATTTTCATTATATAATAGCAAATTAACACTCATAAAATTTTTAAATTGTTGTTGTTGCTAATGCGACTTGCCAATACCAGCAAGTCTGCTTATTAAAACCAAGCGAATTTAAGGCAAAGAGTGCGTTTTTTGTTGGCACCATCTGTTGCCATGAATACGTCTTCAACTACACACACGCAATTGTCCGTTTAAAGGGGGACCCATTCATATACATCCATTCATTCATCCACAGATCGACATTTTGATTTGAACCACAGAACGATCAATCTCCAATTCAACAACCCAAGAGGGGATCTTGGAGGACTTTTGTAACCCGACAGATTTAACGAGCACCAGTCGCCATTTACTACACGAGGAACAACGCGATTTACTACACGATTTGCCGTCGGGGATCGAATTCACGATCTCTTGGCCAGACGCCCTACTAACCAGGCTATCCCGGCCCCATTAATTGTTGTAAAATGGTTGATAAGTTAGATATCATTTTAAATATGTTAATCATAAAATCTTGCATATTAAGGTGATATCACAGCACTGCATTATAAGCATCGCTTTTAGATTTGAAAGCTTATATTCGAAATAGTAATCAAAAGTTAAGTAATAAGTAAAAGTTAAGTATAATATTAAGAAAGGATGATAAACGTTATGGTAAAATCTTGCAATAAAGATAAGGAAACATATTTTATAGATAAAAATATCTTACTAAATGTTATTTATTTTAGCTTAATGACAACCAAAGAAGCTTAAGAAAAAGAACTAAAAAATAACAGAACTAAACACAACCAAAGCTTAAAGAAATCCGGAACATGTGATAGTCTGGTCAATGTGCCAAGAACAATGGAAAACGGTTTTAGTCTATTATGTTTGGTTAGAATTATATTCTAGCTATTAAGAAATGCTTCTTCTAGCTTAAGAACATAGAAAAAAAGTCAATTCGCGCATTAATGATGGTGGCCGGGATAATCTGGTTGTCAGTGCGCTGGACTTACGCTTGTGAGAACGGGAGTTCGAACCCGCATACTGCCCGTGTATTAATGGTGATTGGTGCAAATTAAAACTGTCGGATTTCAAAGTCCCCCATGTTTCAATAACAAATAAAGACCTCTGGGGGTACTGAATTGGAGATTGATCGTTCTCTGGTTCAGGTCAAATTAGGATCTGTGGATGAATGAATGGATGTATGAATAGGTTTGCTGTGTAAACGGGTGTGGCAGAAGTAGTATTCTTGGCTATACATGGCGTCACTGGAAAACAAGAAAAATCGCACCCCCTCTGCCTTAATGGCCGACGACAACAGCAACAGCAACATTGATGTTTGTTGGTTGCACAGTAGAAAAGAAGTAACAGCTGTATGATTTTTTTCTTTCTTTTTACTACTACACTGTAAAAAATTCCGATTCAAATTACGGTAAAAAGTCCCGGCACTTTAGGTGTTTCAACCGTAAAATCCATTTTTACCGTAAAATATTATCCCGTACACAATTTTTACAGTAATATTTATTTAATTATTGTTATTCGGTGATTTGTGGATAATTATTACTATAAAAATTATAGTATATCATATTCTTTGATCCGTAACCGTAACATGTTCAGGTAAAAATGGATTTTATGGTAAAAAGTTCCGGCATCCTGAGTGCCATTACTCTTTACAATAATTTGATTTTTACAGTGTTACAATGATTCGAAATTTTTTACTTTTTACAGACTCGCGGCAAACTTTTCTGTAAGCATTGTATATACTGCGATAGGTAATGTCCCCCTCAATAGAATAGTTCGCATTATTATTCCGTTTATTAATATTGCATACAAACAAATACAGAATTAGTTGATAAGATGAAAGGCTATTATGAAGGATTTAATCAGAAAGGATACGAAAATTCTTGGAATTTATATTTTAAAAATACAATAAACATGCTCGTTTGTGTAAATAAATAAATAAAAAATCAGCGATATTTACATGTGTTAGTTTCGGACATTTTTTTTCTAACCGTTCTTTCTATTTCTACTTTTATTTTGCCCAGTCTGCATTTCTATATTTCTTTATCCATCAAAGATAGGAGTAATATTTATTTGGAAAGTTAATCTAGTTCGATATCTCTCACCTTCGATAATTATTTTTACAAATTTAAATATTTTAATTTTTTTTCCTTCCACAAATATTTCGTCGCAGACGATAAACCAAAATTGAATGTATAGTTTTATACATTGCATAATATTGGCGCGACAATTGAGTAATTGTTTTTGAGAAAAATTTTCTTTCATATGGTTAAAAACTCACTATCTATTCATATCATAAACTATTTTTCTCCCCTTATCAATTTTATTTTCAGAACTAAAAACAAC
This sequence comes from Parasteatoda tepidariorum, assembly GCF_982258835.1. Taxonomy (NCBI): domain Eukaryota; kingdom Metazoa; phylum Arthropoda; class Arachnida; order Araneae; family Theridiidae; genus Parasteatoda; species Parasteatoda tepidariorum. Next base: position 89,261,145 of record NC_141761.1, on the reverse strand, counting down.
TGAATCATGTTACAACATTTTTTATATTATAATTGAGGGTTATAACATACGGATAATAATGCAAGTTGCTTCTAAATATAATCTTCATTTTTGTTGTTGGCAACCCATAAAAAGTTCCATTGGAATAAATGAGTAGAAATATTTATTTATATTTGGTAATTGTTAAGCAAAAGTGCGTTATATTCTGATTATGTATATTCAACATGAATTATTTTTAGCATTAGAAACCGCTAAGTTTAGCGATAAACGGCATCATTTTGCAAACCCATTAGGAAATGGTGTAAACAGGCTGTCGTTGCCTTGGTAATGCTTGAAGATCCTTTTTGCCGAGAATATTCTCTTAAACATTTTTATAGAATCCTCATTATAGACCTTAACACTTTACCTTGAATATAAACTTAACACCTTAATATAGACCTCATATTGCAGCACAATATTATAATGCTATTATACTAAATTATGCATGATACTCATTTTATGTTATTAAGCATTTTTTTTTCTTTCAAGTTTATCATTTACAAAGCGAGCCTGGTTAAAATATTTGATTCTCGCAAAAGCAGAACAACACAGAATCTTATGTGAACAAAATAGCGAGATGTTAAGGATTTGAATTTATTTCACGATGAAAAATTTTGTACAAGTGAAATTTTGTTTCGATTTATTTATTTATTTTTTTAATTTTTGTGACAGATGTAAAAAATAACAATCTGTTATAACAGTTTATTTACAACTTAAACCAGTGTTACTTATGATTTTCTGCCTACAAATCGAAAACAAGCTTATATTCCTTTTATTTATGTTGATCAAATGAGCACAATTTGAATGAAATACAATAAATTTTTTTATTAGCATTAGGTAAGTGATAAAATTTGATGTTTGCAGTCTTTGAAGTTATTAAAATGTTACGTTAACATTGACGCTTTTCAAAACTAGCTTATGTCGGTTTCTGATTGGACGAATGTTTAGTTATCTAAGAATGATTTGTAAATCACCTTAATAAAATGAGAGAGCGTGCGTTTCTAAACAAGCATTTTTAGTTTCATTTGTGTAATTTTCGTGATTGAAACATGTACTTGATACAGTTGGATCAATACACCACACGGATGTTGATAATATCGCAAGTTTCGATGTTAGACACTTTATGATGTGATTTTGCAAAAGAAACACGACTGAAAAACTATATTTTCATTTTGACTCATTAAGGGCTTGAAAAAAAGTTTCAAAGGGCTTAACTCTTTCAAAAAACCGTTTTTTTTTTCTTTTTACGATTCGACTATTTTTTGAAACATAATTATTTCTGAGGTTGGAATATTAATAAATTTTTATTTTTCACACATTAATTATATACAGATTTAAATAAAATCAAATCTTTAAAATGTACATATGTTTTAATTTTTTTCTAGTTTTAAATTTTCATTGATTTTTCTGAAAACTAGTAATATATATATTATATTATATTATATTATATTATATTATATTATATTATATTATATTATATTATATTATATTATATTATATTATATTATATTATATTATATTATATATTATATTCTTCCGCGAAAAGTTTCCGAACAATTATTTAACAGAATGGAATAAAATTTTGCACCCATGACGTTTGTATGCGAGTCTATAATTCGAACCGAGGCTATAACGCTTGATCCAAAAATTTTAAACTGATTCCAACTGATGATTTTTAGTGAAAAATCTAAATTTTAACTTAATATTATAATTGAAAATATAAAAATCTTCAAACCTCATTGTTTTTAGAATAATATCTACACATTTCTAAACATACAATTTTAGTAAATATTAATTTTAGTAGGTTATATTAATAATTCTTTGTGTTATTATGTGCACTAAGCTTATCACTTGAATACATTTTGAAAAAAAAAAAATTAAATTTTAAACTAATTTTTTTGGAAAATTTAACAAGATATTTGAAATATTTAAAAACGAAATATTATTTTTTATTTTTAAACTGTGTTTATTTAATGATTGAACAATTAAGAGAATGGAATGTGACAAATTTTCAATGGAGAAAGATATCTTGCTAATAGTTTTCTAATATTTTTAGACAAAATCTAACCCTACACCTATCCCAATACTTATCCAATTTTATGTAAAAAATGTAAATTTTAACTTAATAATATAATTGAATGTATAAGAATTATTAAACCCAATTGTTTCAGTGTCTTAGACCAATAATTAGTCATTTCTAAATAGATATATATTATTTTTAATGAATTATTTATTTTTTTGATATGTGCCCTAAGCATATCACTTGAGTACATTAAAAAAATTGAATTAAGTTTGAAAAAGTTAACAACACATTTGAAATTTAAAATTTTTTATTTTCAACTTTTAAGCTGTGTTTAATGAGAGAAAAATCAGAAGAGTGGACTAATTTTCAATGGATAAATGTTCAATTTTCATTATAGACATTTAATTTTGAATGGACAAATTTTCAATGGAGAAAGATATCTTGCAAACAGCTTTCTGATATTTTTATGCAATATCTAAGACAATGTCTAAATCCAATATCTAAACTCTGTATCAACTGATTTATACTGTTAATTTTTAGTGAAAAATAAAAATTTTAACTTTGTTTATGTGTGTTTACATTAGAGAATATTTTTATTTATTTTCTGTTTATAAAACGTTTAACAAAAGTCTTTCCTTGTTTTCTTTGACAAAAAAAAAGAAAAAAAAACCAAAAAAAAAAGAAAAAGAAAACAGGATTTTCTTAAATTCTATACAGACTTAAAAACAAATTATATTATTGTTATCATCCTAATGGATTTTCTCTCTGTTACTTGAATACTAAATTGGGGATATTTAGAAAGTTTTCCTAAAAAGTAACATATTTTTTGTTACATTAATATTCCGACTTCAATTTCCCTTGACATTTTTATGACCAACATAATTCAATTCAGAAAAGCATTTAAATTCTTAATCTTATTTCTTTCAAGAATAAGTAAGTAGATTCTTTTTAGATAAAGAAAAAAAATATAGAACTTCCTATGAAGTGGCTTGTGTTGTCTTTCGCGCATGCGCGCCTCTCCACGTGGTCCCTGGGACAAGCGAAATTGCTATGGTAACAACATCACTGTGCGATCTTGGGGTTTTCAGAATGCGTCTGGTTGTCTTCTTAGCACCTCAAACCTCTCGATTAAACGGTCCCAGCTTTACCGGCTTCGCATTTTTGTGTCGCATGGATTAATGTTTTGCTGGATATTAATTTTCAAAATGGCTAAAACTTTGCAGGTATTTATCTTTATTTGTATATTTTTAAGTATTGTTTACAATTACTTGTAGGTCCTGCCTACGCTTTTCCGTTGAGTTATTTTTGTTTTCTTGCCGAGTATTGAGGTAAATAAAACGTTTATGTTTTTAACGCAGTCACGGTGATCATAGTACAATTAAAAATAAATAAATAAATGAAAGCATAAAAATTATTGACAGTGCTTTACAAATGCATTTAATTTGCAATCAGTAATTTATTTTCAGGAATTAGTATTACCGTTAAACTTTTTTTTTTTTTAAAGTCAAAAATTATTCGCTTTTTTTTAAAAAAAAAAAAAATCTTAAGACTATTTTTAAGTAGTTTTCAATTATTTTTTTGTTCGTACGACACTTTAAAAAAAAAAAAAATGTATAATAAATATTGTTAGGGCTTTACTAGTGTATTTAATTTGTAATCAATAAATTATTTTTAGAAATTAGTATTACTGCTCAACTTTCGAAAAAAAAAAACATTCTTAATTTTTAAATTTCTAACCATTTTTTAAAAAAAATATTTTCGGATATTTTTTTGTTTAAGGATTACAACAATTACTGTTAAAATTATGTGTACTTATTTACTTACGTACCAATTAGAACATCTATGGTTGGTTTAATGTAAATTCGAGAAAAAAAGGGTTTCGGTCAGTAGGTATAATATGGTGTAAACATTTTAATAAATTATAAATCGCTTATTTAAATGCAAATTTTGATTTGTAAGAAAATTAACTTGTATCTCCTATCGAAGCAACTCCTCAGTTTTTTAATTAATTGATAACGCTAGGTGACACGACCCCTGCTGGCTTCGCTTATCAGCCCTTCACTATTGCTTATAACTTTATTATATTATTGTATTAACACATGTGGTTCCTGATTCAAATGGGATATATTTAAGCCTAATCATTTTAGTTGGTTATAGCCGCTGTTTTGTTTCTTAAATTCAAATTTAATTTTTGGTTACTAATAAAAGATCATTAAATATTTTTTGCCGGACAGATTGTTTGGTATTAGCACGAAATGTTAATTTCTTATATTGTTTTACAGTTTTGTATTCATTATTTTAATTATAAATCTTGACTAGACACGGTTTTACATAATGTTTATTATAATAGTGAATTATCGCTTATTTACTGTTTAGTAATTGTAAAATTGTTAACAAGTTAGATTCAATATTTTTGTCATAGAATGTTGTGTAGTAAGGTAATATTATAACACTATTATATTAGAATAAACAGCGGTTTAAGTTGTTAGGCCTTTAAATGCAGAATAATAATCCGAAACAAAACTCAGTAAATAATGTTATAATAGTTGTAAATAATGTTCAAAAAAGTTCATAAATAAATACTACAGGAAAATACCGTTAAATGAAGAATAAATAAATGATTATAAAAAGCGTCTTTATATCGTTTTTTCTTACTTTTACCATATTATTTGATTTTCTGGTTTATAAGAACAATGCGCCGACAGCAATGAAAAAGGGATTATAGAGCAATATTGTTTTTTTGTTTTATGGTGACCAAAAAAAATTTTATTACTGAAAATAAAACCCATTTGGAAGTTTTATTTTTCTTAAAGGATCACCGCTATTATTTTTAAAATCGCCCATAATGTTTTAAATAATGCTGATGGCGAGGTATTACATATTTACGATTTTTTTTCAGTGTGTTTCAAACTGTTTGAAGTTTTAATCAAAGCATTAAAAAAACTAAAAAACACATTTGTCATTTTTGGTAAGACGTTAATAATGCTTTTTAAAGTATCGGATTACTTAATTTTTTTGAAAAAAGATCATAAGCTGAAATTGGGAACAAGAAAAAAGTTTTCGAAATTAAATAAATTTCAATAAATTTTAAATTTTTTGGCGTTTTAAATATATTTTTTTTAATTCTAGTGTTAATATATACAGTTCAATTGCATGTTAACTGAAGTATTTCTCTTCATTAAAGAATTACATGTATCGAATGTGTTCATGTTCTTCAAGATTTTGTCATTATTGAAATATAACACATAGGAACAATTTTTTTTTGTTTTCTTTTGCATGAGATTTTTTAAACAAATCTTAGCTATTTTTGTATCTCTCATTTCGAATTTGAAATCGGTTTCTCCCCCCCCCTCCCCTCAAAAAACACCCTTTTTAATGTCATTTTTAGTCGAATTCTTACCGAAATGCACAAGTTTAAAAATGTCGTATAACAGGGGGTCGCATAAATGTTGTGACAAACTTCTAGGAGAGTTAGGACACATCATCATGATTGAAATTGCATAGGAACCAGGGTTGGGTTTTTGACGTCAAAAAGTGGTTTTTGACATGACAGGGGTATAATACTGGTTTAAACCGTCAAAAACCCGTTGAAAATGTCAAAAACTGAAGTTTGCCAAGAAAATATATTAACTTCAAAACTACCAACAGTTGCCATGCATTATATTGAAATTTAATTATACTATAGGTAATCAGCAGGTTTTAAAATATTTTTTTATTAAAATTAAGGTAAAATAACAGATTTAAAATCTCAGAAATTTATATTCAAATGCATGTGCAGAAAAATTTTGCACAACAGTTGTTTAAATATTTATATTTAAAAAAAAAATTTTTTCTTTTTGATACTTAAGAAAATTAAAAGTTTATTACTATGCATTTTTGACATATAAGGAACATATAACTAATATTTATAAGGAACTTACAAGTTATGTTGTATAAATACAAACTTGATATAAGATACAAGTGTTAAAAAATTTTTTTAATGTTATACCGAATATCTTTATTATCCAGTATGTTAATTTGAATTTAAAAGTAGTTAAATTTATGAATAATGATAAATATAATTCATATTGTTTATTATATTTATTTATAATTATTACACTTATCATTTTAAAACAATTTTTATCTCTTAATTTTTTTTCTCCACTTGTATTAAGAATACAAATAATGCATATCTTGAAAGTAAGAAGTAATTATTCAGGGTGGCCACTCGAATCAGATTTCAAATTTCCCTGATTTTTCCAGGTTTTCCAGATAAAAATCTTAAAATTTCCAGGTTTTTGTTTCTTTTTTCTTATAAAGTATAGGATGTGTACAAGAAAAGTGTCTATATTATAAAATATTTTATTCAAAATGTTACTTTTTTAACATATCATACTTGAAAAAAATAATTTATTTTGACAATTTTCAAGATTTTTATTTATTTTTTAATGTTTTGGTACAAAATTTTGAATCAAAATTCATATATTGACCAACAAAGGAGCCTTTTTTAAAAATTAAAATATGTTATAAGAGGTTAAAATGAAATAGAAAAAATTGCCATTAATGCAACAATTGTAACAATTTGTCGACAAACATTGCTGTTAGCGATTGTAAAAAAATGTGTGATTCGTTGGTTTGCTCAGAAAAAATAATTCACAGATTTCTTTGAATGGGAGTAGAAAAAGAAAAAGAGTGCGATATAAAATCTATTATCATAAAATTTAACCAACTGATTTTTGGAGAATTTTATAAAGTTAAAAATACAAAAACATTTTGTCAAAATCGAGAAAAAAAATAACCACCAAAGCATCGGAACAAACTTGAGCCATAAATGGATTCAGCCCAAAGACAGTATTTAAAAATAGAAGCTAATATCCTAAATCTTTTTCCACCTACACCAGAATCTTTCCTAAATTGCACAGTCCCATACTCTCATAGCGGTCAAAGGTTTCTGCATTCGTTTAGCAACAGTAGGAGAATTTTATGTGGCATTCTAGTTTAACAGCTGTAATGGAGCAAATTTTGATGCAAGCAAAGTATTGCTAAGTTGATGACATTTCAACTGTTTGGCGATACATTTCCGTAAAAAAAAGTGGGTATAATGGATGAAATAATTTAAATTAAGAAAATTAGCAAATAATTTAAATTAGTGAAATTAAAAAAATTATCAAAGAAAAATTTCCAGCTTTTCTTTAAAATTCCCTGATTTTTCCAGGTTTTTATCCAAATTTCCCTGATATTTCCAGGTTTTTTCCAGTATAAAAAAATTCCCTGATAATTCCAGGTTTTCAAGGTTTTCCAGGTGGGTGGCCACCCTGTTATTCAACAGCTGAATATTTAGATATTCAACAAAACCACATCGTATTCAGCAAAATGAAATTCACAAGTATTTGGATAAACTAAATTTTCAGCATAGTAAATGAATAGGCTGAATATACTGTAAATCGACACTAACTACTCTGTGTATTTAACAGAAAGCACTTAAATTTGTATTGTCTTATGTTAAAAAGATTATTAAGAAGATTTAAAAGAATATTAAAAAGATTTTTCTTTAAAAGAAGATGTCTAATGTACAAAACTGCTAATGTTTATCTTTAAAAATGTCTAATTTTTAGTACAATCTATACTATACACTAAATTTGGTTATAAATAAATTTCTTAATAATATCACTGCAGATTTTCAATAACACATGAAAATGAATACATAATATTACAAAAGATGTGAGTTTTAATAACACATGAAAATGAATACATAATATTACAAAAGATGTGAGTTTTCAAAAGTACAAGATTTTGGTTACTATTCAAAATATAAGTGTTTCTTCAAAATTTAAAATTTATTTTTTCTAGAACATATTTAGAAACACTATCCTTTAAAAAATATATAAATTTTATGTATTAATTAAATTTCACATATGAATATAGGTTTTTGACATTTTCGACATTTTTGACAGTGAGGTTTTTGACGTGACAGTTTAAACCATGGTTTAAACTGTCAAAAACTGTCACATGTCAAAAACCTGCCAACCCTGATAGGAACCCATGCTCGGAAATGTTTTTGTACGCTTCCCTATTATGAACTATTCATTCGTGTGCTTCTGAACGTGTTCTAATCGGAAAGCGCCACTTACGAGGACGTTTTCGGGCATGCGTTCCTATGCAATTTTAATCCTGATGATGTGCCCTAACTCCCCTGAAAGTTTGTCGCAACATTTATGAAGCTTTTTGTTACATATAACGTTTTTAAACTTGCTCATTGTTAGACAAAAAATAGACTGAAAACGTCATTAAAAAAACTGTAGCTATAGGATCAAAACTAATTATCCATATATCTTCAATTTTACTAGTTCAGAAGGAAAAAAAAAGAGAAAAAAAAAGAAGAAACGAAAGAGAAAAAAGAAAGGTAAAAAGGAAAAAACAAAGCTAATTAATGCTTACAGAAGTGTGTATAGGTTTGTACGCAAAAATATTTTACAAACTTTTTACGGGTTTTAAATATGCGTTAATTTGCATCTTAATGGATAGATACCTGAACGTGATTCCCGTTGAGAAAACTCGAAAATCTGGTTAAAAGAGATGCTATGAATAAGTAAATATCTTTTTAATTTCACCAAGAAGCGTCGCATTTTAGTAAGTAAGGTAAAATAGTCAAAAAAATAATGAAGAAAGACATTGCTAATTTTGTTGTAATTGTCTGCTCCATAACAGCTTGGTTATAGATACACGGTATCATTAAAAACATACGTGAAGTTTTTTCCCCCCCTACCGAATTTAACTGTAAAAGGAGCGAAGAGTAAGGGTGTAGTTTCTATATATGCTTTTTTAATGTTCCTCATTACTTCAAATAAACTAATGTTGCATATTTATTCTATTCGGTAGTAACGAAGCATGTAAGTGGCAGTAGATTTTTCGTTACCCAATCAGAATATGAGAAATATATCACGTGGTATATTCGATCTTAATTCACTTTCTCTGATAAAATTATAATTGTGCAATTAGCATTTTTTAAGAGGTAGTTCACTATTATACATTTATCTGTTTTTAGATTTTCGATAGATGTGTTTAATTTTGCGTAATTTGCGGTTAACCCTTTGACGCAGAATTTTTATTAAACATATTTTTCATTTTTTTCCTCATTATTTTGTATTATTTGATTGAAATTATTGCATGTAGTATTTTAATAATTTATGGTTATGAAATATAGCATGAAACACTGGTGACTTTTTCTGCCGTTAAAGTTAAAATCTTCCCAACACGGCTCACTGCCAAATGATAATTTTTCAAATTTTTAGTTATTTGAGCTTATTTGGATTTAATAGGAACAGTTATTCATCAGTGAAATTTCTTTAATTTACGAAATCAATTATTGATAAATTTTTGAATATGAATGAAAAAAAATTCAAACGATTTTTTTTGTTTTTTTTTTTGGATTTTATATTTTAGTACGAATGTAATTCCGATAATCTAAGCGATATTTTTAGTATCTATATGACTGTTTTTTTTTCAATTAAAAAAAATACTAAAATAAACTTTTACTTGTAATTGTAGCGTCAGAAAACGATAGATAAGATGTACACCATCTACGTCAAAGGCTTAACGAAATTTTCTGTATCATTATAATAGGTTTTCAACACGTTTCAACGTTTAAAAAAATTCTTTTAAAAATATCTAAAATCAGACAAATGTACAGCATAACCCTATCTACTCAAAACTACTAACCGCATAGTCCAGGGGTGGGGAAACTTTTTTGGTTGTGGGCCAAAAATCTGGGGAAAAAAGTTTGGTGGGCCTATTTAAAACTTCTAAAATGAAAATTCGAACTTCTGAAATAAAATAAAGTCAATTCATCATTGAACGCATGTCTACATCAACTTTGCGTTTTTTAGTTGCTATTCTGGGGTTAAAAAATTTTACAAATAACTAAAAAAAGCAGTAGCCATTTTATACATTTAATAATTTCACCATTATTTACAATGACGCTGTATGTGTGCAATCTTTCCATACGCAGTAAATAATGTTAGAACTCGAGCCGGCAGAAAAATCCGCTGGTTGGAACTTAAAAATGCGTAGTCTGTCTCATGTGAAGTACAATTCACCATATGTCAGCTCCTCAAGAAAGACAAACACTAGTTGGAGCTAATCTACGGCTATACTTTAAAGAACTTCTGCTTTCAACATTTTACCAATTGAAGCTGTCTGTGCTAACTATTTCCATCAATTTATGTCTTGTAGAACAAAAATAGAGAAAGTAAAAAGGTCATCAGTACTGAGTAAAAAAAGAAAGAACAAAAATAGCTTTAAACAAAGTAGACAAGAAAATGGATGTATAATGTATATTGTTTATATTCGCCGGATCGGCAATTTGAAATTCTGTCCGCGGGCCGGATAAAACCTTCCGGCGGGCCATAGTTGGTCCGCGGGCCATAGTTGGTCCGCGGGCCGTAGTTGGCCCATCCCTGGCATAGTCTGTTCGCCTTTTTTCAAAAAATGAATAGAAGTGTATCAAATTTTCAATCGCTATTTCTCCTAATATTGTATGATAAAGTAGGGTTTAATGAAGGAAAAACCTTTTTGGAAATGTATATCGCTGTCGAATTGAAATCGAATCTCTATCATCAAAGTTAAAAATCATTAAGTTAAAAAAAAAAAAAAAAAAAAAAAAAACCAAGAAAACGAGCAATTAAAATTTTAACCTTAAATTCAAGATGGCGAGAGTAGACGCTTTTAAAGGAATGTTATAAATAAATAAATGAAACAAAAGTAAAATACGAATAAGAAATTAAACTAAAAATTGGAGAAACGTTTGTAGCTAAAATTTTCTTTTAAAAAAATGAAAAATTTAAAGGTATCAGAAATAAACAAAGCTCATTTGTTTGACAGGATCCATCAATTTTTCTCATACACATAATCTTGAGAAACGGCATAGAATTGATTGAATATTTCAGTGAAGCGGTAAATTGTGCATTGTTAAAGAACTATCATTTGTCTGCCAAGACCTAACGCGACAGTTATTTGTAACCAAGATATAAATACATTCTTTGTTCTGGAATTTTATTCCAGGCAACTCTATTCCACTTTCGCCAACTTATTTGAGACAATGTTCGGTTTTTGATTTTTTAAATTTGTAGTAAATTAGAAAAAAATTATGAACGATTGATTGTTTTTTGATACGTCTGTTTTAAGTATAACGATTATAAACCTTTTAAGCCTTAGACCCAGAATTTTTATGAAACATATTTTTCATACTTTTTTGTATTAATTTTAGACAAAATAAATGAAAAATTTTATATTTAACATTCATCTATGGTTATGAAATACAGCATAAAGCAATGGTGTCTTCTTCTGCGTTAAAGGTAAAATTTTCCAAACACGGCTCACTTTCAAACTGTAATTTTTCAAATTTGTATTTATTTGTAGTTATTTAGATCTAAGAGAAGCAATTCTTTAACATCGAATTTTTTTACTTTAAAAAAGAAGTTATTGATAAATTTTTGAATGTAAATGAAAAAAAAATTTTTTTTTTTTTCAAACTACTTTTTTAGAATTTTATATTTTAGTACAAATATAATTCCTATAATCTGTCAGATTTTTTTTAGAAACTATTAGATTGATTTTTAAAATTAAAAAATACTAAAATATATGAAAAACAAAACTGGTGTACCATCTGCATTAAAAAGTCAAGGATCGCGTGGAAAAATTTGAACGCTGAACCATAATCCTATGTAATTTCTCAGCGTTAAATATCATCGTATTTTGATCATGTTGATCCATAAGTATTGTGTAATCAAATTCAAGATTTATTCATACGATAATCTGGACAGTATTTCGTACCGTATTTAGTTTGCTTCAAATTTGAACAATATTATGGTTAAACCCAAATATCGCCAGAGTTTGGTTACAGACTTTTTGTTAAATATCCTGTTTTTATCAAAATTGGGAAAAATCTACTCATAGTTTTGAGAGTTTAGATTTATCATTAAATCGTTTTTTTCTTCTAGCGGCGTCCTGTTTTTGCCAATCTGTAAAATTACCTTTTTTTGTGAAAATGGTGTGGAGATATTGTAAGATATTCATAAAAATATTGATAAATGCGGAAAAATATTGTGAAAGGTATGTTTTTAAGCGCAAATATTTTTTGAAGGATTCATTTGTATGATAAAAAAATTTGGAGGTCTCATTTGTCCTATAAAATATTTTGTAAAGGGTTCATTTGTAGGATAAAAAAACTGTGAAGGTTCCATTTGTATGATAATATTTCGTGAAAGATCTGTTTTTAAGGCAAAATGTTTTGTGAAGAATCTATTTATGTGATAAAATAATTTTTGAAAGGGTTAATTTGTACAATAAAATAATTTATAAAATGTCTATTTGTATGATAAAAAATCTGCGAAGAGTCCATTTGTATGATAAAACATTTTGTGAAAGGTCTGTTTATATGATAAAATATTTTATGAAAGGTACGGTTTTAGGGTGAAATATTTTGTGAAAGGTCCATTTGTGCGATATCTAATTATGTGAAAAATCTATTATTACAATAAAATATTTTACTTAATTCTTAATTTTGAATAGGGAGATATATTACGTATTATAGGAGATTAAGTTCCAGTCGGTTCTTTTTCTCAATTATAATTATTGAAGAAATCTTTTATCGGAAGAGCGGCTTCATATGTAATACACTGTTAAGGATTTAACTATTTACTTTAATTAATTTAATTAAACTTATTCATTGAATTATTTATTTAACAAGCTGTTTGCTCACTGTCTGATTTCGAGTGACGTAAAAAATAGCAAACTTATCGTATTGCATGGATTCAGGGGATGTTTACATACATTGATTAATTAAATTAGTTTTGTATGATTTGACAGAGATAGTTAGCGAAAAAAATTAAATTTAATTAAAGCAATTTTTAATACCATATGTAATGAATTAGTGTAATTTTCATTACATTATGTTACTCTATAAAAAAATTGCTGTAGAAAGTATTGGGACCCTTAGTGCAGCCTTCGTAAAATCCATTTTACCGTAAAATTTATTTACGTAACTTTTATAGAAGTATTTATTTAGTTACAGTGATTCAGTGATATTACTGTAAATATTACTGTAAAAATTGCGCAAATTTTTACTGTAATTTGATACAGGGATTTTTACAGTCTATGCAAAACTGCGTTTTTAAGTGAATTTTAAAATATAAATTCTTGGCAAAATATTAATGTTTAACATTTTTGTAAAAATGAGTAACGTAGTAAAATGTAATAACTATTTTTGTGTGTTGGATTGTTTGAAGTTTTCCTTGTAATCAATTGTAATCAAACATGTTATCACTTTGTTTGAAATATTTTTGCAACGTTTGTATTTTATAACGTTTCAGTAAAGCAAATTAAATATATTTTAAATCGTATGCTTATCACAAAGAATTTTAATGGTATTTCTCAGATCAAGAGCAAGAACTTTGTTGCAAAGAACTTTATGCTCTCGCAAAATTTTTTTTTCCAAATTGGTTAAGAACAATTGCTATCTAGAACAATACTAACGTGCTAATTTTATGCAACTTAAACTACAATTTGTAGCTAATTTTCTATAGTTTGAAGCAAACTTTTTAGCTGCATTTTGCAGCAAAATTTGATACAACTTTAGCTACAATTTGTAAAAAATTTACTACAACTTTGGCATTAATTTGTAGCAAATTCGATACAACTTTAGCTGTAATTTGTAGTAAATTCGATAAACTTTAACTACAATTTTCGAAAAATTAGCAACAACATTTAAATTGAACCTTATTATCGAGAAATCAAGTTTAAGTTGAAATAATTTGTTTCATTAAATGGTTCGAATTAGAATATTAAGGTTGCAGTAAAAAAAAAGAAAAAAAGGACTAATATTATGGATTTAAAGTGGTCGAAACTTTCTAACAATATAAAGCATTTTGAAAATAAACCTATTTTTAACGAAATTTAGTAGGAGCCTAAATCGTACGCTGACTTTCATGGCGTTTTAAAATCCCCATTCTCTTTTTTTCCTTTCATTTTTGTGTTATAGAAAAGCGTGGGAAATAAGCAAAATAAGTTCAAAAGAGTGCAATGAGCCGCGATGGCTCAGGGGATAGAGCGTTTGCCTTCCAATGAGGTGAACCGGAATTCAATCCCGGCGATGGCTGGTCTATATGAATTCCGCATCCGGCTTGCACCGACCACAGTGCTGACGTGAAATATCCTCAGTGGTAGACGGATCATGGGTTATTCTACTTGCCGTCTGGCTAACCGTGGGAGGTTCTCGTGGTCTTCCTCTCCATGTAACGCAAATGCAGGGGTTAGTTCCATCAAAAAGTCCTCCACGAAGACAAATTTTTCCCAATACTTGATCCAGGAGTTCTCTTGTTTTCTGGATTGGGTTCAAAATTACGAGGCTACGAGGTTGAACATTAGTAGTCGTAAACCCAAAAAAATTGGGTCGGCTGTTCAACGACGGTTATAAAATAAAATAAAATGAAAAGAGTGCAATATATTTCAAAGATAAATAGTCTTTGAACTTCATCATTAGAAAAGCGCTGAGGTAATTATTACCCGTTTCGCTTGACCGGAACAACCGTCTGTTGCAGAAATATTATAAATAAATAAGAAAGAAAGGTTGATTTCAAGTGTATTAAGCATTCCCACAACGGTTTGTTGTATGCTAGAGAGATAAAGGAAATAAAGGTTCCGAAATTTCGTTACCAATGGCATGGGTATATGATCTGCCTTGCGCATAAGCTGCCTTTACTTTTTAGGCAAGCTTGCTTTCAACTGGTTTAGGCAGGTTTTCAATTGCCACTGAAGTTCAAATCCTAGTCCTTCACAAAGATATATAGCTCAATGACTCTTAACTACTTAGCCATCGCTACTTTGAATTTAAATAAAACCGTAATCGTAAATCGTTAAGAAAAAGAACAGGGAATTAGACAGAATTTTAAAATATGATTTAAAAAAATTGTACTCAATTAATTTAAACTTTGCTGATTTTTTTCCATAAAAATATACGCCGTGTTTATTAAAAGATTTATTGTAAAAATTATTATTTCGATACCTGTTGAATCACAATGTCGTCCAAATTTGCCGCAACTTTTATACAATCCCAGTTTTAACATAATTTTACAAATTAAACCTCTTTAACTTGTTTACTTGATATTGGTTCAATTTTTCACTTTATTAATGGTTACAGAAAATTTACATGAATTTATACACGAAAGATGAACCGAATTTTTAGAGTCAAGTTTTCATCCGAATTTCATCCTAAAAATTCTTTTGTAATTTTTACGAACGAAAAATTTTATATTTATAGTATTTTTTTAATCCAAAAATCTTCTTTCTTGTGTTCTAAAATGATGTGAGTGATATTATTTAGTAGGTAATATGATCTAGTAGTTTTTCGGTAAATAGCTTTGAGTTTATTTTGTTACAATCATTCTTATCTCTTTTTAACGAAAATTTATTTTTGCATTTTATTTTATGACGTAAAGGTATTAATAATTTAACATAAATAACCTATCATTATTTTTTTGTCATTTTATAATTTAATTTTTTAAAAGGGATCTTACTTCGTTCTAATCAATTATTATTACTATTATTTGTTTTTAGTTTTTAAAAATATTATGGTATTAAAAATATATCTCTTTATATAATTCTTGGAAATTATATGTTGATTAATATTATTTTCGTGAGTTTTATGGGTGTTTTAGGCGAATATATTGTTGAATTATAATGATTTATGAGGATATGAAAATTAAGTTAAAGAGCCCATAAATTTAGAAATCAGGAATTGCTCAATTATTGAAGTTCCGCAGCCTATGTATTTAAATTAAAGTTTTATCTCTATGGTATGTTCTGTAGTAGAATGTATTACGTGTACTTATTTCATGTACATGTTAGATTTTATTTTAAGCATACCTAAAAGTATTTAAGAGACGTTCTTATATTGTTTTTTTTATAGGATTTTATTTATGTAAAATATCACTAACTGTTTATATTGAAGGCTTGACTGAGTCTTAATTATTAGCAGTTCGTAGGATCTTGCATTAAAGCTTAAGATATATTTTAAATAAAAATTTTTTGAATAAAGTTATAACTAGAAAAAAATTAGTACCTTCCTTTTACATTTAAATTTATAAATTATTGGTTTTAAATAGAAGATTAATGTTTATTGTAACGCTTCTTCTACTTGTAGAGAATTAAAATAAATTTGAATTGGAAAAAAGTTGTAAGCCAGATTTTATAAAAAATTCACTGCTCAACTTGTAAATATAATTGCGTTTAATCAAAGCTTTCATTCTGTGAATAAAGTAGTCACTCATCTCTGAAGTATTTATGACAGTTACAATTTATTTATCTCTCAATTATAAAAGTGTAAGCATCATTTTAAATTGAACTCGATATTTTAATTTTTTTAAAAATCATTTTTACCTACTTTTGAAGGTGCAATTTTTTTAAATTAGTTTTCGGTCGAATTTTATATAGCTTTAAAAGAACACATTCGTTTGTAACATGTCCTTGTTAAAAAAATGCGTTCATTGCATATTTTTGACTGAAAATAAAGAATCTGTAATTTTTTTGTTTACTACGCTCTGTTTTCTCAAAAATCCATATTTTAGTTTGGCAATTTTATGTATTTTAACTGTAAAATTAACAGGCAAAGGAAAGGTGCTCTCATTCAAGCTGTTCGAAGGATCTGTCGTAATATAAAATGATGCTTTTTTGTGAATAATATGCTATTTATATGAATGCTATGAGTTTGTAACTGTTACTCAAGACTGTTAGGTCAAGTTTAGCCTATCTAAAGCTAGCGCTGTCTACTCTTATTTTGAAAATGGCGCAAAAAGTCAATATTTAGAAAAGCCACAGTTTCGTGAAATAACTTAAGTTTGAGGCCAAAGATGGTCGAGAAACTTAAGTTTGTGATCAAATGTTTTAATATTTAAAAAGTTTCTCCAATACTGCGTTACTAGGGCTTATAAAACATAGCAAAAATTGAGAATAAGGCAGTGATTTTGATAATTTTTATCTAGGTGAAAAAATGTCACCAAATTGGCGATTATAAAAGTTTCAAAGAACTTTTAAAGTATTTTAGCTATTTTTCTGTTCTTATTCTTCACGGTAAGATTATATACTTGGTTTGTTCGCCTTGCTTTAATTATAAGGCACTTAAACTACGACTTTTTTATTTTCCTTGGCGAAAGGGCTTCGAAAAACAGCGTTCTCAATGGGACAGTCACTAAGTTGGCGACCCTATTGGTGACATTTTTGAGTATAAAAGTTATATCTACCAACTCGAAGTTTCGAGGCTATGGTTGCATTAGAAAGCGAGATTTCCGAGAATTCTCTAGCTGCTTGGCGAATTTTCTCCTTTAAAAACGATTTGTGGTGGACCATTTTGGATTTAATATCTGAATCAAACTTTTGCTTATGCAGAATCATGTAGCCCCAGGACTGTAAAAAAGTTAACATTTATTGTACAAAGTTTTTCTTTTAACAATTTCTCAAAATCATTATATTGATTAAGCAAAAAAAAAAAAGCCTTGATACCAGGCCCGTAGCCTGGAGGCGGGGGGAGACCGTGGGGACAAATCCCCCCCCCCCCCCCCGAAATTCTGGGATTCAAACTTTTTAGTCTTTCTTTGAGCCTTTGAGCGGGATATTCTGGTTTATCCTAAAAAAGTAATCGAAAAATTTTCTTCAAATCCCCGTCGCATGTCTTTGTAAACTTTGTTTACAAATTGATATCATTATGTAATATTAATTGAATTATTATGTAATGTAATCGAAATTATTATGTAATATTAATTGAAAAATAATTATTATGTAATATTTTTTAATTACTAGTTTAACTTTTGCAAACAACAGAATAAACAATATTTGTTACAATGTTTTTTCCCCTAATTTGCATGTCTGAAACTGCCCTTGCTTCTTACCATACCCCCCCCCCCCGAAAAAATATCCTGGCTACGGCCTTGCTTGATACCTTAAGAGCTTAGTTAATAAAACAATAAAACATTATGATTAAATGTATTAAAGACAGACCGCCTTTGGCGACTAGTTTAATCTCTTTCGGAGTTCGTTGTTTTCGCGGTTCTTAATTGATCAACTTCAAGACGTTGATTAAAAATAATGGTTGTACGTAATTATTTGGAATAATAATCTCATCAATACAAATAAAATTTCCAATTAATCAAATTGGAAATAAAAATCTCACGCATGAATCTCTAGAAACTGCTGGGTAGCTCTCACGAACTCGACGATGCTTCATTGCTACAACTGTTAATTACTCGCCTTCACATCATTTTTTTAAACGTTTAACAATTGTTAAAGAAATTTTTCAAAGTTTGGTTAGAATTTAACTTTTATTTCACTCCATAACCATTTGAGAAGGAGTGTTTTTAGTTAAAATTGATCCTTTTTTTGTTGTTCGAGTTGGTATTTCTTTTATTGAATTTTTTGATTGTATGAAATATTTTTCCGTTATATAATGAAAAAGTGAGAATTATAAATAATAAATTCGTTACTATTATGTTAGTTGTTTAGATTTCAAAACTCGATAAACATTCCTCGGGTTCATTATTATCACTTTTTTTTATCATATAGAAGTGAAAATATTTTCAATTCATGTGAAAATGTAGAATTAAACGTAAGTTATTGTAAGCCTTTCAAAATCTGTTGAGCGTTCCAGAAAAAAAAATTAAATAAACGAAGACTTGAAAAAGCTATAAAAAAATAACGGAAAGAGTAAGAAATGTACATATTGCTGCGTTCTGCATAAGAAACCACATAGTTTTGACCTTCCAAGTTATAGCATGTTCCAATTGATAAAAACTATGAAACAATGTTTTTGTAAGCAATAAGCACCATTTTCTGAAACAAAATTAGCATGACCCTTGTTAATATTTCAGTTGTAATGGTGTCTGATACTTTTATCTTAAATGTTTAAATGATTCCATATGAAAAAATAGTAAATTTTTCCTTAACATTTATTCAGTTATGAGTTTAATATTAAGATTACAAACATTAATAAGCATTGTTCAAAGGCATAAAATGAATTGTAGATGTATATGAAAGGGTAAAAGTTGCTCCAAAAAAAAAAAAAAAAAAACTACACCAATTTAATGTTTTGATTGTTTTTAAAATTATTTAAATAATGTTGAGTTCAAAGTTAAGATCAAATTCTTTAAAAAAAATCTTGTTAAATAATATATTGTTAAATAATATGCTTATATTTCAAAGGCTTGAATATAATATTGTGCTATTCTAAATTTCATACTTTATTTTTCAGTTTATATTTAGAATTTTTTCTGTTATCAACATGAACGAGTTTTTTTATGCTTGCATCATCTTTTTATTCTAATAATTTCAAAATAAAATGCTCATAAATAGAAAAAAATACAATTTTCACAATTCATTTGAAGTGTATATTATTTTATTTAATGCTGTACTATTATTCATATTTGTGTGTTTAAAGCTTCATTGTGTTTTAAAAAAATGACAAAATGTAGCTTATTCTTTATAAATTATTAAATCATTAGTACTAAAGCGTACCTTTACTTCACGATTCTATGTACACATACGTATGCAGACAATTTTAGTCTCTTTTATCATTCCATTGTTTTTCAATGTTTTTTTCTTCAATTAAAAATAGATATTATCTTAAATTTTTATTGCTCTCCTTAAAAGTTAGCAATGATACAGTTGAAAAAAAAATCATTTCATAAAGCAAATTGATATTAATTACATACTCTTAAACCAGTGATTCTCAACCTTTTTTTTGTTGCGGCACACTTTTAACGATTTCGAAATTTGACGGCACACAATGAAAAAAATTAGATTAAAAGTTGTTTAATTACCCATTTTACACTGTGTTAAATAGTTTATGTTAATAATTTTGAATGTGAAATAAAATAATATGTACTACAAAAGCACATTTATTAAGGGATTAATTATTTATTTCGACCAATTTTTTATTAGTTAGTTACAGTTATTTATTTTTTGCTAGTTATTAATTGTTAGCTTGTTTTCTATAGTTATTAAATGTTATTTTTTTTTAACATTAACTGTTATTTTTTTGTGATTTCTTGTTAACTTCTTTATTTGCTAATTATTAATTGTTAGCTTAATTTTTGTTAGTTGTCCTTTGTTAATTTGTTTTTTATATATTTGTTTTTTTAGTTATCCTTTGTTAATTTGTTTATTAATTGCATAGCTTACTTTAATGATTAGCTCTTACAACATTTTTTAAACATTGTGTGTCATATACAATTTAAACTCCACCTTATTTTAAGATTGTCAGAGACAAGACAATCGCCGACGTTCACGCGGTTAAAGCGTGGAAAAAATATATATACACTTCAATTTAAACTTTACTCATAAAAAAAAGCATTATAATTTTTATTGTATCATTTCTAATATTTGGCGGCACATTTTAAGAATTTGGCGGCACACAAAAGTGCCGCGGCACAGTGGTTGACAATCACTGTCTTAAACAATAACTTTACATCACGTTGAATAATTGATTTTTATCTAGTAAAGATGAACTTATGAACATGCATTACAACACAGTAATTTTTCGGAAAAAATGATTAAGCAATTATAACTGTTATTTTACCGTATTCAAACAAAACTGTCAAATAACCATAAATGAGATAGTATTCAAACTGTTAATTGTGAGAAAAACCGCTTATTTACTACTTTCATCTAAATACAGTTAAATAACTAGAATTTTATAGCATCAACTAAGTTTACCTAATGAAGCCATTTAGTTCTTTGCAGCTGCATATATATTTTAGCCGAAAGGGCTAATCTGTCAATCTCATGATCAATAGAAAGGGCATATTTCCTCCATTCACTTTAACACATGAAGAGTTTCCAGTGCCATGTACTATTCAATCTGTATACCTGATCGATAGAATACGATACTCTCAATCATGCATAGATGGCAGCACCGTAAATGTTTAAAACAAAAAAGTCTAATATTTACCATTGCTCACGATAGATGGCACCACCAGATAAACTAAGTAGGCCTCTTTCCATGGCTTTTTTGACGAAACACAACCTAACACCAACGTCAAATTAAATTTCATTTTTACGGTTTTGAAACCATGCTAGTTGTAAATGGTTAAAAACCCGTATAGTTTTTTATTCACGGCTTTTTTAACCAATCTAGTTGTAAACAATTTCAAAACCTTAGAGGTTAAAAATGTTCTTTAAGGTAAACTTTTTCATTAATGACTAGTGCCATTTATTTTACCGTAATTTTTGAATGAAAATTCTAATATAATATAACATTAAGGTAACATTAACTACTAATATAACATTAAGGTAATAAAATTTTTATTTGCATGTTAAGTAGACTCGATAAGTAAAAACATAATGAAAATTTTCAGTTATTTTTTAACATATAAATATATTTATTGAATGAAATTCAATATTTTTTTACTCTTTTTTTTGTTGAAAATATTAAACGCTAGAAAAAGTTTTTATAATATACTTTTTAAAGCTTTAATTAACTTTGATTTGGGGCATAAAATGTTATTAAAAAAAAAAAAAAAAAAAAACTGGTTGAAAAAACAAAAAAAAAAAAAAAAACTTTTATTTTCTATTAAATGTTGTTAAGTAGAACTTTTTTTTAAATGGTGTTAAGTAGAACATTGCAAACCATAAATCATCGGAGTCTGAGAAAATAGTGGTTCGAAAAAATAGTGGTTCTATCCCTCAACTGGATACGCGACAATCGTTTTCTTATTCTGTTTTGTTTTTAATTTATTTATTTTATTTAAAGACCGGGAATAGAGCATAAATTATTCTATGCCAAACCCATTGTATTTTCATTGAAAGCAGATAAGTCTTAATTGCTCTTATCGATTTTTACAAATGATAGTTTAAAAGATAATCTTTAAGCATTAACCAAATTACAATTGATGATTTCATAGATTAATTTTCATATTTTTTTCCCCACTATCTTCAAAATTTTAAACCGGACTATTGACAGGTAAAATTAATTTTCAAATGTCATTAATAATGCCAATTATTTTAATTGCAATTAATTAAACTTTATTAATTTTAAACGCAATTAACTAAACGTCATTAATATTCGCTAATAGTTTTTTCCCCAATAGCTGAAATGTTTTTTTTTCTTCCTTTTCCTACTATTTCTTACTTTATACATATATTTTATTATCAGCAAAATAGTCGACATCTCTGAGTAATAGCAGTTCGTTTTTTTTCGTAGAAATTTCCTGTTTGTTTCTTTAATGAAGCAAATTTCTTATTTTGGCGTTATTTTAAATCGTTATATATTTTGAGCTGTTAGCATAATTTTCAGACTGTTGTTATACATTTTAATAATAACATTTTTATATGAAAAAGTAAGTTCAAAATTTAAGTTAATGTAAATATTTAAAGTAAATTTAGGTCATAAAATAATTTCAAATAATAATAAAAATTAAAACAATGATTTAAATTTAAACTATGAAAGGAAAGAAAATATGATTTAACTTTTAAATCTTTAGTTGGTTTAAAACAACTTGTTTTTATTTGTTCTAAAGACCAAATGTTATAATCTGTTTGCTTTGAAAATAAAAGCCTTGTTTAAAAAGATAAAATAAATAGTTTTAATCGTTGCCATGTATTAAAACAATATAGTGCTACAGGCGGTTTTAACAAAATAAACTTAATTCGTAAGTTTAAACAAGACAAATATTTGATAAAAGCAAACAATCTTTTAAACAAACAAGTTTATAAAGATGCTATAATACTCTTATAAAATAGTTATTTCTCATGTATTAACCTACATACAAATTTAGAGAATTCCAAATCATTGAGGTTAACAAAATACTATGTTCTCAAATATTTTCTTCCCTTTGAATCATTGTCCTCTCTGTGTTCTTACATTTATTTTGTTCCGTTTGCTTACAATCGATCGGTGATTTTTGAAAGAACTTCGGCGACATGTATCTGCTATTATTTTTTTTTTTGAATGTTAGTTTGTTTATCATTCTTTTTGTAATATTAAGGCAAACTTGTTGCCAAACGTTTTTCTTAAAACTTAGTTTCTTTCCTTTTTTTATCGTTTGATTTTTGTGTTTTAAATTACGAAGTCATTTTTATTTCAATTTTTCATTTAATGAAGTGCAGAGTTGGAATTGTGTGATATATTATTGTAATTTTTTTGTTTCCAGTATTATAATAATTGTTCATATCAATTGTTTAAGGCTTAAAAAAACGATACTATGATTAAGATTGAAGCTAACTTGTTAAAAAAAAAACTTATTCTTCGAAGTTAGTTTCCCTTTGTAATCGTTTGTTTTAAGTGTTTAACATTTTAATTAATTTGAAGTCGTTTTTATTTCAGTTCTCATCGTATAAACTACAGAATTGGAGCTGTTTGATCTACTTTTATAATTTTTGGTCCAAAATCTTATTAATAAAGATTAGGTTATTAAATTATCTTTTTATTTATATTTTTGATCCATTTTTGCTTGAAAAAACTTTGGCTGTTATGCAAGTTGTAGAAGTTGAACAAATTGTTAGAAAGTATTATGCGAATGCTGTTAATTCACTAGCTGTTTCTATTTAATAAATATAGTAAAAATTATGATAGTTTTACAGAATTTTTTATCTACTAGATAGATTAAATAAATCGAATCATTTTATTTTCATAAGTCGAAGAAAAGCTTCGTTTAAAATTCCGATTTTTAATAGTTATTTGTGAAGTTACTGAAAGGTATTATTCAGTGTTTTCACTACAGCGCGAGAACGCGAGAATCTCGCATATTTTTTTATATTCCCGCATTAAAAAATGATTACCGCGAGAAATTCGCGCATTCTATAAACCAATTTCAAAATTCGCGAATTTCTCGCATTTTGAAAAAAAGTTCTCATTTGCGCCATTTAGAATAAAATCCGTTTCACTTTTCTTCCTGGATCTTTTATTATTTTCAACATCTGCCCCATTATCTAGCTTCCCTATTTACCAGTATTGTTCAGAATCTTTAAGAACAACAGAACACCATCCTTCCGAACCTCTTTCAGAACGCATTTCTCTGCAACCACGTGTTTACCGTAGGTAAGGTTTCTTCATGTAAGATGTTCAAATTTTTTGCTCGTTAATGTAAGATGGACAAATACTTTGTAAAGCCAATATCTTCTACTCCGAAACGGACAAATGAAAATGAAACAAATGTGGGTAGAAACGATCAAAACGAAACAAATACGCATTTGAGCAACCTAATGAGAATAGCTGATGAAAAAGTAGATGAAGAACATTTTCCATATGATGATGCAGCAATAATATTCAATGCTTTATAAATTAGAAGATGTTAAAAATGCATTATAATTAAAGAAATGATTTTTTTTTTCAAGTCTCCTTGTGTGTTTTTTTTTTTTTTTTTTTAATTTTTGAAATCTCACTTAACTTTTTGAAATCTCACCCTGTTTTTGAGAAAGGGTGAGAAATTCTCACCCATTTTTTTTCTGAGATGAAAACACTGGGTATTATATATTATTTTTTTAGATATACTCTGGTTAATCTCATTAAAAATTTAGAAATTATAGAAATTAAAAACATTCTCTTTCATTTGACAAGGTGAAAATCTATTAATGTAATTATAATTTTATCTAGTAACTTAATTTTCATCTAAAGAAAACTGATTTGCCAGCATTGGTAATGTTTGCAAAATTTACTTATTTTCGTTGGAAGTTTGTTGTTGTTGACGTATGTCTGTTTAGGCAGAGGGGGTGCGATTGTTCTTGTTTTCCAGTGGCGCCATCTATGGCCAAGAATTCGACTTCTGCCACACCATACGTTGCACCCGTTTATAGGGCTGACCCATTCATGCATCCATTCATTCATCCACAGATCGTAATTTCGACCTGAATCAGAGAACGATCGATCTCCAATCCCGTACCCCTAGAGCAGTGTTTCCCAAACTTATGACTTTTACGTACCCTTTCTAAATTTTTCGTAACGCTGTCTACCTCTAATTAAAGAATGAAAGTATTTTTTACTATAAAAAATTGCACAAAAGTTAATAACGAGTGGTATCAACAGCCAGTTGTGATTTTTAACTGTTAACTCTGCAAAAAATAGCCAATAGAGAAATACGCAATCGTAAATTTTCATGGCTAGCTTTGTTTTTAGATTAAATTTTATGAAATTTTCGTTTGTTGCAAGATATTTCGCATAAGAACGCGTACCCCCTTTAAACTGTACCCGTACCCCTGGGGGTACGCGTACCACACTTTGGGAAACACTGCCCTAGAGGTATTGATTTGTTATGGGAACATGGAGGACTTTTGCGACTCAACAGATTTAACGTGCATCAGTCACTTTACTACGTCTTCGGCTGACGGGGTTCGAACCCACGAACTCTCGGACATTGGCCAAGCGCCCTACCGACATTGGCCAATCGCCCTACCGACCAGGCTATCCCGGCCCTTCATTGCAAGTTAAATGCAGTAATCTTCCTTATCTTTAGCTGAATTTTAGACGAGTTAAATTTTAAATAATTAATTTTAAGGAAATGCATAGAAACTCTAAGCCTTGAGATAGCAGAATTGTAATCCTCGGCGAAGAACTTTGGTTTAAATAATACAATAAATAAATAAAAAACTCAAAATAGTACTTTACATAAAAAGTAACTTCCAACAAACAACATTAGCTTCGTAAAATAAAAGTAATTTTTAAATGAAGTGAAAAACTATTTTTTTTACCTTATATTAAAAAAAAAAACGAACAATTCTATACTAATTATATTTCTTTACTTTCAAAGCAAATTTTAATGATTAGAAACTGGATTAACTTTACTACGAACTTCGTATAATTCATGTAAATCAGCTTATTTTTAATCCAATTTAACTAAACTATACGCCGTAAAGGAAAAGTGCATCATTCTAGACTCGCTTTAAAATAACCAACTTATATCATGGCATACTTAAGTTTCAGAATTACTTATTTTAAAATAGGGATAGTTTTACTAAAATCAATAAAACTTAATTTCTGTCCTAGAGTCTTCTAGAATATCTAAGAGATTTTCTTTGAATCTTCTGAGAAAAGTGTTTCACTTTGTTGAGAAAGAATAAAATGAATTTGATTATAAAAACTAAACTACTAATTCTTGCTGTTAAAGCTCAAAATATTTTTTAATGAAAAAGTTTTATGCAGATTACAATTAAAACTGACTTAACTTAAACTTATTATAATTTTGATTTTGTTATACTATTTCTGATTCGAAGAGCATATGCTTCTAATTAGGAAAAAAGAGCTTCGCAATAATTTAGAGTGTTTTTATGAATTACTTTTATGAATATCAGAGACGGTTAAACGTTATCCTTTAATTTCGTGGATTATTTTATCTATAGTCTAAGTTTATTGTATCTATAGTCTAAGTTGTTCATCTTTTGTCTAAGTTATTTTACCGATTCAACACTTTAAAACCTTATAATGTTCAAATTAGATTTTTTTTTTAATTCAAAGGGTTGTTAGTTTTTATTCTTCGTTATAACTTAACAACCTTAAGTTATAAGTTTTGCTATGGTTTAAAACTGAGATATATTATTTGGAGTAACATTTCTGCTTTAATGATATAAAATTTTTGTTATAATTATTGCAATGATTATTGTTCTCATTTTGTGTTCATATAATATTCAATTTTGTAAAATACATTTTTTTGGTTGTTGCTTTCTTTGCTTTGATAGCTTTGAACTTTTTCATAAAATTATTAATAATATTATACAAAAATAGACCTTTGCATGTTTTGATGCAATTTTTTCTACTTATAGATATTGTATGATAAATATTTGCTGTTTTTCATTTACCACTCCATTTGCTCATGTCGGTTTTTTTTTTTTAAATTTTTTTTTTTTTTTTTTTTTTTTTTTTTTAATTTTTTTTAAAGGGAAAAAAAAGCATTTTTAGACATGACGGGCATAAAATGTTCACCCTTAATGGTTCGGCTTTCGATTCAGTAACCATCAATTAAGGTTTTAAATTCACTTACAATCAATTATAATTATAGTAATTAGTTTTATAACCCTCGTTGAGCAGCCGACCTGATTTTGGGTTTACAACTACTAATGTTCAACTCAGTAACCTTGTAATTTTGAACACAATCCAGAAGACAAGGGAACTCCTGGCTCAACTATTAGGAGAAAATTTGCCTTTTGATGTGGAGAATTTTTTGATGGAACTAATCTTCGTTTCCGTTACATGGAGAGGAGGACCACGAGAACCCCCCACGATTAGCCTGACGGCAAGGGGACTCTATGAGATGTCTACCACTAAGGATATCACGTCAACACTGTGTTCGGTGCAAACCGTTTGCGGAATTTGTATCGACCAGCCATCTCTGGGATTCGAACCCGTTTCACTTCATTAGAAGGCGAACGCCTGAGCCATCACGGCTCTATAATAATTAGTTATAATTTTTAATACATAATTTATTCAAATTAAATCGCTAGTATTTTTACAATAGAAGTTATAAGGTAATTAAATTAATTTTACCTCCTATGCCATCGAACCTAATAAGTAAAGTGTCATGCCGATTACATGGTAATGCTCCATTAACCTTTCGCTTACTGCTGGTACAACTGATGATTCAGAATAACAGGTGCTCTCAAGTGCCATAGGCAAAAGGTTAAGTGTTAAAATGTAAATGCAGAGTTTTAAGACCAGGTTTTTCTTTATATGTATTACATTAACCATTTTTTAGAAGTTTTAAAAGTAATATATTAAATGTCATTTAAATACTTAACATACATACATAATACTTACGCCGATTGAAATAATTTAGCACTAAATGGAAGGAATGTACGTAATTATTGCATTTTAAAGTCTTTGCCTGAAAGCACAAAAAGAATGACGTAGTAAACGCGGTAATTAATAAAAATCTAAGAAATTTTAAAATCGAAATTAATTAAAGTTAAAGAACTTTCAAGTATTGTAAGTTATTTTTTCGAAGTATAGACTAATAATAATTATCACCTAGTTGTAAAAATCTCGCCAAATTGTCGATCTTTTAAAAAAGTTCATTAATTTTTGAAATAAAGTTTTTTGCACGTTCTTAAGCACGGATAATTCTTTACGGCATAAAGATGTATATAATTTAAAATTATAGTTTTTTTTAGTTAATCCTAGATAACTAAATTAAAATCACTGTTAATTTGCAACTAAACATTCGATTAATAGACTACCAATTAAAAACAAGTATGTTTCTATATTTCCTTTATTTATTCCAAACAAATTAGCGTAATTTTTAAAAAAAAATATATAATCTTTCAATTGAAAAATAGAAATATCGTCAAAATTATCGCTTGCACTCTCGGCAGATGTTAAAAATGTGTTCTCCATAAATAGCTTTGTTGCATTAGTTGCATACATATTTTGTCATTCTGCGCATCTTAGATGGGCGGAAAGTAAAAGTTCTGCGTTTATGCGCCGCATTTTTAATCGTGTCTCTTCTGTGAGCTTTTCAATATTCAAAATATTTTTAATGTTTAATTTGATGGAACTAAACATTCTTCTATTTGACAACGACTACAGCAAATCTCGAAAATTTACAAGTGTACAGTCGTGATTATCACCTTCGTATAAGTTATGAAGGTACTGTGAGAACATCTCGAATTCGTAAAACTGACAGATTAGTTACTAGGGTTAAAACTTATAAGTTGTCTTCTTTTTCTCATTCCTTCCTTGTCAAAAGGGCGTCAAAAAACATCTTTCACTACCAGCTGTTATTCGGCAGCTTTTCTTTTTTTCGTTTTGGCATCATTTTAGAGCACATATTTGGCATAATTCTTTACTCCAGATTGAGATATGTTACGAAACATTAATTAAATAAAAAACCAGTCGTCTCAACTTATTTTTTGAAATTTAAATTCTTGCATTTTCAAGTTTAGCTGACGTAGATTCATAGTTGGGACATAAAAAAATTAATTTCTACCTAGTTCAGGGGTGGCGAACCTTTACGCACCAACGTGCCATTTTTTCTAAAAAATTGTTTAATTTGGTTATAGACGTGCCGTCAAACAATTTTGACTTCGTGATTATTGGGAAAATAATAACACTAAATACTATCAACTCAAAACTCTTTCTTTACTGTGAAAAAGAATACATTTCGCAATGTCTCAGTTATACGCGTAATTCAACTTAAAGTAACATCAGTGTGACTTCTGTTAGTGCAGATTAGATGACAAATAACTTATATTAGGTTGTAAGATGTTATTTTAAGCAGGTCTGTTAATTTTTTTAGCTAGTTATTTATTGTTAGCTTGTTTTTTTATGGTAGTTAATTGTTTTTTGGCATTAATTGTAATTTTTTTGTTAATAATTGCTTATTTTATGCTTGTTTTTGTGAATTTTAATTTAATTGGTAAATTGCTTCACAGTGAACTTCGTGATCGGTGGCGTGCCCAAATATTATGTGGCGTGCCATAAATGGCACGCGTGCCATTGGTTCGCCATCCCTGACCTAGTTGATATATGAGGGTCATTCAAATGAAACCTGGTCTGTGCTTTTAACTTTGCATTAGACGTAATGGAGCGCCACGTAACTGTGTGTATGGCGGCACCATCTATTGGTAGAGAGACTGACGCATGCGCAACGTTTGACCTTGCTTAGTGGCAGTGTGGTTGCACGCCGAAGACAGGGTGGTCACACAAGTTATCGTTTACTACAGATCATGCCGGCGAGTAAGCAAGAACAACGAGGAGGGATTCGATTTTTAGCGGCAGAGGAAGTTAGAGGCCATGTACGGTGAGTACAGTTCTGAGTCGTTCAAGTGTCGTGGTTCAAAAGATTCTTTGTGGGACGCGAGTTACTGGAAGACTATTCTCTTCCTGGACAGGCACATCGTGTTATCACACCGGAATTGCAGCAGTTTCGGGGGGAAACGCTGGAACATCCACTGTACAGTCCAGACCTTCCGCCGTGTGACTTTCATGTTTTTGGATCTCTATTCGCGGACATCGATTCATAACGGACGATGACGTGTGTGACTCGGTCCAGGCCTGAATCCGACAGCAGCCTACTATCTTCTTCAGAGATGGAATCGACTGGCTAGTGTCGCAATGGGAAAAATGTGCCAACAGTTTTGGCACTATTTTTGAGTTTGTGTACAGTGTATAACTACATTTGTGAGTTAATAAAATCGTTACCGTTACTTTACACTAGTGATCGAGTTTCATTTGAATGCCCCTCATAGAATATTTTGTGCAGTGAAATCTTAATTTAACTCGAAAACATGCTATATTGTGGACATGACCTGTACCCGGAATAAACTTGGGATATATACCGCTAGATGCCAGCCGTTGTTGCTTATGAAATTGTTCGCATAACCCAACAATTAAGTATTTAGTTTAGGCTTCTTATTTTGTTGATGCTTTTTACCACACAATGAGTGATTCAGAGGGTATCTCTAGATGATATGCAAGAAAATAAAGTAGAATAAAAGTAACTATGAGCTGTAAAGGAGGTGACTGCAAATAATATGATACTTGATTTCAAAAGCCGGTGGCAGGAGCATTGTATGAAAAAATGCGTTATCAAAATGCTGCCATGGAAAAGCAAGAAAGGAGAAGCAACAGTTTCAGGTGTCACATTATAACTCTTTTACTTATAAAAGCACTAAGCCTGGTGAAGTTAAAAATAAAGTTGGTTCATGCAAAATTAATATTTAATCTGTACAAAAAAGTACCCTAAAAGTGATACCGTAACCAGTTATGGAACTATATTTTGTAAAAGTTGCCACTAGCCACAAGAAAATTGCAGATATCAAAAGAGCTTTTGCAATATAAACCAAATTAGTTTTTATATTTCTATGAAGAAATTTGTAAGTGACTCAGCAAAGATAGCAGGATGCGTAACGTTTTTAAAAGGTGCTTATTTTCGTTTTTGATAGCTCTTAAAGGAACTTTTTTCTTCGGGTGTTTTTAAAAAGTGCTTAATTTTCCCTTTTTTCAAAATGAGATTTTTCTTTTACCATGCTGATTTTTGCTATGAATTATGCAAAAAAAAACAATTCGCATTATTCTATTCAACGTTTTCACAATTATTTCAACTCCAATCTATTTTGGCGTATTATCAGTCCGTAGCGTATGAAAACACCATTCGTTTTACATGATTTAAAATTTGATGATTTTTGACAATTGTCAAAAACAATGCCAAAAGTTTTTTTTTCTTCTTTCCACATGATGGTTGACGCAATAAAACCGTCAATTGTTAAAAACTTTCCAACCCTGCCTAATTTATGATATTTTTTTAAAGTGCTTAAAAATATTTTTTGAGTGCTTGAAAAGTGCTTATTTTTTGTTGAATAATTTGGCTACGCACCCTGTAGTCATAATCCTAAAAATTTCTAAGTCTACACAGATATCTCCGAATATGTAGTCTAAGACCTAAATAAAGTCTTTATTTAATTTCTAAATGACAAATTATTAATATTTTCGCTTGTTAAAAATAATGTGAAGTATTCGTTTTAACGTTTTGTCCAAAAACTGGTCATCTTCAAGTTCTAATTATTTTTGAAACTAAAAATTTTAGAAGCGATGTTATTGCAGAATTGCCGTAAAATATTTTGTAACCAGTCATATTTTAATATCAAAAAATAAAAAAAAGCTCTATATATCAAGCTGATTTAACTATTCATTTTTTTAACATTTCCTCCGATACTAGTTTTGTTGGAGATGACAGGTTTTCGAACTCATTGATTTAATTCCTTTTTTGCAAAAATTAAACTGTCTTTCTCCCCTCGTAATTAGTTAATTACGTCTAAACGTCGCTTCCAGCTGTTGGAGATTCGATGCTAGTGTCTTATGTCGATTAATGGTATTATAGCGTACAAACTAAGAATTACTTTTTGGTTGTGATATAATACTGCAGGCAGGAAACGTTGCCATTGGAAGAATTTTCTAAGGATGTAGTGAACCTTAAGCAATAATTGAGGAGTTAAGTTTCTTTTCTTGGTCATTTCAATTAACCGCTTCCTGTCTACTAACAAGACTTTCTTCCAATCTTTGTTTTGTTCGATAGTGTTACTTTTGTTGCATTATTTAAGAGTAGCAGAGATTTAATCAAGTAGACATCCAACTAATAGTTAAGATTTAAAGTCAAATTTTACTTATATTCTTCTCTTATCTCCAAATGGCTATTATTTACCTTGAACTAATTTAAAATATCAGTTATTCTTACAGGGTTTGAATCAAAAGTTAAAAAAAAGGACAATAAATAGGTATACAGCACTATGAATTCATGCACAAAACTAA
This sequence comes from Parasteatoda tepidariorum, assembly GCF_982258835.1. NCBI lineage: Eukaryota > Metazoa > Arthropoda > Arachnida > Araneae > Theridiidae > Parasteatoda > Parasteatoda tepidariorum. The sequence goes on along the minus strand of NC_141761.1, from coordinate 89,228,854 downwards.
TAGGCATATATCGACACAATTAATAAAGCTAAAATAGTTTAATTTTTTAAATTTATTATTATTTCTACGTTATTGAATGAAGCAAAACACGTTTTTAGAATTCATCAGTGATAAAATATCATCAGTGGCAGACGAATCATGGGTTAGAGTCTCCTTGCCGTCGGGCTGACCGTGACAGAGTTTCCTCTCAATGCAATGTAAATGCGGGTTATTTCCATCAAAAAGTCCTCCTCGAAGGCTAGATTGTCCCAATGCTTAGTCTAAGAGCCGTGGTAGCTCAGAGGATAGAGACTTCGCCTCCCAATGAGGTGACTCGGGATCGGTCGATTCGAATTCTGCACCCGGCTCGCACCGACCACAGAGCTGACGTAAAATGTCTTCAGTGGTAGACGGATCGTGGGTTAGAGTTCCCTTGCCGTCAGGCTGACCTTGGAACGTCTTCGTGGTTTCTCTCACCATGTAACACAAATGCTGGTTAGTTCTATCAAAAAGCCGTGTACAAAATTAAAATTTCTCTCAATACTTGATCCGGGAGTTCCTTTGTCTTCTGGATTGGGTTCAAAATTACAAGGCTACGGAGTTGAACATTAGTAGTCGTAAACCCGAAAATTGGACTGGCTGTCCAACGACGGTTACAAAATGAAATGCTTAGTCCAAGAGTTCCCTTGTCTTCTGAGTTAGGTTCAAAATTACAATGCTACGTAGTTGAACATTGATAGTCGTAAACTCAGAACTGCGTCGGCTGTTCAATGACGGTTATAAAATTATAAAATCTAATTGTATAAAATAAAACAAATAATTATAATTTTTAGATTTTAATAATTATGAAAATATTTTAGATTTATTAATATCGTCATATGTCCCTGTGGAGAACATGGCGTTTGAATAAGCGGATTAAAATTTTGTACCCAAGTATTATGATTTACGCGCTGATGAATTATGTCAAAAACGATTACGTAGCTCTTACGATTATAATTACGCAATTTCGAAATTTTCAAACGGGGACACTCATTTTTCGTATAGAAACGTAATCGTTGCATTAAAATACCTAAAAAATATATATATGTAATACAAAAATTAAATACTTTTGTATTAATAAAAGCATTAAAACTTCATTCGTTTTCATAGAATATCTTTGGTAAAGGATAAGGGTAGAAATTCTATTTTGGGACTTCAACGCTAAAAACATGCCAATGAATAATAATTAGATTTATATTTCAAAAGAGAAGTTATTTTAAGATCTTTCACTTCCATATAAGGAAAGATTAAACGATTTTCTATGAGTAGTAAATACATTTGATGAGGCGTAAGAATACAGAAAAGGCAATAATGACTGGCCTCTTCACAACTGTTTATCATCCTATAAAACGCAGGAGCAATGTTTTTGCGTGGCTTTATGGTATTTCATGCTTACAAATTAAACTCAGTCAGATCTGACTGAAACTCTCCCTCTCCGGCTGGAGAGGGGTGAAACTGCTATTTCACCATCGTTTAGTAAAATAAAAGATTATGCCGAAACTGGACTCCTTAATCATGCTGTTTTGACTTGTAATTAATAAAAAAATATCGGTGTGGATCCACCGTTATTTCATATCTATAGTTGAACGATATTTTTAAACCAAGAAATTGCAAGAATGGACTTTCGCCAAGCGTCGCCATTTTTCGGTGACTACCAACGGGAAGAGAGTGAATTAAAACCTGTAAAAATAAGAGAAACAACTATGAGAATGTCAGACATGTGAGCACAGACAATTAATTTTAAAAAGATAAAATACTTTGTAATTGTTTCTGTTTTTAAAGGTTCTATCACGCTCTCTTCTTCTAAAGGTTCTATCACACTCGTTGTTTCGATAAAACCATTCGTTTAGTTTAGATATCAATTTTAATTATCAATGCATGTAAAAAAGAAGGTAAGCTTTAGTAATATGGGTTAGTACAGCCAGCGACAACACTATAGCACACTTTGTATTTTTTTACGAAAATTACAAAATTTTTGAAAATATTATTATTTTAATTTGATATATGCCTTTAACTTTCACGCAAATTCAATCTGAACTAAGTACAGGAATAAATTAAATGTGGAGTTTCGAGGGGATTTAAGATTAAAATTGACCAATTTTGAACCCAATATAGCGAACCTTGTAAAAAAAAAAAAAAAATACCAGACACACCCATCTCATTGATTAAGAAGCAATAAATCTGTAGTTACTTTATTTATTATTTAAAAATATTAAGGTATTTAAATGTCAACATTAATATATTTTTCATAAAACGATTGTTACACAATGTAGTATTACTGTAATAAATCTTTAAAATCACAAAATAAATGTACAAACACAGTATCTAATAGAGTTTTATTTTAATTAACAGAAAATTACTTTTATGGGGGTCGATGGAGATTTCGAGAAATTACATAGGGGTCGATGATCAAAATAGTTTGGCGACCCATGGCCTAGTGTCACAATTTTGTTATCTAAAAATATCCGAACTCCATTATAGGTTGCTTTTTTTTACAGCAAGGATTGCGTTTCAATCAACTGTAAGCACTAGAGCTACGCAATCGTTTTTATCATTCTATAGCCTTGAGATCGTAATGCCTGTGCACTAAGTAATGTTATATATCACCCTGCAGATTTGCATTAATTTAAAAAGAGATTAAATTATATATTTTTTTAAATTATTGCAAGTTTCAGATTTGGTATTATTTAATCTAATTTTAATAATAGTCATTAAAACATAACCATGTTGAATCCAGAGAAACACGTAAAAACGTTTCTCAAAATTTCTTTAGCCCTCTTATATAAATTTTTATTACGATTTTAATCAATTTTTTTGGACGTCGAAAATTGTTGTTGTAACAAGTTTGAAATTTTCCTACTGTCATCCAAAATTACTCAATAACTCTTCTAATAATTCCAAATTACTTTTCCGTTCCAATTTCAATTATTTAGAAGCAAAATGACACATCAAATTAGCTCTCTTCTGTTTCATTATAATTGAAATAAGCAGAAACGTTTCCTAATGAGTGCTATAATCCTTTTTACAATTATTCTCATTTTAGAAAATTCCCTAAAATATCCCTTTTGAGTTATTATCTGTAGAAGTTATGAATCCCTTGTTGAATAGAATTCTGTGAAAGACAAATATCCTTTAATAAAGTTAACTCTTCAATGACTTGCCTTGGAGCAGACATCCGGGTGATTGAATCAATAGTATACTATAAGGGATTAGGGAATTAGTTGGGGAGGATATAGGGAATTTATTTGACTGTGCGTTGAGAGCCTGTCGATTCAGTTAATGTCTCAAATGTCTTAATTCCTACTGTTTATAATGCATTTTGCTAGAAGTAAAAATGTCTTAGGGCTTTGTTGTAAAAGTTTATTTTAAGATTCCAATATTAATGCGTAGGAAGTCTTCATGCAAATTTTCTACAGGAAATATTTTTTAAATAAACTTTATTCGTAAAATGTTATTGTACAGTGTGCAAAATAAGAAAGTGAAAACCCTGAATAACTTTTGATCTGATGATCGGATTTTCACGTACTAAGACTCTATCTTACTGGTCATACTTTTTTTGTTGTTGACGGATTTGTGACCCTTAAAGACATGGAGAGTAGCTGCAATATGGAAAATATATAGGCTCATTATTGTAGGCAAGAAAGCGGTCAAATGTTTGAATCTATTAATGTCAATTTAACTGTTTGCGTATTTCGCAATAACTCGAAAATTTTTTATGCGAATTTAAAAAAATTTGCGCACAATTATGAAACGAATTTATCGAAACATTATTCCATATAAATTAACTCACATTTGCGTTTCATGGGGAGGAAAACATCCTACGGTTACCTCGACTGCAAAGGACTTACCACATCTTACCACAGGAATCATCTAACACTCAGGATATTTTGCGTCAGCACTGCAGTCTATGGGAGCCTGGAGGAGAATTCGCGAGCCACCTCTGCTTTTAGAACCTGCGTCATTTTCTTGGGAGACAAATTCTCTATCCCTTGAATATCGTCGCTCTAGTTATATCACTTAGAAACATGTGTTCACGCGTGCCTTTAAAGTTTCTGAAACCCATTAAAATAATAACAAAACTGCGTTTTTAATCGAAAGTATTTTTACTAATTGCATTTATTGCTTGCTGTATATCTTATCTCACAGATGCAGAAATCAACTCCTCATTTACGATATTAAGAGCTGCGTTTATAAAATACCTTTATTTTTCAGGATCTTCCATTGTTGGTGCTCCCAACTATTGTCACCGAGGACTACGACGCCAATATGGTGCTACCAGACGAACGGGCCACAGACAGAGAACGCATTCGGTCATTGTCCGGTGGGGCCAAAGCTACTTCCTCAACCGCATCATCTTCAGCCTCTAGTCGAGACTCGTCTTCTAGTTCCATAACGGGTCGATTCCGGAGACAGTCAGGTGATGATGCACATGACAAGAAGTCTGCGGCTGCTGTCTTCGATGTGTTCAGACCGCGTTCTAAATCAGACAGCAAAAGTAAAAAGCCATCTTTCATGTTCTCGCTAAGGTTAGTGTTATTCAGTGTGTTAAAATTTGTGTTATTTACTGCTCTTGTGTGTGTTATCTACTAATCTTATTTGTGCTATCCATTAGTCTCATTTGTGTTGTCTCCTTATCTTATTTGTATTATCCACTGATCTAATTTATTATTTGTGTATTTAATTGGTCTTTATATGTGTTTTTAATTTTATTTGTGTTATTACTTGATCTGACTTGATCAAGGGGGAATACAGTTATTGCCAATTTTTAACAAAATTGATTAGATCGCAAGCTGTTGCGTTATGAGGATTACTAAGCTATGAGAAATCAATAACATGGAAAAATCAGTTCCCCCTGAAAGTTCTTACACAGTGAAGTTTCGTCATGCTGTGGACGGTAAAAACGGTTCCTGTTCATGCGTACAAAAATATTTATTTAAGTGACGGCGACAACGGGAATGTTAGTAAGAAAGAATTGATTGAAAATAAATTTCGAGGAGAAAACGGCTCTCGTCGTACGATTTTCGAGGTTTTTATTTATTTATTTAACATCAAAATTTGTTAAATTTGTTTTGAAATTTTTTTGACAAATAAATACTTTAACGATATTATGGTTAAACGCAAATATCGCCAGAGTTTGGTTACAGACTTTTTGTTAAATATCCTGTTTTAATGAAAATTGTGAAAAATTTACTCATCGTTTTGAGAGTTTAGATTTATCATTAAATCAGGTTTTTTCAGTCGTCATTCTGTTTTTGCCTGACGCCCGGTGGCTGAGCAGTAGCGCTTCGCGCTGTTGTGCCACAGGTCCCTGGTTCGATCCTCGGGATGGGCAAGGTTGATTCAGCCTTTCATCCCTTCAGTGGGTCGATAAATGAGTTCCAAGCATGCTTGAGAACTAAACACTGGGGGTTCCGCGTTTGGCTGACCACCTGACCGGAACATCTGCTCCTGCACCCCAGAGCACAAGGTCAAGAAAACTGAGATGGGCATAGTAGGCCTTGGCCCTTTATGGGCTGTCGCGCCGCTGAGTTTAGTTAAATACTTATGACATTCGTGGAAATTTTTGTATTTACTATTTCAATCTTATGCTTGTACAGAACATTCTTGAAAGAATGAATTTTTTTTATTTCTCTCTTAAATCAGCTTTCATGGATGCAAACCGATTCTCCATCTTGGTCTTCGTTAATGTTATCCACTGATTATTTTTGTTTTATCTTCTGATTTTATTTGTGTTATCGAACTTCACATTGTCTTAATTGTCTTTCAGCTCGCTACAACGTTTTAAAGTTTTTATCTTCCTTATGTGAAGTGCCAGTATGATTTTTAAGGGCCCGTTAGAACCTGGTGTTGTTAAGAGGACGCTATAGCAAAGAAGAAACTTAAAATCGCGAATTCTATTTCACCTCCTTAAGTAATTTAAAATTGAAAGCATAGAAAAAGTGAGATCAGGGATACCTAAAGTAAGCCATGGAGTTTCAAATACTGAAAAGAAATTTTCAAAATATTAAAATGAAAATTAATTTTTAGGAGATAACTTAGGAATACGCTTGAGAAAGTTCTTCTCCAATAATTTGATAATTTCATATATTTTTTCAACATTTGAAACTTCGCGGCTCACTCTAGAATCTCACTTTTTCTACATTTTAAATTAGGTATGGATGTGAAACCGAATTTGTGATGAACAATTTCTTCCGCGGTATGGCATCCTTTTAATGAAACCAAGTATCATGCGTCTATGCATTCAGCTTATGATGCAGGCTATGAAGTTACTTTATTTGCATGAGCTTATATTTTTATTTTTTTAATTTTATAACCGTCGTTGAACAGCCGACCCAATTTTTGGGTTTACGACTACTAATGTTCAACTCCGTAGCCTTGTAATTTTGAGCCAATCCAGAAGACAAGGAAACTCCTGGATCAGTATCCTCAGATGTATTGATTTCTTACGGGAACATGGAGGACTTTGCGACTGGACAGATTTAACGTGTATTAGTCACCATTTACTACACGGGGAGCCTTCAGCCGGCTGGAATCGAACCCACGAACTCTTGGACATGGGCCCAGTGCCCTACCAACCAGGCTATCCCAGCCTCCGCATACACTTATATAGAGTGTCCCGTAATCATCACCCGTAATATATATTTTTAGAATTCTTATCAGAAATGACACAAAAATCTCTAAGCATGTAATAGTTCGCAAAGTAATATTTAAGCAAAGAACCGACCTTGTTTTAATAAATTATTTAAACCTGTTTAATTGCCTGATGATGTGTATATAATTATGCCTTTCAACTCCTCTCCATTTGGCCTGAATATCAAATATATTCTGGTATTTACAGTCCCGGCTTTCTCAATAGTACTTCATCAGATTTCGATATTTATTTTTTTTTCGCTTTATTTTTCGTTGCTTAATAATTTGCGACCCTCCTTTTTTTATATACTTTTTTTATTTTATTTTTGACAAGGATTCTAAAAATATATATTAAGCGTAAACACTACTGAACACCTTGCATGCAAAGTACTGAAAATTAGGATTGGGTCATTAAGGGTTCTTTAACTCATCGTAGTAATACTTTAAAATTTGCTATTGTCTTTTATTTTTTAATTTAGTTTTATACAAAGTTAAAATTACTGCTGTCCAAAGTTTCAACATTAAGAACACTTTCTTAGTCTTTAACTAACGCACAAATATGAGGAAAAAACTCAACTAGAATATTTTAATACGGTAAGATTTTTTTTTTTTTAAAAGTGTATTTGATTGAAGTAGGTGAATTAATTGTTTGGTACCTTTTTAAAAATAGTATTTTCTTGTAAATACGTTAAAAAATAAGGAAGTTTACAGTTTTGAAGGTTAATTTAAGGCGCGTGCAAGTTGTTAACGGGTTGTTTTATCTTAGTCATTTGTTATAATTGTAGCCTATCCTTTTAGAAAAAAATATTTATCGCAATGTGTAATTAAAATAAAATAATCGATATTCCGAAATTTTATAGATTGTGTCTTGCCTTTAGGGAAAAATGTCGTTTTTATTTTATAACTTTTTTTTTTCTTACTTGGAGACTACGTCACCGGCGCGCTTCCCTCACGAACCCCGTGATTACTTCTCTTTCAACAATGTCTTTTTTTTTTCCTTAAAAGTTGATTTTTTTAATCGAATTTTCCATAAAATATTGATATAATTTTATGTAACAACATTCTGATAATGTATTGTTGGAACGATTCGAAAAAAAATTATTAACTCAAGGTTCGTATAGTCGTCTTGATTATTACTGATTTTCTTGATTAGAAGTATTTTTAGATTTTTGTCATGATATTTCTGACTTTTGTGCATTTTTAGTACATCCCGTTTTCTACGAGCACGAATGCTGATTTTATAATAATTGATTTGTTGATTCGAAATACGATATTCAACTAACATATTTTTATTTTTATTTATAATGCTAGTGAAAATCGTTAAAAACATAGGAACAGTTCACAAATTATATGGTTTTCATTTGCAGATTTTAAAATCGAAAAAATCTTGAACTTGATTACGTATTTTAATTAAATATTATATCAGGGAATCTTAATTAATTGATACTGGGTATTTTTTTAACTAAACAGTACTGTAAAAATTTTCTCTATATTTGTCACAAATTATTATGAGTAGTTCAGTACTCTTCTAATAAACTAGTGCTGAGTAATTCTAAAACTAAAAATTAGTATATTTTATTTACATTTCTAATCGTCGTTGAACAGCCGACTCAATTTTGAGTTTACTGCTGCCGATGTTCTCTCCGTAGTCTCTAATTTTGAACCCAATCCAAAAGAGAGGGAAACTCCCGGGTCAATACCCCCAGTTGTATGATTTTTTTATGAGAACAAGGAGGACTTTGTGACCCGACAGATTTAACGTGCATCGAATCCACGACCTCTTGGACATGAGCCCAGCGCCCTACCAACCAAGCTATCACGGCCCTAGTATATTTTATTGTTCTTTTTAGGGATATAACATATATTCTGCTTATTCAGTCCTTTTGCTGAATATTCAGTTGGCCGAATGATTGGTCAATTATTCGACTGAATATTCGGCAAAGTATTATTTTCAAAAAATTTGAATCATCTAAAATCGTCTTTTTTTTTTCTTACACAACATTATTAGAAATTGTTCTTCCAGATGTATGCATTCTTCCACTTAAGTTCTAAAACTTGTCAATTTATGGTCTGAAAGACAGATGGAAAAGCGAAATTTGAATAATTGAAACCGAATGACTTTATACTAAACCATGAGTTTTGTAATGCTGATTTTTTTTTCTTAATAATAATCATTCAAGACAGTTTCTTTCGTTTTTATAACCTTTTATGTTTTAAAAATTGAGAACTATTTTTTTTATTTATTTTATTTTTGCTTGTTCTTCTGTTTAACTGTAGCGCAACATTTTAATGGAGCGTTTCTAATAGTCGTTTTTGTTATATTGTCACTTTTTTCCTGTACGGTAAGACTGATAACCGGTAACTGTGATTCTTACGTTAAAGTTATATTTAAAAAGTAAGAAATTTTTTTTTTTCTGTTTCACTTTTGTTTTTTTTATAAATTTTTTTTATCAGTGTTTTGATTATGACAGCATTTTTCAACGTTATTTTTTATGGTTACTTTTTCTAAAAATACAGCAATGTGAAAAAGTTAAAATGAGATTTTTAGCATTAAATCTTTAATTAAAAATTTAGAACTATTTTTATTATGACGCGGCAATTAAGAGTTTCTAACACATTTTTAACTTCACTTTTTTTTGTTGAAAATACGCATATATCTTTGCATATAATAAAAATATAAATAAGTAAATCATTCATTATATTGTGTTTTAAAATTACATTTATTCAGGAAATAAATAAAAAATATTTTTATTTGTTTCTCGTTTATAAACTAATAATAACTGAAGTGGCATTTTTTAAAATATCGATTTAGTTAGTTTGGAGCATTAAATTCCTTAACAACCGGCTCTTTATCGTATTCCAAATTCCTTCTGTTTTTATGATTGAACTTCTGCTCCCAAGTTTTACAACTGTCTGACATTTATACCATGCTGGGAGTGCCTACAAATCGTTCTAAATAAAAATCGAATCTCTCTCTGGTCCTCATAAAATCCGTCTAGATTTTTATGCGTTGCTATTTGAATCCATTATGCCGAAACTAGAGTTTAAATTCTATGTCTCAATAGAGTGCACTGTCTAGAGTAATAGTGTTTGTGAATTATAATTTAATTAAATCTACACTGAATTTAATTAAATATAAGTCTTATCTATTCCCTGACGACATTCTCTAGTGATTACCTTCTCTATTTCGACACGAGTTTAACAGCATGTTAATAAATATATGTATTCTAGTTTCCTGATCGCTTAGGTGTTTGTTTTTAACTCTTCGTTTATTTTAATCCACAAATTAAAAAAAAATATTAGCAATTACAGAGATAATGGGATAATGGATAAATGGAATAAATCTGCTAATTTTGAGTTCTAAATTTCTCTAAAAATGCTGTCAGATTTAGAAAATCGTTTTACATTTCCATTTGTAGTTACATGCAAACGTATTTATGAAATAGTAAATTATAAAATAAGGTTTTCAGGAAAGTAAATACTTAATTTGTTATTTAACTGCAGTTTTTATTTGTTTCTCGTTTTTAATAACATTAATCGTCATAACTTTTGTCGCTTAAGCAATATTGAATAACTGTTTGATTATGAATTACGATACTTACAACATGAATAAATGAGCTGTCAAATTGAAATGTCACTTTTAGCGATTTTATACTGTATTTGAGATGCAGTCGGTACGAAACTGGTTCTCTAATTGAAATGTTACTTTTAACGATTTTATACTGTATTTGAGATGCAGTCGGTACAAAACAACTGGTTCTCTAATTGAAATGTTACTTTTAACGATTTTATACTGTATTTGAGATGCAGTCGGTACAAAACAACTGGTTCTCGAATTGAAATGTTACTTTTAACGATTTTATACTGTATTTGAGGTGCAGTCGGTGCAAAACAACCGGTGCTCGAATTGAAATGTCACTTTTAGCGATTTTATACTGTATTTGAGGTGCAGTCGGTACAAAACAACTGGTTCTCGAATTGAAATGTTACTTTTAGCGATTTTATACTGTATTTGAGGTGCAGTCGGTACAAAACAACTGGTTCTCGAATTGAAATGTTACTTTTAGCGATTTTATACTGTATTTGAGGTGCAGTCGGTACAAAACAACTGGTTCTCTAATTGAAATGTTACTTTTAACGATTTTATACTGTATTTGAGGTGCAGTCGGTGCAAAACAACCGGTGCTCGAATTGAAATTTCACTTTTAGCGATTTTATACTGCATTTGAGGTGCAGTCGGTACAAAACAACTGGTTCTCTAATTGAAATGTTACTTTTAGCGATTTTATACTGTATTTGAGGTGCAGTCGGTACAAAACAACTGGTTCTCGAATTGAAATGTTACTTTTAGCGATTTTATACTGTATTTGAGGTGCAGTCGGTACAAAACAACTGGTTCTCGAATTGAAATGTCACTTTTAACGATTTTATATTTCATTTGAGGTGCAGTCTTTTAAGGTATTGCCCACATTGCTGCAGGAGAGTTCGATCCTGGCAACCGAATAAATAACCAGATTGTATACGCAACAACGTCTACGTTAAATCTGTAGTGGCTGAAAGTCGGTTCATTGGTTATAATGTGGAAGTACTGTCCACGTCGGTCAAGGTCATGTAGCATTCCGATCTTAGTTGTTGAAAGATATAAGTCTTGGAAAACGGGACTAGGTGCTTGACCGTGGTTGCACCAGTACTTCCAGGACTTCGGTTCTGATTTTACAATTTTGTTTCATATGCCCACTCTCTCTGTGCGTCTGTTCAGCTATTTTTTGAATATCATCCAATAATGTGTTGAAAATCTAAATATGCAATTCACATTTGTAAAAAGGATGTTTTTGTTTCAGATCTAGTATGATGTCCTCTGGTGGCTCTCTATCTAGATCTACTGTAGTGAGTCCAACATCGCCGCTGGCCACACACAGCACACCACCCGCACACAACCTGGTCGAGCCTCACAGGCCTAGGTCCGGTTCTGACAGTAGAGGGGCAGTTTCCAAAATGTTCGAAATGCTCCGAAACAGGTCACAGTCAGTCACTTCAGATCTCAAAAACAAAACAGTGAGTACTTTAATTATTTACATTTTGTGCAAAATAAGAGTACTTTCTGAATAACTCCACTCGCCAGTTGTCTCAACGGTTTCCGAATGGTGTTCCTTGGAACCAGAGAGGTTCCGTGAGTTAAGACTTTCTTTCTTTCTTATCTTTATATTTTAAAACCAGATATGATTTTTAAAACCTGTAACAGGTCTCTTTCAAAACGATTATTTATTTAATATTTAGTTTAGTTTTATGAAATCATTTAAAATAAAGTGTCAATAAAACGAAATATCAAATTTTATAAAAAAATTTCTTTCCAATAACAAAATAATGAGCAACAATATAATATATATTATATTGTTCATAAGTATTCTTTTTTTCCAAAATAATAGTCCTAATGATTGCGTCAGTATTTATCATCGAACTAAATTTAATATTCAAATTAAAAGAACCAAAATTAAGAATTTTTTTCATCCCATAACCATTCTCACCATTTATAACAGTTCATTTTCAACACCACAATTCAGCTTATTTTATCCAATTTTATTTTTGTATACGCTAAAAACTAATTCACTTAACGGAAGACAGACTTGAGAATTCAACTGCCTAACATAAAAAGCCTAATTTTAAGACTGTTCCCTGTAGCAGAATTTGTTTGGGCTTTCTGCGACAAACCTCTCTATCTACCACTAATATCTTTCTGCAAGATACTTTTAATAATAACAAATATGCATGGTACTAATTTAAAGTAACAGAAACGTTGTGTTTACAAAAAAAACCTGTTTTTATAAAATAAAATTGTTTTTAAATGAATATGTAATATTTTTTATTTTAATATCATAAGCAATATTCTAACATTTTGTAGGAGGAAAACACACTAATTATTTTCTTTTTCGCATTTCATAAATCATCATCACATCGAAAAAAGAAAACGAAAATTAAAAATCGTGAAATCATGCAAATCGGACTCGTTTAAAAGGGGTACTAACGCGTTGGTTTGCATAGTGGAGAGGAGATGTTGCTTGCCAGAGCTGGTGGTACCTCGTCTTCTGGCATCGACCATGAACAGCTATCAAACTTACTTCCGACGTTCCTTGACAATGATGAACTACAATGTTACGCTGTTTTAATTCTCAGAACAGGAACTTCGAAGTTACTTCTTATGGGAGATATTTCTAAGTTGCATAGCTAAAAGACTTCTCTAGACTTCAAATACACCACAAATCCTTTTATTTAATTGTCATATTTATGAATAGAGTACATCTATTGTTCATAGATTGTAGAATAAAACATTATCAAGTCCAACACGTGGACTATGTCCTCCCCTTGTGCTCCAGTGCGTATAAAATATTAATTTATGCAAAAAGCATACTTGAGATTTGTTGCAGTAAAATTTACGGAATAGATGATTTGCAATATGTTAAATTTATGAAGTTAAAAAAAGGAATAAACTTACGATGAATTATAACAAACTTGGAGCACACATGGGAAAAAAATTAAGTACGCAAACGCAGCTCAAAAAAAGGAAGACGCTGCACTCTCGAGATCTACGGGGAATACTGGTCTATCTCCAAAAGATAGCGTCCCCTCCTTAGCGGTTGCGAGAATTTCTAAAGACGAGCTAGGAGTCGAGCCCTAGAGATCCTGCAAAGGCAACGAAGAGGGCGCTCCTGTTGAAGACAGCCCAGTAGGTATTAGGAAAAGTAAACATTGTGGTGATTCCATGATCACACCAGAGGTGCTATGTTCGTTTCGACATTCTGTAGTTGCTATAACAAATAATGAAATAAAATTTTGGATTTTAAAAACTGTGTGGAAAAAAATGTACCTACCTCCCCCCCCCCCGAAAAAAAGCGATAGAATCATTGCTTTAAAAATTAAATATTCATATATGCGATTCGAAATTCACATATTGTCAGAAATATATTGAGATATTTAAACATCACGTGAAAATCAATATCAATAACTGCCAAAAATACAATCTAAACACTACATTGATTGGCAATAGTATCGGCATAAAGTGAACGCTTTAAATGTAATTATTTAAATGCGCAATTTAAATTTTACGTGTAGAAATAATATTAACTGAGAAATAACTGGAATTTTAAAAAACCCTTGAAATTCGGCAGGTCTAACAAGTCGAAAAAACGATGTAATCGTCTCATTAAAAGTGAATAATTGATTTAAGCCTATAATTGAATTGCAAAAAAAAACATCGGGATTTGTTTTTTTTTTTAAAAATGAAATTTCGTAGCAATACATGTCGAAAAAACGATTTGAATATCACATGTATTAACAAGAATATCGGCGCAAAACGAGCGTGTCAAAGAATGATTTTTTGAATCCGCAAGTCGAATTTTGCGTGCTGTAATAATATCAGTATATTTCAAAAATTCACGAAAATAAAAATAATAACTGAGCGATAAACGATATCGGATTTAGAAAAAAACAAATAAGAAATTCGTAGCAATAATTGCCACAAAAGAAATGGATCAAAACATATTACGATTTTAATGGGGGAATCGGCACGAGTTCGGAGCGAAAAAGCGATAACTCAAATGCGTGATTTAAAATTTTCATGTGCGTCGTTTTTTTTAAAAATACTGGATCGATTTTATTTCATCCTAATTAAAAAAAAAAGTAGGACGGCAATATTTTGCAGCAAATCTGAATTTGTAACAAAATCCCCACTCACAAGTCAAATTTTATTGAAATGTAAAATATGGTGTGCTTAAGAACATGATTTCTAGAACGGAACTATCGTTTCAACTTTAACGATTTCGTTTTTTTTTCCTTGTATTTTCTAATTGTAATTCTAGCTGAAACCAGTCATTAACGAGTTTTTTTTCCTTAAATATGAAACGAAAAATCACGAGCATTTCTTTTCCTTCCGATGAGCGTGTAAGGAATCTTTTGAAAAATGAAGTAAAAGTTTTATATAACAATGTATATTATGTAACAATAATTCTGGTTGAAAAAAAATCTTGTTAGACAAGAAAACCAAAATTTTTTAGTTCATTATTCTTTATTTTTTCTTTTTTCTCAAATAAGAATAGAAAAATCACTAACATTTCTTTCCCCACCGATACTCGAAAAAGGCATCTTTTAAATAGAATTTTTTGAAGAAATTTTTTTTTTTTTCATAATTTCTGCAGAAAAGGAAACCTAAATTTTTTACTTCCTAAAGCAGTGTTTCCCAAACTTATGACTTTTGTGTACTCTTTCTAAATTTTTCGTAACGCTGTGTACCACTAATAAAATATGAATGTATTTTTTACTTTAAAGAAATTCACAGAAGTTAAAAATCACAATTGGTTGTTGACACCACTAATTATTAACTGTTAACTCTGCACAAAGTAGCCAATAGAAAAATACTTAATGGTAAATTTTCATGGTTAGCTTTGTTTTTAAATAATTTTTTTTGAAATTTTCGTTTGTAGCAAGATATTTCGCATAAGAAAGCGTACCCCTGCTAGACTGTTCTCGTACCCCTGGGGGTACGCGTACCACACTTTGGGAAACACTGTCCTAAAGGAAATTTCTTTCTGCAAGAACTCTGTAACGTTCTGCGACAATGTCGCCGATATTCTGCTACGAAAATACTGCCATTGATGAAACGATGAAAAAATTCCATTCTTCACCTTAAATGTTTCTAAATTGATTTGTAGTTTTTTTTTTCTGGTTAGAACATTCACATATCTTTAGCTTATTTTAAAATTAAAGGTTTCGCCGGAAGAAGTTCGATCGCTTAGAGTTCCGTAACTGAAAAAAATTGGGAACCACCTGTCTAGAGCACTGCGATTGACTATGCTTAAGAGGTTAAAATATTTCGAATTGTAGTGTGGGTTAACATTGGAATTTGTGTTGGCTAGAGAAATATCAATAACTGAATCTTTGAAATACTATTTATCTTGTTTCCATAGCAACCGTGTGGCGGAAGATTCACAGGGCATAGTAGATTTAAACTTATGGTCATTCTTTTAATTACTTAATAAAAATTGAGATTAAACTTCTCTCAGTTTTCCCCCAGATAATAAAACAGGTTTCAATCATTTCGCTCCCGCTTTCCTCAATAGCTTTGTTAGATTTTAATAGCGTTTAAGTATCATCTCAGCTTAAATATTGATTTGCAACCCCCAAGAATATATATATATATATATATATATATATATATATATATATATATATATATATATATATATATATATATAAAGAGGCAACGATTACGGAACACCCTGCATGAAAAACTTTAAAAAAACTGCGTATGTAGTTTTTGTTTTTTCCCCAAATGTTTCTCGAGTTTTCTCACTTGAATATTGCCAAATATTTACAAAAATGCCGTTTTTGTTTACCTTTTTTTATGAAAATTTTAAGATAAGCTCCTCCCCCTAAGAATATTTAAAATATCGTAATTTGAAAGTTAGTTTTTTAATCATTTAACCAAATAATAAAAAAATAAATGATTCCAGTATTTGAAGATTCGGAAGAAATAGCCTTGATGTTGTTATTTCTTCCGAAGTTTTTATTTTTGACTTCAAATCGAATGAATTTTGTAAAGTTTTCTTCCGAGAATAACACGATTCTAGTTTTCGAGAGGAGGGATAAAAATAGTCATTTCGAACATTAGTTTACAGATTTATCTCTGTAAACAAGAGATCGTGGCTTTTACTGGAATATAATATTTTGTTAAGGAATGTGTTTTATTTCTGTAATTTTTCTCAGGTGGGGCATTATGGCTCATTTGGAGAAAAGTTATTATTGAATTGTGTAAGAATTTTGTTTCTTTTCCGTGATCATTTCGTCAATTTTTAATCCATAAAAGTATTACGATGCTTAAAACGTTGCCTGGAAATAACGTAGCAAAATGTTTTCTTAAAATAGTGTTGATTCCCCCCCGCCCCTATTAAAATGAGTTCTTTTTGTGAGTGTAAATTATCGATTTTGGTGAGAGTTTGTTGAACGGAAGTGACGTACAGCATGTACAAAATAAACGAACCACGCTGAATGACTTTTGATCTAATGATCAGAGCTTCACGTTCTAGGTCTAAAATGATAAAGATGGTGACCTCAA
The DNA here is from genome assembly GCF_982258835.1 of Parasteatoda tepidariorum. Classification (NCBI taxonomy): domain Eukaryota; kingdom Metazoa; phylum Arthropoda; class Arachnida; order Araneae; family Theridiidae; genus Parasteatoda; species Parasteatoda tepidariorum. The sequence goes on along the minus strand of NC_141761.1, from coordinate 89,212,101 downwards.
ATATGCTAATTAATTATTGCAGGCGATATTTTAAGTTACGAAATCAAACACAAAAACTAACTTTCTTTCAGTAAACATACCTTTTTTTTCCCGACGGATTTGGATTTCTGATCTCTAGAATATAGGAGTTGGTAAATATGGTAATATGGTAAATATTTGGTAAATATGATCCCAATAGTTTGGGTAGGAGAATGTTTCAAAATTTGGATCTCTTAATGTTTTGACTGATATTAAATAAAAAATAATTAATATTTACTTAAAGTTTTGCTTTGCAGAAAATAATCTTTTGATAAACGAATTTTATAATTGTGTGAAAAAAGTTTTCAGTTCACTTTAAAAGTTCTCGTGATATGGTGAAATAAACAAAAATTAACATTAAGAGGAAAATTACTATCGACCGCTTTCTTATTCAAACTATTGGGACCATATTTCCCGGATTGCGGCTACCCTCTATATTTTGAGAGTCAGAAATCCGAATCCTCCGAAAAGAGGTATGTTTAATCAGATTAAGTACATAAATTTGAATAATTAAATTGAATAATTTGAAATTATTCAATTAAACTATTCCAAATTGTTTATTGCATTTACGCAGATTTAGTTTCACTATCTATGGGGATAAAATTTAGATCTTTACTTAGTTACCATTACAACTTGATCTAAATTTTTTTTATAATTCTTTTTCAAAGTTAGGTTAATATAAAATTATTTAAATGTTTTTTTTTGCCAAACAGAATATTTAATATGTTGTTAAAAGTTAATTCCTAATGAATACTCCAAAATTTTTTATTGCATTTACTCAGATTTAGTTTCACAGTTTTTTGGGATAAAATATAGACCTTTGCTTGGTTAACCATTACAACTACATCTAAAAAATTTTATAATTCTTATTTAAAGTTTGGTTCCTATAAAATTGTTTAAATGTTTTTCGGCAAACAGATTGTTTAATTATGTTGTGTAAAGTTTATTCCCAATAACAGTTTTCTATTCATTATCTTAATTGCAAATTTTGACTAAAAATTGTTTCGTATAGTAAATGTTACTGATTTACTGTTTAATAATCGAAAGATGATTAAGTTACATACCATTTTCAATATGTTTTTTTTATGAAATTTTAGATAATAATGTTATATTATAGGATTACTTCATGCAATGAAAGAATTCCGCTTTTAATTTTAGGAATTTAATTTAATATAAAAATGAAAAATAATAATAGTACCGATATTAAGAAAGGAGGAGTATTACAGAAATACTTTTTAAAATTAATAAATAAGTTATAGGTAGAATAAACTTTTCAATGTTTTTTTTTCCCCAAAAAATCTTCTTCATACTTTCTTTTTAATTATAAAAACAAATTTTTTATCTCAATTTCTGCATTTAACTGTATAACTAGAAAATATTCTGAAACCTAATTCAATTTTAAGGCAATCATAAGATGTGGAATACCAATTAGCTTCTTAGATATGATTAAAATATAAAACAGCAGTTTTTATGTTTCATAATAATTTATAAATTTAATTTATAGATTATAACTTAATTAAACTTAACTTATAAATTATATATTATAGTTTTGCTTAAAATTCAATAACTTTTTACGGCTGTTTAAATAATTTAATTTCCTAGAAACTGATAGCTTTTCATAAACGAAATAAATTTATATTAATCATAGTTTAAGTCACTACAAACTGTCTAGATCTGAGGTCGCCAAAGTGGTCTAAATAGACCCCCAGGGGTCTATTTAACAAAAGCGGGGGTCGATCTGAGCCAGGGGGTCGATCCGAATCTGAAGGGTCGACTGGGGGTTGAAGAAAAAACAGTTCCTTATACACAAATCACACATACCTAAATAAGTATGTAAAATTTGTGAATTTCTTTATAATTGACTTAATATCAGTTTCTTCATAAAACATAAATTAATAAGCGTATATTTATTTTGGTGAAACAAGTATTTACGTACCAGCGCGCAGTGGCACGTACTCTGCACTTCTGGTTTATAAGTTATATGCATATGTGCGCTTGTCCAAATGTCACTTGTGACGAGCATTGACGTTACAAACGCAAATATCATACGCAGTTTCAGCTATCTTTGCAAACTGTAAACACTGTTGAATATTTGCAGTATCATTATTAAAACTTTTATAGTTTTGGATAATTAGTTATTGTTTCGATAAAACCATTCATTTAGTTCAGATATCAATTTTAATTATCAATGCATGTAAAAAAAGAAGGTAAGCATTAATAATATGGCAGCAATATATAATTAATGTACATCCCGCCACAAAACTATGGCACTCTTTGTACTTTTTTACGAAAATTACAAAATTGACAAATTTCAACAAAAATTAAAATTGACCAATTTTGACGAAAATTAAAATTGACCAATTTTGAAATCAATATAGCGAACCTTGCAAAAAAACATCCTGCGCACCCATCTCATTGATTAATGAGCAATAAATCTTTAGTTACTTTACTTATTATTTCTACTTTTTTATAATTACTTATTATTTAATAAATATTAAGGTATTTAAATTTCAACATTAATATATTTTGCATAAAACTATGGTTACACAATGTACTATTATTTTAATAAATGTTTAAAATCATAAAATAAATGTACAAACACGTATCTAATAGAGTTTTATTTTAATTAACCGAAAATTACTTTTATGGGGGTCGATGAAGTTTTCCAAAAATTATATAAGGGTCGATGATCAAAAATGTTTGACGACCCCTGGTCTAGATAATCAAAAAATGCAAAATTTATTTCTTATCGAAAAATAGAAAATCGTAATGAAATTTTTATTATTGAAAGCAGAATAATAATTTCGTATAAATTAAAAATCTTTGTAAGGTTTTATGAAACCAATCAACATTGTCATATGTTTGAGAGCAAATACTTTATTTTTCCATCCTAATTAAAGTAAGTCTGCGTTCTGGGTTCATTTTGGTGAACTCTGGTATAACTAAAACTTTAAGTATATCTATACGTTTGCCATTAAAATTCAAACATAAATATTTTATTTCTATGTTGATAAGGTAATTATTGTTTCTAGGGAAAGCTCTTCATAATTGAATATTTTAATTAAATTTTTCACTATTAATAGTCTACTATTACATAATTTTTTTCATGTTACATTATATTATTACATATTTAGCGATATTTAGTCTGGTTCAGAATTTGTTTCTGGTGTATGCGTGAATGCAATGCAATGAATAAAATAAGCTGAATTAATGTTTGCGTTATAATAAAAACTCAAACGAACTATTTTGAAATTTCACATTGTTTATCATCGTAAAAAAAATTTTATTGCTGAATTTAGTTTTATTTTGCATTGAAAAGTTCAATTGGGAATGCTAATGTAATTTTGTGTAATTTTCAAAATGTATTCAATACATTCTTTCCCCCCCCCTCCTCTTTCATTTTACTTAAATTATTTCAGAAAAATAAATAAAATATTAAAGAAATGACGGAATCTTGTCGGTAGTAGTATAATATTAGGCTTCAAAAATCATAGTTTCCTAAAATGAAGTCCTATCTTTTGGAATCCATGTAATCTTTCCCAGGTCTAGGATTCCGCGAATCAAATTTTGGAAATCTCTGATGTAAAGAAAAAGAACGCTTCTTTCGTCTTATTTTTTCCGTTCTTTTTAATTCCTTTCTTTTTTATTCCTTTTTTTTTTTACTTTTTTCTTCCGATGAGATGTTATGAAAAATGTGATAATAATTGTTAATGGACATATAAATTTTTAATTCATGAAATTGAAATTTTTTTCATGAACTTCTGTAAGAAAAATGCTCTTTTCGTAAATTTATAAAACTAAGTTGTGCTGTCGTTTTTTATTTTGTAAAAACACTGTAAATTGGAAACTACGAGAATTTTCCTTTGTTTTCTAAAATCTTTTTTTCCACAATTTTTTAATTTTTGAGCTGTAAAATTCTATTGAAAGAGTAATTTTTAAGCGATGAAATTTTATTGTGCTATTTGTTAATTAGTTGATTATAGGATTATAAAGTTATAAATGGGTTTTTATTTTTGTAATTTGAAACAAATAAAATCTACATTTTCAGAACAAATACTTTTTTAGTAGTGGAAACAGCATAGATTTAAAATTATGCACAATGCATTTTGAAATAATTTTAGTTTTTCTTTCAGTAATTCTTATTTAGTCTTGTTGTGCTGCCCTCTATCAGTTTTAACAGGAAACAATTTTAAGTTTTGGATTTTTTTTGCTTCATTAAAATAAATGCTTTTTATTTTATTTTAAATGAAATAATTTTTTTTCTTAAGATACTTAAAATTTTTTGAGCATTAGGCTATGTATGCAATATCTATTAAATATTGCTCACAGTCTCATTTCCCTAAAAATTAATTTACCTTTAATTTTTTCTAGTTTATTTGAGTTCCATTTAATCACTGAACAAATTGAACAATTTATGTAATGCATAATTCAGAATTAGTTTTTATCTGCATCATTATTTTTATGTTTTAGTGTATTTTCTTTTCACTAATACTTTTAATTTAAAAGTGTCATTACTAACGAATTACAAATTTACTGCTTACAAAATTTACTTTTATATTCGTTACTAGATGGCGCTCTAAATATTCATGTTAAAATTTCTGGTTTTTAATACTCATAAAATTTTCTATGTAATACAAACAATGAATATTCTTTTTCCTGAGAAAATGTAATTGCAATATTATGTAATTTTGCATTAGGTGTTCATAAAACGATAATTCAAATGCCCAACAATATAAATTTGATGTTTTAGATTTGGTGTATTGTAAATTATAAATTCAAAACCTTCCACTAGAAATTTGATACAAATAAATTGTTAATCAGTACGTATTTCCTGTTTCAATTTTATAAGATAAAAAATAAAAATTGCTAGAAGTTATAGCATTTTCATAGAAAAAAAATATGTGAAATTAAAATTCGATTGATTTGCATAATAAAATATTGATTTGCATAATAAACTCTTCGCTTATGCCATTTGACTCCTAACAGTACTGGAAAAAATAATAACGGTGGATAAGTTGGATTTTTTCAAAATAAGTATATTCCAGGTATTTTAGGGCTTGTCAACCTTTTGAGTATCAGTGTCACTATCTGCTGAAAAAAGGTACGTGTGCCATTTTCCCATCTCTAAAAAAACATTTTCAAAAAAACATAAGAAAATGTTATTTACAGGATAATTATGGCATTTTTAACTCAAAAAGCAAAATTTTTTCGTGTAATGTGGATGATAGAGCTTTTAAAAACAGTATGCAAATGAAACAAACGTAAAAATTTAAGGAATTTTGATAATAAAAATTTAGTTTAATCAGTTATGCTTTGTATAAAATAAAAGTTACTTTTAAATAATTGTTAAATTTTTAGTTCTGGGTTAAGTAGATTTTGAATTTGTTGTTTTCTTACCAATTTTCTTAATTTTACTTTTTGCTTATTTCCGTATCTCGAAAACTTTTGAAATGAATTGTAAAATTTTTGGATACAATTATTAAATTCGTTTACCCAAAGATAATTCTATGCACAAAAAAAAAATTATTTTATTAAATATTTATCTTTTATTATTCAATTTATTATATTCAGAAAAATTTGAATTGTAAGGCATACAATTGTAAGGTATACAATTGTAGGTATGCAAAGTATATGATTTTAAGTGAAAAAATACAACAGTTGAGCGTCCTGAAAAATTAAATTTAAATATACGACTTTTTAAACTCTCAGAAACTATTCAATCGATTTCGTTCAAATTTTGTATTTTGCCATGTTAATTTACATGCTTTAAAATGATTTAAAAATTGTCATATCTTACAATTCAAATTTTATCGACTATTTATAACAGGGGTTTCCAACTTACATAAGGCCGGGGGCCACAATTAAAAACACAAATCAAATAGCGGGTAGCAACTTTATCAACATTTTATGTAGGACTCTTATGTTTGGAGGAACATTAAATATTACTCTCAGATTTTTACCAAGTTGTACAAAACCTAAATATTGAATTACAAATTAAAATAAGAATTTTTTTTATAAATATTTAATTGTTATTAATAATATTTTTAAAGTTTTAAATAAATAATAAAAATTCGGGCTACAATAACTTTAATGTGCACTTATGTATTAAACAATTAATGTGCAACAGATATCTAATTGTTAAGATATAAAACTTTAAAACGGTTGGTCTTAAAACTTACATAGTAGCACACAAAATATTCAATGAGAAAATTGAGGTTTGTCTGTTGCAACCACCAGAAAATAGATATTTACATTTTAAATTTAAAATTTACAAATATGTGGTGTAAATATTTTCGTCCAAAATGAGTGGTTTCAAAAAGTTAAATCGGAGAATTCCTTCGAAAAAATTTCTGATACGCACATGCTAAATTATATTCACAAAATACAAAAAAAATGAAATAAAAAAGAGCAACATATACGATTAATTTTGTATTTGAGTAAATATTTTCTTGGATGCAAAACCTGAGAAATAAATTTCTTTTCACCGTTGATATGTTAAATTTCACAGAAACGAAGAAATTAGGTCTTTATTAACGAGAAAAGTAGTTTAAACCCACATAGATTTTTTTCGAAAATTGTCCGTAAAATAATGACAACTAATATATTTTAGTTCGCGGACCACGAAAAAAAACTTCGCGGGCCGCCAGTTGAAAACCCCTGATTTATAAAATGAAATGATAAAATTTTTTGAATATTTACTAAAATTTATTTTTTTACACTGAATTATCTTAAACAGATTTTATAATTGTGCATAGAAATTTTTCCATTTGTTTAAAAAGTTTTCGAGAAATGGTGAAGTAAGCAAAAATTAAAATTAACATTAAAGGGTCCAAACTTTGGATAGCTTTTCTGACTAAACTATAGGAACCATATTTCCCAAATTTCAAATTTTGGAGGTCAGACATCCGAAACGGTCGGAAAATTTTTTTTTATTCAGAGAAAGTACGTTCTTGTGTCCGATTTCGTGTGTTCTATTTAAATATAGTCTGCACTAGTTAATTAGCATATTTGAAGCCATCCTTTCAAACCATTAAGATTGAGTCCTAGAATGTAAAATCTGATCATTAGATTAAAAAGTTATTCAGTGTGATCATTTTTTTCTATGCCATAAGTATTGGCAGGAAAGAAAAGTTTACTATTTTTTTAGTCTTTAGTACTGTATCATAATGTATATATATATATATATATATATATATATATATATATATATATATATATATATATATATATATATATATATATATATATATATATATATATATATATATATATACACGTATTCTAACTTGACTTAGACCCCTATAAAACCACAAACGTTTCACTATAAAACACTTTCTTCCCTTCAAATAATTCTTATTTTACGCTATAAATTAAGACTTGACAATTTATTCGTATAAAATTTTAAGTGACTAAGTAATTTTCATTACACCAAATCTAAGAAATCAAATTAATATTGTTGAGTATTTGAATTATTGTTTAATGTGTACCTAATGTAATATTGCTTAATAATGCATAATAATATTGCATAATATCAATCAATATTTTTCTCAGAAATGTAATTATGTATTTCCGTGAAATGCAATTATATTTTTAAGTACAAATATATCTTTTCCTGAAATGTAATTACAATATTTTCTTGAAAAGAAATAATATACACTTAAGTGCAATTATGTTTTCTTTGAAATAAAATTATATATTCAACTGAAGTGCTATCATACGTTTATCCTTGAAATTCAATTATTATACTTTCTGAAATACAATTATGTATTATCCTTAAGTGTAATTATATAGTTTTCTTAAGTGCAATTATATATTTCTATGAGGGGCTATTATATATTTCTCTAAGGGAAGGACCCTATAATTAAACCCCTCCTCACTCAGGCTGCTAATAAGGAGAAGGCATTTCTACAGGGGAATTCTCTGTCTCGTTTTATAAGTTCCATACTGCTCAACTAAGTTTCTAAGCCATAGCTAAAGTTTAAACTTTTCTTTTATTATAAAAATAAATGAATATTTTTATTAATTTTGTTGTTGCTTTTCAAAATTAATTAAAGCGGAAAGGTAAGTAGCTAAATTACTTTATAATTAAATTTTTCTTAAATTCTTTCTTTTCGTATTTTGCACCACTGTTAAACATTGCTGGCTGTAAAATAATTGACATCAAAAGTGCATACTTTATTAAAAATATAGCATTATTATTCATTTTAAGCTGTGCTAATACATTTTATTTGAAATAACATATGTGATGTAAACAAGCTCTTCATTGCAAGATTTTTTTTTTTTTTGAGAAAAGAAAAATTCTAACTATTATATAAATAGTTACTTTAGTATTTGAAAGATTTAGTGTCTTAATTTTTTTTTCTTCAAATTCTGAACAAATAATTTTTATGATTGCATAAGTAAACACGTATTCTAATTTGATCATTAAAAAGAATTACTCTACATACACTATCACTTAATCCACTTAAAAAATTTGTTTTCCTTTTCAGTCCGTTAAACTCCTTTGCAAACATATTGTTGAATAACTGTATTATGCTATTTTGGATCGAGAAAAAAAATTCAAAAAATATATCTATTAATTTTTTTATTGGTTCTTTTTTAAATTTTCAATATGTGCATTAAAGAAGCGCATTTTTTAGCCCTTTTTATGCTAGCATAATTTGACGATTAAATTATCGACGATCGATAAATATTTAACAATTATTTTAATTAATTAGTTAAATTACAGAAAGGGGAAATTGAGAAATAAAAATTTAAATTTAAACTTTTTTTCTGATTTTATACCTTTGCATTTTCTCAATTGAATGACATATTTAAAAATGATCTAAAAAACTTAATTTCTGTATCTCCAAAAATCTTTGTATCAATCTTAAAATCAATGAAAAAATAATAAATTATTAAATAAAACTATTTCTGACCTGGTATTATGTTTAGTTTATCGAGTTTTATGTAATAAAATTAAAATAAACAAATAAATAAAATAGCGGCTAAGAAACGATTTTAATTTGTAATTTTATGAAGCATAGAGCTTCAGTTGAGTTATGATTAATACTGATTGACCATTAATGCTATTTGTTGGAGAAAAAACAAAGGATTCTGCTTACAATGGCCAAGGAACCATTGATACTCGTATTGTCATTAGGTTCACAACTACATCCAGAATTTAAGGTTCTCCAGATCAGCTGTTCCAAAATGCTGTTTCACGGAACCTTTAGGTTCCGTAGAAGGCTTACAGTGTTTCAGGATCCAATTAATTATGAAATTATAGGGCTACTGTGCTAGAATTATGTTTCTTTCATGTAATGAAGACGCGATGGAATGAGAATAGCTATATTAGAATTATAGTTCCTTTCTTGCACTAAATACGTAATAGAATGGGAGTTGCTGCATTAGAATTATGGTTTTTTTCATGTACTGAATGCGCGGTTGAACGAGGTCTACTGTGTTAAAATTCTTTCATGCACTGAATGCATGATAGAATGAGGGCTACTGTGCTAGAATTATGTTTTTTTAATTTACTGAATGCGCTGTAGAATGAGGGTTGCTGTATTAGAATTATAGTGTCTTTTATGTATTGAATGCGTGGTAGAACGAGGGCTGTGTTAGAATTACACGTTTCTTTCCAAAATTAAAGAATAATATTAAGTATTTCAAGTACTAAGTATTTCAAAACTAAAGTATTTGTTACAATGGAAAATTACAGAAAGACGAATAAACAAAACTTACCCTTCAAAACAAAAAGGAATCTCATTTGAAACATTTAGAATATCGCATTGTTTTTGAAATATTTATACCACTTTTCAAGATAAGTAGCAACTTCCTGAATAATTCAACCCCCTTATGAATATATAAACGTCTTCCAATATTCCTTGCGAGAGTAATCCAGTTTTGAAAAGAAGTTTTTACTGTACAGTTACAGTGTCATCTTTCCCGCGATACTCTGAATGAATTTCTGGTGGTATTTTTATTTATCGTCTGTAAATGCTGCAGTGAAGTTACTCTTTCAAAACTGTATGAGTGAAGATAGTTTGTTGATTTCCCCGGAGAATGGTGAAAGAGAAGCTAATGAGTTGTTAGAAATCCTGAAAGTTCGTTTTAATTATATTTACTTCTAGGGAAATATATTTGAGTTCTGTTATTTATGTTTTTTTATATATAATATTTTATTGTTAAAGATATTTAAATATTTTTATTCTTCTTTTGTAGTTGAATTGTGTTTATTAAAAAAAGTAATCTTTTAAAGATAATTTTATTATTTCTCTTTGATAGATTTTTCTATTATTCTATATTTATTTTGAAAACAAATAAATGTATTTCCTATATTTAGTTGCTTTCAAAATAAATATAAAAACTAAAAAAAAATTTAAAAATGAACAAATTAAAAATAATAAGCGAAAAAAAAGGAAATATCTGTTTTTCACCAGAATTGCGTTAGGGTGATAAGAAATATTGAGATGTTTTTTACATCTTTTTTTATTTTATATCAGCTAAATACCCGTTTTCCGAAAGGGGTAAAAGAAGGAACATAATCGATAAATCGGTATTAAGCTACACTACGAAATCGTGCACAAAATTGAAAAGCATATACGGATATAGTTAATAAAGCTAAAAATACATAAAAATCTTTGTTATTTATAATTATTTGTTTGACCTTATTTTATAAAATTTTATAGTTTCATAACCGGCATTGAACAATCGACGTGATTTTGAGTTCCAATGTTCAATTCCTTAGCCTTTGAATTTTGAACTCAACCCAGAAAACAAGGGAACTCCTCGATCAAGAATTGGAACAAACTAGCCTTCGTGGAGGACGTTTCGATGAAACTAACCCACATTTGCGTTGCATGGAGAGAAAAACCTCCCATGGATACTTATTGATTCGTTTAGGGGCCGTTCAAAAAGTACGTACACAAAAATGGAGAAATTTCAAACCCCTCCCCCCCCTTCGTACATTACCGTACATAAGGTCTTACTCCCCCCCCTTAGAGTACGTACATTTTATTAGTCTACCCCCCTTTTTCATAAAAATTAAAATAATTATGTTTTAAATAAAATTAAATATTTACTTAAGGAGAGTATAGGATAAAGTCAAATTTAAATTTGGTGTATGCTTATAAAGTACGTACTTTGTATAATACCTCCCCCCTCCCCATCGTACAAAACCGTACATAATAGCAAATCCCCTCCCCCCCTTCGGGATGTACGTACTTTTTGAACGGCCCCTTAGGGGAATTGTGTCGTAATGCAATTTTTGATGCCAATGATGCTTAATTACATTAGGTAATATGTACTTCTGGTATTACGGTAATTGGTGCTGTTTTTAATAGGTACCAAATATACTAATAAGGGTGCAACTGCCGACGCTATGGTAATTTATTTTTACTTTTCATTTATAGATCTAAGTACCGAAGGAAATTGCTTGATTGTGGAAAATTTTGACTGCAATGAGTTGGCCTAGAGCATCTCGCCAAATGTTTCTGCTTGCATTTAATCTTTATTTTAATGGAATAAACTTCTAAAAAAAAATTTTTTTTTTACCTAATAACGTAAGGCCATCGGAAGGACAATAAATATAAAAAAAAAGAAGAAAGTATTTTGGAAATACATTTATAAAAACCTCTTATCTTTAGTTATCTGCTTTATCTACTCGACTAATAACAGAGATTTTACGATAATAAAAATAACACCAAATAAACCACAGAATTTTTATTTGCTTTCGTTAAAAATTTTATAAAAAATTCTTGTAACATATTTCAAAATAAACTTTATGTAAAATGAACATAATACTTTCAAGATTAACTGAGACTATATCAACTTACACGCAATATTTTATTTCGCATTTTGTTGTGTGCAAACACTTAGAGAAGTTATTTGATTAAAAATTCCATTCGCTTCAAGAATATATAAATACGAAATAACAGTAGCCACCTTTCAAGCGCTCAAAAAGAGACGCCCATTTTCAAGACTTGTCAGACGTGAATGCGAAGAAACAAAAGTGAGTTCACATAATTGAATGAATCCGTGAATTATTTCAAATCTCTTTTTCCTTCTAATTCACGTTTGACTAGTTCTTGAAAATGAGTGCCTGTTTTTGAGCTCTTGAAACATATCTTCAGTCATTTCCTATTTATTATTTTTGTTAAGTGACTATTTATTAGTTTTGTTAAGTTTAATCAAGTAATATCTTATCTTTTCACTTTCTTTTGATTATTTATTTAACATAGAAAAGTTTTTTTTAAAATTTTTTAAATCTATTTTATTTATTTTTGCATTCGTCTTTTTATTGAATCAAGATGATTTGCTTTTGTCAAGTACCCTCATTGCCACTAAAAGTTCCATTATTCAACTTGATTTTAAAGTATCAGGGGTGATTGTGCTCCGGAAAAAATCCGGATTTCCGGAATTTTCGCTAACAGTGATCTGGAAGTTTCCGGAGATCGAAGGTCCAGACGTTTCAAAATATCATTTATCACAGAAGTTTCCGGAAATCAAATTTTCAAAGGTGGAACTTAAAAACACAGTTTATTTTATTTGTTTGTAAGGGAGAGCCAGAGAGATACTTTATAAGCTTATATTCATGATTAATATTCATTTTTTATCAGTAAATAGTTATAATCATAAACTCAAGAAAGAAAGACATATTTGTAAATTTTAATTACTTCTCCAGGTCATCATAGCTATGTGTAAATGGTATAGGTATGTGTAAAATTTTAAATATATTTTAAGTAAGCTAAGAAATATAGGAAAAAAACCTTGTTTAATTTTTTTTTAACTCAAGAAAATTTCCGGAATTTTGACTTGGGCTCACAATCACCCCTGAAGTATATAGGAATTCTGCAATTTCATAAATTTGCTATACTCATTTAAATTGTCCGTGTCATAGTATAGCTATCATAGCTACGTTCTTGCTGTTTTAATTTGCCGCCTAAAGATAGGCTTTCGACAACTGTTTGATGCCAAATGGCAATGGTGAGCTTGGTACCTTCTTCCACCTCGAAGACACTTAAAAAAGATTATCACACAGCACCTCCATTCGTAGAGATCTTCGAAGTTCAAAGAGTTATTAAAATTAATTTACATTCTGTAGCGAAATAAGATTAAAATAGTATCGTTCTTCGAAAAATTTCACTTTTTTTCTTCAAAAATGTCAGTCGGTACCTACTTTTATTAAGCTTAAGAAATTTTGTTAAAATTATTCTATAAAGTGATGAGAAATTTTAATGTTCAAGCTTACGATTCGGAAAAATACGCCTTTTTGAAATATTTTTTATCAAATGAAATATTTAAAAATATTTTTCTGTAACAATTTTTTGTTTTGTAGTATTTATAAGTTAAAATATATTAATCGACACATTTTAATAAAATAAAATAAAAGAGAAACTTAGAATTTTTTTGATTATTTGGTTTTTTGTAAAACATTCTCAGATTTTCAATTTTGCTCTTACTTTTTCTTCATTATTTCCAAAAGGATATTGCATATATTTTTTATTAATATAGGTTGGTAAAATATTTTTAGAATTTAAATTTTTTATTATTGAACTTTTATTAAAACACTTATTCTTATTGTATTTATTTTTTATTATTACTTTTCTGTTATTTTTAAAACGTTAAAAGTTGCCTTTTACTTTTTTGTTTTTATGAAAGTTTAAATTTGTTTTCGATATATTTAATCACTAAACGTTTACTTTTAGTATTACTTACATTTATTATATTTATTTATTATTGTTTTATTAGTTTTCCATTAATTGTTTTAATTTTTTCTCTTTACTATTTATACGCTTTTATTAGTATTTATTATGCATTAATTTTTATTATATATTTTTATCACTTTCATATTACAAATTATTTAAATTCGTTGTTGTTTATTTTGATATGAGTACAAATTGTTTTTTTAAAGTAAATGTTTTCGAAAATAATTACAATTTAAAGAATACGCTGACATTTTTATCAAGGAAAAAACTTCCTCGTGATCAATAACAGCTATTTTTTTGTTCCTCTCAAATACATTTAATCCTGCCTCCTTCATATTGCTCTTACCTTGACAACCGAATTGTCCGGAATCTTTTACTACGCTCGTGTGAGAGGACACGTGACATTAATACAACGCCATCTAGCGGAAGATCTCTTAAGAGAAGCCGGTGTAAGTGTGCCGGCTTACCTTATCTATGAGCATTGGTGGGGGTTGGAAAAATTCCCAACACTTTATTTTCTCTTACGGCTTCCACAAACATTATTTGTCATAATACAGCTGATCTCTAAACGATGCGTTTGTTGATATTTGTCAGGTATATGACGTATTATTACGGTATATTTTACGATTTCATACTGTGTTCTAATACTTCTTTTTACGGTTATGTGTGCAATACTTACAAATTGTAAGTATTAGTGTTTTCACTTAGTGCATGTAAATAACTGAAGATATATTTAGCTTTAAATTGATATCCAGAATTCGACATGGCTTAGGTTGGTTGTTATTTGTAGGATGATTTTGAAAAGTCGTTGTAAGGAATGGTTATGATAGGTAGAAAATAATAATTATACATCGACTTGTGTGTGAGTGTCAAAGTTATTAATTATCATCGATATGAGTACTAATAATCGTTATCATCGAAGATCTATACGAAGCCATTCTTTGGATTCCCAAAGACTTTCGTCTCAATTACAGTGGCTTTGGAAGGTATGGTATTAAATTTAGTGCCACTTTTATTTGAAATATTTTATTTAAGGAAAACTCAAATGTTTCTTTTAGGATTTTATTTTTTTTGGATTTAAAATACTCTGCATTTATTTGTACTGTGATAGAGACGGTTAGCTATCCTTTTTAAAAGTGTTAAAAGAGGGGGGCACAATTACAGTGACTATGAAAGGTATGGTATTAAATTTAAAAGCTCACTTATTTAATTTTTAAAAAAATTCTTTTATTTAAGATGAATTAAAATTCTGCTTTAAAGTTTTTATTTTTAAAAATTTAAGGTGTTAAATATTTATCGGAACCGTGGTGGTAAGGGGATTAATTTACCCTCTTAAGACTGTTTTCAGACAGTGTTAAAAGTGGGGGCACAATCACAATGGCTATGGAAGGTATGGAGCTTAAAGGTATGGGGTTACACATATGTAGATATACACCTATTTCATTTAAAAAAACTTTTTTGAAAAAAGGACTTAAACTTCTTTGGAGATTTTATTTATCATTAGAAATGTACAGTGTTTGTTCAAATTATTAGAGATGATAAATTAACCCTTCTAAGGCTGTTTCATTCGTCTTTTGTATAAGAATTAGGCTAAAATTATTGTTTAGATTTTTCACTATTTACAATCTATTTCGTTTTAATAATTTGTTACCCGAAAAATATCTTTTTTTTTTATTTAAACTAAACTAAACTAAATAAATAATACATTTATGCAAATTGTGCTTTTTCTTAATAATTTTTTTTTAAATTTCTATTTTTAACTTTTGTTGTTAAGTAAAATAATGTATAGCAAGCAGTTAGGCATCAAATGCATGAATGCCTAATGCAGTTCACTGAAAATTTGGTATTATAACGAGATTTTATAGTATCACTCATTATATATTTTTAAAAAAAACGGCCGAAATGGTATTAGGGGGACTGGAAATTAATGTCGTTTCGGTGCAATTAAAATTTGCTATCAAGATTTTATTTCTAATAAATTTATTCACCCTCGTTAGCAGCAACCTTTCAATGCCGTATCAAAAATGAATCAAAATGGATAAAAAAAGAAAAACGAACTTGTTTTTAAAACTAACGAATGTTTAATGCGCCGAAACGACATTACTTTCCGGTCCCCCTAATATTTAACTTTTAGCCATCGAAATCGATTGAGCAGCGGTGATTTTTATATCTATATATTTATTAAATGTTTCCGAGCAACTTATATCAGGGATACGAACTGCTCCGGACATGCCAAAACAATTAAAAAAACGGTAAATGACTACAAAGTAAATTTTGCAAATATTTAACTATTTTTGCTTGCTTTTTAAAAGGTATAGCATGACATAAGTACTATAAAGTGGTGAATTATATAAGCCTACGAATTATTTAGAAATAGTGGTGGATAAAAATCTACTAAATTGAATTTATTAAACCAAGAATCACAATGGATAAACTACCACTTTAAAATATATATTTGCTGTCTGGAGCAAGTTGGCATCTCTGTTATATTTTAATAATTGGTGATAATATAATAACAACAACAATAATAATAATAATGAAATTTGTATTTTCTCGAATATTTACAATAATACTATCCTAAAGATTTAATTTAATAATAAAAATCGATAAATTCATTATTGTGCTGATGTTTGAAAAATACCGCATATTATTCAGTTTTCTTTTATCTCAGCAGTAATTTAATAAACAATAGCAGCTACAATAAAATCACATTTTCTACTACCATATTTTCTATACAATCGCAAACCTATTTACGTCAACCTCAGTCATACATCATTATGAGTTTTCTGTATTGTCCTCTGACCACCTTTTACTTCTTTTAAAATTGTAGTCAACTGTGTATGTTTCATTTAATATTGTTTCATTTTTCCTGCAATTGTTTCAAAAGAACCTTTTTTTTCCTTTCCTTCCTTTCACTAAACTTCTTGAAATAGGTTTTTATTAATAACATCATTCTAATATTTTGTTTAACAAATGTTTTTTTTATATGCAACCTGTAAATACAAGTAAAATGCATGATAGAAACAAACACATTGCAACTCGGACTCTGGTTTTTTTAATGTATATATATATATATATATATATATATATATATATATATATATATATATATATATATATAAAAACCTAGTCCGAGTTGCAATGTGTTTGTTTCTATCATGCATTTTACTTGTATTTACAGATTGCATTAAAACTATAAGACTCTATGTAAAATCTTAATTATCAGGTGATACTATGCAGCTTTATTGTTTTTACCTGACTGAAACCTGTTTGTACTTGTTTACTTTCGTGTATCATTGGGTTAAATTAGACGATATATAATATAAATTCAAAGTTTGAATAAATTAGACGATATATTACATAACTACAGAATATTTATCACATCAGGTATTATATTAGTATATTATAATAATTAAATCAAATTATTGGACGCACTGTAGTTTTTTAATTATTGCACGTCTTACACCAGTTTATGTGCAATGCTTTTATGTTTAAACATACATGTAATCAGTTTTTAAACAGATTATGTATTTCTTATTTGTTTTCATTTTTAACTTATTGCATTACAATGTTAACCAATTGATACACGAATGTAAACAGGTGCAAACAGGTTTCAGCAGCGTAAAAACAATAAAACTGTATAGTATCACCTGATAATTAAAATTTTACATGGAATCTTATGTATATAATTACTGCTAAAATTCAAATGCCGTTAATATGCTTTACCTTCTGCCGATTACCTTAAGTACGGAATCGAAAGTTTTCTGTATTTTACATAGAAATTGTGCACATTGGCGGCTTCCTTACTTTTAACGTTTAAAAGTTTGTCTCACTTCCTGGTAATAATATTCTCATTTTATTCTCATTAATCAAATTTTCCTAATTCTCATTAGACTACAATAATATTTTAAACCCTTTGATTCTTTGTATTATAGTTATTTAATTGATTGATGATTGATTCTACCAACTAATAAGCTGATTGTTTTATTCTATTAACACGATTCTTTAGACATCGAAAAATAAATTAATAACGTTGTTATTTTCAGAAACATTAACATAGAAAAATAAATAACGTTGTTTATTTAAGCATACAGAAACTTTGACATCGAAAAATAAATAAATAACGTTTTAATTTTAAACGTACAGAAGCTTTGTCATTGAAAACAAAAATAAATATTTTTGTTATTATAAGCGTACAGAAACGCTGACATCGGAAAATAATAAGCCTACAGAAACGTTGACTTCAAAATATAAATAAAGAACATTGTTATATTAAGCGTTCAGAAACGTTGACATCAGGAAATAAATAAAGAACATTGTTTTAAGCATACGGAAACGTTGTTTTCCAACAAAGATCTTATTTTCACTCTCAGGCAGATTATCAATATTGCCTCGGTGGTACGCATGATGTAAGTACGCATTATTTGAGCGATATGCAGATTTCTTAGGTAATTTAACATATTAAACACTTTTTGACCCTTTAACGGAGCACTCTAATTAATCTGTACTCTACCTAGATTATCGACAGAATAATTGATTTTACACTTTAACGGTAACATATATGTAAATCATAATTTGCAAAATAAGCCATGTAAAATTATTGAATAATTGTTTTTTTTTGTTGGTAAATTTAATTTGAGGGGATGCAGACGTGATTTAAATAAACTCTTAATATTTTGTTACTATTCTTAAGCTCAAGGGCATTTAACTAATACAATTAAACTTTCTAAAATTTTAATGCAAATACAACATATAAAGACGAAAAAAGTTTTAATGACCTAAAATACAAATTCTTTTTGTGTCTATTATAATCTTGATAAAAAATAAATTTGTAATTAAAAAAAACTGAGATAATAAAATCAGCAACAGTTATGAAGTGAAATTTAAAAAAAAATTATTTATGAAAATATTAAAGTTAAACAAAGTTTCACTGATAACTACTTTTATAAACACGGATAAGCTAATTATTTTTTGGAGATACGGAAATCAATTTTTTTGTAAAAGAATTCTTTTCAAATTTCTGGCTGATAAAAATAATACGCTGAAAATAAAAAATTCAAGCGCACAATTAAAAGTAAACAGTTTTTCTTGTTTACTTCCAATTTTTATCATATTAATTAAATGTAAACGTACTCTGTCTTTCTATTTTCAATTTAATTCACGATTGTAGTAAAATTTTTTGGATTATTCGAAATGTAATTTATTTTCATAATTTATAGCTAAGCATTTATTTTGTAAATTTATTTTATTATATAAATAAATAACATTACTTTATTTATTTTTAGGGGGCATCTAACTAAGTTTAAAAAAATTATTTATATCACATTAGTTTTCTAAATTAATAAAATTAATAAAAAAAGTAATTAAATAAAAAAAGTGAATTATTATTGTGTTAATAGTAGATAACGTAAACGTGATTAATTAATAATTAGATGCATTTTTGTTTCTTTTTAATCGTTTTTGTTATAGCTTTGTAATTTTGTTAGAATTATTTTTGTAATAAAGCGGACTATATTTCTGTTAAATTGAACGGAAGTTATCGAAAATTATCCCCCTACAGCTCTCTTTTAAGATAATATTTTTGGTAAAATTATTGGATTTACATTCTTAATTGTTTGTATTAGTATCCTACGGGTTTTATATTTATGGCATTTATTAAAAGAAAAAAAATTAAAAGATTTTTGAAATTCTTTTTAAGGGGGGTCGGTGGGGTATATATCAACAATGCTAAAACTGACCTTTTTCAATGTACCTTTTATATAAAACTACTTATGATATCACTTTGAAAAAAAAAATTTTTTTTGGGGGGGGGGGTATTTGAGATTATGTATGAGGTGATGATGTTTTAGTGTTAAAAGTAATACTTTTTGAGTTAGGAAAGATTTTCGCTCAAAACTGTTTAATCATTTTAAAAAATTAAAAGCTTTCAATCTATATTTTTCTAACAAAAAAAATTCTGCTAAACATATGTATTAACAGACAGTTATCCCTATGTAAACATGTATCTGTAAATATTCTGTGAAAAAACTTTAGAGGATGAGAAAAGGTACTTTGAAATAGGTCAGTTTTAGTGTTATTGGTATATGACCTACCGACTCCCCTAGTAAATTATTAAAATAAATAAAAAATAAAAGTAAAAATAATAATAAATAAAACTTCGTTCTTGATTTCAACGTAAGAAATCCGATATAATATTTTTATGTATTAAGTAATGCTTTTTAATAGATATTATTATTATTATTATTATTATTAAAAAAAATATTTTTGATAGTTTGAATAAATTAGTTCTAATATTTATACATTAGCAACAGGAAATAGAAATACATATTATCTTTATTTCGTCTCTACGAACTTGCTTAAATCCTTAACATTCGTTATAAATGTTCGCGTCATAGCGTTCGCACTTTTAACGTTTTAATTTACCAAATGACACCTTACCAAATGACAATTTACCAAATGCTACCAAATGACAGGTTTCTTCTAAGGTTACCGAAGGCTTCTTGCTAAACATAGTTAAAATCTGACACTAATCAGAAAAAAAGTAAATCATAAAATTGTTATTTAGTATCTTTATTATCCACTAAGTGATGTGAAATTTATAGATAAAATAAACTAATGATGCGCAATTAAATTAGATCTTTGCCCAAAAAATCTCCATTTTTAAAACCATTATTCACCGAATTTTGCACGATTAACCAAAAATATATAAAAAGACACTTTATTTAAGCTTATACGAGCATTTAAATAAGACAAATGCAAGCAAGAAAAATATCCAATGGTCGCAGTTTTCTAAAATGAATAAAAAATGCTGTAGAAGAATTATATATTTCGTCTATTTTCAGATGAAGCAAGTTATTTAAACTATCGCGTCAATTTAAGTGATAAAGTTTAATTCTAGTAGTAGTACTTTGTTTAGGTCGAGCTATAGAATAGCCCAATGGGCTATTGGCGACTGCCTGGGAAACATCATTGAGGATCATCCAAAAACATGCCATCACAATTTTAATCCTCTACTGAGGGGGTAGCTCCCCTGTTTTTGTACTCCAACAAGCTGCCCGCCACGTTGAGCACTTTACGGTAGAACAGTTTAACAAGGATCAATGCTGCTCACCCTCGGACCCTTCGCAGACTCATAAAAGTGGTCACCCACTCTCTTTGCCAGTGGTCCTTGATTTCGGTGACTTGTTGAGAACCGTATCTTACGATTAGTTCATGTAGGACAAAATTTTATTTTTAAAACTGACAACGGTGTTTATTTGGAAATGAAAGTATAAATTGAATATTAAACACTTGTTAACTTTAAATGAACTCTTGCTTGTTAGTTTAATGTAAATTGGCTACTATATTTTAATTTTTTTATAAGACGCTACGAATGCTTACTATCTTATCTGTTTCTATGCATCAAATTTAGAAAAATAACCTTCTCTTTATTTAAAAAAAAAAAAAAAAAAAATTTAAACCATTCATATATTTGTTTAACATTCGACAATCATTTGATAAATTTTAATCGATCAATGTACTGCGTAGGTCAATTATTTTCGGTGATAATGTACAATAGAATGAAAGGTAAGTGAAATGATTAATATGTGTTTTTCATTATCAATTGTGAATTGCAATTCATTTATTTTTCTTTTGCTACTAAAACATTATTTACACCGCACATAACACGAGGAAGTATTTCTTTTTTTTTTATGTTCGATGATTTTACTTGAGTCAAAGCAAACACGTTTCCAAGCTCGACTCTTACTGGATTAATTTTGTGGAAAATGCCATTTGCACGAATTGTTTCTGTTTATTCAGCCTTTATTAGAAAATTTCGATTTTATTTTTATTCCCTTTCAATGCACATTTAGATTATATACCTTTACATTTTTTTCCCTTTTTTGGAAACAATTTTGTGCTAAATTTATGATTGTTATCAAAGCTATGGAATCGGTTGTTAAAATATCTCGACTTATAACGCTATCGAAATTTTCACACGAAACTAAATATCTAGTTCACTAGTCTAGTTCACTAGTACTAATGTTCAAACTGGGATTCGGCTTGAAGCCTATCCAGCTTTAGATCTATGGGTACCAGCTTGTCTGGAAAGTAAAGGTGGCTTGTACGCAGTGCTGATTACATTGCCACAATCATGCCGTTGGTAACGAAATTGTGGAGCCTTCCATGATCTCCCTGACCCATAGCGGGCTGTTGTGGTTTACTTTTACATATTTCAAGAAGTTACTTCGTCCCCAGATTTTGGCGACTCCTGTAAATATTTCATGGATTCCAACTCCGTAGCCCCGATAAAAATGGTTTTGTCAGAATGTTTCCAACAATTGGGTTGCAACTGATGTCCCCGACAGTTGGCTTGCAACTGATATCCCCCGCAATTGGCTTGCAACTGATGTTCCCGACAATTGGGTTGAAACTGATGTTCCCAGCAGTTGGGTTGAAACTGATGTTCCCAGCAGTTGGGTTGAAACTGATGTTCCCAGCAATTGGGTTGAAACTGATGTTCCCAGCAGTTGGGTTGAAACTGATGTTCCCAGCAGTTGGGTTGAAACTGATGTTCCCAGCAGTTGGGTTGAAACTGATGTTCCCAGCAGTTGGGTTGAAACTGATGTTCCCAGCAGTTGGGTTGAAACTGATATCCCCCGCAATTGGCTTGCAACTGATGTTCCCGACAATTGGGTTGAAACTGATGTTCCCGACAATTGGGTTGAAACTGATGTTCCCGACAATTGGGTTGAAACTGATGTTCCCAGCAGTTGGGTTGAAACTGATGTTCCCAGCAGTTGGGTTGAAACTGATGTTCCCAGCAGTTGGGTTGAAACTGATGTTCCCAGCAGTTGGGTTGAAACTGATGTTCCCAGCAATTGAGTTGCAATTGATGTCCCCGACAATTGGGTTGCAACTGATATCCCCCGCAATTGGCTTGCAACTGATGTTCCCGACAATTGGGTTGAAACTGATGTTCCCGACAATTGGGTTGAAACTGATGTTCCCGACAATTGGGTTGTAACTGACATTCCCAGCAATTGAGTTGCAGCTGATGTTCGCGACAATTGGGGTATAACTGATGTTCTCGATAATTGGGTTGCAATTGATATTCCAAGCTATTTTCCCCAATGTTAAATCAAGTAAATTGATTGGGACGTCTGGATGTTTCATAATAGCTAAATAAGTTTGAATCACTTATGTTAATGTGATTGTGGTGAGTATTATTGAAGTGAGTAATAATAAGTGGTTCTTGAAATTCACAGAGTTTATTCAATATTCCTTAGTAGGAAAATACAATCAGAGTTTGGAATTTTTGAAATGGAAAAACTAAATGGTTATTCAAATTTAGCTGGAATTTTGAATTGTTATTCTAAAATAAAAAATGTAACTAAATTCAATAGTTATTTGTGATATTTATTTAGCATTGATTATTCTACTTTTAGTATTGAAGTGTAAAATTTTTTTAATTTCATTAGTTGTTAGTCATCTAAATTAAGGATTAATTATTTTAAATATTTGTTTTATAGTTTAAACAGTAATTATATATTCTATAGTAATTTTTAATTTTTATCAAGAGTGGATAATTTAAATGCCATTTTTTCAAGTAGAAAAAAACAGTTAAAATCCATAGCGGTCTGTAATTTACGTTATGGATTTATTATTTTTATATAATTTTTAGAAATGGGGAAAGTAATTATAAATTTTTGATTTTTATGAAAGGTTGATTATTTTAATTTCTTTTTTGAAGTTGGAAAAAAAAAGAAAATATATATATATATATATATATATATATATATATACACTAGAAAACACAAAAGAAAATTAAGAAAAACAATGCAAATCCATTTCGGGCAAATCCGTGGCTAAAATTATGTGCAAAACAGGCAATTCATGCTTCTCTTTTCTATTTTATATTTTTTTCTTAAATAAATATTTATTTTCTAAAATTATTTATGGTCAATTTTTTTAAATTACTCAGTACAATATTACCTTGCGCACATTTCGGGCCCATCCTTGGTAACTAACAAATCAAACGCACTTCAGCAATGCAGTAAGAACGACACTTTAAAACAAAACTCCTCTAGTTATGCTCAATTTGCGCTTTTGTTTTCATAATTTGCAATCTGGCAATCTTGTTACGAAAATATTTTTTAAATCATTATTGAAAAATTTCCCGTTCATGTAAGTACATCTGAATTCGCTATTCGCTTTATTGATTTTGTTTTATTCTGTTTTTTCTTTTTCTTTTATTTTATTTTCTGTTTTTACGTGTTATTTTTACTTATTGTGTTCTATTTTATTTGTTGTAATTTTTGTAAGTAAATTTTTTGAGTGCTCCTCACACTATTGTATTAATATATTTTGCTTTGGCTATATTGATACAATATCAGAAAGCACTCTTTTTTGCGGATATAATCGTGTGAGCTGATAAAGAGATTATGTCTTTTATTTTCCGGAATTTTTAAAAATATTTTATCCTTTTTTCCCCCCAGTTGTTTATTTTTTTCATTATTATTTTTCTCCCTCTGTATATATATATATATATATATAAATAAATTATTTTAAGTTTTGTCTCTCAAAAGGTAATTCACTTACATAATAGTTTCTGATCTACATTAAGATTGGATCTTTTTTAATTTTATTTTTTGAAGAGGAAGAAATATTTTAACTCCTTAATAGTTAGTGACACACATTTATCACAGTTATTTTAATTTTTCGATATAGAATGGATCTGAATTAATCATTACTTTTAATTTTTTGAAGCGTTAAAAATATTTAATTTCCATGAGTAGTTTGTGATTTATATTGATTGGTAATTAAAGTAGAAAAAGTAGTTAAATTCCTTAATAATTAGAGATCACTGATTCTTTTAGTTAAAATTATCAAAGTAGTAAATGTATTCGATAATAGTTTTTGAGATGGATTGTGGCTTCAAAAGTTATATTCCAAAGGCGAAAAGATATCAAATCCTTTCATCTCCGTAAGCCATAATTGAAATTATGAGGTTAGTGCGCATAAATCTACATTAACGTCCTATTCCGCCATTTGAATTCTGAAGATATTAAAACTAATGATTTATAACAGCATTGTTTCAAAGAGCTTTATATCTCTAATCGCGTAATGTCTTAGTTAAGTATGTTTATGAAGTACTTCTATTTTTCTATTTTTTGCTCTTCTTTTCGCTGCGCAGTATTTAGTTGTAAATAATATAAATGCATTTTCTTATGTCATAAGCAAATACAGTATGTAGAAATTTTTTATTCCTTGTTATACAGATGTTGTTTTATTTTTATTTTTGCTTTAGTTACCTTGATATTAAAAGTATGCTTTTATTATAACTGTGTGTTCGGGATTTTTTTTTTTTATATTTAGCAATATAAATTTATTTTAGTAAGCAATTTTCGTCTGAAAATACACCCGTGTATAAACATTGTTTTTATAATATTAAGCAATCTGAGCAGAAAATAAATTTATATTTTATTTTTACCATCTTCCTTTCACAAAATATTATTTTAATGTGCGTTCGTTAACAAAAGAGGGATTTTGATATTTTTAAAAGTATTTTTACGTTATAGTTTGTTCTTCATATAGATAAGTATGATTTACGATAGTTATTGACAATAATAATATCGCGGCCTGTCCTAACAACGGTAAATATCAAATAATGTAATGCTTGGAGCGTTATTGTTCATTTGAGATTCCGATAACAATCGCGCTTCTCAGTGAATATAGTCATCCAATACAATATAATACCGTGGTCACTATCGACAACAATAAATATCGAATACGATATTATCATGTATAAAGATAACGTTTGTTTGGGTTACAAAAATATTGAATAATAGAGTAAACTAGTTAACTTGGAAATAAAGCATGATAGATCGTAAAAATATCGATGTATCAATAATTTATGATTCTTATATCACCCGCTAACATTCAGCTAATAATTTTCACTTATATAAGTTCCACTTGTGTTTTTTTTTCTCATAGCAATTTTCGCACTGGCCTAGAAACTATATAATATATAATATATATATATATATATACATAAAAATTTCGATATCGCTCTCATCAGCTTTCTGAAATCATTTAATGCTGTAAAAATGATTCGTCAAAAAACAAAATCATCCTAAAAGATCAACTTTTAAATCAGCTGTAAGTAAATATCGATACACGCGATAGTGTTATTACGATATTGGTCAGCATCTTTAAATGGCAAACTTGATTTAGATAAACTCATTCTAGAGTTATTTTCGCATGCTTATTTTTTAATGGTGACGAAGCAAGAGTATTGTATTATAAGTGCTAAAAGTGCCGTAAATGTTTTTAAAACCACTTCATGTCCTAGAAATACACTACTTTATGTCGTCTAAGTATTTATGTCCTAATCCACAGTGTATGCTCATCATAAAAGATCTCCATTATGATGAATTCGATGGTAAATAAATATCGTGAAATATCGATTTATAGATGCCATATCTATTCCGATTTGCTCAACGTATTTCAGTGTCTAACTTAGTTAAAACTCTAGATCTAGACCTACAGTCGCGTACTGAATTTTCTGTAGCCTCAAAATTCAGGTTTTGTGGAATACAAAATCCTGAAAATGCTTTTTAAAACCATTTCTAGACCTATATTCGCGTACTGAATTTTTTCTAGCCTCAAAATACAGTTCTTATGGAATGAAAAATCCCGTAAATGCTTTTTAAAACCATTTCTAGACCTATATTCGCTTACTAAATTTTTTCTAGCCTCAAAATACAGGTCTTATGGGATGAAAAATCCTGTAAATGCTTTTTAAAACCATTTCTAGACCTATATTCGCTTACTAAATTTTCTCTAGCCTCAAAATACAGGTCTTATGGGATGAAAAATCCTGTAAATACTTTTTAAAACCATTTCTAGATATGTATTCGCTTACTGAATTTTCTCTAGCTTCAAAATACAGATCTTTATATGGAGTGAAAAATCCTGTAAATGCTTTTTAAAACCATTTCTAGACCTATATTCGCTTACTGAATTTTCTCTAGCCTCAAAATATAGGTCTTGTGGAATGAAAAAAACCTGTAAATGCTTTTTAAAAACCACTTTATGCATTAAAAGTGATACATGATAATATACGATCATCATAAAAGTTCAACATTCCGTTGAAATCGGTGGTAAATAAAACTTAAGATTGGATTTGAAACGAGTAGAAGTAAAATAAGCGATCAATAAAGGATCAAATAACTGTGGCAAAGTGCCATACTTTCCTTTTTTTATTATCTTGGTTTCTTCTCCTTATTCTTCAAATTGCCCAAGTTTGTTATGGCCTTTACTTTCACGAGCTTTTATAACAACAAATAGCTTTTTAATTCTTAATCCAGTTACCGTACTTTCTCAGAAAAATCAGCATAACATTTAACTAGTATGTTGTAAGTATGTGGTTAACTAAATAAGGTGTATGTGGTTCAAGTTAGACCATTTCATCAGAAACTTGAACCGTAATACGGTGCAAGTTTGATATTAACTAGTTAAAGTGTTGCATGTGAATTTAAATTATTCTATCAATTTCTAGAACTATAATATGTTGTAATTTTGTTGTTAAAACTTAAGGTATCCCCGTTCATGTTTAACCATTCCATCAATATTTTGAAACATATGGTGCAAGTAACTAGTTTTAAGTGTTTCATTTCAAATTAAACCATTACATCAGTATCTAGAACTATAATACGTTGTAATTCTGTTGTTAAAACTTAATAAGGTATCCCCCCGTTTATGTTAAACCATTCCATCAACATTTCAAACCATAATATGGTGCAAGGATGTAGTTAAACTAGTTTAAAGTGGTTCATTTCAAATTAAACCATTCACTCAGTGTCTGTAACTATGTATACATTGTAAGTTTGTTGTTGAGGTGTTCCCGTTATTATGTTAAATTATAGATTCAGTATCTTGTATCATAATCCGGGTCACATTTGTTGCTAACTAAATAAGATGTTTCGATGAAGTTAAACCATATTTATCGTGTAAGTAAAGTTTAAAAAATACGATTTTATATAGTTTCATGTAGATTTTATATATGATTTTCCAATCCATCGTAGTTTCAAGACCAGTTCTCTTGTTTGGCGGTTTACCTTTTGGCTGTAGTTTTATCAATTTCGACATGCAATTTTAACATTTTTTCTAACATTTATTTTCTTGTACAGCTTATGCAGTTTAAAAAAAATTACAGAGCATCGTTGTACAGTATTTACAATGTCTACCAGATATAAATTCCCAAAAGGAAAGAATCACTTTTTAAGTTTCTATAGTTTTTTTAAACATTCCCCTTTAATCCTTTGATTGACTACAGTAAAAAAAATAAATAAAATATTTTTTGACTTCTCTAGTATGTTTTTTCTCTTTTTTTATAATAATAAAATACCTACTTTACTTTGGTTAAGGTAGTTATTTTTAAGTGTTGATAGTTAGCAAGCGTGCACAAATGTGTTAAAATTACATTATTTGCGTACTGTTTATTTAGAAAAATTTACGTATGTTTAATATCTGTATTTTAAAATCACAAAATATATTTTGACAGATAATAAGTGACACTAGTACATTCTCTTTTTTTTTATGAAATGTTTATATTATTTAAAACTCGTGCTACCAAGGAAGCGCATTTGAAAAAAGATAATAATAAAAAATAATGTACTATGACAGCTCTTTTCGATTTTGAATGTTAATCACATTTGAAATTTCAAATGGGAAACATAAATAAATTTTGTAAGCAACTACGAGGTTCAAGTATGGAATGTATAATTTGTTTGGTAATATTTATATTTTAGATTCTCTTATCTGCTTTTTTTGTCTTATTTAAAAAAAATTCTTTTTGAAATGTGTATAATAGAGTAAAGCAGTTGTGAGTTTTACTCTAAACTTGAGGCGTTAATTTTTCCTATGAAAATCGCTACGACTTCTAGAAAAGTCATCATGATTTTTCTTTATCCAAAACTTTTAT
The DNA here is from genome assembly GCF_982258835.1 of Parasteatoda tepidariorum. NCBI lineage: Eukaryota > Metazoa > Arthropoda > Arachnida > Araneae > Theridiidae > Parasteatoda > Parasteatoda tepidariorum. Next base: position 89,183,424 of record NC_141761.1, on the reverse strand, counting down.
TGTATTACGCTTGTATTAAAACAGAAAAATGTAGATTTATTTTAGCAATCAGATTGTTATTTAATTTAGCTATCCATTCAATTTATAATTTATTAAGTTTAAAATTAACATTTTTCTCTTTCTTTTACAGCTTTCAAAAACGGTAAATCTCATCTTCATAATTTAAAACGGTCTCTCTATACTTCCGATATAAGTATGTTCAGTTTGAATTGTTTTAAAAATAAACATCTTTCTCTTAAATAGCGTTAATAAACGGCGAATCTCGTCTTTGTAAGATAAAATGGTCTCTCTACTCTTGTCCAGTAAGTACATTTATTTTTAATCCTTTAAAAATAAGTATTTCTCTCTCACGTGAATTAAATAAACGGTAAATCTCGTTATCATAAGTTAAAATGTGCTCTGTACTCATCCGATATAAGTAGGTTTAGTTTGAATTGTTTTAAAACTAAACACCTTTCTCTCGAATAGCGTTAATAAGCCGTAAATATAGTATTAGTGAAACAAAATGGTTTCTCATCTTGTCCGATATGAGTACATTTATTTTTCAATTCTTTATAAATAAACATTTCTGTCTCATGTAGATTTAATAAATGGTAAATCTCGTTATCATAAGTTGAAACGCTTTCTCTACATATCCGATATAAGTAGAGGTTTAGTTTCAATATTTTTAAACATTTTTCTAACAAATGGCGTGCATAAACGGTAAATCTCGTTTTCATTAGTTAAAACGGACTCTCTACACTTCCGATATAAGTAGGTTTAGTTTGAATGGTTCTAAAAATAAACATTTTTCTCTCAAATAGCGTTAATAAGCGGTCAATTTAGTATTAGTAAGATAAAACGGTTTATCATCTCGTCCGATATGAGTACATTTATTTCTTTAAAAAATAAACATTTCTCTCTCAGGTAGAGTTAATATACGGTAAATCTTGTCTTCACGAGGTGAAATGATCTCGCTACTCAACCTATATGACTGGGCGGATGGTGTCCTTGGGGGAAGGTCGTGAAAATCTCACGTGAGGCTACAGAATAAGGTCGATCGATAGGAAAAACAATCCTCTATTGCTCTTCTAGCTCCTCTATTGAAGAATTCGCTGCCTATTTCAATCTTTAACATTTATTTCTTGAGGACTTCTTTCCTCTTATGTCAACGAGTGCTTCGCTTGATTTTATTGCATAAACGAATGTTATAACATTTCAGTTCGTTTAATTCACGAGTTGACATTGATTTAATTGTATATAATACAGCGATGAGTTTTAAAAGTTTATTTTTATTATTTGATTGTCATTAAAAAGGTACACACCTTTCTTAACAAATAATTATTAATAATAATTTAAATTTTAAAGAATTAATTATTATTTCTAAATTAAATTCTGATAGAAATAATAATTAATTTGAATTTAAAATAAATGATATAATTAATTTTAATAATTTATTATAGTTAATGCAATTATTATGTATTAATAATAATTGAAATATGACGCAACTAATTTTTAGTAGTAATGTGAATCCTGAGTACGTAATAATTGATAATAATTTGAATTCTAAATTAATAGTTATTGATTGTAGTGTGAATTTTAAACTAATAATTATTAATAATAATTTAATTTAAATTCCCAACAAATATGGACAAACAACAAGTTAAGTTTTTATTAATGTTATTAATTAAGATTAATAATGTTATTAATTAAGATAATAGCAATGAATTTAAATTCAAAATAAATAATTCAGTTTATTTTAGTTGTTTGTAATAGTTAATGCAACTACTATTTATTAGTGAAAATTTAAATTTTACGCAACTAATTATTAATTATAATTTAACTTAGATTCGGAACATATAATAATTGATCAAATTGTGTTTTATTTCTGATATAATTAATGATAGTTTGAATTCAAAACTAATAATTATTAATGATAACTTAATTGAAATTTCGAACAAATATGTTACCTAGTTAACTAGTCAAATTTATAATAACTAGTTAACTAATAACTAGTTAAATTTTCAATAATGTTTTTAATTAAGATTTTTTTTTTTCAAAATGGGGCAGTGGATACATTTTGAAATCTCGTTCCACAAAGGAAAAATCTGAACTCATATAAATTGTGAAAATTAAGCGCATTTTGCATTGATACGTACGTAATAGTGTAATGCGAGAATTTAATTGACTCAAAGCTTTGAATAATGTTATAAAATGCGGGTTTTATTGTAAAAGAAAGTAAACTCATAAATGCGATTAGTTTTTTTTAAAATTTTAATCCAATTTAGTTACATGAAATTTAGGTTCTAATCACTTTTAATTATTTCATGAAAATGATTCATTTTAATTTTTATTACATTCTGGGATATTTTGATAGTGTATTACCCCACATTTTGATTTTGAAACAAAATTCACACGATTCAAAATTGTCCTAAAAATTATTTAAATCAAATTTCTTACTATATTTCGTTGTACTTAAGACCTCCAATCAACGACGGGAAAGCCAATAATATTTTTAATTCGACAATCACTTTGTGAAAGCATATAAACAAAAGAACAAAACTTAAAGTATAATTTTTTTAATGATAAAATTATATCAAATGCTGTCCAATATATATGCTATTGGAGCTGCTCCTCCAGGAAGTCAATCTTCTAATTTGCTTTTTAATTTCATTATTCGTATAAGAACTCATCGAGATTTGGTTGTAAATAAGTTTTTGTGTGATTACTAATGAGTTACACCGAACTGTTAAAACTCAGAAACTACACTGTAAAAAATTCTTTATAAAATTGCGGTATAAAGTACCAACACTTTGTGTGCATCTTCCGTTGTAAAATCCATTTTTACCGTAAAATATTATACCGTACTTTTTACAGTGATACTTTTTCAGTGATTTTTACGTAATTACTGTAAAAGTTACGGTTTATCAGATTTTTTTGTTTTGTAACATATTCCAGTAAAGATGGATGATTTTACGTAAAAGTACCGACACCCTATCTGCCCGTTCATTTTACTGTAATTTGATCTGGAATTTTTTACTTTGTATTAGATTAAAGCAATAAGAAAATTTTCTTATTTCTGGAGAAATGTTTTAAAGAATATTCTGATACCAAAAAGTTATTGATGCAGACATTTATTTACTATACATCATTTTACACGAGTCACATACCTGCCAACTTTTAATCCTTTCGAGGATGATTTTTCCCAGTGGTAGTAAAATGGAAATTGAATAGCAATTTTTGGCAGAAACATACGTGTTATTTTCAAAAGCTTGAACAGGCAACCATGATGGTATCACATATTAATATGTATGCTTATTTTTTTTTTTGAAAATAGTTGTTGTCAAAATCATTAAAAATTAAGTTTGTAAATTTTACTACCACTTTAAATATTAAAAAAAAAAATTTTTCTCCTCCGCGCTTGAAATTCAGACAACCCTTAATGCTCGCCAAACACAAATAGAGTGACTTCGTTTTCAGTCACTTACTTCACTTTATCATCTGCTCTATTATACCTTTCGTTTCTCTAGCTAATTAAATATATTTTAAATTCAAAAACTGCTGTTTTCCCTGCAAAATGTCTCAAAGAGGACAAACTATTCTCTCAAAAGAGAGAAATGTCATAAAAAATGGCGCGGAATATCATCAAATTTATGAAATATTTAATGTTAAAAAAATGCTGATAAAGTTTTCGAAATAAATATTTTTGCCATACGATTGCCAAATAGCAACCTTCTCCCAAAAATGTCGAAATAGTATCGTCGTATACCACGTGATGAAGGCGGAGCCAAGTGCCAACTCCTGGTGAACGAGCTATAGCTCCTCTCACTTTGTTTAAATTTAAAAAAGTATTGGAGTAATTACGCATTTCATGTTGACGGGAAAAAAATAATTTAACAACCTGAAATTGAAATAAAATATTCTACAAGTACATAAAAAGTCATTAATAAATACTCACGTGTTTTTTGCGAATAGAATAATTAAGAAAATACATGAAATAACTGACAAAGCGCAATTTTCCTTATAGATGAGTAAATGTATAAACTAGTGTTACTTGTGTTTGTCTGTTAATACATTTCTCTCTTTAAAAAAATTATTTATTTTTTCACATTTCCTGAATAAACGAAACTGGCTACAGAGACTATTGACAAAGGCCATGTCATTAAGAGGCTATTAAATTAAATAAGCTGTCGCCATTAAATGAATTTTCCCGATATGTTAGAAATGTCACGTTGGTTTTAAATATCAAGAAACATTTTTAATCCCGGAAACATGTGAGCACACTTATTTGTTTTTTTAAATGTTAAATAATTAGACGTTGTGCTGAAAGAAATGTAATCAATACTTTATGCAATCATTTTAAAACTTTTAATGCAACTTCCTTTTAACTCAGGCACGTGTTTCACAAGTCTATGAGTGATCCGAGAAAAATTTTGACTTTATTTTTTTAAAATTTATTTCGAAGTTATTATTTTACTACAATAGATTTTGTTTCTTTCCCATTATGTCTGTTACCTTTCTTCATCTGTGTCACCAGTTGATATTGAAGAGACTGCGTTACGTAGTTTCTGGTAACTGGATAGTTCTCTAAACAAAGGTGGGACCCGTTACAGAGATCTGAATTTCAAACTTTGACTACAACAATTAAGTTTTAATTTAATTGAGAGTAAGATTTTTAGTAAATTTAAAATTCAGTCAAGTGATAAGAATTGGCATTATTTATTCCAAATTTTTTTCTCTATAAATTCCTTAAAAAATTATTTTTACTAACGATAAGGGCCGATTTTCCACTTTCATATGTTGTAAGTTGAGTTAATTTTACACAATGGCAACTAATATCCTTAACTAATGGCAGCACTTGATAAATTCTGCGTAAAAGGGTTTTTGAAAGAGTTGTGTAAATGATTCTTAGATATTTGATACATGTGAATGTGTATCAAACCTTTGTTTCGATACATGTCCGAATGTTACAATCGAAACTGTGTTTTCAAATGTTTAAAAATAAATTCATTTATGATTGTGTGCTAATATTCTTAATAAATGGCATCACTAGATTAGTTCTGCTTAAATGATTTTTAGAAAGAGAATGGTTGTGTAAATGATTCTTAGATGTTTGATACATTGGAATGTGTATCAAGCCCTTATTTTGATACTTGTTTAAATGTATCGATTGAAACTGTGTTTTCAATTGTTTAATAATAAAAATCACTTATGATTACAAGTCATGTTTTTTTTCTTCATATTTTATCCCTCCATATTATAAAATCCTGACGGCCGAAGACGTAATTTTTGGGTGATCAACTTAACGATAAATTTTGTCTTTCTTCTCAAAAACTATAATATTTAGAAACTAGAAATTAAGATGGTTTGTAGAAAAATGTACTAGGAGAACCACAAAATAAAAAACTTGATATTCAGTTATAGGTTCGGGAATTAAAATCTGTTAAACTTGTAAAAAATACCGTGCAAGTCATAAGACGACAACCGCATAGAACTTAACACACAATTTAATTTTTTTTAAAAATTCCATATTGTTCAAACTTTTTTCAATTTTAGGAGTTTTTTCTTGAATTATTTTATCGCTTTCTTTTTTTTAACGTTACATTTTGTTTTGCTGCGCAAAATCTAGAAAATTAAAAAATTTGAAATTGCGATTGTTTCTTTGAGAATTATTAACTGTTAAACTTATAGGTATAAAATACCATTTTTGGTCGATCTCTAACCCTTCAAAATACAACTACAAAGTTGAAATTTGTCGTGCTAAAAGAGCCATTTTTATGTGCTAACTTAGCCTTAATTTTGTTTCGAGATTCCAATTTTCTCGAAAATTTATTTATTTAGCTTTAAATATTTACTATTTATTTATTGTTTCGGAAAATTTATTTTTTTCTTTAGATCTTGGTTTCTTTATTTTTAAAGCTCGTGCTCCAGAGAATGAAAAGTAGCAGAGGAAAAATGTGCGAGAGAGAGTGGTTAATGTTGCTAGACATAATCTTTACATTTATCTATCGAAATTTTTTTTAATGAAATAATTAATTAATAAAAACCTAAGAGATCAATAAAAACACGTGCGGGGAAGAAAAAAAATTGACTTTTCAAAATAAATTATCAACAAATTCAAAATCCCACTAATATTGAGTGAGAACTTAAATTTGTTTGATAACAGTTATAAATGCTTGTAAATGTAAACATAGCTTCTGTGTTTCTGATAAGTTTTTTTGAAGTGTTTCTGAAAGATAAGTTTAGATTATGTTATCTACAGTGAATGATGACACCTGTTTGACTTTCTTATCTTTATTATTGAAGTTCATAGGCAGGAGTACAGGAATGAGCTCTACAGTTTCTAATTTTTTTTTTTAGTGCTTTATTATTTTTTTTTACATTAAATTAAGAAGAAAATTAAGAATTTATTTAAATTATAATTTCGGTATTAATATTATTCAGTGAGTCGAAAAAAAAGTTCACCCTGAATAAATTTTGATCTAATAATCGAATGTTCACGTTCGAAGGCTCTAATTCAATGGTTCGAGGGGGTGACCTCAAATATGCTAATTAATTAGTGCAGACGATATTTTATGTTACCAAATCAGGCACAAAAACGTATTTTCTCTGAATAAACATAACTTTTTTTTCAACGGATTTGGATTTCTGACCCCCAAAATATAGGGGTAATTGCAATTTTGGAAATATGTTCCCCAAAGTTTGGTCGGGAGAGCGATCCAAAGTTTGGACCTCATAAATGTTACTTTTACTTTTTGCGTATTACGCCAGACACCAAGAACTTTTTAAGAGAATTGAAAATTTTTTTCACATGATTATTAAATTCGTTTATCTAAAGATTATTCCACACAAAAATTAACTTATGGTGAATATTTATAATTTTTAAATATTTTATTTAGTAATAGACGAAAAAACTTTGAAATGTGAGGTATTAAATTTACATCATTTTAAAGTACTTAATTTTACATGGCAAAATACAAAATTAGAGTGAAATTGGTTGAATAGTTCCTGAGAAATCTAATTAAAAAAAACTCGTTACTCGGTTACTTTAATGTCTAAATAAGGAAATTAGACATTAATTTTTTTTATTTTATTAGTACCTGTAAGTAGCACATAGCTGTAATTTTTTACGCTTTACAAATTTTCATGTTTTATTCATAATAACATAACCAAATGCTTATTTAAAAGGAATAAAAAGATTATGAGCATTTTATTATGAATCCGAGCTCGCCCTAGCTCAAAACCGTTTTCAAGTAAACGAACTGACTCTGACTAAGCGTCTAGTTTAGACTCCTTCGACTCCAACGAAGATGTCGTTATGTTTGTTTTTGGGCGTTGCTTCAGAATAGTTGGACGATCATAAACATAGAGGATAAACTCTTTGATACCCGTATAGTGTTTTGCTTTAAGTCTATGAGTGATCTATAATATGTGTGATCTAATTATAAAATTTCAAGTGATTGAGATGCTTACGTTTATGTCAAGAATTTTTAAATTTCTTACTTTGACTCCTATATATAAATTTAAAGAATAAAATAAAAAGAAACTAATATATTAAATAAGAAACTTACAAATTACTAAATGCTTAATATATAAATTACTGTTAAAGTATTCAGTTAGTGAATGTCGGCATTCACTTTGACTCTCTATTGCATCGTCAGAATATTTGTGAATTATTATTTACAGTATATACAGTAAGGTATATTAATGTACAATTTCATAATTCTTTTAATAATTAACCAATCTGTAATAGATCTAAAAGATGTCCAAAACTTTGGTGACTAGACTCAATTAACGCGGGTTTCGAAATTCGAAATATGTGGATACCTGCAAGTGACGTCATTGTTGGTAATTCGTGGTATTTGTCGATTCAGAAGCCTATCAGGTTTGACCCACACGTCGCTTTCTGGTATCCAATTAAATCTGATTCAAATCACGTGTTTTTTTTTATATATATATATATATATATAACCGTCGTTGAACAGCCGACCCAATTTTATGGGTTTACGACTACTAATGTTCAACTCCGTAGCCTGTAATTTCGAACCCAATCCAGAAGACAAGGGAACTCCTGAGTCGAGTATTGGGAGAAATTTGCTTTCGTGGAGGACTTTTTGATGGAGTTAACCCGCATTTACGTTACATGGAGAGGAAGACCACGAGAACCTCCCACGGTTAGTTTGACGGCAAAGGACTCTAACCCACGATCCTTCTACTACCGAGGATATTTTACGTCAGAACTTTGGTCGCTGCAAGTCGGATGCGGAATTCGTATCGAGTGGGATTCGAACCCGGTTCGCCTCATTGGAAGGCGAACGCAGTATCCGCTAAAATCTACTCTAGTTGCAGGTGCCCGATTGGGGGTACTGATTGAGGTCTATTGAAAAAGAAAATTGCAGGCAGAAATTTTTTCGGAGTAGGCAATGGCCCACCCTAGGCTGATCGTGACATATTATTGTCGCTACATGATTGAATTAAAGACACAAACAAGTACCGGTTAACCAAATTAACTGAAATATTAGATTAACCGAAAGTGGGCCATAGGCCGGCTGTGTGTATTTAAAACTCTTGGGGTCATTTTTTTGTTTTCCCATCGCGAATATTAAATTTCGCTCCCTACTGCGTATACGCTTTTGAATGTTTTTGGTGAGGATTCTAAAAATGTATATTTAGAGCGGTCATTACGGAATGTTCCGTCTTAGGAATTTTATCATTTTTTGATTGACCGAGAGCGAGCACCACTCTATCTGAGTGCAAGATACTTTTTTTTTTTTTTTTCTATCGCCAATTGTTTCAAATTAACTTTCGTGAATGCGTTTCCGTTGGTAAAAGGTATGGTGTTAATGTTCTTTCTTTTTTTAAATATTTTATTTTTAGATTTGATCCAAGCAGCATGTAGTATGTACTAAACAAATATAATCCTTTATTGTTTTTTTCCTCTTTTGCGAAAAAAACACCCGTGGCATTTGTACGCGGGCAGTTTATTTTGCAATTTTGTTAATGATATTTAATATAAACGTGCCAGAAATAGGACTGACATGAGAAATGTTATATATTTTACCTGGGAGCTGTAAATAATACCCATATATTATTCAATAGTATGGAAAACACTCTTTGTCAAAGTATTTAAAAAAAGAGGTCATGATTGGGCGATTATTTAAAAGGCACCTTAAAATTTGTTTAATTTATTTTGAAGAAAATTATTAAGGAGGCCTATTTTAATATTTTTGATGCCGGCAATCTATGGAATTCTAATAGTCTGTTGAATGCCAAGACATTTTATAAAATGTTTGCTGTATTTTATACTTTAATGGTTTGTCATTTAGCATTTTGTAATCTAGTATTTTGTAGAATGCTAGATTTCAAACATAGCGTTATCCTTTAAACATTAACATCATTTAGTAAAACGTATACAGTGCGATGAAGAAGAACTTCACAACTTTCAATCAAAAGATCGAATTACAATTCTATTAAATGCAAGATTAAGATAACCAATTGATTACAAGAACTAGACCTTTAAATAAGATAAACCTTATACTTAGTAATATGCTAGACTTTAAATATAGTAAACCTTAAATATGGTTATATGCTGAACCTTAAAAAAGGTAAACCTAAAATATAGTAATATGTTATGCTCCAAATAGTGTATACCTTATATCTTAAATATGGTGAAACTTGCATATGGTAATATGCTAGACCTTTAATATGGTAAAATCTGGAAGAAAAAAAACAAATTACAATCTGGAAATTGAACTACAATCTCGAAAATATTGTCCCAATAGTAAAGTTAGATTAAGAGAACGGATGGAAGTTATCGAACCTTAATGTTATCTTAACTTTTTTTGCGTATTACGCTATTGAAATTATTCAAGCGAATCAAAAAACTACTATCACAGTTTTTAACATGTTTTTCCAAAAAATAATTCGAATCCATGTGAATATATATAAAAAAATTTTTTTAAAATTTTATTTACTTTATTTGTAATTGAAACGTTTTAAATCGATCTCATATTTTTATACCATTTTACATTATGTAATTTTTTAATGACAAAAATCCAAAGTTTGAGCAAAATCGGTCGAATTTTTTGGTAATAATACTTCACAAAAAATTTATTGATATTTCTTTTTCTTTGCTTTGATTTTGCTCTTTCTTTCCCTTGAGTTTGTATTTTTAAACTTTTATTTTCATCAAGTATGTTTAGACTTTAAATTAAATGCAATTATTATGAATGTATATGAGTAATTTTAATTTTTCAAAAGTTTCTTATAATACTCATATAATTAAAATGAATAATATTTAAAAAATAAAAAATACGTAAATAAAACTATTTTTAGATTTTTTTTCCTTGCTAGTGTAAATCTAGATTTTAATATTGTACCTAAAAGAAAAATAGAATATTTTAGTGAATACTGATTTAAATTATTTATATTAAAAAACTAAATAATGGAAATTAAAAATTTTAATAAATATTTTCAAGTAAAAAGTACTTTAATAAGTAATGTTTTCTTAAAAACAATAAGAAAAACATCTTATTACCTTTTGAGGAAATAGTGAGTTTATCATAAATATAATTTTCTTGGAAAAAAAAATGTAAGTTCTATAAAGATACGTTTGCTTTATATGTATTCCATGACCACAAAAAAGATTTTTTTGTGTTCATGCGTGCAAAAACGTATTTTTCTTTGTAGTAAATTTTTAAAATAGATTGTTTATTTTTTAGATATTTATGCATTATTAAAAGTAATACTTCACCTTTTTTATCTTTCAGAAATTGGGTACAAATTCATCATCCTCTTTATCATCTGGTAAGTTTTTTTTTTATTTTCAAGTTATAAATGTAGTGTTTAATTCATTTCCTAGATGGCAGCACCAACAGCTTATGTCTTCTAAGCATTTCATTCTTATAAGAGAAAAAAATCTAAACTTTTTTTTCATTCCTTAAAAAGTAATTCTCAAAAGGTGTTCCGCAGATATCTGAAGCAATAATCCAGGATTAATTTAATATTTCGGTTGTTTATATTAAATTTTTTACGTAAAATAGCAATGAAAAAAGAAGTAGTTAAGTTTAAAAAGAAAAGACCACTAATTATTTATTTACTTTGAAAACATTTAATATGAAGACTTAATTACATGAATTTGTTTTTGGTGTGTGGATATGCTGAAAATTAATAAACTAAATTGTGGTTTGCAAAAAAAGAACTGTCATAAACGTTAAGATAGTAATCAGAGAAACGATTCTTTAAACTTGAATTTGATTACTTCCTTTTGAATTTCTCGATGGAAATATATAATTTATTTTTATGAAAAGAGTATGTATTAAAAGTATCCCCTAAGTATTTCTCGTCGGTTGTTTCAAAATAGAATAATTAATTCAGAAATTGATACTCAAGAATAAAGTAATTTTTTCTCTGAATACTATTCTTAACGTTTATGACAGTTCTTTTGTGAAAACCACAATTCAGTTTATTTTATTCATTTTCAACATACACCAAAAACAAATTCATATATTTCATTCTTTACCTTTCTTTGCTGTAATAATATGTTAAAAAAAATTATTGATAATTAGTATTTTTTTTGTTAGTATACCGGTATATTTATAGCTGCTAATAACTCATTATATATATATTATATATAAAGTTCAAAATGTAGAGAAAACGTGGGGGAAAATTACAGAACAATGAAAAGAGGAAAAAAGAAAAATAATAATAATAATAAAAAAAAAAATCCGAAGAAAGGAAATATAATTAATAAAAATCCGGAAAATAAGAGATACTATCTTTTCATCAGCTCACACGATTATATCCGCAAAAAGGAGTGCTTTCTAATATTGTATTAATATAGCCAATGCAAAATATATCAATACAATAGTGTGAGGAGCTCTCGAAAAAATATTCAGGAACACATTAAGTAAAAATATCACGTAAAAACAGAAAATGAAATACAAAGAAAAAACAGAATAAAACATAAAACGAAATCTATAAAGCGAGTTGCGAATTTAAATGAACTTCGATGAACGGGAAATTTTTCAAGAATGATTTAAAATATTTTCGTAACAAGATTGCCAGATTACAAAATATGAAAAACAGAAGCGCAAATTGAGGTAAATGCGTAAATAGAGGGGTTTTGTTTTATAGTGCGTTTTTACTGCAGTACTGAAGTGCGTTTGATTTGTTAGTTACCAAGGATGGGCCAGAAAATGGATGTGTGCAAGGTAATATTATACTGGATAATTTAAAGAAGTTGACAATTAATCATTTTAGAAAATTAACTTTTATTTAAGAAAAAATTAAATATAATAGAAAAGAGAAAGAAACATGAATTGCCTGTGTTGCACATAATTTTAGCCATGAATTTGTCCGAAATGGATTTGCACGTGGTAAAAATTTTATAAATTAACGAAGTTTATATTAAAAAATTATATTAATTAACAAAGAAGTTTTTTAGTAAATTTATTTACAATAATATACAATTAACTTAATGATTTTATGTAGAATTTAATTACTTTAGTTGGGTATCCATTGTTTTTTGTTTTTTATCAAATTTTGAAAGAGTTTGTCTATTTGTAACAAATCCTTATTATTTGTAATAAATGCCTATTAAAGCGCGCAGGTCGTCGGGCTATCGAAGCGGGGTTGCCATCACCTCCGCAGAGCATCAAAATTGTGATGGCATGTCTTTGGATCACCCTCAAGGATGTTTCCCAAACCGTCTCCATTGAGCAGCTCTAATGCTATGTAAATAAATTACAACTACGAATCTGGGCTTTAAATCTGGGGGTGGGGCTAAGGAAAAACTATGAAAAATTATAAACTGTATGTTTTTTTCTGTATATTATACTTAGTAAATAAATCTTCAAGATTTTTTTTTTTTTTTTTTTTTTTTTGAGTGCTACTTTGAAAACTTAAAATTGATTGGTTATCTGATAGTTTGCGACGGAAGGAAGAAAGACTCATCCATTAATGAAGCTGCTTCATTCCGGAAAATTCTTCATACTTCCGCGATGTAACTGTAGATGGTAAAGGTTTAAATTTCAAAATTATTATTCACCCGGGAAATATCATTTTCTTTAAATGAAAGATCTACGATGTAAGGAAAGATTGATTGCTAATAAACATCCCAGAAAATGGTTTTTTCGTCGAAAAAAGTTTAAAATAGGTGAGTGAAATTTAAAAAGTCAGAAGAATAGCTCTATTTAAAAATATTTCAAGTATTTTTTGTTGTATTAACAGCTTAATTAAACGGCTCTCATGCCTTACAAATTCTGATTTTATTTTGAAGAAAATGATTAAGCTGGCCTATTTTATTATTTATCTATGGAAATTATTATCAACGGCAAAATCCATGGAATTCAGAGTCTATAAAATACCAAGACATTTTATAAAATGCTTACTGTTTTTAATTCTTTATTGGTTTGTCAATTGCAATTTTATAGAATATAATGTTTAATCGTTTGTAGGCCAATTTTACAGCGTTTGGCAAAAAATAAATTTGAAATTTAATATTTTGTAGAATGCAAGATTTCGAACATAGTCTGCGTTATCATTTATGCATTTACATTATTTAGTAAAACGTGTTGCAGTGCGATAAAAAACAACTTGAATAACTTTTATATCGAATAGCTCTCTGTAGAATAGCTATATAAGTATAGCTCCCTATTTATCTCGAGCAACCTTTTTAAAAATATTTCAAGTATTATTTGTTTATTAACAGTTTAAACCAGTGTCAAAGTGACCCTAGTGTCCTATTTTTAGTAAAATTGAAATTTTGGATTTCAGCAATTAAAAATTTCAAAATGCAGTGCAATGAAGAAAACTTTTATTCCTTGTAATTCTAAAAAATTGTTTCGTACATTAAATATTAAAAATAATTAGTAATTAAAAACGTTTTTGTGTGGAGAAAAATTTAGAAAAATTTTTATTTGAATTGCGTACTAGTTTTTTATTTATTTTTTTATTTTCCTAAACAATTTTGGAGTAAGGGAGAAAAACATTAATATTAAGAGGCTAAAATTTTCGATAACATTTTTGATTAAACGAAAGCGACCGTATTTTGTAGATAATACTTATAGTATAATATAGTATTGCTAATACTTATAGTATAATAGTTATTACTCATAGTTAGGGAATTTTTAAGATAAAAAAAAAAAGGTGTGTTTGCTTAACCCTATGATACAGATGGGATACCGGTGTTCCTTTTATATATATATATATATATATATATATATATATATATATATATATATATATATATACAGGGGTCTGTCCAGACATTTTGTGAAAGGTCCGTTTTTCGTGAAATAGTGAAATAATTACCCACATTCTTTCAACCAGGGTCCGTTTTTATGAATTTGTGCAAATAGGGTCCGTTATTCCCAAAAAAACTTTTTCAAGGAGTTTTTAAATTGTAAAGACATACAAGATTATGCTCAACACTGTAAAATTTATAATTAAAAAAATTAAATTTTAAAAAATAAACAACAATTGCTGCTTCTAAATTAGAGATGCAACATACAAATATTTGGTATTTAGCCTATACTGCTGAAAGCAGAATATTAATTTCGGACGAATAATGGAAGAATCGTCTGCCGAAGACAAAACTTTATTCGTTTACATCCATCTTTTTTGTTTTCTGCCCTGGAAAGGGTTTATTCGATTAACAAAATAATAATGAAGATGAACAAATTTGTGAAGGGTCCGATTAAAAGAAAAATCATTTTGTGAAGGGTCCGTTTTCAAGTTAAAATATTTTGTGAAGGGTCCGTTTTTATGAAAAGATATTTTGTGAAGGGTCCGTTAACGGACCCAAATTTCTTCTAAACAGACCCCTGATATATATATATATATATATATATATATATATATATATATATATATATATATATATATATATATATATATATATTTGATGTTTTTCTAATTACAAACAAAAATATATTTTGGTATTTTTTTTATTATAAAAAACAGTCTTATTGTTACTAAAAAAAATCAGCTAAAGTATCCGAATTATTTTTGTACTAAAATATAAAATCCAGAAAAGGAAGTTTGAGAATTTTTTTTTTCCATTTATTTTTCAAATACATGCCAATAATTGATTTTTCAGTGATGAGTGATTGTTTCTCCTAGATCTACATAACTGCAAATATGTTCAAATTTGAAAAATTATTGTTTGAAAGTGAACCGTGTTAGGAAAATTTTACCTTTAGCGTAGAAAAAGTCACCAGTGCTTCATGCTGTATTTCATAACCATAAATTATCAAAGTTCTAAGTACAAAATTTTTTACTTATTTTTTATTTAAATTGTACAACATAATGAGAAACTTCTGAAAAATATATTAAATAAAAATTCTGCATCCAAGGGAAGAAAAAAAATAAAAAAAAAAAAAAAATATTTTTTCTAAACCTGGGAGCAATAAATTATTCTACCTAACTTTATTTTTCAGCTAATTTCAAAGATTCTGAATACAATCCAACTTTTTACCCAAAGTTGAAAGTTCTTACGTCTGATTTTGTAATTTGAAATCTCGGGAGTAAATAATGATAAATCACATCTTATGAAAATTCCACTACCTTTGCTTGGAATAATTATATCCCGAAAACCTTTTTTTTCATGCTCCAGTAATGTTTAGCAATTATTAGACAATAAACTACAAATATAAAATTTTAAACTGTAAAAAATGTAAATAATTTGATCTCTAGACTATAAAAATCTGAATCATCATTCCTGGAGTCTTCATTTTAATTCATTAGAACACTAATTAATCAATATTTCCTGATGGTTAAAGAACAGCTTCTCGAAGGGTGTTGTTTTAATCTTTTGTAGTAGTCATCTAAGAAAAGTTAATTAGTGTTAGCCTGCTAATCTGATCGTGAGGCGTTGACAACATAAAAGTTGAGGAATTATTTTAAAAAGGCAGTCTACTGCAATTTAAAAAAATAATAATAGTGCATTATTTAGGCATTTTAAAATACTGATCTGCCATCTCTTCTTCGACAGTGAATTTTGAAATGTTTTCTGCAAATTTATTATGCTCAGTTGATATATTGGTTGATAATTAATTTTAATTGATTTCCTTTTACTTTTACTATGTCCGTCGCCGATTTTGAAACTTTAGCTTTTTAAATCCTTTACACACGATTCTATAGCATATAAACTCGTGCAAATCATGTGATTATTAAAGAACTACAGTGCGTCTAATAATTTGATCTAATTATTATAATATACTAATATAATGATTGATATAACAAATATTCTATATTTATATAATATATCGTCTAATTTATCCTATCGTCAAATTTATAGTATTATGTATCGTCTAATTTGACCAATTATTACACTAACGTAAACAAGTGCAAACCGGTTTCGGTCACATAAAAACAATAAAGCTGTATAGTATCACTTGATAATTAAGATTTTACATAGAATCTTATAGTGCGTCTAATAATTTGGCTAGAAACTGAATGATTGGTTGACCCACTCCATATGTTTTATTTTAACTTACTTTATACAAAATATAAAATTATCGTTTTTTGCGTAACAATCAAACTATTAGTATTTCGAACAATGAAGATTTGCCACCTTAAATTGCGATCGCTTCATCAAAAGTAGTTATTTAACGTTTTTTTTTTTTTTAGTACAATAGTTAAAAGAGTTCCACAAACCAAAAGTATATTATGTATTTGAACATTTATCCAAGTAGTGTAAAATGTATACAAGGCTAGGAAATTTGAAAGATTTATTCAACTCTGGCTTGTTAAAAATGAAGTTCTACATGTTACGAGAAGTTAA
Organism: Parasteatoda tepidariorum; assembly: GCF_982258835.1. Taxonomy (NCBI): domain Eukaryota; kingdom Metazoa; phylum Arthropoda; class Arachnida; order Araneae; family Theridiidae; genus Parasteatoda; species Parasteatoda tepidariorum. The sequence goes on along the minus strand of NC_141761.1, from coordinate 89,166,659 downwards.
TGAAAATTATTTAGATAAGTATATACAGTACAGAACCCATTATCCGGAAATCAGAAAACCGGAAAACCAAAAAACCGGAACAAAATTCGATAAATTTTCCCGCAATTTAAAAAAAAATTTTTTTTTTTCCTTTTAAGATTTTAGAATTTTTCTTTCTTTTTTGAAAGATGTTTACCTTACCATCATTTCAGAAATAATCATTACTGTATTACCTCATCGTTTTTTCTTATTTGTAAGTTTATTTTCAAAAAAAAATTTTTTTTAGTTGGGTTTAACACTAAAAAAACGGCTTTTTGTAGCGATTCAGAAAACCGGAAAAATCAGTTATCCGGAATAGCGATAGTCCCGATCGTTCCGGATAATCGGTTCTCTACTGTATAATTTTCTGGAAAATGGCACAATAGAAATGGAGAGAAAAATCACATAAACCTCCCATGGTTAGCACTAATGGCAAAGGGATTCTGACCCATTATCCGTCTACCACTGAGAATATTTTTTGGATATTTTTACTTCAGCACTGTGGTCGCTGCGAGCAGTAGATATGATTCGTATCAATCTGCCACTGCTGGGATTCGAACCTGGTTCATTTCATATGCTGACTTCATTGCCACCATCTTATGAAATGAATTTGAAATGAAATGAAATTGAATAGCCTTTATCTCTGGTGCCCCTATTACCGATAACAGGCTGTTGTAGAGGGGCTTTACTTTAATTTAATAAAAATTAATTCTCGAATGGGTGTTAAGGCAGTCCTTTAAATTAATAATTTATCTCAAAATTGTTTTGGTACATATGAACGATTTAAGTCTATGTTTGTTTTTACACTGTTGAAAAAGAACGTAGAAAAATTTTGAAATTAGAAAATCCAGCTTTTTTGAACTTTTTTTAAAGGGCAGAACGTATTGGTTTAACAAAGAAATAAATAGTGAAAATATAACAATCGCCCCTCCTGATCAGAAATGGTGACGAAAAAATGCTGAAATTAAATATTAAAGAATAATGTTAAATGTTAAGGAATAACTTAAAGTGGAACAACCTTTTTATTATAAAAAAGATATGGTCTAATTCTTATAATATCAGTCGTGTATTAGAAAAAATAGAAAATTTAATATGAAATAAGCATTGACTTAGTGATAACATTAATAAAGAACTCGAAAAGAAAGAAATGATGAACATTTTAATAGAATGGTGAACATTTTAAAGAAATGATGAACATTTTAAAAGAACAAATTGTAGTCGGGATTTCAGAGAAGTCCGGAGACCTTAGAACAATCGATTCCACAGCTCTGATTTATACTAGACTTCCGTATAAAATATATTCATTTTAAACTTCATGACGTCAGTTTCTTCACATGATTGCATTTACAACTTGCAGGTTGTCATCTGATTTATTATGTACATTAAAAAAAAAGAATCTTTCTTTTCAGTTCAAAAATATTTTTTTCTTTATTGGCTAAACAATTGAAAGATTGTGACATTTTGTGGAGGAAAAATCTTCATGTAATATAATAACTCTCTCTCTCTCTCTTGAAAAACAAGTTGAATAGTACCGCTTTGATGATATTGTAGCAATATTTTTCTTACAAAATCTGTCTACTCCATTTTGTAATAGCTGCTTGCATACGTAACTGAGCGTGAGTCGTTATATTTATTTATTTTTTAGATGGGAATTGGGAAAACACGTGTTTCAAAACCTTGCCTGAAAAAAAATCGAAATGAAAACTTTCGTGAATTAATATTTAGAATGAATAAAACTAAGCTAAGAAAAACTTATTTATGACAAAATTTATGCATGCAAAAAATGTTTTGCGTTTTTTTTAAAGACATGAAATATTTTTACAACAGCCTCTTTTTTAAAAAATTGTTAAAATTAAGGGGACTTCAAGCACAAACAAAAATTTTAAAAAAATCGCGAACTTTGTATTCAGTAATTAAAAAAATAATGCAACTAAAACAGTGTTTTCTGTCCAGACATTAAAAAATTCGTAAGGGCCCGCTGCTGCCGCTGTTTTTCATGTTCAACGTTACATTTTGTTTTGTTGCACAAAAGATATGATAGTTAAAAGCATGAAATTAAAAAGGTGTGTAGTAAAGTGTACAGAGAATATACGATGGAATAAAATATTTAACATTCGATTATTGGTTAGAGAATTATAATTCTTAAATATCATGCCAACCAATATTTGGTTCACAGAAATGCTACAACAAAGTTGAAATTTTGGGTTCTGAAAATACTATTTTTATTTAAAAGTAAATTTGCCTGATTTTTTTTTTTACAAAAATTCCAATTTGTTTGGAAATCGCTGCAATTTTAAATACATTTTTCTTTTCTTTTTTGTCTTAAAAAATGACTATTTATCCTATATTGTAGAAAAATTTATTTACCTTCCACGAGAACGTCATTTTATAAGCTCGAGCTTAACTTGATGTCTAAAGTAAAAAGTAAAAAAAAGATGTATAAATAGAATAAAAAATAATAGAAGAGACAAAATGTTGCCAGATAAAAATCTTAACCTTTATATCGATTTATATAATCAATTGATTTATATTTATGATCATATCAATTATATATGATTATTGTATCTGTATATGATCTGTTATATCGATTTATATTTATATTGATATTTTAAAAAAAATATTGAAGACTCAGGAGCGATAATTACTGTTTCCAATTTAAATCGTTGTTATGATATAAGTTTACCTATTTTATATCATTAATAAGTACAATAACTTTTCGTGTATTTCTCCTTATTCTATATTCTAACCTGTATTCCTAAGTTTAAATTTTTTTTTCACGTTTAGTTGATTATTTTTCAAATCCAGTTAAAGGTTCATTTCGTCATTATTAACTTTTTAACAAAATTTTATTTCGTAAAATTATAATAGTACATTTTATAATTAAAATTATCTTTTTTATTTTTTTATTTGAAAGGTATCTACTTTCAATAATTTAAAAACGTTGCAACCACGATGATTGGTGAGCTGAGTCACGTGTTTTTAAATTTTTTTAAATATATTTATAAAGTAAATGATCCTTTGCAGTGGTAGGGAAATAAATATTTTTTATCTCCTTTCGAACTCGAAATATGACTTGATTTCCCTTTTCCCTTCATTAAAATTTAAGCGATACAGAATCTTAAAAGGGTGGTATCCGTCATTTCACTCAACAAATCGGGCTAAATTTTCATAACTTTTTAGTTTAGTTTAGTTTTCTTAGATTCTTAAGTTATATTGAAATTTCGAAGTAATTATTAAGTTATAAATTATGAAAAACTAAATTTTCTACCTGGATTATATACTTTGCTAACTTTAACCCTTTGACGTTTCTATATATGTATTTTTCTGATGCTCTAATTATAACCAAAAATATATTTTGGTATTTTTCAATTATAAAACAGTCTATTAATTACTAAAAAAAAAATCTATTATCTATTATATTTGCGGAATTATATTTATAGTAAATATAAAATCTCGAAGTAGTTTGAAAAAAAAAAAACTTTTTTTTCATTCATATTCGAAAATTTATCCATAATTAATTATGTAAATTAAAGAAATTACAAGGATGAATAACTGTTTTTTCTTAGAAATAAATAACTGCGAATAAGTTCAAATTTGAAAAAAAAATATGTGAACCGTGTTTGGAAGATTTTACCTGAAACGCAGAAAAAGACAACATTTATTCATGCTGCATTTCAGAAGCATTAATTATTTAAATGCTAAATATAATATTTTTCATTTATTTTGACCTATATAATGAAAAAAGCATGAAAAATATTTTTAATAAAAATTCTGCATCAAAGGTTTAAAAGTTATAGTTTGCTACTGAACCTGTATTATACTGTTTCAAATTAAGTTATTCTCTATACCTTTATGAAATTCACCCTAAATATGATATCCATAGAGTAATTATCAGCATCATGACTTTTCATTTCATTTGTATACCTGGTGCTTGAAAAAATGGTATCGAAACATTATCCACAGTTAATTGGATACCTGCGTCATAGCGTCATCGATTCAGGAGCCAATAAGGTTTGATGCATTGATTTCTGGTTTCCAATGAAATTTGATTTAAATCACGTGGTTAGTCATAATTACTTCACTTCTTCTCAAGTTGCAATTTTTTACTTACTTTTAAATTTTGTTAGAATGGTTATTAGAATGAACAATTAATTATTCGAATTCGTAGAAACAGCACAGAAGTATATAAAGTTTTATCATAAAAATTCACCACTCTTTAAATGTCATGTTTGTATCATTCTAAATTCTATAATTTAAAATCAAATTATAAATAAGTAATTAATACTATTCATTAATTTTCATTTTGGTGAAAACAATTTTAGTTATTTAGCCTTCTTTTATAAAAGACATCAGATATATTTTTACTATATGCATAGTTGTATATTTTATCTTTATAGTGAGTTCTAACAATTGCACTTTTGTATTAATTCGTTTTATTGAACCTGTTTTGTATAAATCCAGTATTTTTTCCTGTCAACTCTCAATTTTTTCAAAAATTGATCTGAGAAGCACATTTTGAATCCCAAGTTTTTATTTTACTTTTTAACCGGAGTTGAACGACTATTAATTTAAACTCCGTGGCTTTGTAATTTTGTACCCAATTTGGAAAACATGGGAACCTCTGGGAACAAATAAGTCGTGGAGGACTTTTTTCTTAATGAAACTAACTTTTATTTGTGTTTCGTAGGAAAACCACAAACTTCCCACAAAAGGTTAAATCTCAAGTTTTTTTTTTTTTTTTTTTTTTTTTTTGTTAATTAAAAATTTTTTTGGGCAAACTAGTTGCCTTGGAAAACTTTTTTTTATGAAACTTACTGACATTTGCGTTTCATGGGAAAACCACGAAAACCTTTCAAGGTTAACCCTACGGCAAAGGGTTAAATCACAGGTTGTGATTTCTTTTGGTTAATAAAAAAAAAACGTCTACAACATTACTAAAAAAACCGTATTAAAAATTCGTGATTGCCAAATCCTACTAAAGTGCAGCGTATGCCTATTATTTTTCTTTCTTTTTTAGTTTTTAGGAATTTTGTTGACTAAAAATGAAAATGCTTCTGAAAATAGTCATTTTTTTCTGCTGTCATAATGATATTCTCTTTTTTAAAATGATGTGAGAATAAATTTAAATCATTACTGCTGAAGTAGTATGGATGTTAAAATGCAAAAAGGGATGTAGCTGTATCTGGGATCCCTAGATAAATATAGATGTTCTATCCTTATCAGTTCCATTCATCTGTGAACAATTACTGGCACAAAACTAAATGACGCTGTAGGAAAAAAAAAGAAGAGATTTCTTAAGGTTAGATTATATATGTATTAAGAAATACTATGGAATTCATCTTTTTTTAATGCTCATTTTGATGTAATCAGTTGATAATGTTTTGGTAATCAGTTGATGATAAATATAGAATTAAAATATTGATTTAAATTTCTTGATTATTTTGGTGGAAAAAAAAGATATTTCTTAAGAAAGAAAGAAAAAAGATATTTCTTAAAAAAAAATTTGAGATTTCTTAAGGTTAGATGATAGATAAATATATTAAAAAATACTGTGGAATTCATCTTTTTTTTTAATGCTTATTTTAATGTAATTTTCTTTTTTTTTTGACTATGCTGGTAATCAGTTGATAATAAATATAGAATTAAAATATCGATTTAAATTTCTTGATTATTTTGGTGGGAAAAAAAGAGATTTCTTAAGAAAAAAAAAAAAGATATTTCTTTAAAAGAAATAAAAATAAGATTTCTTAAGGTTAGATGATAGATAGATATATTAAAAAATACTATGGAATTAATATTTTTTAATGCTTATTTTGATGTAATTTTCTATTTCTTTAACTATGCCGGTAATCAGTTGATAATAAATATAGAATTAAAATATTGATTTAAATTTCTTGATTATTTTGGTGGAAAAAAAAGAGATTTCTTAATGTTAAATGATAGATATATTAAAAAATACTATGGAATTCATCTTTTTTTTAATGCTTATTTTGATGTAATTTTCTATTTCTTTAACTATGCTTGTAATCAGTTGATAATGAATATAGAATTTAAATATTAATTTAAATGTATTGATTATTTTGGTGAAATGCTTTAACTCTTCCTCTGAGATGGCTTTTAATTGATAATGAACATCGCTCTTAAACTACATTAAATTTAATGATTTTTTTCTATGAAATGCTCTATTTTCTTATGCTGTTTATAAGTTGGCAATGAACATCGGACTAGTATTAATTAATTAAATTAAATTGTTATTATAGTGTCATATTCTATTTCTTTAACTAAGCTGGCTATCAATTAATAATGAACATCGGACTACATTAGTTCAATCTGACATTAATTCAATACTAATAAACTACGTTAGTACAATACAACATCAACCAATGTACAGTCTAAAAATAAACGGACCACCCTGAATAACTTTTGATTTAATGATCAGATCTCATTCATTCTTAATGGTTCGGTTGGGGTGACCTTAAATATGATAATTAAATAGTGCAAACGATAGTTTCGAAATGAGACACAAAAACATACTCTCTTTAAATAGACATGCATTTTTTTTCAACGTATTCCGATTTCTGAATCCCAAATTATAGCGGATAACCACAATCTGGTAAAATATGGTTCCCATAGTTTGATCAGGAGGGCGATCCAAAGTTTGGACCCCTTAATGTTAATTTTTTTTCAGCGTATTTCCATACCTCGAGAACTTTTTAAATGAATTGTAAAATTTTCGGATACAAATATAAAACTCGTTTATCCAAAGAAAATTCCATGCAAAAAATTCTCGAGCAGGCGAAAGCGTAAAAAGTAAAATTAACATTAAGGGATCCAAACTTTGGACCGCTTTTCTGACCAAACTATGGGAACCATATTTCCCGAAATGGGGCTACCCCCTATGTTTTGAGGGTCAGAAATCTGAATTCATCGAAAAAAATTATGTTTATTCAGAGAAAGTGCATTTTTGTCTCTGATTTCATATTTTAAAATATCGTCTGCCCTAATTATTAGCATATTTGAGGTGACCCCCTTTAACCATTAAGATTGAGTCCTAGAACGTGAAGATCCGATTATTAAATCAAAAGTTATTTAGAGTAATCCATTTAATTTTTGTGCTCACTTTGTTCAAATTTATTTCATTTTAGCACATTTTCAGAAATTTTGTAAAAAATTTTAACTGAAAATACTTTTTGTTTCGATTCAGGAGACATAAGCAAAATAAAAATTAAATTTACTGTTTTTCCGAGAGGAAATTTTTCGATTTTATCGTTTTCTCTTTAATGTCCCTGATATACACAAGGGCCTTAGACCACTTTGATCAGCCTGCGAAGGAATCGAGAGTGCGCGGTGTCTATCCTTTTTAAACTGTTCTACCGTCAAGTCTACTGAAGCGAGGGAGCCATCCGTCTGCGGAGGATCAAAATCGTGCTGGCAAGTTTTCGGATCATTCTCGGGGATGTTTCCCAGACCGTCGCCAGTAGCCCATTGGGTAGTGTCGTTAAAAGTACTACTACTTATACCTGGTATACTCTACGTACTAAATTTATTAATTCGTACGAATAGTACGAGTTTTAATCATCACATTGTTTTTGATAGTTTAAAAAATAATTTTCAAGAAATGTAACAAGTTTTAAAAAAAATTTTAAAAGGAAGTTTATTTTTCCTTCATTTAAATAATTACTTGAACTATTTTTCAATTCTTAAAAAAAAAAAAAAAAAAAAAAGACAAAAAAAATTCAGAGCTTAATTTTTGTACCGGGATTTTTTTTTTTTTTTAAATACTTTGCACTCGACACCCTCAAGCGATCTCTCCATTATAACGACCAATGCATATATGGTTTTATACGCTTACTATTCCATAAACGCAATGTTACTTTAACGCCCATTAGAACGTCCGAATTGAATCTAACATTTCAATGGAGCGACATTCCACTATATTATCAGTTATTTATTTTTTTCTTTTAATTTTCCAATTCTTTTTTAAGTAAATCATTGTTTGTTTCAAAATTATAGTCGTTTGTATATCTGAGCTATAACTAAGTATTAGCAATTTTTTACTTCACGCTATAACATTACGCTTTCGTTTGGACGACCGGGGTTGTTGTATCTTGCATGAAGTGTAGAAATTGCATGAGACTAGATAGCATCTTTAAGAGACAAAATTACTATTTGTTATGATACTTGAATAAATAAGTATGTGCATTTATTAATGCTATGCTTTGTATTTATTGATGCGATTATGCATTATAATATTAACTTCTTGTACGATTATACGTAGTATACATATTTATTATATTCAATGCTGTAAATAATTCTAAAAAATCTATCATAAATATTAGGGAGACCGGAAAGTAATGTCGTTTCGGTTCATTAAATAGTCGTTAGTCTTAAAAATCATTTAATTTTTTTTCCGATCCGGCATTGAACGGTTGTTGCTAACGATGGTGAATTTATTAGTGATTAAAAATAAAATCTTGATAACGAATATCAAATGCACCACAATGACATTACTTTCCGGTCCCCCTAAAATAATCTATAAATAATATTGCGATATAATTATTGCATTATAATTATTTCTTTATCTTTCTGTTATTTCTTTTGATTAATATACTGTTACTTATTAATTAATATAAATAGAATATGAGAAAGCAACAGTATATCAGTTATTTAATTATTTCGATGGAGTTGGAATCATCTCTGTCAAATTCGAGGCGAGACCTATTTCCAGTGATGAATTCGAATTCCACTTGGCGAGAAATAACTTTTTTGTTGGCGCAAGCGAAAAGCGTCTGATGCAACCCCGGAGCAACAGTTTCTGTTTCGCCGAATTAGTGAGTTGTTTTCAATCATACACGGCAGCTCAGGTGATCAGTTGAGCAGCTTCAGGTAGTGTGTACCTACTACTGTGTGTATCGGTTTGATGTGAAATGATACCATCATGTCTGTAGGTGTGTAATAATAAAAAAAAAAGCAAAGTTCGACGGATTAGAAGACTTCATGAGGATATGCCAATTTTCGGAACATCTGTTCAGATTCTCACGTGTTCCGAATAATCGAAAATTTCTAAGTTCTTTTTTTTTTATTATTATGTAATTCCTGTGGCAGGAGTAGATGTGAAATTTTTTAAGAGTGTTTGAAAAAAGCTAGTATTTTTTTTTCTTCTTCTTAATGTAAAGGTAATTTAATTTTAATTATTTAAAATCTGCAGCTTTTACATATATAGCTCTAAAATATACAAAAAATATAAGTTACCTTTTAGAAAGTTTTTTACTAATTTTTAAAGCTAAATTCTTTCCAAATTATTGTATTAATTAATTCTTATTTATATAATTAGATTTAATGTGAAGCAAATATTTAAAAAAAAAAAATGTAGGGAAAAGCAAGACAAATTTGATTAAAAATTATTTTAAAACTTCTGAAAGCTTTAAAAGTTTACTGTTAGAAATAAAAAATCTTATTAACTAACTGTCTATTGTAATTTTAAATTAAATTTTTGTTGTTGTTATCCCTTTTAAATTCAAGATACCGTTAGATAAAATTTGAAATAATTTTTTCATCAAAATTACTAGATACATTATTACAATAAATTTTAAGATAGATAAAAAAAAATTATTTTGTTTTTCATCGAAAAATTTTTTATGAAAATATTGATAGACACAATTTTTTATCAAAATATCGATATCTTTTCGATGACTTTAAGGTATCGATAAATTAAATTTTCAATATTTTAATCGCGAAGTAATAAATGTAATTTTAATTTCTCGTTGCTTCAAGAATCAGCGTGAATAATAATTATTATTTATTTCATTATAGTCCATACGTTTTTGAGTGTGACAGAATGCAAAAAAATTCGCTTCTGGTCAACTAAAGCTATCCCATTTAAAATTTTGCTGACGAAAATTCGTGGTGAATTGTGGTTTGTATTTGTTTCCACCGAGAAGAACAAGAGAATGATTACTTTCTAAACTTGAATATCAAATTAGTGATTGAGAAGAACCGGATTCGAAAAGGTTTTGATTTACGTCATGAAGTGGCAGCCTCAGACCCCGAAGCAGTTGTAAATAACCCATATTCCGAGTCCAGTTTTATTAGTATCGCTTGTCGAATATCAAACCGATTGTTTCGAACGTTTTGCGATTTTAGTTCAGCTTCATTTACTGGAATATTTTCAGACTCGTATTATGCATTTTGAATAATAATTTCTGGCTTAACATTTAAAAATAGTGAATGTATGAAATAGTTTGATTTGAAAAAATAACTTTTCAACTTATTTACTCCTGTGAAATTATCAGGTTTCTAAGTGTTAGAGATAGTTTGCTTAGTTGTGTGTTGCTAATCTATGAAATTGTTTGATAACTAGTGAGATCGTTTTCTATAAAGTGAAATTGTTTTGATCTCTAGAGAAAATGTTAGTTCTCTAGTGAAATCATTACTTCTCTAGTGAAATCGTTTGCTCTCTACTGAAATCTTTCTAGAGAAATCGTTTGCTTTCTAGTGAAATCGTTTGCTCTCTAGTGAAATAGTTTGTTATGAAGGGAAATCATTTGCTACTATGCGAAATTTTCTGTCTAGTGAAATCGTTTTCTAGCAAGTAAAATCTTTTGCTAAGATGTAAAATCTTTTACTAAGATTTAAAATCGCTTGCTTATCAACGAAATCGTTTGCTGATTGATGAAATAGTTTACTGAAAAGTGAAATTGTACTAATCAATATCGTTTGTTTAGAAAGGAAATTATCCAAAATAAATAATAGGAAAACTTGTGGAAATAGAATTTTAGATTTATATAATTGATTTAGACCTAAGAACTATGTAAATTGGAAATATTTGTCGTACATAACAATTATTTTATTCTCAAAGTTCAAAAGAATTAACTAAGGAAAAATTAGATAGTATCGAGAGAGACTGAAATTTTCTTTTGAACTTGCATATATTGTGAGAAAAAAAACAACACTTTTTTGGTGCGATATGGCTAGTAATTCGCAAGGATTTATGAAACATCCTCACGTTCCATTTCTAACGACAAAGATATCGGAGAAAGGCAAAATTTTTAAACTGCAATTGAGAAGAAGACATACCAGTGGAATCGACGAACGATCATCAAGATCAAAGGAAAGGAAAGGTCCGTGAGTCATTTTATGTTTACTCAAAATTTTTTATTGAATTTCAGAGTATTTTTTCGAGTGTTTTAAACCCATTATAATAATTCTGGGGCAATTTAATTCAATTATTTAAGTTCAGGGTTACTTTTTACATATTTTAAATCCAGTAATATATTTCAAGGTTTTAAACACAGTTTTTTTTTAAATATAATAGTCTTAATTAAAATTAAATTTTATTTTTGGTAAGCTCTGCTAGTAAAATTATTTAAAATAAAATTTTATTTAAAAAAAAATTTCTTTAAAATAAGAGCAAATTTGAGCTTAAAAACTACACATTTTTCATATCATGCTAGCTGTTCTTCAACAAACTGTAATGCATAAATATAAAAATAATTTGTTTTACTAAATCAGTAATATGGTTTTGTACTTACATCTTCAAGAAATTTCAAATATACGATGGAATAGAACTAAATATAGTGTCCAATATTGATTTTTTATAAGGGAAGTTATAAACAGTCTCAATTAAAGCTTAATTAAAAAAATTCACCCTTGAACCTTAACTATTAGTTCAAAACGTAAACATTATACAAAATCTACAAACAAAGTTTCAAAGAATTCTATTGCAAACTTTATTTTTGTAATGCATGTTAGAAATGTTTTCAAAATTAACGTTTTTCAGAAAATGCATTTAATATGCAAGGAAAATCTGAAATATTAGAAAATTCTGATTACAAATATAATTAATTACTTAAAAATTAATTTCTGAAAATGAATAGTATATGTCTTAAACATAGAATTTGTGCAAATAAAAAAGATTAAAATACTCTTAAGTGTTACAAAAAACATTTCTTTTTCGGGAGTGAACTTCCTGTTTCAGATTCGCTTGTTAGCATGAGATAAAACACCTACGTCATTTCTAAAAACTGGAGAACAAAATATTAAATGGTTGGAAATCTAATGAACCGAATAATGGTAGCTATTGAACCAAATATAGATAATTTTAAAATAATCAAAATTTTTATCGAAATTGAATTCGGATATCTTAAATCCATTAATATTTCAGGCTCGCTTTTTGTATGCTTTAAATCTGTTAGTGTAATTCAGTTAATCTTTGTATGCCTTAAATCCATGTATTGCTTTTCAAAGTCACATTTTGCATCCTTTAAATCTATTATTAAAATTCATTACCACTTCTTATAAGGTCGATTATTACAATTCAGTGAAAAAATCATTTCTACGAAGCACTTTAAAATTTCTAAGAGAGTTATAAGAAAAATTGATAAAAAATATGAGAAACATTAATACTAATTAATAAAAATACAAGGAAAACAGAAGAATAAATCAATAGGAAACTCGTATTGAAAGAAGAAAAAGAAAAACTACCAAAAATTAATTTTAAAACATCTTTTAAGAAATTAAAAGAAATTTTTTTAAAAAAAACTAAAAAGCCAGAAAACAAAATAACAAAATCTCATCCTCAGCTTACAGGATTATACCAGCAAATTAGAGTTCTTTTTAATACTGTATTGTGGACAGAGCAGAAAGTATCAATGCAATAATATATATTTATAGCACAATAAATAAATACAAAAAAGATAAAATGAAAAAAGAGAAAAAATTAAGAAAAGTAATAACTTTTATTTATAGGAATGAGGAGCACTAATATTGTGAGGAGCACACAATTTTTGAGAATCCTTCTACAAAAAAAAAAAAAAAAAAAAAAAAAAAAAAATTTAAAATAACTGATTATTAAAAAATTTTTTAATTTATGTAAGTAACGTATGTAAGAAAAAAAATTTCAGCTTATTTATTTTAACTACTTCTAAGCGTTGTTTCATCATTATTTAAATTTACCACTTAAGTGAAAGATAAAGGAATTTTTTTCGTAATCCTCTTACGAATCCATTCGTTTAATTGAAACAAAATTTATTTAAAAATGATAACTGAATTAGTGTAATACATAGAGATTCGTGATTTAAGGGTTTATTTTAGTAATTTCATTACCTTTTGATTTGTTCGAGTAGCGAAGTTTACAAATTCGAAAATTTTCCCTCAAAACCTGTTTGAGAATTTTTTTTTTTTTTCCTTTCCAGCTTTCGTGAGTGTGTATTTTTCTTACTCAATTTCTCATGAAAGCTGTTAAAAATTAGATTAGTGTCTTTCAAGTAAATCTTAATAGATTTTACGGGTAGAAAGTTCGTTCATGATCACGAGGAGTTAAAAAATAAATAAATAAAAGCACGCTTTACAATTACTTTTTTTTTCCCTATAAAAATCGAATTTCAACTTTCGGGAATTAAAATTAAGCGTGTGTATTATTTTATTTCATTTTAATTATATTACTTTCCATTTTATTTTATAACCGTTGTTGAACAGCCGACCCAATTTTGAGTTAGCGACGAGAAATTTCCCTTTCTTGGAGGTCGTTATTATGGAACTAACCCGCATTTGCGTTACATGGAGAAGAAAACCATGAGAATTAGACGACATAAACACTAACCCATGATTCTTAAACCCCGCGGAATATTTCTCAGAACTCTTGTCGGCGAGCCGGAAGTGGAATTCATACAGATCAGAAATCGCTGGGATTCGAACCCGGGTCATCTGATGGGGAGGCGAGCTCTCTATCCCTTGTACCACCACGGCTCTATTACTCTTCATTGAGAGAAAGTGCCTCTCTCACTGCTTTAAACTGTGTGGTCTTGTAATTTTTATCAGATTTGGGTCAAATATTGAAAGAAACTTGAGCCGGGAAAAAGTTTTAGAATGAAAAGTACTTGCATTCGCTTTACTACGCGAAGAAAAAAAATAAATATGAAAACGAAAATCCTCCTTGGTTATTTCGGCGCGAAAGATATTCTAACCGAGCGATTCCTAATTGCTGTTCAACTGAACCCTGGAGTTTCGATAATTTAAATTCTTTAAATCAGTAATAATTTTTGGATCTTGTGATGATATTATATCAAAACAAACCATGATTTCTTTGATACTTTGGATATTTTTATGAAATTAAGTAAACTGCTAGCAAAAAGGAAATGGCAAAATTTATAAGAAATTGCATCAGTATTTATCGTTGATGACTTTTCAATTCAAAATAAAATGACCAAAATAAAGAATAAAGAATTGCGTTTCTCTGATAACTATTCTCAACATTTATAAGATTTCTTTTTTAAAAAAACATAATTAGGTTATTTTATTCATTTTTTTTCTAATTTATGCACCGAAAACAAATTCAAAACTAGACTATATACCACTCCAGACCTACGAATTCAACTGCTTGACATAAAACCCATTATTTTAAGAGTTTTATTGATAAAACAATTATTGAGAAAAAAAATTTCGTTCTTCACAAAATAATTGTTAAATAATAATAATTATCAAAGTAATTTTATTTTATAATAATTTTATGTACAACCGATCCAATATCAAGTGGTGGGTGAAATTTGCCTTCGTGGATGACTCATTTTTTTTATAAACTAACCTGCATTTGCGTTACATAAAGAGTAAAACCTCGCACGGTTAGTCTGAAGGCAAGGGAACTCTAGCCCATGATCCGTCTACTACTAAGGATATTTTACGTCAGCACTTCGGTCGGTGCGAGCCGGGTGCGGAATTCGTATAGACCAGCCATCGCTGAGATTCGAACCCACTTCACCTCATTGAGAGGCGAACGTTCTATCCCCTGAGCCATCACGGTTCTTATCAAAATAGTTAATAATTATCAAAATAATTTGTAGTCTTCTTTTCTCAGTATGTTCACGGCTGATAATAAATTTTATTTATATGTTTGGTGTTCCGCCGAAAGATGCTTGATCATTTAGGGTGCCGATACCGTAGAAAATTGGGGAAAATAAAAATAAAAAATCGCTGTTCTACCCTATGACAATTCTTTCTTCCATTATGAAGCTGATGGAAAATTTAGTGTAAGAGTTACCACAATAGGAATCGAACACTCCATGGATTAAGCTCTATTTTGAGACTGGAAATTTGGACAGATTCAGAGGCTTACCTCGATTGCAAATTATGTTTTACTTATTCGGGTTTTTTAGGCCAGGATTGCTTTATTTCAAGAACAAAATAGTTTCTTTTTAGCCTTAAACATTTAATGTGTTTTTAATTTTATGTGTGCTGGAATTTCAATAACTATTCATAGCAATTGAAATTCCATTTATCTTGCAATATTTCAAGATCATGGTTTTTTTTCTTTCTTCTTTTTTTTTTCTTTTTCTTTGTATCTGCATGAAAACATCCTCAGGGACGCTCTGCGGATAAAAACGTTTTTTTACGATTACAGTAATTCGCTGAATTCCTTGTTTTTTTTATACTTATGTTCGTATTTATTTAAATTGTGAAGAATGATATAATAGTTACGTTCATAATTATTTAAAGAATTCGTATTTATTTGAAGAATTTATTGAATAATGATATTTAATTATAATGAATTCGTGGTTGGTTTACTCATATGACCAAAAACAGTTCACGAAAATAACTTGGCTAAAACTGAAAAATTATTTTAAAGTTTTGGTTTTGTTCCAATGTGAATATACTTATAGGTTGGAATCCCCTTACCTTGAGGCTAACCGTGGGAGGTTTTCGTGGTTACCAAATGCGGTTTAGTTTCATCAAAAGGTTCTCCACGAAGGTTAGTTAGTCCCAATACTTAATCCAGGAGGAGTTGAACATGGAAAGTTGTAAACTCAGAACCTAGTTCAATTAGATTCTTCTTTGGCTCAGTATAAACGATACACAAGTTGACTTAAAAATATGCTTCAAAAAAAAAAAAATAATAAAAACAGCAGTAGTTATTACAGTAATCATCCCCGCTCGCCCTTACAGTAATTAATCACCGTTATTTGTCACTAAGCTATTAATCAGTATTTCCTGTATTATCGAAGACAAAAAAGGTTTTTCAAGATATCCAATTTGTGTTGAATTTTTCTACTGACTAAATACATACTTTTTCTCGTATTTCGAAAATAAATTTCAAACTTTTAAAGCTTTTATCTTTCATCAAACTGTTATTTATTTATTTCACAGTAATAAAAGTTGATAAAATATAGCGAGCTCAAAATTAATGGTTTCGTTTCCCCCCCCCCATTAGCGGAATTTCAGGAATTTTCTAAAATAGCATAATTATACTTTCTGAATGAATAATTTTCCGTTTTAAATTATTTTTTTCCCTAGAGCATTTTTTATTTGTTTGGTTTGCAATTGTATTTTAAAAACTGCTTCTTCTATGCTTGCATCATTTTTCTTCCTTAAACACAGCAACCGTAATTAAAATAATGAAAGCTGTTTGAATGAAATTTCATCAAGTGCTTTCTTAGATAATAACGGGAATAAAAAATTTTGTTCTCTGAAGAACAAAAGTGGAATGTTTCGTCGATTGCATTTTGTTTAAAAAGAATAATTTTCCCAGAAATAAAGTTTTATAATTTTGTAGTTTTTTTTTTCTTCACCACCTTGCAAACTTGGTTTTAATTGATATCTTTTGGCACTTGTCAATTTAGAAGCCAATCAGGTTCGACACACACGCATGACGTCGCTTACAGGTATCCAATTAAATCTGATTTAAATCACATGGTTAGGTATAATCACTTCCCTTCTTCTCGAGTTGCAAGTACCCAATTATAAAATTAATACTGTATTAATTTCAAGCGGTCAATTTTTTTTGTTTGTTTGTTAGCCAATAATGTTTTGTTAAGATTGTCAAGTACTTACTTCGCAATAGGATCCCAGCATCTAATGTATTTATTTCTGCATTAACAAACTAAAAATGTGTTATAATTTACAAAATCGCCTTTCCCACCTAAACTAGTAAGTCTAACTTAAAATAAAAGTTAAAGAAAGGATTCAATTTTTACAGTGCTACAGAATTCTAAAGTAGTTGCAATTTATTTGTATTAAATAAATAAAGAATAAAAACATTCATTTTTCTGTCTGATAACATTAATTTTCTTGCCAAATATGTTTGTCATTCCGCCAACTGGCTGAGTTCTCTGAATAAAATGACACCTGGGCGTTTAACTCATCTATAAGAGGAAAATAATGCAAGATTTGTATAAAAAAAGTTTATTAATAGTCCTTGGCGTAACTCTTTCTGCATTTTCGGCACGTCCGCACAGGGACTGAAATACTGAGTTAACAACCTAATTTTGACAAATTAGTGAACTTATTACTTTTCGAAAGTGTATCGAATACATGCATTCGCCTGTCGTCAGACTCGTTTTGAAATTTGGCGAAATTGATTATGTAGTTCTTTTTATTCAGTTCAGCTGGAAATCGTAAGTTTCATTTTGGGTAGTGACGTTTTCTGTTTTGCGCCGAACGCGTAAATTATTCTGACGGAGTTACCTGTGTGGAACAAATTATCTTAATCTTTTTCCAGCGCCTACTTCTAAAAATATTCAAATTTAAAAAAACTTTTTCTAGTTATGTAATTATTTGTGGATTTGTAAACTAAAAATTATTGAAGCGAATCTATAAAGTTTACAACTTAAAATTCTTTAAGGTAAATAATTGCTCTTTGGTAAAAGTAAAAGAAGAATTATTTGTAACGTTTGAAGTTAAATTTATATAATATACAATATGTAATCTAAAATTCAAATACTTATTTCTAAATTTGATAATTTACAATTGGTTCATTATACCTTTAATTGAATTATTTTACTTTCTGAACTTAATATTAACGAATTATATCAGTTATTATTCGCACTATATCTTGTATATTGTGAACAATTCCTTAATTGTACACGGACTTCCCGTTATAGTACATTAAAGGGTCGAATAAATTTGAATCAATAAAAAAAATTATTAAGTATGTTTTTGCGTAACACTCTACTTAACATTATACTCGCAGTTAAATAGTGGACATTCACATTATTAAAGGATCGTATGAAGCTAAATATATAAAATAATATCAAGTATGTGTTTGAACTCAACCACTCTACTTAATATTATACTCACAAGTGAATAGTGGACATTTCCTTCTTGTACATTATTAAAGGATCGTATAAATTTGAATAGATAAAAAAATTATCAAGTATATGTTTGCACACCACTCTACTTAATATTATACTCACAAGTGGATAACAGACATTCCTTTATTATCAAAAAATTATTTTTCTTTTATTAATAAATAATCGTATAAATGTGATACAAGTGAATAGTGGACATTCCTTTATTGTACATTATTAAAGGATCGTATAAATTTGAATAGATAAAAGAATTATTAAATATGTGTTTGCACACCACTCTACTTAATATTATACTCACAAGTGAATAACAGACATTCCTTTATTATCAAAAAATTATTTTTCCTTTATTAATAAATAATCGTATAAATGTGATACTCACAAGTGAATAGGGGACATTCCTTTATTGTACATTATTAAAGAATCATATAAATTTGAATAGATAAAAAAATTATCAAATATATGTTTGCACTCTGCTCTACTTAATATACTCGCAGTGAATAGTGAACATTTCCTTATTGTACAGTCTGCAAAAAAAAAAGATATCACCCTGAATAACTTTCGTTCTAATGATCCGATTTTCACGAACTAAGTGTCAATCTTAATGGTTCCTGGGGGTGACCTCAAATATGCTAATTAATTAGTGCTAACTATTAATTAAGTTACGAAATCAGACACAAAAACGTACTTTCTCTGAATAAACTTATATTTTTTTTTACATATTTGGAATCTAGACACTTGAATTAGGGGGGGTAGACAAAATTTTAAAACAATTGGGTCGTAAATTGGGTTGCAATAAAGGTTTATATATTTGGCGATAGTCCAGAAAACCGCCAAAAAAAGTCGCCTGCGCAAATAAATATTTTAAGATAACCCTTGACTGATTCAAAAGAGAAACGCTTAATTTTACTAGGTTTCTAGGCAACCAATTTCTGACTGTAAAAAAATTGAAATAATGTTTTGTGATTGCTCTGAGAGGTTTAATTAATAGTTAATAGAAAACACCTCGAAGTTTCTAGGCAATAGACAATTTTTAAGTTCATTTATGTCCAAAAAGCAAAAATAAATAAATAAATAAATAAAATAAAAAATTATTTTAATCTCTTTTGAAAAGAAAATTTGAATCGATTTATAAGTTTTCAGAATTTAAATACATGAACTTTTTATCTGATATTATTTAGATTATGCTATTTTTGCTATGTTTATTCGAGGATTTCATACTAAAATCAAATTAACATAACTTATAATAGCTATATACAAAATTTTAGGGATAATGATTTTTACAGCTTTAATCGAGTCTTCTAGGCATGAAAGTTTGAAGAAAAAAAAAGTGCATGAAAAATAAAATGTAGATTGTATAGTAATTCTAATGCACATTCACAAGGTTTTCTGTAATTTACGATTTCTTTTTTCTATAACTCAATGAATTGCTGAATATTTAGTGGCATTTTAAAAACATTGAAATATGTTATGTTTAAGAATAAGATATTGAAATAATATGTTGCATATTGTATGATTCATTGTTTAAAAAATTCTTCATTTTGCTAGATATTTACGTTACATGGTTTTCTTTGGATAAAGATGATTAGCAAATAGCATCCACATGTTTCGATACATTCTGAAACTTACGTTCGCAAATTCACCATAAAATGTCGCACAGCATATTCTTCAATTACGATAAGCTACATTTACCACCAAATACTGCTACTATGATTATTTTTGTTATATATATATATATATATATATATATATATATATATATATATATATATATCTGATATGATACTCTCTTTTTAAACAGAGCTCGTAAGGCCCTTAAGATACTGAAATGGGGGCACGAAAACTTAAAAGATTTTTTTTTTCCTAATGCCCGCCTGTGTTAACATCAGTCAATTCAGGCATCTACAGGGCGACAGATATCTGTGTGGCCTAAGGATTCCTAACGAGCATCAAACATTCTCAAAATTAAGTGTTCATTCACTGGAAAATTTAGTGTTTATTCAATTTAAGAACTGTTCCTTCACTTGGTTATCTTACTACTTATTATTTAAACCACCAAAAGCTTAAAACAATATTATGTAAGTTATCTAAATTTTTTTTACATAATTTGCATTTAATAACAAATATGTCGACATGCATTTAATAACAAATACGTCATTTAGCTAAAATTACAAATTTTGAAATTTTTATGATTTTTTTTTTAAAGACAAGCTAAGCTTAAGTATTCCTTCACTGGTTAGTTTACCCTATAAGATTTTGAGAAATTTGCGATGTTGTGAGAGATGCTTAAAAATGTTGACTGCGTATTTTTATTAATATTTATAAAATATATATTCAAGAAATTGATGAATATTTTATTCCAAATTTATTCATTCGTATGTATATTATTGAAATTTTATCAGTTATTGAGAAAAAAAAAATACAAAATAATCACATTAAAGAAGCACAATCTGTTGTATAATCATATTCTATCAGAAGCATGCTTTTATAAAACTCCACATTCTCTGAATAAAATGTATTTTATTCAATAAAATGTTTTATTCAAATTTCTTTACTAAATTGCAAATAGAATTTTAGACGACTAAAGAAGAAACATCGTATTTTATAGCTTAAAAAAATAAAAATGAAAAGATAAGCAAACGATTATTAGCGAAAAAAATATGAATGAAATTTTATGCTAAGCGCGCGAAGTCAAGTTCCTCGCAAGTTTATCACATTTTAATATTAATCGCTCCATTTAATCATTTCTTCATTGTCGCCAAATTATTTTTTTAAAAATAATTCATTTTAATTTTTCTCAGCTTCTAATAAATAAAAACAGTTGAAACTTTAGATTTTTCAATTGAAAAATATGTAGATTAATATGGTATAAAAAAATTCATACCTTATAATTCAAAAATTTTTCATCCTTAATTTAATTAAATAATAAAAAATAATTAACAATTATTAAAAATTATTTTTTTCGTGAAATTATCTTTGGGTAAATGAGTTTTATGACTGGGTGAAATTTTCTTCGAATTGCTTTATTAGTTTTTAAAATATGACTAAAAACGTAAAAAGTGAAATTAACATTAAGGGGTACGAACTTTGGATCGCTCTCCTGACCAAACTATGGGGACCATATTTCCCAGATTGCGGCTACCCCCTATATTTTGAAGGTTAAGAATCCAAATATGTAAGAAAAAATATATGTTTATTCAGAGAAAGTACGTTTTTGTGTCTGATTTCGTAACTTAATTAATAGTTAGCACTAATTAATTAGCATATTTGAGGTCACCCCCAGGAACCATTAAGATTAGCACTTAGTTCGTGAAAATCCGATCATTAGAACGAAAGTTATTCAGGGTGATATCTTTTTTTTTTTTGCCGACTGTACATTATTAAAGGATCGTATAAATTTGAATAGATAAAAGAATTATCAAATATATGTTTGCACACCACTCTATTTAATATTATACTCACAAGTGAATAACAGACATTCCTTTATTATCAAAAAATTATTTTTCCTTTATTAATAAATAATCGTATAAATGTGATACTCACAAGTGAATAGGGGACATTCCTTTATTGTACATTATTAAAGAATCATATAAATTTGAATAGATAAAAAAATTATCAAATATATGTTTGCACTCTGCTCTACTTAATATACTCGCAGTGAATAGTGAACATTTCCTTATTGTACATTATTAAAGGATCGTATAAATTTGAATAGATAAAAGAATTATCAAATATATGTTTGCACACCACTCTATTTAATATTATACTCACAAGTGAATAACAGACATTCCTTTATTATCAAAAAATTATTTTTCCTTTATTAATAAATAATCGTATAAATGTGATACTCACAAGTGAATAGGGGACATTCCTTTATTGTACATTTTTAAAGAATCATATAAATTTGAATAGATAAAAAAATTATCAAATATATGTTTGCACTCAGCTCTACTTAATATACTCGCAGTGAATAGTGAACATTTCCTTATTGTACATTATTAAAGGATCGTATAAATTTGAATAGATAAAAGAATTATCAAATATATGTTTGCACACCACTCTATTTAATATTATACTCACAAGTGAATAACAGACATTCCTTTATTATCAAAAAATTATTTTTCCTTTATTAATAAATAATCGTATAAATGTGATACTCACAAGTGAATAGGGGACATTCCTTTATTGTACATTATTAAAGAATCATATAAATTTGAATAGATAAAAAAATTATCAAATATATGTTTGCACTCTGCTCTACTTAATATACTCGCAGTGAATAGTGAACATTTCCTTATTGTACATTATTAAAGGATCG
Source organism: Parasteatoda tepidariorum (assembly GCF_982258835.1). Taxonomy (NCBI): domain Eukaryota; kingdom Metazoa; phylum Arthropoda; class Arachnida; order Araneae; family Theridiidae; genus Parasteatoda; species Parasteatoda tepidariorum. The sequence goes on along the minus strand of NC_141761.1, from coordinate 89,144,249 downwards.
TATAAATTTGAATAGATAAAAGAATTATCAAATATATGTTTGCACACCACTCTATTTAATATTATACTCACAAGTGAATAACAGACATTCCTTTATTATCAAAAAATTATTTTTCCTTTATTAATAAATAATCGTATAAATGTGATACTCACAAGTGAATAGGGGACATTCCTTTATTGTACATTATTAAAGAATCATATAAATTTGAATAGATAAAAAAATTATCAAATATATGTTTGCACTCTGCTCTACTTAATATACTCGCAGTGAATAGTGAACATTTCCTTATTGTACATTATTAAAGGATCGTATAAATTTGAATAGATAAAAGAATTATCAAATATATGTTTGCACACCACTCTATTTAATATTATACTCACAAGTGAATAACAGACATTCCTTTATTATCAAAAAATTATTTTTCCTTTATTAATAAATAATCGTATAAATGTGATACTCACAAGTGAATAGGGGACGTTCCTTTATTGTACATTATTAAAGAATCATATAAATTTGAATAGATAAAAAAATTATCAAATATATGTTTGCACTCTGCTCTACTTAATATACTCGCAGTGAATAGTGAACATTTCCTTATTGTACATTATTAAAGGATCGTATAAATTTGAATAGATAAAAGAATTATCAAATATATGTTTGCACACCACTCTATTTAATATTATACTCACAAGTGAATAACAGACATTCCTTTATTATCAAAAAATTATTTTTCCTTTATTAATAAATAATCGTATAAATGTGATACTCACAAGTGAATAGGGGACATTCCTTTATTGTACATTATTAAAGAATCATATAAATTTGAATAGATAAAAAAATTATCAAATATATGTTTGCACTCTGCTCTACTTAATATACTCGCAATGAATAGTGAACATTTCCTTATTGTACATTATTAAAGGATCGTATAAATTTGAATAGATAAAAGAATTATCAAATATATGTTTGCACACGACTCTACTTAATATTATGCTAACAAGTGGATAACAGACATTCCTTTATTATCAAAAAATTATTTTTCCTTTAATAAATAATCGTATGAATGTGGTACAAGTGATTAGTGGACATTCCTTTATTGTACATTATTAAAGGATCGTATAAATTTGAATAGATAAAAGAATTATCAAATATATGTTTGCACACCACTCTACTTAATATTATACTCACAAGTGAATAACAAACATTTTATAATCAAAAAATTCTTTTTCCTTTATTAATAAATAATCGTATGAATGTGATACAAGTGAATAGTGGACATTCCTTTATTGTACATTATTGAAGAATCGTATGAATTCAATTCGAAGAAGAAAAAAATGACTTTGTCATATATTTGCATACAACTTTACTGAATATTATTCACATCATATCAGATGAATAGCTGACAGCGCTTTATTGTACTTTACTAAAGTATTGTATAACTTTGATTTGAGAGAAAAAAAATAAATCTGGTTTATACACCACTCAACAGAGTATTATTTGCTCCTAAATTGAATTTTTGTGAACTTTGCGTTCGACATTGTTGGAAATTCTTATCGCAAGGTTTACTCCTTTTGATAGATAGTGATCTTTTTTTCACTTCTTTGACACGATATGAATAAAATATGGCGAATATAAAAATCCTTTTACCCCTCTATTTTCTTTTATGCGAAATACATGATCCACGCTGAATGAAGCAAGTGGAACGAAAATATATTATTTACTTCGGAGTTTTTCTTTACAATTTTAAAGCCACGTGCCCTTCAAAGAGTCTTTATTTCCATTGATATAAATACATAATGAAGTTGCTTTCCTTTAGCAACGCTATTTTTAAAGCATAGAAATTCTCTGAGTTGACGGCTTTCGAATGCCTTGGAACAAAGCTCGCTCACAATTACTTAAAAATATTGCAGCCTTGTAAATACTGCATATGATAAAATCAAAAAGATGCAATGGCTGTTGGTCCGTCATTATAACATTGAATTACATAATAGTTTAAAAGATAAAAAATATATGACTCTGCGTTTATAGTTTTCATGGGAAAAATGGTAAAATTAACTTTCGATTGTTTTTTCATTTAAAAAATCATAATCTAATGTCTAACTACATTTTTTATAGAGTTTGGTGGATTTTGTGACTTTGTGGAGGAAAAAAAGCTTCATTTGGCGGGTTTTTCTTAGTTAATTATGTATCCTTGTTTTAAATAATTACATTTCGAAAGCTTCGATAAATGAAATATTAAGCAGAGATGGCAAGTTTTTACCGCTGTTCGGAAATTCTACTAAATTGCGACCAATTATTAATGCTACTAAATTATTAAATTATAAACTAAATATATTCACTACTATAAATCATATATTTAATTCGCAATTACAGTTAGCAATAATCAAATGCTGTTAAATACGAATATTCGAATTGTGTTTTGATATATTGATTTTTAAATACTTTATAAGACTAAAGTAAGTAATAAACAATTAGTTTTTTTTTTCTTTTTAGTTCTATATTATATTTATTTTGTTCAAGCATTTTTTAGTTCTATTTCGATCAGCTTTTTTCATTTTGTCCTATTTCTATCGGATTTTTCTTCTGACCTGGAAGAAATTGGTTGCTTCCGGTCAAATAGTCTACCCTGAGGACGATCTTTTTAAATGTTTACTCTGTGGGAGAAGGTTTCAAGTACATTTGACACTATACAGTTGATGAGTAACTTTAGAAAAACATCTTTTTTTGGCATCTTTTTTTTAAAAATGCCATGAGTTCAAAAGCAAAACGGAGAAATGTTTAACTGAGTTCTGGGGCTTTATTCATTTCGCTAATTGGAAGTCTGCTTCAGAAAAATTAAAGCAAGTCAACGAATTAACTTTAAATCTTATTTACTTGAATTCAATAAAATGTCTCTTGGAACTTACGTTAAAACGTTATGTTATTGTTTTAAAACGTTACGTACTTGGAACTTACGTTACGTTATCTGTGCAGAAGCACAATAAAGATGATAGAAATAGATGAACAATACGTTCATTTACTTCTCATTTAACTTCTAATTAACTTGTAACTATATTTTATTACGGGTGTTGAACAGTTGGTCCAATTCTGAGTTTACGACTATCATTGTTCAACATTGTTGCCTTGTAATTTTGAACCCAATCCTGAAGACAAAGGAACTCCTGGATCAAGCATTAGGGCAAACTAGCCTTCATGGAGAACTTCTTGATGGAACTAACCCACATTTGCGTTACATGGAGAAGAAAACCACGTAAACCTTCTTCAGTTAGCCCAACGGCAAAGGGGATTCTGACACCCCTATTTTACATCAGCACTGTGTGATCCGTGAGCAGAATCCGGGGGTTCAAACCTGGGTCTCCTCATTGAGAGGCAAACACTCAATTCCTTGAGCCACCGTGACTTAAATTGTAACTGTAGTAATAATTAGAACTTCTCTAAGCTTAGATAATAATTTAAATATTCTAATTATTACTAATAGTAAAATAATTGTATATTCGCAATAATTGAAAATCTGAAATGAAATTTTTAAGTTTACATGCAGATTTCATTGATATTGTATTATTTTGCAAGCTCCTGTACAAAAAATTAATAACGCGTATTTTGGAAGCGTAAAATGCTTTCCAAACATTCATGTTAGTTGTATTCATAGTCATTCAAATAATACATAATATTGAATGTTAATAATTATTCTTGAGATATATCGTGTATGCCATGGTTTACGGTATAAATATCGAATATGCCATTATTATCAACGATAATACTACTGTAGTCATTATTGACAACAATAAATATCAAATTCCTAAATGTCGCAAATATTAGTAATAACGATATATACTGAATGCGATAATATCGTGATAATTATCTCTAAAATATAATCTTTACATGCGAGAATATTATGAGTATTATTGAGAAACGTAATTATTGCAAGCGATATTGTAGATGGTGTTAATAAATTTTAATTCAGTTACAAAATTATTGAAACGTAAATATATTGTAAATTAATAAATTGAAAAAATTAATGACATATCGTTAAATATTGATATTTTTTAAAGATATATCGCGATTTTAGAATTCTGATGCCTAGATGGACCTAATGCGGATTTTTGACATCGTAAATTCTAAGTATTCAAATTTGTTCTTTATTTAAAACTTAACTGTTATCTGTTAATGATTATATTTATCTCCGAGTGTTTTTATTTTATTCACGAGACTCAAATGTCATAGTTACAAGCAAATATTTATAAAGTTTTTGAAATTAATCATTTGAAAAATCTCTAAAGGTGACATTACTTTCTAGTTAAATCTAGTTTAAAGTTAAATAAGATAATGAATTTGATAAAAAAGAAATTCTTAATATTATTTTTCATCTGTTGAATTAACAATAGCAATATAAATTTGATTATCTTTACACATCTGAGAAAAATTTAAACTCGTTCACTCTTTCATCTTATTCATGTAACTCAAATGCCATTGTTACAAGCTAATATTTAATAAGTTTTCGAAATTAATCATTTAAAAAATATCTTAAGGTGGCATTATTTTCTAGTTAACTCTCGTTTAAACTCGATGGAGACAATGAATTTGATAAAAAAAAAATCTCTGTATCATTTTTTATTAAAGTTAAATTAGCATTATGAATTTGATTATTTTAACACTTCTGGGAAAAAATTTAAACTCGTTAACTTTATGGAAACAAGTTTTTACTGACATTAGTACCAAAGTTTTTTAAATGTGGTATCATTTATCTGAACTATGTACAAAGCAAAGACATGGACATCAAGCAAAGATCTTTCCATTTAACCCAACAAATAAATTGTATTTATTTCACACAGAAAAAAGTAATAATGGTACTTTTAATTTTAAATTACACTCAGGAATTCAACTTATGTGTACACTTAAATTACTTTTGCATGTATTTTTCAGCACTTTTATTTCAAAAATTAGAATAATAAAAAAAACCTTTTTGTGTATCTAACAATATTCAGGGTTCGCAATTGTCCTAATTTTTCCTAATTAAAAATATTCTGTCCTTATTTGTTCTGATTTTTAGCTTTTTGTCATGATATTCCTGATTTTTGTGTATGTTCTGAACATTCATTTTTTTGAAATGCAATTGTGGATTTTTAAAAATAGATTTGAAGGATCGAACATTTTCGATTTTTGATTCAGCATCGTTTTATTTTAATTAATTACGCTAGTAGAAATCACAAAATTCGATAGTTCAAATTTAGGTATCGTCTACTAATTAAATACAAGGTTCAGGCATTCGTCTTGTTTTTATCAATCTTTAGACTTTTTTTTGGAATTCAATCATTCTAAAAAAAAAGAATGCAATCATTCTGTTCTATACTTTATTATTCTTTAGCGATAAAATTTGATTTTATTGCTCACAAGTAAAACAAATCATCCTCTTTTAGTTTACCTTGTTCAAAAGAGGTTTTAGTATATGTATGCTGCATCAGAAAATGTGTTTTCAAAAATACTATGATTTTTTTTTCTTTTGCCCATTACGAAGCCTGCAATATTCTATTTGATATATCTTTTATATGTTCAGAAATATTTGTATTTAAGATGATAAAAATATATTGTATTTTGATTTTAAATTTGATTTATTATAGATTCTGATATCCAATTTGAGATAAATAACACTGATATTTAATCTTTTAGATCTGATTAAATCGATTTTTAGGAAATTCCCGCTTATGGGTTACAAATTTTCTTGTTAAGTTATTTACTATTTCCCAAACATGTTAATTTAATTGTTAAATAAAAGCTCTAAAAATGTAAAAAAGAAAATTCAACTGCGCATTAAATTAATTTGCGCAACGATATTTCCAACTTAGTCTTCGAAATATGTATATACTATCGTCCGACAGTCTAATAAGTATCATATTAACAATAGAATGGAAACTATCTCCTCTATATGGAATACACGATTTTGGAATATTGATATGAACATTTGCTTTGATTCTAGAAACAATGGATAGACTTGGATTCTAAAAACAATGTATTTCGTGTCAATAAAGAATAAGCATGAAATATTAATAAAATTGTTTATTCCATGCCATCCTACTTAATAAAGTTAGTATTTTTTAGTTTAGTTTTTTTTTTTCAGTTTGTCTCGTTTAAACCATTTTTCTAGTTTTTTTTATTTAAATTAAATTCAAATAAAAATGCTTTTATTTTAACATTAAATTATAAAAATTTTTAATAACTAATTTATTTAATAATTTTTAATTATTAATTTAGTAATATATTTTATTAAATTTAATTAATGTAAGAGACATTTTTTTAAAAATTAATTTCGATTTATTTTTGAATTATTATTTTTTAAACAAATAATCTTATTTATAAACGTGAAAAAAATGACTTTTATTTTTAGTCAAATTGCTTAATTATAAATTATTCCCTGCTCAAATTTTATAACCGGTTTAAATTTCGTATTTTAATACAAAAAAAATAAATAAATAAATAAATAAACTATGTTTAGAAACACGATTAAAATTGTATGATTGCATTATTTAAAACTTTAAACTAAGTACTATATATTTAATGAAAAAATGTCGTGAAATTCTCTTTGTGTAAATGAGATTTAAAATTATTCAATAAATATTTTATTTTTGCATTATATAAGTTGTAAAAGTATGACCAAACAAGTAAAAATTAAAGTAACATCACCTTGACCTCTACCAACCCTCTACCTTTTCATAAAACATATCATTGGACATTTCCTACATTAGAATTTTCATGTCATCAACTTTCCATATCAGATTTACGGCTTTATAAATGTTCAACCCTGTAACTCCGTAATTTTGAACCCAACCCAGAAGACAAGGGAACTTATGAATCGTGCAACGGGATGAACTTGATATGAAATAGGACTCTTTTAAGGCACTAACATGGAAAAACATGCTACATGACATGAAATAGGCATAAACATGCTACATGGAAAGGGAAAATACGAAAATCTCCCATGGGCTTCCTGGTAACATATAAATCAATAGCCCATGATTCTCTGAGATAACCCATTTTCGTCAGAACTGTAGACGTTTCGAGCCGAGAACAGTATACGAATCGGCTAGCTATCGCCGAGATTCGAAACTGGATCGCCTTTGATTTATATTGGATGTTACGTAGCCAAATCTATTGGTTGAAAATATAATTATTGTTGATACAAGATATATGCTATTTGTTGATCAAAAAGATACAGGCTAACTACCTGCTGGCATTATAATATTTGACATCATCCAACAATCCTTGAGATTCAATAATAATTGAGATTTAATAAATAACTTTCCAAAAACTTAAAATCCGATTGTTATCTTTTTGTGACCAGAGCTTTAAAAAAAATGGTAGAAAATATTATTTTTACTTGGATGTGCTTTTAGAAGAAAGTAAACTCATGAAAACTATAAAATATTTTAAAAAATTCTTATAATTAAAAATTAACCTTTTAGTCATTTCCAATTATTAGGTAAAAATGATAATTGATAATTTTTTGCAGTTAATACTAATGATAGGGGATTCATATGCCCTCAACTGTCCAAACGGTTACTTAAGTTGAATTTCATATATTCATATCACTAAAACTGTTAAAAAGACTACTTTTTCTTTTATTCATATCCCATAAAACTGTCAAAAAGGTTACGTTAATCGAATTTCATACTTTTTTATAATTTTTATTGTATATGAATATAATTAAATATTTCAACCGTCGATGGTAAATTCAATTATATTTTTACATAATCGCTTTTCTGAAGGAATACATATGTACAAATAATATGAAAGTTAAAATATAATTTTAATTGATAAAATTGTGCCAAACGCTGTCCGGTAATAGCCATCATACTTAATGACCATTTTCAGCAAAACATGTTTTGTTTGATAAAATAAATGTTTGCCCTTGTATGATATTTATCTATTGCATATTTAACAACTCTGCCAAATGTCAAACATCTAAAGTCGCCCGCCGAAATCCAAAGATAAAACTTAACAAAGTTAGTGAGAACTTATAAGATGTTTACATTACGTTACGTATTAGAGAAAGCGAATCTATCCCTATATCTATCTTATCGTAATCTTAAAAGGTCTTCAATATTCCTGATGGAGCATCTATCGCGATGGAGGTTCTTTTTGCTTTCAGTCTCGTGATAGGGCATTGCATTTTGGCGTGAATCACCCGTTTTTAAAAATTGTCCCTTTCGTTTCCATTACATTATGAAAATTTTCAACCGTTCTCGCCGCGTTCGTTGGTTGCAGAAGTTTTTTTACCCAAAGAACAAGTATCTTCACTCTGTACTTGGATTAATTAATTTAAAGAGCATAAAATCATCCCGATCTGCATCTGGTAAGGATGTTAATTTTTCAATAATATTAATGGTGTTTATATAATTGATATTTGTTGATGATAATCAATGGTACGAAAGGGACGCTTTATTGTGCCCAGAGGCTTAACAGGTAATGCTGGAAATTTAGGAAATTGTTTAAGCCTATTATTCATAGTGCAATTTTTAACATGGTTAATGATGTTTCTTATGTTTTTATTGATATTTGTTGATGAAAATCAATGATACGAAAGGGATGCTTTACTGGGCCAGGGGCTTAACATGTATTGCTTGAAATGTAGGAACTTATTTAACCATAATATTCATATTTGGTGCAATTTTTAACATGGTTAATTATGTTTCTTATGTTTTCATTGATATTTGTTGATGAAAATCAATGATACGAAAGGGATGCTTTACTGGGCCAGGGGCTTAACATGTATTGCTTGAAATGTAGGAACTTATTTAACCATAATATTCATATTTGGTGCAATTTTTAACATGGTTAATTATGTTTCTTATGTTTTCATTGATATTTGTTGATGAAAATCAATGATACGAAAGGGATGCTTTACTGGGCCAGGGGCTTAACATGTATTGCTTGAAATGTAGGAACTTATTTAACCATAATATTCATATTTGGTGCAATTTTTAACATGGTTAATGATGTTTCTTATGTTTTTATTGATATTTGTTGATGAAAATCAATGATACGAAAGGGATGCTTTACTGGGCCAGAGGCTTAAAATGTATTGCTGGAAATTTAGGAACTTATTTAACCATAATATTCATATTTGGTGCAATTTTTAACATGGTTAAGGATGTTTCTTATGATGTTTTTATTGATATTTGTCGATGAAAATCAATTGTATAAGAAATGGATGCTTTACTGTGGCAGAGGCTTAACACGTAATGCTTGAAATTTAGGATTTTGTTTAACCATAATATTCAAATTTGTGGAATTTCTTATATGGTTGTATCTTATTGCATTTTTTAAGGTTCCCCATTAGATAGAAAAGGAGTTACAACTTTCCTATAAACCTGCGGTGAATTATATTAACGTAATTTCCTTATTTATTTAGTAACTATTGCATACTTATGAATACTTTTTATTTCATTTTATTCATTGAAATGTATTCTATTGAACCTAGGTACCAAATTTTAAGCATTTATAAAAAAAATTTTTTTGACGAACTTTGAACTTAGAAAAAATTTGAGTTCAAAATGATTCGGTATTTTTAATAATTTAGAAATTAAAAGGATTGTGTATATAAAGAGTAAGTTTTTGACTTAGATATATTTACGCATAAAACTTTAATAATTTCGTAACTACTAGATCTCATTTAATTATTAGAAAGTATTGATTTTAATTTAATCTCATTCAACTTTACATGAGCAAAATAAACATACAACTCAAACTAAAAATTTATCAGATTTTGTAGAACTGTTCCATTGAGTTCACCTGCCGAAAATTGAAAAACTCTCTTACTTCCTAAGAAATATAACTCGCTTCAAAATATATTCGTGAATTTATCTTGAAAACTGAAACATTTTTGGCTGTAAAAAATAGAATTGAAAAAAATATCTAATAATTATGAATTGCTATGTTCAATTTAAAAAATTACCAATAAATTGCCCTTAATTATACATTACCCTTTTTGTCCCTTATTTGAAAATTATAACTTTTTATAACGTTAATTATAACGTTTTTATCCCTTTGAAACAGATTGGACACAGGTGTCCCTTTTTAAATATTTTTTCTGACGTTCTAATTCCAAGAAAAAATATATTTTGGTATGTTTTAGTTAGTTATAACAAACGTTCTTAATAGTTACTAAAAAAATCTCTTAAATTATCGGAGTTATATTTGTTGGAAGATTTTTTTTAACGCTGAAAAAGACACGAAAAGCAAAAGTCTTGAAAAGCCAAGTATAGTATTTTTCACTTGTTTCGATAAATATGTTTCATAAAATTTGTAGTATATAATAAATCATAATAAATTATGAATTAATAAATAAATAATTTGCTTTAATAAAGTTATAAATAAAATAATGAAAAATAAGTTTCATACAAGTTCTGCGTCAAAGGGTTATTCGATAGTCTTTTCTTTAGACTCAATCATAAATTTCAGAATCTCAAATAGCTTTTTTTTTACTATAATTGTCCACCTGCAGATAATAATAGCTATAAATTTTAATTCTGTTGGTTGTTATAGAAGAGCATTTTATTCAAGGCAACGGTTATTGTGATTGTTAAATTCCGAAGAGTCCAATTTATTTCCAATTATTCTTCCTGGTTGTCATGGTCTCCCCCACTTTTCTTGAATTTTCTGTCTGCTCCTGGTTTATTTCTGGAATGTCATATTGGATTTCTGATGCATTACGGTGGGGAACAAATTAGAATTTCTGACGGTTAAACATTCCATGTTTGCGAACATTATTTAGTCTTCCTAAGTTAAAGATAAGTTATAAAGTAAGTTCGGTTTACGAAATCGAATTTTAAATTGTTTTTCTGGTTGAGAAAATTCTAAACCGAAACTGACATTTTGTTTATAAATTACATTCTACTGAAAAATAGTCCCGCAGTGGACTGATCGTTAAGACACGGTTTCCAGCAGATCACCGAAGTCAAGCATCACTGGCTGCGGTCAGTGTGCGGGTGGGTGACCACTTGGATCAGTCTGCGTAGGGACCGAGGGTGTGCGGTATTGGTCCTCGTTTAACTGTTCTACCGTAAAGTGCTCGACTTCGCGCGCAGGTCGTCGGGCTACCGAAGCGGGGGTGCCATCACCTCTGCAGAGGATCAAAATTGTGATGGCATGTCTTCGGATCATCATCAGGGATGTTTCCCAGACCGTCGCCAATAGCCCATTGTGGAGCTCTAGTGCGACGTAAATGAACAACAACGACAACAATCTACCGAAAAATATTCATTTAGTGATGTCATTAACAGAAAAATTAAAGTTTAATGGGATACCTGGAAGTGACGTAGTGTGGGTATCTCGATCCTGATTGGTTGTTGAAACGTGGCATTTGTTTAGGTTAGCAACTGTTCTTTCCATTCTATTTCAAGTCAGCCAAGCCCGTCAAGTGTCAATTATCTTAAGTGACACATTCTAGATTCTCTCGCAAAGATTCTTTCTCGAAGATTTCAATTATTTCACTATATATTTACACAGAGACTTGACACAAAGACAGACACGAAGCCATATGGAACATAAACAAACTAATTATGCAGAGAAGTTGCCAGGTACACAAAACAAAAATATATCACGGTTACAATAAAATACATAAACAAGTAATAAATCTAAGTTTTGTAAAAGAAGAAGATGTGAAAAAAATTATATTTCAACTAATACGATGTGCGATACGACTCCGTATTTAATTAACTTATCGTTAATTAACATTTTAGCTAATGTGGAGAAACTTAATTCAACTTTAATACACCATTTTGCTGACAAAGATTAGCTGGCGCTGACGTCATAGGTCACATGTGTGGGTATGGGAGGTCTTCTTGAAGTGCAAGTACCCAATTACATTCTACTGAAAAATATTCATTTACCGCAGTGTTTCCCTAACTTATGACTTTTGTGTACCCTTTCTAAGTATTTCGTAACGCTGTGTACCACTGATAAAAAAATGAATGTATTTTTTACTATAAAAAATTACACTAAAGTTAAAAATCACAACTGGCTGCTGACACCACAAATTATTAACTGTCAACTCTGCAAAAAATAGCCAATAGAAAAATACGTAATCGTAAATTTTCATGGCTAGCTTTGTTTTTAAATACATTTTATTGAAATTTTCGTTTGTTGCAGGATATTTCGCATAAGAACGCGTACCCCTGCTAAACTGTTCCCGTACTCCTGGGGGTACGCGTACCACACTTAGGGAAACACTGATTTACCGTGATGTCATTAACAGAAAAATTAAAGTTTAATTGTAATGAGCTAAACAAACTGTAAAGCATTTTTACAAATATTTGAAAAAATTAACATATTAAAAATATTTAAATTGTAAATCATCCGAAAAAACGTTAAAAATAGCACAGACTGTTGTTGTAATCAAAATTGACGAAGAACTTTTATTAAATATATTTTTCACATTATTTTCATTATTTTTGTATTAATTTGTGTCAAAATAAGTGAAAAATATTACAATTAGCATTTTAATAGTTTATGATTATTAAATTTAGCATGAAACACCGGTGTCTTTTTTTCTGAGTTAAAAGTGAAATCTTCTAAATAATAATTTTTCAAATTTGCACTCATTTGGAGTTATCTAAGAGAAGCAGTTCTTCACTATTGAAATTTCTTTAACTTACAAAACCAATTATTGATACATTTTTGAATATGAATGGAAAAACAATGTATAACTACTTTTTTTTTTATTTTTATATTTTAGTACAAATATAGCTCCGATTTTCTAATAGACTTTTATTAGCAACTATTTGACTATTTTTTATAATTAAAAAATAACAAAATATGTTTTTGCTAGTAATTAGAGCGTTAGAAAATAAATATATAAAAGGTCCACCAATGTTCTACCTGCGTCAAAGGGTTAAAGGTCGAAAGAAGAAACTTGATCTTATGAAGATTATCTATACAAATATTAATAAACAGTATGTAAACAAGAATATTACTCAAATGGATATTTTAGGAATAATTTAAATTATTACTTATCATCAAATTTAGTTAATCACAATTGAATGTATTTGAGTTTTTGTTTGATTGGATCAATGAAAAAGTGCATTAATTCCAAAATTAAATTTATTTAGCTCATTTGAAAATTTAATTAAAATATAGCCCAAATTCATTATTTGTAATTTTTTTCCTAGATCCAAAATGTTCCCAGAATTTTTTAATTTCGCGTCATGTTCCTAGAAATTGACCTAGTGTTGTTTTTCTTTCGTTATAATTTATTAACCCTACATATACAATAAAGGCAATAACCTATACATCCCAAGATTCGTCCCTTAAGTATTTGGCACTTACATTAGGCAAAATATAAGTTTTAATAACTCTCAAGACATTTTAAACTGAGCCAATACTGTAAAGCTATTGCATTTGTATGAAATTTTTTCACCTACCATGTTGACGAATTTCTAAAATAGTCTACTTTTTCTCTTCTAGCGTATTAGACTGTGCGTGAGACGTCGAAGTTTTAGTGATCTCTTTAAATAGAAACCCATCTTTTTCTACACTTCGTTTATCGCTCATCAACTATTTACTCAACATTTCGTTCCGGTGTTGGCGATAAAGAGATTTTGGGCTAAGCGCCAATTTAGGAAATAGATGCCAACTTTCTCGCTTTAAAAATACAAGTTATGAATAAGGATTAAAATTATTTTTACATGAAAAATTTTGATATTTTCGTTAAATTGTTTACATGTTGCTACTTGTTGCAAAAGAATGACGATTCCGATATCGAATCGCAATACTTTATAGTTAAAATTAGGTATGTTTTTTGATATAAAAACTCGGGAAAATATTATAATTGGTGAAATTATGCACTGAATTGGTTCAAAGTTAAACAAATATAAAACAAATTTTTTAAAGAGTTCTACGACCTACAAACCTGTTTTATTCGTTTCTTTTTTTTTCCTTTTTTTTCATTCTTTAAATTATATGTAATCAAAATTTTTAAAACTTTCCGATGAGCAGTTCCCAATTTTTTACGGGTACGGAACCCTGAACATCTTTTGGCGGAACCCCAAACATATAAATAAAATTTATTAGCAGCTGTAAACATACTAAGCAAAGAAGGACTACCAATTATTTTGATAATATTTATTGCGAAGAAGGACATTTTTTTAATAATTGTCATATTAATAAAAGTCTTAAAATAATATGTTTTATGTCAAAGAGTTTAATTCGCAAACCTGGACTGTCTAGTTCGTTCTAAAATTGTTTTTGGTGCTGAAAATGAATAAAATTACATGATTTATAGTTTTCGGAAAATAACTCTTATAAATGATGAGAATAATTTTCAGAGAGACATAATTTCTTGAGTTTAATAATTTTCTTTTGAGTGAAAAAGTTCGAAGAGAAATACCTATGCAATTTTACTTTTTATTCTACTGCAATTCTATTACAAATTTGCTACTTCTTTGTTTACTGATATTTTACTTAAATAATTTTTTAAAAATAACCAAAATATCACTTAAATTACAATCTTATGTTTAGATATATAATTACAGGCTTCAAAAATCATTACTTATTTGTTTAAAAAAAATTATCTTTCCATGGAGCACTAGGGTTCCGCGGAACACTAATTTTGAACCACTGAGCTAGAGTACTCAAATTTTAACTGGAGTTCTGTGCTGAATAATAAAACGGATTTTAAATACGTACTGAATAATATATACAAATTTAATGGATTTTTTTTTTTCAAAATTTTATCAAAATTTTTTGCAATATTATTGCCTAAGGGAATTTATCGCCAATCGAAAATTAGACAATTTCCATAGACAAAATTAAGTTTAAATATGTGATGATAAATACTTATGCATTATTTGTAAATGCATTTCCTTTTCGTAATTTATTCGTATTGGAAAGCTCACGTGTGTATCTTTTTTAATTTTGCTATATTTTTTTAATATTTATATTGGATTATTGATTTGATACAAGTATTCAAGTTGTAGGATTCAAAATTCATTACTAGTTAAAAACCCACCAAACCTCTGCTACCTTTCAAGGGAGCCCTTGGGTTTTCGGAACACCCTTTGGGAACCATTGCTCTAAGCCAGCGGGTCCCAATTTCTTTCAACTATGGAACCCTAAATGATCAACCTTCTTTTAGTGGAACGCTCGAGAATTAATAAATAAATATCATTTACTATGTGAACATAAAAATCAAAGAAAAACTGTTAATCATTTTAAAAATATTTCATTTTGAAATTTTATTAATTATTTTGAGAGAGAATAAGAAAGAAGAATAAAATTTTCGCATCATATCGTTTTATCAATAGTCATAAAATTGGATTTTATGTCAGGCAGCTGAATTCACAGGTCTGGTTCTATCTTGTCTAGTTTTTAATATGATAGAAACTGAAATATGGTTTCTGTTAAAATAAAAATGAACACATATAGAGTTGAGAATGGCTATCAGAGAAACATAATTTGAAGTTTGTTATTTTTATGCGATGCTAATATTAATGCAATAATTCATATATTTTTCATTATTCTTCATTGTCTGTTATTGAAAAAAAGTATTGTTCCTGACGTAACTTTTCTTTCTGTACAAGCATTTCAATTAAGATAATTTCCTTAAATTTGCGGAAATATTCAATAAATGATGGATAATTAATTGGATATAAATTTAATTACACATTTAGAAAATCATAACTGGTAAAAAAAAAAAAAAAGTCCCAAGTCTCGGAACCCTTGTGACACTTTCACAGAACCCTAGAGTTTGCAGAATCCCTTTTGGGAACCATTGCTCTAAGCAATGTTTTCGTTACATCAGCATCAAACAAAAAAAATTATACCCTTATGGAGATATCATCTGTTGTCATGGCAACAGAGACGAATGACGAATGCAATCTTTCTCCTTGGCATCATACACCGTATCTTAAAAATTGGATTACCCAGTAACTAAATCACCGACTTTATTACCCAAACAATCTCCTGAAGTTTTCCGGATTAATTTTCCTCGGAATATAATCCTGTGGCGTTGATGAGCATGCTTCGATGATTGCTCGTAGTGGAAAGGTTGCGTGGTAATCTTGCGAGCATCAAATTAAAAATTGTTTATTGCGTGCGTTTAATTAACATAAAACGCGAGAGTATCGTCGGTTTTCTTTGCAATATTAAATGCGCTTTATTTATTTATTTTTATTGATTAAAGTGTTATTTTTACTGCGCCACTGAAAAATAATACTATGAAGAGTTTGAAAAAAAAAAGAGTGATAATTATTCACACTTTTAATGAATAATTCAAAGAATTTGAAACGGGAAGAGATGCGTGATAATAAGAAAACTTTTTTTTACTTCATAAATTATAACGGTATGTTTACATTGCTAAAAAATAGTTTATTATTCTCAAGACTCGCCTGGCGTGTAACAAATAGAAAACGTAAACTGAAAAAAAGTGGAAAATAAAGGTGAGGAAAAAAACTGGAAAAAACCTGGTAACCGAGAGAGTCAAATTAGGACAACAATAAACCAATGTCTACCATCACACTTGTAGTTTCATTTATAATAGAATCTTGAACGAATTAAAAAATCTACATATGCGCTTATAGTTTCATTTATAATCGAATAAATCATGACATCTAAACAAATCAAAATGACTACAAATGCGTTTATAGTTTAATTTATAATTGAGTATATCGACATCTGAACATCAAAATGTCTACAAATGCGTTTATAGTTCCATTTATAATTGAACTATTGATATCTAACCATATCGATATTTCTACAAATGTGCTTATGATTTCATTCTTAATCGAATGTATCATTGACATCTAATCATATCAAGATTTCTTCTAATGCGCTTTTAAGAAATTATCATTGAAATCGGAACAAATTAAAATATTTTTTAAATTTTTTTAAATATCGTTTCTCTGTGTTGTTGACAGCTGCTGCTTCTGAAATACAATAACAGAATATCTGATGTATTGTTTTAAACAATCTCAAATGAAATATCACACGGGTTTCGCTCAATAATTGATGAGAACAGTTTCATCTTTCTCTTCGCACTGATTTATTTTAAAGTGACCATTCCATAAATTCCCTTTTTCATAAATTCGGCCCCAAGGTTAAACTTTCCTGTAAAAACGATTCGTCAGTGCGCGCACATGCCCGTAAGTGAACAATCCGGCGCGCACTGTCACATGACTGATCTTTTTGTGATTCGGGAACTCCTCTTTCGCATCTTGGTCTGTTCTATCATCGGGATGGTCACCCCCAAGAAACAGGGGATTTGGAGAACAAGGAAGTTTTCTTTTACCGGAAGAACAGGTGAGTTTCTCGCTGTTCTGTTTTACTTCAATATCGATTATCAAATCCTGAAATTTATCATTTTTCAGAAAAATTCGGAATAAAACTGTGGACGTTTCTTATTTTTTTTAAAACCAATTAAAGGTTTAGCTTTATTAATAAAGTTTTTTTTTTATTATTAATTGAATTCAAATATTCCTTAGCCCTATTTCTCGATACTTTAAAAGTTTTGGGTCTTAGTACTAATTAACGGCACGTGTAACAGAAATATCTTATATCCTGCATGAAAATCATTGTGTTCTTTAATCATTTAAAAAGTGCTTATTTTCGGTTTTCGTTTTTTAAAAGCCCTTAAAAGTGCTTTTTTCATGGAGTGTTTTTAAAAAGTGCTTAATTTTCCCTATTTCAAAATGAGATTTTTCTTTAACCATGTTGATTTTCACTTCGAATTATGCAAAAAGTCTCCGTTCACATTGTTCTACTCACGTTCTCACAATTAATGAAACCCCAATCTATTTCGGCGTATTCTCAATCCGTAGCGTATGAAAACGCCATTCGTTTTACGTGATTCAAAATGTTATGATTTTTGACAATTGTGAAAAACAATGCCAATTTTTTTTTTTTGGACATGATGGTTAAAACAAGATAAAACCGTCAATTGTCAAAAAACTTTTCAACCCTGCCGAATTATATTTTTTTAAAGTGCTTAAAAATATTTTTTAATTTCTTAAAAGGTGCTTATTTTTGTTGAATAATTTGGCTACGCACCCTGATCAAACGCGCTTTTCTCAACAGTTAGACGATGTGACTTATCATTATATTACTCCGAGCCCTTCAATTAAATTGTAGCTGTGCCTTATTTTAGTGGTATAAAGTTAACTTTATATCTTTTTTCAATTCTCTCAGGGAAAATGCACTAAAACACGCAATTTGATTTCGGTACTATAAGTATGCAGCCACGGTAGCTAAGACATTGAACTGTAATTGCGAACGACTGAGATTTTATCTCCCATGGTGGCTTGAAGCCCAGAAAACTTAGTCTGTTAGTCGGAAAAGTAAAAGTGTCTGATGCGCAATTCCTCTATGCTGTTGATCACGAAAACGTTGATCCTTTACTTCCGTGAACACTTTGGGCGATAGCTAGCTGTTACGGGAGTAATTTATTTTAAGTATAACAATCTATATGATCACATTCATTGATGAAAAAAATTATTAAATTAAAAATATGAAATTAATTATTAAAAACCTAAGTTTATCAATTTAGGTTTTATTATTATTTGAAGATTTAATGAATCAAATAGTAAAAGTGAAAGCATATATGCTGTACCAAACATGAAGTTTTGCTCTAAATCAAACGGTGTTCTAAACTAAGCTAGACAAGAAGAAAATTTCCATGAAAAAAAAAAAAGAAAGATTACTTAGCTAACTCAGGGTTACTCGAAGAAGGTGAACTCCAATTATTGATAAATTTTTGAATATGAAGGAAAAAAGTTTTTTTTTGGGGGGGGGGGATTTTATATTTTGGTATAAATATAATTCCGAGCTATCTTTTTACCAATTTTTACAAACAGATATTTTAGTAACCAGTAGACTAGCTTTTTATAATTAAAGGAATGCAAAAATATATTTTTGCCTGTAATTTGAGCGCCAAAAAAAAATATATATATATATATAAAAAGGCACATCGGTGCCCCAACGTCGTGAAAGCAACCTCAGGCGTTATTGTAACGGACAATGCCTTTAGACAAGTTGCATTAGAAAGACTATTTTCAGCATTAAAATATATTTATAATGATTAAAGATCAAAAGGTATTATTAGATTCAATTCTTTTCCTAAGTTTAAATTTATTTTGTATTTTCTTTCTGAGCTGATGATAGTCATTTTTTTTTTCTTTTTATAGTAAAAATTTCAAATGAAAATCAGAAATTCAAAAGAGCGCTTAAAATATAAATTAATATTACCGGAATTGGAGCTTAGCTTATTACTTGAGAGTGGAGCATCGAAACTTTTTTGGCCCCGGATCCCTGCTATAGGTGAATATATTCTATTATTTTGGAATAATTTTTACTTTCCGAGTGCAATGTATTTTTATGAAACGAAATAACATTAAGTGCAAATATTTCTCTTTTTTTTCTTTCTTTTTTTGCACTAGACTGCATTTGAATTGTTTCACAAAGCAGTATTTTAAACAGCGCTATTTCATTTACCTTTTTCTTAGGAAAAAGATGCAAAGCTCCTATTGAGTTTAATCTTTTAAAACTAAGGCGGAAATTGACTAAAAGGATCCACTAAAAAGATTCAGTAGCCAATTTAAACAAATTTTATTCCCCCTCGACAATATTTCCAACAAACAGAAGTAAGATCTATTCGGGAAATATTCTCTTCTTTTTATTTTAAAGTGTTTCCGGACTGGTATTATTACTTTAGGGCCGAATTGAAATTGAGTAAGTAGCTTCAGAATTGTTTTTTTTTTTTTTTTTTTTTTTTTTAAATTCGAAGTTAAATTCTAAATTTGTTTCTGCTTCAATAGGTTCATATATTTCACTAGCTCTTCTGTGAGATGTTTTTCGATTTTTGTGTATCAGTCAAAACGCGGCATTAACATTTTTATAGACATATTTTGACTTGTAAAAGACATTGTTTGACATAGATATACAATTGTGTAGTCATTGTTTGACATAGATATACAATTGTGTAGACATTGTTTGACATAGATATACAATTGCATAGACATTGTTTGACATAGATATACAATTGTATAGACATTGTTTGACATAGATATACAATTGTATAGACATTGTTTGAGATAGATATACAAATTAATACTGATAAATAAAATGTATCGACCGGTGTGTTTTTTATTCTGGTTAGCTGTTTAAGAAAAACGGCACATGTCGAACTGCATCTTTTCAATATTAAACCCAAATTTTGCAACTAAATTAAAAATTCTTACTTTTCCTTACTATTTTTAAACACTAAGCACATTCATTACGGGGCTAAGTCCCAGACTGAAGGAGTCTGGGTGGCTGGGTAAATTGCAGTTGTAACTTTTCAGGCGATCTCTTTGCTTTTAGATAACAAAAAGATAAAGCGACTTTTAAAAATGTAAATTCGTACAACTAGGTAAATTTAATATAATTTTTATTAATTCATAGAACCCGTGACAAACTTGTAAAAAGAACTGTATACTTTTAAAAAGAAATTCTAAAAAGTCTAATTTTTAAGAAATGTACTAAGTGATTTAGGCAAATGGACATTGCGTTACGAATTTATTTGGATCCATTTGTTTTTTCCTTTAAAAAAAAAAAAAAAAAAAAAAAAAAAAAATCGAATGAAGTTTGAAAAACAAAATTTAATGCTTAGTCATTTTTCTTAAATAGCTGTTTTTATTTCCTTAAACACGTTTTTTGAGATTTAATAATTTTCTTAAACACGCATTTTGAGCTGTATTTGCTTTAAATACGCATTTTAAGCTGCGTCCATTTTCGTCAACTCGCATTTTAAACTGCTCTCAGATTAAAAAGTTCACGGAAAATATGATGTGGGGATTTATTAAAAGCTTAGTGAATGAAGTGGCATTTTGAAAAAGCTGAGATTTCTCGGCGAAAGCAGATCGATTTTATACGATTTTGCCAAGTGTTTAAAATTTGTGGATCTTAGTGGATGAAGGTACTAAGTGTCTGTCGTTAATTGTTTTGAAAGTGGAAGAAGATTTCAAATTGTGGTTTCCACCATTTACGAATGTCCTATTTACAAACATCACAGGAACATACCTCAGTTGAAAAGAAATAACGCAGTTTTAATACTATTTGTAAAACTATTTCTTTTTCTTGGTGACGTTTACACTTTCTCCAATTTTGATTAATTTTCAAAAATTTACATTTTTTTTAAAAATCGAAATAACTGACTGTTACATTCATAACAAATTGTGTTGTGTCTGTAATACCCCGTTTTTAATTTTTAAAAATTCTTTAAACAAATGTAATTTTTTTAAGGAAAATTGGCATAAACGTAAAGTGCGCCAAGAGTTATTGTAACAAAACTGTTTAAAATTGCATAGATTTAACTGAGTTATATGATAATAAATATGACTTTCCGAAATGGTGGAATTGCCCTAACTCGTTTGGTAACAAACAGTCGATGAGTAACCCAATACAAAATTTGGCAGCAAATTGAAACATCAAGTGAACTAACACTAAGATACGAGTAACTTAAAAAGTGTTAGGGCATTTTGTTGGCCGTTCCAAAACTGAGGAAAAATAATTCATCGTAAAGAAAAAAAAACACGTTCTTCAGATTTTACAAAAATCTCAATCATACCAAACTTGAGGGGGCAGCTTTGAATTCTTATTAGAAACCCTTATTTTTTCATTGCAGATATGGATTCTGCGGAAGAAAACTACTCATTAGAATTGAACAATAAAAAACAATTCATCGGTGAGTTTTTAAATCTGGACACAGCTCGAAATGCGTGCTTACAGAAACAGACACTGCTCGAAATGTTTATTTACGAAAAAAGACACTGTTCAAAATGCGTGTTTATTATAATGGACACTGCTGAAAGCGCGTGTTTAGGAAAATGGACACAACTCAAAATGCGTGTTTACGAACGTGGACACTGCTTAAAATATGCGTTTATGAAAGCTGATTTAGAAATGTGCGTACGGGATTTTGCTCCGTAATGATTATGTTTAGTGTTTAAATTAGTGATTAAAATAAGCACCTAATTTCTCATTTGACTGTTAAATTTGGGTTGAAAACTGAAGAGGCGCATTTTGAGGTGTGTCCATTTTTGTAAACAGGCATTTCGAGCTGTGTCTAGACTTAAAAACTCACCGAATAAATATATGTTAGTGTCATTTTCTGTGCTCTGTATATGAATCACAGTGTTAAAAATTGCGATTAATCACCTGATCTCAAACTCGTCTGTTATTTTTCTAAGATTTTTTTAATGCAATATTTTAAACAATGCCCTATAACTCTGATTTTGCTACTTGAAAATTATGACGTAGTACATAAACAATTTTAACACAGTGTCGTAATTTAAAAGGTGAAATAAGAAAGTTATTAATTGGTAACGATGAGTTAATTTACTTATATTTTGAAATATTTTTTGTTAACTAGAGTTCGCTATTAAAAAACAGGGTGCGTAACGTTTTTTTAAAAAGTGCTTAAAGGTGCTTTTTTCATTTACGCTTTTTAAAATCCCTTATAGGTGCTTTTTTTTATTCGGGGTTTGTAAAAAGTGCTTATGTTTTAAATTACATAAAATACATGATTTTTCACAATTTTCTCTGCAATATCTATCAGAAACTAGTTATTTTATTGGGATTATGTAAAGTTTTTGAAAATGTTTTTGAATTTTATAGATTTTATGTTTATAAATTAAGAACTTCAAACGATAGGAAAAAAATAATTTTGCACAAATCCCAATTATGATTTTTTTTCTTTTTTTTTTTTGGAAAGAGATTAATTATATTTTTGAGTGCTTAAAAATTACCTAAAAGGTGCTTATTTTTTTGTTGAAAAATCTGGCTACGCACCATGGAAAAGATTCATAGACATACAATTCTATCTTAATTTTAAGTTGAAAGACGGATTATCTTAATTGCGCAGAATTTGGCCATTTTAACATAATCTATTCTCGAAACACAGCTAATGGAAGTAATTTCGCAAACTTGAGACGACTTAAGTAGTTGTTGATCATTTTCTTTGAATAATCCGTTTTACATGCAAATACCTAAATATCCAACTTAGAGACACAAATCGACAACACTCCTCCGTCTGGCATAATCGTTGAAAGAAGATTTATTTTAAGCATGTGGCTATATCAGATCTGTGACTATATTAGAACTTTATAATAAAAAAATGATATTAAGAGTACTGTGAAATCTGAAACAAAATGATTTTTCTTATTGATATTGTGTTGCTGAATTTATATATTTTATGGCTACTTTTCTGGTGAAAGTTATTCACTTTTTTTTTTAAATTCGCAGCAGAGAAAAAAGTTATAACCCTCTTTTTCTAATTCTAGTTCAGTCGATATTCTAACTGAAAATCTAAGTGGTTGAAAGTTCTAAATGATATTTTAATGAATTTAATTTTAATGTTTGAACGTTGGCAATCGGATGTAAAGATCACAGGGAAAAGGAAACAAATTGTAAAAAATGAAAAATGGGATTGTTTCAGCTTAATTGTTTCGGTATACAGTATTGTGCATAATTTCGTAGTGTTGATTAATACTGATTTATGGAACCTTTCTCCTGCCCGTACGAAAAACGGGTATTCAGCTAGTTGCTAACAAAATGTTGTTCGGAATGGCTCCAAAACTAGAGCTGAAAACAACCACTCGCCACATGGCGAGTCAACAAAAAAGCGGCGACTTAAATTAAATAAGCAACCGGTCCCTTTTTACCATCGTTTTCTTTTCTTTTTAATGAGTAAAATACATCAATACAAAGTGCATCATGCATCAATACAATAAAGTACATCAATCTTTTAATGATTCATCAATGCAATAAAGTACATCAATCTTTTAATGATTAAAGTACGTCAATACCGAAAGACATTGAAAAACAGAATTTTCATAAAAACAATGTCTCCATTCAAAATTTTGATCCTTCAGAATCGATCAATTTGTGATGTAAAAATTCGTGTCGAAGGAGAGTTCTTTAACAATTCACATGTTTCAAATTTTTTATATATGTACAGGGTGTTTATAAAGTCCCGGACCCATTTTGATGTTTAATAACTCATAAAATAATAAAGATAGATTAAAATTAATGACATAAATGGTTAGATAGACTCAAAAAGTTTCAATACCGTGAGACACAAAGGGATTCTTCTAAGGTGTGGTGTGGACTAATGCACGACCTAGTCATTGAGCCTTTCTTTTTTACAGAAAAGACGGTCTCATTAGTCGTATACTTAGACATGTTGGAAAACTTCGTATTTCCACAACTAGAAGAGCTTCAGCAACATGTCTTTTTGCAACAAGATGGTGCACCACCTCATCGGAGCGGGGTGTAGTTCTTTGAATGACCATTTTCCAGGAAGATGGATTGGGCGAGGAGGTCCAATTCCTTGGCCACCCAGATCACCTGATATAACGCCGCTGGACTTTTTCTTTGGGGATTTATAAAGGACAATGTTTACAGGAGGATCGTATCGAACAATGATTACCTAAAAGTCAGAATTACAACCGCAATAGCCTCTGTGGATGCCGACATGCTTGCCGCTACCTGGCGTGAAATTGACTATCGATTTGATATTCTCCGTGCGACGAAAGGGGCACACGTGGAAGTTCATTGACAAGGGTCATGAAACTTTTTGAGTCTATCTAACCATTTATGTTATTAATTTTAATCTATCTTTATTATTTTATGAGTTATTAAACATCTAAATGGGTCAGGGACTTTATAAACACCCTGTATTTATTAAATGTATTTTGCCTCCCCAAACGTGTTCCAAAAAAATTCTTTAAAGTCAGTATGTTTGACTAAATTTTGTCAGATATCTGTATTATATTTATTGTTGAATTAACTTCTTACTGCCGTAGATTATTTCTAATACGATTTTTTTTTAAATATAATTTATTCCATGCGAAAAAAGTGGCTATTAATTGAAAAGAAATTGATCACCAGCTCATTGTTTTTAAGAAACAGTGGTGCTAAGTTATTAGTCTACCGGCCACTGGCTACTAACTGAAAATTTGGAAACTGAAATAAAAGATGCTGACTGAAAATTTTTGGTCTATCCGATACCAATATAACAGAAAACTTCCAAATGTAACATTCCCTTTTATGTGCGAAAATAATGGTGAAATTTCTCTCAATCCAATGGATCCCATTTTTCAGAATACTCAATAACATTATAAATTGTTTGTGTTGCATTAAATACTTGATCTTGAGCTGTAGTGGTTCAAAGGATAAAGCGCTCGCCTTCTAATGAGTTGACTCGGGTTCGAACCCAGCGATAGCTGGTCGATTCGAATACCGCACCCGGCTCGCACCAAAGGCAGTGCTGAAGTAAAATATCCTCAGTGGTAGACGGTTCATGGGTTAGAGTCCCCTTGCCGTCAGGCTATGGGGGAGGCTCTCGTGATCTTCCTCTTCATGCTGGTTAGTTCCATCGAAAAGTCCTCCACGAAAGCAAATTTCTCCTAAGTACTTGATCCTGGAGTTCCCTTGTCTTCTGGATTGGGTTCCAAATTACAAGGCTACGGAGATGAACATTAGTAGCCGTAAACCCTGAATTAAGTTGGCTAGCTGTTCAACGACGGGGATAAAATAAAAAATAAAATGCTTGATCTTAAATGAAAAAATCAGGTTGAATAAAGTTGCCGATCCAAACAAATCCAAAAACTCATCTCCATATTGCTCATCCGAAATCAATAAAAATTTATCCAAGAAAACACCAATTTCGCGACTGTAATTAAAAGTGTCGATGAGATCTTATCTTGTTTATTATGAACATAAATATTTATAGTGTATTTGTTTATTTCTTATAGGTGCCTTGCTGCGACGGCACTCCATTGATCCGGACCGCCGTCGGACGTCCGGTAACCATAACGCCGGCAGATCTAACGACGATCAAAGTACAGTCCTTGTACACAGAGGGGTAAGTTATTTATCTTCTATTGAACTTCTTCTCAATAACTTGCTCCTGCGCTTCACCTCCTTCTCCAAATAAGAATCATTTCTTCTTTTCTCTTATGAATACGGCTCTTTTTTCTGCTTATTCTTTTACATTTGAAAATTTGTGCTATTTTGCTATCATGCTATTTTGTTTCACGAATGTTATTTGTAACATATTTTTTAGTCATTTTGCGTACGCCAAACGTCTAGTTAATCATATTTTTTTTAAAATATCTATCTTGTGTATACTATATTGATCCTTTGTACCAAAATTCTTAAGCCCCAAATTTATTTTACGCTTTATAAAAATTTGAAATATTAAAAAAAAAAAAGGTAAAAGGAAAGAAAAGAAAAAGGTAAAAGGAAAGAAAGTATGAAGAAGAAAAATCAACGCCTAAAGATATTTATGATCTTTTATAACAAAACCTTAAGTAACATCTGTTTGACTTTAGAGCAATGCGAAATTTAAGTATATTCATTTTTTGTTATAACTATTGAAAAAATATCGAAAAAAAATTATAAAATATTAAATCTCTGTTCTTTACTAGTGTTTTTCAATGCTCTTTTTTCTCAAAGGAAAATTTAAAAAAGAAAAAAGAAAAACAATTTTGATGCCTTTTAAAATCAAAACAAGATTATATTGTCATTTTGCGCCTTTTTTATAATCAGTTTAGATGATACTAGGGATTGTTATAACTTTTACAAACTCATAACAGATAACTCATAAAGTAGCAATAAGTGTTATTTTATAAAACGTAATCAAATGGTTCTAACTTCTTTAGATAGAAACTGGTCCCTTGACTTTTTTAAATATCCCTGTTTAATTTTTTTTTGAAATCATTTAATGCTGCCTTTATTTATGGTCAAAGATTTTACAAATTGAAGTTATTTTAAACAGACTGTAGAGCATGGGTAATTTTAAATTTTAACTATAATTAATAATTAACCATATTTAAATATTTTTATGAACCAAATGTTTGTTTTTTGTGTACTTTCATACGCAAGGGTTTATGTTTTTCATAAATCTATCCATACAAGGTTTTTTTTCTTTTTTGCGGACCCTCTTTCACAAAGGTTTTATGCTTTGTGTGTATATTCCTACACAAGGATTTATGATTTTGTTTATCTTTATATTTTTTGTGAACCTTCCTCACAAGGTTTCTTGTGTATATATTATACAGCTGATAAAAAAGAAAGGTTTTATCAGCAAAAATAAAAAAGTTCATTTTTAAAATATTTAATGGTCACTATTTTGACCATTAGCTAAGACCATTAGCCCTTTTAACCATTAGTTTTCCCATAATAACTATTATATCATAAACAAATAGCTATCAAAATCAGAAGTTTTGCATTTCTTTCGGGTAACATCTAGGTAATTTTCGAATAATGCTAAACTAAAGAGTGTTCTTTGACAAAATTTCATCTTTCTTTCTTCAGTAGCATGACAGCCCTGGGTGGGTCCTGACCTTCCCCAGAAGTCTTTTTCAGGCGTCTCTCCGTTTTTCGACTGTCCTCAAATTTTTGGTTTTCAGACAGTCGATCCATCTAAAAAGAGGACTGCCTCTCTGTTCCCCTAGACTTAGCTAGAAATAAATTAAATCTTTTATCTTAAACGAACATTGAAAAATATTTTAATTTCAACCTACATTTTCGAACGGCAAAACTAACACTCCACTTCGAATTTTGTATCAAATATTAAACACACTAGAAATAAACTTCTCTCGTAAACTTTTCGATCGAAAATTTTTCTTCTCCTTAAGAGAAAAGTCACGGTTTTAGTTTAAGATAAGCGGAATCTGTTACGTTTTCCCCGGGACCTTACGAAAAGCATCGGGTCGATGCCACTTTAAAGGAGGCATGATGTTGGCTCTATGCCAACTACTTCCTATTATTTG
This sequence comes from Parasteatoda tepidariorum, assembly GCF_982258835.1. NCBI lineage: Eukaryota > Metazoa > Arthropoda > Arachnida > Araneae > Theridiidae > Parasteatoda > Parasteatoda tepidariorum. The sequence goes on along the minus strand of NC_141761.1, from coordinate 89,116,449 downwards.
AACATGTCCTATCCTGAAAATATTATGACGTAACACGTTCGCATTTTCTTTCTGATTAAAATCTCTTATTGGTTGGAGTTTGCAAGATCTTAATGCTGATTTGTTTTAGTTGATAAGATTTGTTTTGAACAAAAACGATTTGTCAAATCACGTGTTTGTGTTTTGTTAATGATAGGACTATAGTTTTAAATTTAGCTACAGAAAACTAATCGCGGTCTCGTTCGTAATATCGTTCTTTCAAAACTAATGTAACAGTGGGAAGCAGGGTTGGCCTTTTACCGGCAGAAACTGGTTTTTGCCATGCCAGTGGCAGAAACTAGTTATAACCGGCAAAAACTGGCAGAAACTAAAAAAACTTCTATATTAGTTCTAGTAATTGCTTAATGACATTTTGTTTAAGTAAACTGAAAAACTTAACTCCATGCAACTGTAACAAACTTTTTAATTCATTGTTTGCAAATATATATTATTTTGTTTACATTAAGTATGAAGAGTGCAGTGTATCAAATATTTATATAAAATAAAGAATAAAGTAATGTAATAATAAATATAAATACTAGATTTTAGTTTATTATATTAAATTCTGAAATTCAGTAATTATTATCATTTAACTCTTAACATAACTGAATAGAGCAATTTTCAAATAGTTTTTTTCTTTTCAAGAAAATTCTTTGCATAGCAACAATCCAATTATTATAACTGTAACAGTTTTAATCTTTCGGATGGCAATGCCTGCGAGTTCTGCTGGACTTGAGAGAATCTTTTCAAATTTCTCGTTCGTGCATAGCAAATTGAGAAATTGTTTAGGTTTAGAAACTGCATCAAATTTTGTCTTTTGTTATATTACTGCAGAGTGCAAACAATGTAATATTTGATTTTGAATGGTGATAATTTTGTAAATAAATTGTTCTTTGTTTAACATTTAATTGTTTTTTCTATGAATTATCCATTATATGTCAATCTCAGTTCTTACTTTTATGTCTGAACCGTTTTGGTTGGGTATTAAATAAAAAAAGGAAGCTGTATATAAGGCCTCTGATCTTCTAATGGAAAGTACATATAAATAGACGTTGTTTAGCACAAATGAAAACCAAAAAAAACATACCTATTAGGTAGCTGACAAGGAGAGTATGGCGACATTTTCCAATCTAAAATGAAACTAACACTAAAAAAAGTCACTAAGATGCAAGTTCGTTTCTTTTATTTTCATATTAGATCAACGACGACCACAGACAAGCACAATTCACATGGGCGGCACTTCAGATGGAGAGAGTGGTAATTTGGAGTAACAGAGAGTTTCTGGATTTATAAGGCAGGCCAAATAAAATCACGGAGTTGATGATGAGAATCAGATCTTAGCCAAAACAACATCAGAGAGGGGTTGTGGGTACTGAACTTCACCGAAGATAAAAAACTCATGATTTGTAGCTCTAAACTATGACGGCGTCTGGTCAGCGGATGCGTTCAATAGATATCCAACATGTTGATGGCAGCCTATTTCCTTTATTTGTCATAAATCCAATATAATCATATTAGAAAAGGAGATGCACGATCAGAAATTTAAATTTACTTCGTAGACATTAAATCAAAAAAAACACGGCAGATTGACTTGCCAACATGGCGGTAGGCGTGACGCCATGCCAAAAAAATTTTCTCCTCCTCTAGAAGAAGAGGAAGGGGGGAAAAAAACGTCCTGCCAGGGAGCAGTGTGACGTTGGGGTGATGAAAGATTCGAATGCAACGAGCGTCTCTCGCTCTCTGGCTTTTATAGCAAAAAGGAAAAAATCCGAGTTGAGTACTCAAGGTACTGAAAGTATGAGTTAAAAGAACTAAAATTTTAAGTTGAGATGTATTATCAATATTATTTTTAAGTGTTATTCTCACCTTCTGATTGACGTTGCAAAGCTAAGTTTCAGCCGACTTCAAATTCTCGTGCAACATCAAACGACGCCGACAGCTTTTTCCGAGAAAATGGTAGGGCTGAGGAATGTGTAAGGAACTTTCTGGGGAAAATGTCCTCATTGCGCTAACGCGTTAAGGGGCGAGAAGAAAAGGATGAAGAAATAAAAATTGTATCATAAAATAATAAATTAAGCCGAAAAAAGGATTTTGATTAAAAAAACAGGATATTTAAAAAATTAGGCTGTGACTTAATGTCACAATGTCATTTTCTGAATTTCTGCCAGTTTCTGCCACAAATGTGACAGAAAAGGGTTTTTGCCATGCCGGTTTTAACCGGTTTTTATCAGTGGTTTTAACCACCTCGGCAGAAACTGCCAATATTGGTGAGAAGGCACTCAAAAGTAGAACTGAAAAAATAGTATCTGATATCTGAATATCTGATTATTTGTTGTGTATCGTCACTAGTTTTAACTAACTTAACTAGCACTCTAATTTTATAAAATCATATCACGAGATTATATGGGGACAAAGGATATGTATAGGGGCATTTGTCCTGATTGAGATACCTTACAAAGAGTATTCTGTTTTATTTTTTCCATTTTTGCAAAAAATAATTAATTATTGTTGATTTTTCAGTCGACGTTGCACGAAAAATTGACTCGTAGATGTCAATAATATAGATAATATACATACCATACTTAACATACCAGAACTTAAATATATGCACACGGTATAAAATATTTGCAGATGGTGGAAGGCCAAGTGGGTGTGTATGTATTATAAAAGACACAATTCAGAAAAGTCTCCTGCCCCCCATTTGACCTATTAAAGGCCGCAGTTGGGAGAAAATCCTTAAATAGGGAATCTTAAGAGATGTTTCTCTTAAGAGATTCACCTACAAGAGATTCTCAACGTCAGTTGATCAGGAGAGAGGTTGGAGCTCGATTTCATCCCAATAACATCGAGGAAAGAGATCGTTACGGCGGTTCTGGAGTTGTCGTCTGGGATGGCATTATGTTGAACGGGCGGACTGAGCTTCAGATCTTCGACCGAGGTTCTGTAACTGGAGACCGCTTCTGCAATGAGGTAATCCTACCCCATGTGCGTCTGTTCCGAGGGGCCATTGGACCAGACTTCATTTTTATGGATGACAATGCCCGGCCACACCGTACTGCTAATGTTCAAGAGCTACTGGAAAGTGAAGATATCACACGAATGGATTGGCCAGCTTACTCTCCAGATCTAAATCACATAGAGCATGTGTGGGATGCATTAGGGAGACGTCTAGCGACACGACAGTATCCTCCTGGTAACACCCATCAGCTGAAAGATGCGTTAAAGGAGGAATGGAGACGTTTACCCTAAGAACTCCTGGATAATCTGGTGCTTAGCATGGAGAGACGATGCCAAGCAACAATTACAGTAAGGGGAGGGCATATCCCATACTAGGGAACATCTGCCAGTTGTACTTACGCTTCTTCAGGCAATCACGTGTAATAACGCCACTATATGTCAAATAAAGCCTTTTTTTGTTCCATACCCTACTTTAAGCTTTATATTCATTTCTGCGCCATTATTCTTTTACCATCGTTTAAATACAAAATAATGTACATCATATTCAAATTTCATGTCAATCGGATGATTTCTTGTAGAGTTATGACAAAAAACGCAGTTGTTGCTTAAGTTTTGCACACCAGTGAAATTGCGACCTAACTACAACCAAGAGAAAAATCATCAAAAAAGAGAGCGTGTCGTTAAAGGCCGCTGGATTGAAAATAAGCTACCCGTCAATGGGAACCAAGTCAGAATATTTTTGTCAGACATATTGAGCAAGCGAAAGCAGCATTTGAATTTAATTCATTTTCCATTTAAAAAAAAATTACTTGGATTTAGTTTCCTAAAAACCAAAATAAAAACTCAATTTTCTAACAGCATTTTTTTTAACTTTGTTTTTTTGTTTAGACATGATTCAATTTTATTGCAACTTTAATATAATATTAAATTGGACTTTATGTTTAATTCAAATTGAACAAAAGCATACTAAAATCAATTTTCAAGTGTACGGTAATACGATTCAAGTTTCTTTCATATTAAGGCTGCAGCAAGTTTTTAACGATATTATGACTTAATGTGTTCCAAAAGTTTTGACTGTTGAGACAAAAATGCTTTAGGCTTTAATATCCATGCATTTTGTAAATTTATGTCATTATCAATATTGTTTTTAAGAAATAATTTTATTATTAATTTAATATCAATTTTCGTTTAGTTATAATTTGTATTATTTTTTATAAATAATTTTAGTAAATACTAGTTTTATTTGAACTAAAAATTATAATTTAAAATAAGGACAAGATAGTTTAAAAAAAGTTTGAGTTTTATCTGCTTAAATTTGTTTTAAATTTTCTATGTATTAGGTTACATCCCATTGCCTTAAAAACTCTGCTTTGAACTTTTTAAATTATCGATTTTTCCCCGTAATTTATGAAACGCGAAGAAGTTACTTTTTTAATAAAAAGAATCTCCTCTAAACAGTGTCATTGAAAATTGTAAACATTTGCTATTATAATATTGTGAAATTAAATGCATATCTTGTTCCTAAATTCCTATTCTTTTTCAGTCGAATAGGCTTTTCTTTTACGTGATATTTTTTGTTTCATTTCTATTATTAAAATTATTTTTAAAAATATCAAGTTATAAAAAATACGGGAAAGTACAAAACATGGATTGTGTTGATTTTAATTTTTTTTTTTCTTCTTGCAAGGTTATATTATATTTTATCAATAAGTTAAACGAAATATAGAAATATGAATTTCAAAAATAAAATAAAATGCATTGTAAAAACTAATTGAATTTGAGAAACTGAATTGAATTCGAGGCTGAACTTAAAAGAGAATAGAAGGGCTAGTTCTCTTCACTCTTAGAGCTGAAGCTACGATTTCCCTCTTCATGACGTCACTGTGTCCACAGATCTCGGAGATCGCAAGCAAAGATATTATGATAACTTTGCATCTACATCTTTCTCTTTGTAAAAATAAGTTTAGACTTTTCTGGTTATTAGCTTTCAAACTTTACGTAATTAGCACTTTATTTCCGTCCATAAACATAGTTCAAAAAACTTTCTTGACCATTATATTAAAAAAATGCCATTTTAAACTTATAAAAACATTTTACTAGTTGGCGAAAATGACACTATAAATACTTTATTTTAAAAAGTTCTGTTTTAACTTTAATTATTAAGAAAAATTAAAGCATATATTGACACTTTTTTATCTACATGTTCTGTTATAGCAATAAGTTGAGTTAAATTTAGAATCCCTAATTTTTAAATATGCCGTTAAAAGCAATTTGTTCATACTTAATCGTTAGGAAACATCAACCTTATACGCTAATTACTAAAGCAAAATACAGTTGAACTCGTTTATAACGAGCATAAAGGGACCGTAACATTGTACTCGTTAAATCCGAGTGCTCCTAATAAACGGGTCCTTAAGGCAGACGTGCAACCAGAAGAGGGGGGGGGGCTTTGGAGGTCAAATGATTGAGTTTACTTAAAATTTAATTAATACTTACTTACTTTATTTACATTAATTAATTTAATCAAATACTTTTCTTGCTTAATAAATTAATTCTTACTTACTAAATTTAATTAAATGCTTTTATCGGTCATGACGTCATGACCGATAAGGCACGAAATCGATACGCCTCCGCCTACTCTCACGTGACTTTTCCCATGCTTTAGATTAGAGCGATAAGGGCAATTAAGTTTCAGTTCACGGTTTTTTTGATTTCGCGCGCATTTCTTATAATTTTGAAAAAAAGATAAGACTAGAAAGATGAGAAAAAAAGATTGCAAGACAGAAAAATATTGCTCGCTAAAACCGGGTCTTTCTCGTTAAAAGCGACTTCTGTTCCATAGACTTAACATTGATCCAACCAAATATTCTCGTTTCCCTCGGTAAATCCGAGTTCTCGTTAAATCCGAGCTCGTTATAAGCGAGTTCGACTGTAATAACTTAGGTTCATAATGACATTAGAAATTTTACAATTGTTTATAGATATTTAAATTTACGATGATATAATTTATAGATATTTAAATTTAAGAGAATATAATTTTTAAAGAAATCATAAATATTTAGAATAACTACATTAAAAATATGCTATGAAATTAGGAGAATTTCAACTATATACTATATATTTTATTTATACTTTTTATTTACATTTTAATTTTCTTTGACTTTATCTATTTTTTAATTTTTTTTCACCTGCCTTTCTTTTTGAAGTAACGAGAAGGTTTCTATTTAGATAATGAATTTTTATATAAGTTCTTAACGACAGAATAAACGTATTGCTGTTTTATATTAACTGTGTCATTTCGGAATCCATTCTTTACATAGTTGTTCATTTACTTTAGGGAACACGTTTTTCCTTTTGTTTTTTTATCAGAATTTTTGCAAGTTGCAATCGCGCAAACTGGCATTTCGATAATAGTTTTAAATTTTTGTAAATTCACTGCAAAAACTGAGGAAAGTCATTATAGAAAATAACAAATGTCTTAGAATATGTCACCAAAAAAAATGCTCCAATATTAGTTAGAGATAGCAAGGCCGAACGCTCCATTCTTGAAGTAAAAGTTCGAGCTTTGCGCCAAAGTGACGTCACTAGAGAAAATCGGAGGATTGACGCGGCGAGAGTTTCTTCAAAGGAGTGAACCAGCCCTTCTATTCTCTTTAACCGAACTTAGCAGAATTGGATAAACTAATTTTATTTTATAACTAGCGTTGAACAGCCGTCACAAATCTGAGTTAACGACTATTGATGTTCAACTTCATATCCTTGTAATCTCTAGTTCAACCCAGAAGACAAAAACTAACTCCCGATTCAAGCATTAGGACAAACTAGTCTTCGCGTAGGACTTTTTTGATAGTACTAACCCGCCTTTGCGTTACATGGAGAGAACTACGAAAATTTCCCACGGCTAGCCCGATGGCAAAGAGATTCTAACTTATGATCCGTCTACCACTGAGGATATTTTAAGTCAGCTCTATGGTCGGTACGAGCCGGGTGATGAATTCCTATCGATCAGCCATAGCTGGAATTCGAACCTGGGTTACCACATTAGAAGGTGAGCGCTCTATCCCTTGAGCATCCATGGCTCAACAATTGTTTTTTTTTTATCTGAAATAATAATAATCTGTGGAATGCAGATGCGTGTGAGTGCTTGGGGACGATTTTCCAATCCAGTGGTGTTTAACGACCTATTTTCTGTTTAGCATTTTTTTTTTTTCAATGTTAAACAGCCGACTCAGTTTTTTTGAGATTATGACTATCAATGTTCAACTGCGTAACCTTGTAATTTTGAACCCAATCTAGAAGACACGGGAACTTCCGGATCAAGTATTGGGAGAATTGTGTCTTCGTATAGGACATATTTGATGGAACTAGCTCTAATTTGCATTACGTGGAGAGGAAACCCTACCACGGTTAGTCTGACGGCAAGGAGACTCTACCACTGAGGATATTTTACGTCATCACTCTGGTCTGCCTGAGCCGAGGGCAAGTTTCGTATTAACCAGTCGCCACTGGTACTCGATCCTGGGTCACCTCATTGAGAAGCGAACTCTCTATCCCCTAAGCCAGTGTTTCCCAAAGTATGGTACGTGTCCCCCAGGGGTACGGGAACAGTTCAGCGGGGGTACTCGTTCTTATGCGAAATATCTTGCAATAAACGAAAATTTCAAAAATTTTTATTTGAAAACAAAGCTAGTCATGAAAATTAGCGATAAAGTATTTTTCTATTGGCTATTTTTTTACAGAGTTAACAGTTAATAATTAGTGGTGTCAACATCCTGTTGTGATTTTTAATTTTTGTGCAATTTTTTTATAGCAAAAAATACATTCATTTTTTTATTAGTGGTACACAGCTTTACGAAAAATTTAGAAAGGGTACACGAAAGTCATACGTATGGGAAACACTGCCCTAAGCCAACGCAGTTCGGAGAAACTAATTTTAAAAAAAATATGGCTTTTGCAAACAATCTACGTCATTTTGCAGTACTCCAGGCTATTCGAAAAAGCATATGTTTTGTAATCAGCCTATCACTTTTTAAGTTTCTTGCGTTGAGATACTGTAGGCTAATAAGAAAATACATAATTTATTGCTCAATTAGCATCTTTCATTTCAGGCCGTTTGCAATAAGCCTAGGTGCGTTAAAATTTATGGTGGAACCGATAAATTAAAGGTTCGAGTACAGTATAACCGCGACAATAATCGAACTTCTATGCTAAACCCGAAATACCATCTGAACTGAAATCAATTAATTGAAAATGTATTTATTATCTTTCAAAAACCTATAATCTGACTTTTTTCTGCAACTTTCTGATGTTTAACTAGCCTCAACTATAATCCTCGTTGATGGAAGTGCAGAGCTGTAAGCTTACGCAAAAAGCTCGTCGCGTTATCTTCAAAAAGCATTTTTTTTTTTTTATTGTTGAATCTCATGTAGAATTTTAATGATATCTTAATTTTGCACTAAGTTTTTGTAACAAATGTTTTTTTTTTTTTTTTAAAGTTAATTTTTTATTGGCGCCTTTTTCAATTTTAATATTTGGGAAAATATATATTTAAAAATACTCACTTTGAACAAGCATCATTCTGCAAAAGGTTAATTAAAAAATATATCCTTTGAGCCTCGGTGGCTTAGGGGATAGCGTGTTCGCCTTCCAATGAGGCGAACCGGGTTCGAATCCCAGTCGATGCGAATTCATCCGTTTCGCACCGACCGCAGTGCTGACAGTGGTAGACGGATCATGGGTTAGAGTCCCCTTGCCATCTGTCTAACCGCGGGAGGTTTTCGTGGTTTTTCTCTTCATGTAACGCAAATGCGGGTTAGCTCCATCAAAAATTCCTCCACGAAGACAAATTTCTCCCAATGCTCGATCCAGGAGATCATTTGTCTTCTGGATTGGGTTCAAAATTACAAGGCTACAGAGTTGAGTATTAGTAATCGTAAACCCATTAAACTGGGTCGGCTGTTCAACGACGGTTATAAAATAAAATAAAAATATAGCCTTCATTATTTTACTTAGACCGATTCATTATATTCCACAAAATCAATAACACAATGCTCGAAGGCAGTAAGCCCTAGCAATTTCAGGGTGAACTAACTATCCAATAGGTTATTCATTCAAAAGTATTATAAATTAAAACATAAATTATGCGTATCGCGCCTAATAGGTCTTTCAGAGTTCTAATAGGTCTTCAGATAATGCTCGTTTTTAGAACAAACAAACTAGATTCAAAATTCAGCAATGACTATTTTATGTCCTATGCTCCACAATTCTTATCTCCTTATTTGTAATTCCATGGCGACCTAGTATTTTATGTATTTCAAAAGATACTACGGAGACTTAATATCCAATATTAGTTTATTTGTGCCAATTTAATGATGGTCTCGCCTTTAAGGGGAAAGAATAAAAGACTGTTGCCGTTATTTTAAAGTATTTAGAAACTATAAATATGTTAAAGCTTTTTAATAAAATTAAATAACTGCAACTATGTTAAAAATAATCGTTAAAAAAAAAGTAAAGATTTTCTACGTAGCATCCCGTTATTCGCGTGAGTAATTCCCACACATCCGTGAATAAAATTCCCTTGACATCCGACCTGTTTTAACTTCAATATTCACCATTACTCGCAGATCGAAATTCTTTACTATTTAAACCACTAGATGGCGATATACACGTTAAAATCTCCCATCTCAGATAGTTTGCTGCATCAGAATCTTATCCCTTCTAAAAAATATTGTTGCGGCTGCATGGTTTTTCACTCTCGCAGTCTCCTGTTTTGTTTAATATTCATGGGATTATCAAACCTTGACATTTCGTTTAACAGTAAAATAGCTGTTTCTTGGCGCTTATTCTATGCAAATTGTATCACATAGCCAAGTAACAGGTAGAAATATTGTATAAATTGCATTCTGTGTAAGTCGCAAAATGTAGATAAATTGTGGTGTGGTGTTATGAAATTGTTTTGATTATGCGCGGATTACTGTATTGTTGTGCCACTTAAATTATTTTGGCCATGGATAAGGTGAAAATGAGGAGTATGTCCGCTTATTGTTTGGTGAAAAAACGATCTGAAAACGTAAGTTTCCACCGTTTTTTTTCACATGCATTTTATTTTGCATTTTCTGCAGGTGTATCATAATGTTCTAATTTTTAAAACGTTTCATTAAAAGAAAAAAAAAACTACATTAGTCACACTATGCATTCGCTGTTATAAAGTTTTGCAAAATATTTGTTCTTTTGATATTAGTTGAAATAATTGAACTGTCATTTTCTGAGAAATTTCGAACAAAAGACGATTGCAATTAAAATTATCTTTTAAAGTAGTCAATTTATTTTCTACATCTCAAAAAATGAATTAATAATGTTTTAAAGGGAAAAGGAAAAACAAAAAAAAAAGAACAATTCGCTCTGCGTATAACTTCAAACCTTAGCCAGCTGCTCGGAAATGTTCAGGTTTAAAACATGTAACATATTAATGAAATATTAAACGCCATTAATTTATTTTCATAACTTTCTAGCTAACCTACTGACCCCAACCTAACCTACCGTTCCTCATGTTCATGTTTGATTCCTATTGTTTTTCTCCATTGTTGTTTTTGGCGTTGCTTGATCATATTCAATTGTAATTTTGATCTAAGTGTTGAAATGTAATAAGGTAAAGAAAAATAAAATTCGTAATTATATTAAAATGTCAATAAATTTTTTAGGAGTTAAAATTCTAAATTTAGCGTACTAGAATGATGATTTGTTTATTTTATCTACTAGTGTGGTGTCTAAACACTGTATCGAATCCTGAAATTGCGGGAGCACTGGAGTGATTGAAATGGTCACAGTGAAATTAATAAAATATCAATTTATATATATATATATATATATATATATATATATATATATATATATATATATATATATATATATATATATATATATATATATATATATATATATATATATATATATATATATATATATATTTACAGGATTTTCCTTGATAATTCCTTTTCACTATTGCTACCAAAGTAATAAATTTTTGTCGTAAAGTAAATATTTGTGTAAGACAAGACTGATTAGTCAGTCAATTATCAGGAAAGACATTAAAGTTTTAAGATAAGTTTCTATACTTAAACAAAATCTGTTGCTTGATATAATCTATTCTGGTATTTAATGATAATTTTGCTAAATAATACAAAATTAGAGTCTAAAATTCAAATTTTATAGTAGGAATAAAAACTGTGACTTTCGATGCAATAAACTGAATTTTTCGTGCTTTCTAAATTTTGTTCTAACTGCGGAATTCTTTTGAAAATTATAAACAAAAATACGAATATCTGATTTTTTTAATAGTGCCTTATTTTTAGTGCATTTTTTTCAAATAAGAAAATGAAATTTATGGCTACTTTTTTTTGCAATTTAAAGAGAAAAAAAAACATTTTCCGTGTTCTAAAAAACTTTTTTACTTTTTTTAATGCTACGTAATTAAATTCCAAACAATCCATAACTGGTAATTATAAAAACTGATTATTAATTACCTTCATACAATTAAATGCTTCATATTTTGTATTTCAATGTCTCAAAATGTAATACAAAAACTCATTTTCAAAGAAATTACAAGGCACTGTAGGTGATGATTCTAAATATGTTCTCATAAATATTAAATTTTGAAAATGCAAGAAGAAAAAAATTTAACTTAATTTGGCTTTTACCTTTCTGTTAAATATAGACGCAAAATTTATGATTCAGCCTTTAAAGTAATTTATGAAAGTTTTTCTTAAAAAAATAAAATCTTAGGAATTTTGTAAGGATAATCGGTTTATGAAAAATGGAGATGCCTTTTTTGTTCAAACCTTTTCGATACATAACTTGAGTTTGAAAGTCCATAAATCATTATTATTTTTTTTTATGGGAAAAAATGGAAAATGTAGCCGTAAATCTTAACAAATTTTATGCTTGAAGTATGTTTAAGGTACTTATAACTGACTTCAGACGTGTCGAAACTTTTGAATTTAATACAATTTTCTACTCACTTTGAAATGAAACTGATATTATTAAAATTTAATTTTTTTGTATGCGTTCCATTTGTTTAACATCGGATATATTAATAAAACTCTTCCTTGTTAAGAAATTAATTAATTATGGAACAAAGTCCTTCTTTTGAAAATTATATAAGTGTCCTATTTATTTAATTATATAAGTGCTTTTTTTTTTACAATCTTACGTTGAGAAAAGCAACCTTATGCCACAGAATTAATGTCGCTGCTAAATTTTTGTTATTTTTCTTTATGCAAATCTTATGTTTTTAGCATAGTATTGGAAAATTTTTAACTATTTTTCCATGTCACAAAATAGAATGAAAGATTAAGATAATAATTTTCATTTATTATTATTTTTTATTTTTTTTCGTTTTTAATAAGTTCTATTTTTTTAATTTTACGTTGATAAATGAAGCTCCGTATCTCACAATGGATGAGTTATGGTTATGAGTAAATTACCTTTTATTATTATTATTATTTTTTTTAAGTTTTTTTATTATTATTATTATTATTATTTATTCAGGTCACCGAAGTCAAGCATCACTGGCTACGATCAGTGTGCGGGTGGGTGACCACTTGGATCAGTCTGCGTAGGGACCGAGGGTGTGCGGTATTGGTCTCGTTCACCTGTTCTACCGTAAAGTGCTCGACTTCACATGCAGGTCGTCGGGCTACCGAAGCAGGGGTGCCATCTTCTCTGCAGAGGATCAAAATTGTGATGGCATGTCTTCGGATCATCCTCAGGGGTGTTTCCCAGACCGTCGCCAATAGCCTATCGTGCAGCTCTAGTGCGACATAAATTAACTACACCAACAAAATATTATTTATTCGTGCCCTATTTTTCTAACATATAACTTGAGATTTACAGAGTCCTAAAATTTTGCCAAGTTCGGGCACCTGGCCAAAATATTATATGTTACTCGGTGGTTCCTACTACCCGGGAAAATTTGAATTTATCACTCGGCAAACTCTGGGTGCTCGGCTGGGTACTTAATTAATGCACAACAATATAAAAATCGTGCGCCGCTGTGGCTCAGAGGATAGAGCTCTCGCTTCTGAGGTAACCCGCTTTTAAATCCCAGCGGTGCTTGGCTGATACGAAATCCGCACCCGGGTCGTACCTACCACAGTACTGCCGTAAAATATCCTCAGTTGTAGAGTGGGTTCGAATGCTGTCAGACTAACCGTGGGAGGTTTTCGTGGTTTTCCACTCCATGTAAGGCAAATGCAAGTTAGTTCCATCAAAAAGTCCTCCACGAAGGCAAATCTCTCCCAATGCTTGATCCAGGAGTTTTTTTTTTCTGAATTAAGTTCAAAATTACAAGGCTACGGAGTTAAACATTGGTAGTCGTAAACTCAAAATGGGATCGGCTGTTCAATTACAGTTATAAAATAAAATATAAAAACCGTACAATTTTTTGTTAAACAAATAAAGTTGGAAATTGAAATTAGTGAGCTATAACGAATAAAGAACATGCTCTCTAGTAAAAATTTAGTTTAAAAGTTATTGATGGCCAATTTCGTTTATACATGTTTCTTTTCATTATTGAAGCATTCATTATTTAAAAAAGTCATGCTTTTTTTCATATAATGAGAAAAAAAAACGTTCTTTTCATTATTAAAGTAACTAATACTAAAAATATAATAAAATGTTTTCAAGTGATTTTTTTTAAAATTTGGTATGTAAAAATACAAGTTTTTTTTATTTATTTTTAACTAACCTATTTTTTATTTATTTTTAACTGCCTTCGAAAATTTATCATTTTTCACTCAGACAATTGTCGTGATTTATTTTCCTGAAAATTAATCTTCAATGATTTTAAATTAGCACTAGTATTATAATAATTCATGTGCTATTTGTAAGAAAATATTCATATTATGTTTGCAACTGTTGTCTATTATACTTCTATAAAGTACTATTCCTACAAACACAAATACAGTAGGGAACCGATTATCCGAAACGATCGGGACCATCGCTATTCCGGATAACTGATTTTTCCGGTTTTCTGAATCACTACAAAAAGCCGTTTTTTTTATTATTAAACCCAACTAAAAAAAAATATTAGGAAATAATCTTAAAAAGAAGAAAAAACGATGAAATAATACAGTAATGATTATTTCTAAAATGATGGTATGGTAAACATCTTTCAAAAAAGAAAAAAAAAATTTAAAATCTTATGAGGAAAAATTTTTTTTTTTTAAAAAATGGTGGGAAAATTCATCGAATTTCGTTCCGGTTTTTTGGTATTCCGGTTTTCTGATTTCCGGATAACGGGTTCTGTACTGTAATAACATATAAAAGCATATTGCATTTACTCAATTGCTAAAAATAAATTTAGTATGGTAGGTTACGTACAATTACACGTTACTGCACTGGTGTATTGGTCGCTTACAATGCACTCTTTCTTAGCCGCCACGTTCCCCAGATCTCTCCCTATTAGATTTGTAGCTTGAGAAGATCGGAAAATATCACGTCTATTCGCCTGCCTCCAGGTGCGACCATGACTGATTTAATACCCCGTAATACAGTTGCTATCGTCTGCATCAGTATAGAGATACTACATAACTAATGAAGCGAATATCGAACATTTGAGGGTAGAACATTCAAAACTTGTTTATATAACCTCTGCATGTTTACATATTTAATGAATACATGTATTACACGAATTATAGTTTATAATTTATTGTTTAATATAGGTAATTCATGTTTTAGAAGGCCCTTTAGTAAATCGGCTTTTTGAGTTATAAAATAAAGCTTCATTAAGCGAATATTATGCTGTTATATATAACTGTTGTAAATTTTCAAGTTATTTTTACAACTGTTGAGAGTTAATACTAGACTTTATGACTGTTAGATTTAATTGAAATCCTTCTGTACAATGTTACTAATACAGTACGTTCAGTATGAAAATGACACAAAATCTCAAAATTGAGAAAAGCCATAGTTATGTGAAATGTTAAGCGCGTTCTGTTTTAATGTTTGTAAAGTCATTCCAACTCTGCATTGCTTAGGTAAAAAAGAAAAAAAAAACGAAAATCGAAAATTATAAATCAAATATAATTATTTTAATATGGGTGTAAAAATTTCGCAAATTGGCGATGTTTTTTTATTTTTTTTTATTTGAAAAGTTTAAGTTAAAACTTAGCTTTTAAATAGTTAAAAAAATTTTTACGGGTTATTTACTAAATGTCAGTGGTGATATCCAGCTCTTTACTAAATTCAAAATAGTAATCATAATTTAGTATAATTCATTTATTGTTGGGAACACCTTTTAAAAAAACAAAACCATGTGTGAGATGTTTAATGATCGTCATTGTTAGAAAGTATATTTTTAAGAATGAATTTTGTATCTTTCACAAACTGAGACAACCGATTCGCTAATAATATATTCTTTGTTCGAAAAAAGAAAAAAAAAAGATTAATTAATGGAGCATTTATGCAAGCGTATTGTTCCTTCATGAAGCGTTCTTCAGAACATTTTTAGTCGTAAGTGATTTAACTTTTCTTGCTAAGCTGTGAGAAATGAATCCTTACCGCTGGCTGTCGAACACAAATTTATAATTTTTGCAATCGAAATTTTTTTTTAAAAAAGTGAATGAGTAGTAAGTGATCTGTAAAAACTTTAAATGCATTTTATTTATTGTGCCTCAAATATTTTTAGGTTTATTGAATACACATTATATTATAACACATTCATAAAAATAAAACTAAATTCATCGAATTAACATTTAAAAAAAAAAAAAATTCGAGAATAGTTGAGAAATTATTCTTCTCGTATATATCAAACAAATTCTTATCTTGGTGATGTATGTCAGAATGTATTCTTATTACTGTAAAAATAACGAGTGATCCTGTTCTTGACGGGATTTCGGAGTGTTCTGTTGTTGTTAAATTTCCAGATTATAGTACTGTTATCGTCGAAATTTGTGATTATGGTCCTGTTGTCAATAATATTTCCATTTATGATCCTATTCTCCTGTTATCAATGATACTGCTGATTGTAATCGCGTTGTTGATGAGATTCCTGATTATGGTCCTGTTTTCTATAAGATTCTAAGATTCCCAATTATGGTTCTGTTGTCATTGATATTCCCAATTATTATTCTGTTGTCAATGGTTTTCCCAATTTTGGTTCTGTTATTGATGAGATTTTTTAATTATGGTCTTGTTGCTAACCAGACATTCATTTGTGAAATGTTTTTAGTTTTCACCATGTCAAAGTAGGGATAGTTTCATTCGGAAGTTTTTTTTGAAATTTAAGTGAACTCTGAATTTTAGAATTACCTTGCCTTCCTTACTGTAAATATAACAAGTTATTCTGTTTTTGCCGGAATTTCCAGATTATGGTTCTGCTGTTGTTAAATTTCCAGATTATAGTTCGGTTATCATCGAAATTTGTGATTATGGTCCTGTTGTCAATGATATTTCCATTTATGATCCTATTGTACTGTTATCAATGATTGTAATCGCGTTGTTGATGAGGAGATTCCTGATTATGGTCCTGTTTTCTATAAGATGTCCAATTATGCTTCTGTTTTCATTGGTATTATCAATTATTGTTTTGTTGTCAATGGTTTTCCCAATTTTGGATCTGTTATCGATGAGATTTTTTAATTATGAGACTTTTTAATTATAACCATTCATTCCATTCCTTCATTCTTCCTTCATTTCCTTGAACATTGAATTTTAGAATTACCCTGCCTTCCGAGTGAGTAAGGAAGCTTAAATTAAATTCGGCTCGTGACAAGATGGATACATTCCAGTCGCATTAGTTAAATTAATCGGTCACTTTTATGTCCACTTAAGTGCTATTTTATTTATTTTTAAACCTTGGTAATAATTCCTTACAGTTTCGACAAATCTTTACTTTTTTCCTAATTTAAATATTAAGTTCCAACTCATAGTGCACACTGTTTCTATATACTTTTTTTTTTTCTTCACCAAGATTTTCTGTTATAACAAAACACACTGTACACTATTTTTTTTGTTGTATTTACATTGAACATCAGTTTTTATTTTTATTTCATAATGAATATACGTTTAAAATTTTTGTACTTTTTTGCAATATACAAAATATTCTAAACACATTCTAGGTATTCTCATCTATAATAATTTCCTCTTTTTGTTAATAAACGTGATAGCTCGTCTTTTAGGAATGTTCTTTTTGCTCGAATGACTACACATTTTCTCGAAAAATTTTGCCATTGACGTTTTAGGCGGCGCAATTCATTTTTGAAGTTATGTCTTTGTGATAGAATGAAGTATCTCGTACATTACATTCGATTCGTCTTACAGTTTATAACTAAGAAAAATTTTAGTCACTTTTTTTTTGACGAGCATTAGGGTAATATTAAATTTAGACGAAAGGCCGGTGGGGCTGTCTGAATTATTAAATATTCATTTTAAATAACCCTGTATGTTTCGAAAAATATCTGAACTGAAATATATAAAAAAAAAATGAAATTGTATCTTTTTTAATATTTATTTTATAAAAAAGTTTCTAAATATTTTTAAAGCGTTGTTTTTTTAGAAGGGAAAAAACGATAAGAAAACTATTTCCTCTTAGATAATATTATTAAATTATTATTTTTTTCAATTTCAATGAAATCATATGTGATAATTCGACAAAAACGAAATAGTAACTTGATGCTTTCAGCTAGACAGATTTAATTTTTTATTCATATCTATCGAATTCAATCGCCGGAATCGGAATTTTGCACTTTTTTTTTATGAAATATTCATAATTGAATATTCTATTCAAGATAACAGAAATTTAAAATTTCTTAAGAATCTATTGAATTATTTTTTGCTAAAATAACTATTGTTATTTTGAAATTTTTTTTTCCTTCTAGCTGAATTAAATTAAAAATAGTGAGATTTTATTTTAAAGAATATTTTTCTACATATAAAAAGGAAGTTAAACAGCCTTTTTCTTTCATTTTCTGGATTATTTTTGTAAACATAATTTCAGTTTGTTTGATCATGTGAGTAGGTGTTATGTTTTAGCAGGATTTGTTACTAGTATCGTTTTCTCAAAATGATTTTTCTCACTTTTTTTTATTATATTTAAATTGTGTAGCACTCTCAAAGAATTTTGTGATAGTAAAATTTCTATCTCTGTCACTTGTTTCATAATCTCCGGATTCGATGCTGAAGTATCGAGCTCGTTTCGTTCTTGATTGTTTCTCGTCTTAGCTTTATGAAACATTGGATTCACAAGTAACGTACCTAAACGCAATCTGGACTTAGGTTTAGGGATGGTGGACTCGTTCCTCAGTTATAGGATATTTTTCGATATCTTTTTTCTCTCGTTAAGTTAAATTTTTACTTTCTAAATTTTATCAGATGAAAGAATATTCTAACAGTTAAAAAAAACTGGTGAGCTATTTTTTGTTTTGACGAAATGCGCAGTGTTTTATTTTGAAATTGAAAATGAGTACTAATTTCGTAAAGGCTTCATACAGTATTGTTGGTCTATTGCAATTGCACTAAGATTGTAATTACAGGATTGTTATTCATACTATTTATTGCTTAAATTCCAAAAAAATTAATTAAAATAAAAACATCCGATTTCAAATGAATGATACACTTTCTAAAATTTCAAATACCTTCAAAATTAGGTGTCAGATTTCATAGTAAAATTGTATCATGCTTGTAACGAAATAAATAACACTTAAACATTTAGAAACAGCATTTCAAGAACTGTTTTAATGCTATTTATCAATAATAACAATCCTTTTTAAGCAACAAAAGATAGATTCTTCCTATCATTTAGTCTTGAGTTGGAATGACTGCAATAATGTTTGTATATTTGTTCTTTCTTAATCTTGCTTGGCATGATCTGTGAGTCGCGTAATTCTAGGATTGAGATGTAAACATAGTACTGGCTGGTGTTGGTTACTAAGCAACCTATTCTAGTAATTGGACCGTCTCGAAATTGCTCCTTGTTTAGGGGCCACACCCGACAAAATTATGCTTACATTACCATTTATAACCACCACTTGATTATCATATTATATCAATGAACCTCCCTCAGCCAGATTTTGTTTTGTTCCTTAATTTGGAAATTTGTTCTATATGAATCTGGAAGTTTGATAATTTTTTCTGTGAGTTAAAAAGGAATAAAAATAGGAACGATTCGAAATGTGGAAAATCTTGATACTCACATAGTTGTTTTAGTGAATGTTCGAAACATTTATTATACCCCATTTTATAATGATGATATCCGAAGGATATTAATATTTTAAAAGCAGAGAAAAAGCGCAATCGAAATCTAACGACACTTTGGAGGACTGGAAATATCGGAACCGTTTGGATTGCTAAAGTAAACAAATATTTGAAAGTCAATTATTAGAAACACCTCTTGAGTTCCATACGGCAATCAAACTGGTTTTGACCTTTGTTATTCCTTACATCTTCTCTAATGATTCGACGAATTTTGATAGCGTTTTTGTTTCTTGTTTAATTGTTGATTTGAAACTCTTAATGTGAGTATTTCGTTACTTCATTTTTTTTTTTTTTTACTATGATTTTAGAATTCTATTTTAAAAGTGGTGATTAAGAAACAAAATGTATAAAGGATATATACCTTGAGCTCAATATACAGTACACTCTCGATTATCCGTGCGCGGATTATCCAGTTTACGGATTTTCCGTGCTCATTCCGGAGTCACACAAAAAATATAAAGAGAAACATTTTCAAGATTAAAAAAATTTGATTCATGAAGTTATAACACTACGAAATTTTTGGAAGCAATATTCGTTATTGGATTGTAGTATTACAATCCAATACATGTAGTATTACAGTATATGGAATATCAGCAGCATGGTCAAAGCTAAAATCGTCTACGTTATCACGATCTTGGAGAAAGATCATACCGCTTGATGAACAATCCGCTTCAGATGTTCAAGAAAAATATGATAACAGTATTCTTGAACAAGCAAAAGAAATCTAAGGTTTCGAAATTCTTGATGAAGAAAATTTAGAAGATTGGTTTCAAAGTGATGCATGTGAGCCTGGCTTCCAGTATTTGACTGATGAAGACATCTTTATGTTGTTAAATCAAATAGTAATGATAGTAACTGATGCAGAAGATGTAGTAAATGAATGAAATACAATTTCTTATTCTGCTGCTCTGTGGAAACTTTATTAGATTATATGGGAGGATTTGATTACAGTGACATTACTGCGGTTCGTAAAATATGTGTATCGATGTATGGCGAAGACACATTACACATTTTTAATAAGGAAAATTCCTAGTTTGATGTTATGCATGCAAATGTTAGTAATTTTTATATTTTTTGTACTGATATTGAATTTTTCTTTAATAAAAGGAGTTTTCGGATTATCCGTGTTTTTCGATTTTCCGTGCGACCTGTCCGGTGATTAACCCGGATAATCGGGAGTGCACTGTACTTAGACGCATTCTTGAAGGCAATGTACCTTGGCACTTGAGTACCTTGACACATTCCTGAGGACAGTATATTTTGGTATTAAGGACCTTGACACATTCCTGAGGACAGTATATTTTGGCACTTGAGGACCTTGGCACATTCCTGAGCACACTATATCTTGGCACTTGAGAACCTTGACACATTCCTGAGGACAATACATCTTGGCACTTGAGAACCCAGACACCTTCCTGAGACTATATACTTTGGCACATTACACCAATCAATGATTTATAAAAAGAAATATCTTGAGCTTAGTACCTAAAATTTGTTTTAATTTTTACGAACTTTTTTTTTAGTTGGAAGATGGGTAGAAATTTTTCAAAATTTTACCTGTTGTTAAGAATTAACCATTAATTTGAACTTCTGCCCGTATTAATGACCGAATTTATATATTATAAATACTAATGAACTCGATGAGAAATGATTAAATGAACAAACGCATAACGCACGAAGGAAAATAGCTTCCCAGTGGCAACCTTTCTTCTTGACCCCATGTAACCTTTACTGTTAAGCGCATTTATGCAAACAAAGCCCTGTTAGAGTTTTTTTTTCTCTTTCCTGAAGTTATAAACAAATGGTTACATAAATCATAGGCTAAAAAATAGCTTCTCATTGATATTTAAAAATTAATGTATTTAGTGGGATGTATACTTCCCACTACCTAATAAAAGTATTAATAAGTTTTGACTGTATAATTCTGCTGTTCAACGACTTTTTATAAAATGAAAAATCATATTTTCGTAATTAACTTTCTATCAATTTTAAAACGGGATTAACTTTGTATCAATTTTAAAAGTACCTTTCATTTTTACGGATACAATTTTCGTAATTAACTTTGTATCAATTTTAAAAGTACCTTTCATTTTTACGGATACAATTTTCGTAATTAACTTTGTATCAATTTTAAAAGTACCTTTTTTTTACCGTTAAAATTTTCTAGATTAACTTTGTATCAATTTAAAAAAAATACTCTTCATTTTTACCTATACAGTTACAAATAACATTAAAATGGTTCTTTAAATATATCGATCAATCCTATATAATTCTTTGTAGCTTAGCCGATTCCGTAACCTTTAACTTATCCTCCTCTAAATCTTATTTATTTCCCCAAAATCGTTACTTCTTTGTGTAACTGCATTGTTGTTCGAAAGTATAAGATTACATTCCCACATTGCTGAACAAGCACTATAGCGACGCATGCAACTACACATCCTTGGATGTTTAACCATGAGTTATGGCCATAGGAAGGATATTGGTTTTCGCTTTTTTTTATGCTTTGTAAATCTCTCTCGTGTTATTGTCTCATAAAAATTGGTTACTTATCCGAAACCATTACTGCTCGATCTGGGTTTTTTTTTTTATATATATATATTCTTTGGTTCATCTGTGAGAGATTTTCGGGGATTTGGGATGCTGAAAGGTTATTTCAAAATAAATGTGCATATTTAAATTTGCAATATTTTATGAGTTTTTAGGTATCCGTAAATCTCGATCAAATAAAGAACTGAAAGTTCTTTTTTAAGGTCACAGATTCGAGTTGTAGCATTAAATTTGCGTGTATTATTTGGGTACTGGCTTAGGTCTTTAAGACCAGCGACCAATATTTGGTTAAAATTTATCACTTTAAAAATAATATTTTAAGAACATTTGTATGTTTTTACAAAGCGATTATCCACGTTGCTGATCAGTTATCTTAAATTAAGTAAATATTTAAATTTGGAATATTTTTTATGTAACTTAACTTATGAGTTTTCGTATATCCGTAAATCTCGTGATCAAACAAAGATATTTTACTTTTATATTTATTATTGTTTTTGTATCCCTTTTTATATTTGTTCCTACCTTGCTATTTGAAATAAGCAATATTTTTCAGTAACCCAATTTTTTGTTGATTGATTTCTCAGTAACTATCTTTTCAGGATAATCTATTTTTAACTCGCACAAGATATTTTTATGACTATCCACTATTTTATCGCGTGCAATATCGTTCACTCTCGTAGCAATTTTTTAAATGATAACATAAATAAATAAAAAATTGTTGCATACAAATACTTGATCTTGTCTTATTCAGGTGTGGGGATTTCAAATATGAAAATAGTTTTGCTCCTAAAGCGACAGATTTTTAAATGATTTAATTGACATTATAATTAATTTAATTGACATTATAATTAATTTAATTGACATTATAATTAATTTAATTGACATTATAATTAATTTAATTGACATTATAATTAATTTAATTGATATTTTTAAATGATAATATTAGTCTAATTTTCGTCGAAATGTAAAACGTTACATAAAACAAGGAAACGTATAAAGGTCACGACAAACTTCCAGGGGAGTTGGGGCACATCATCAGGATCTCATTTTATAACCGTCATTGAACAACCGGCCCAATTTAGGGTTTACGGCTACTAATGTTCAACTCCATAGCCTCGTAATTTTGAACCTAATCCAAAAGACAAGGGAACTCCTGGAATCCATGCCCGAAAATGTCAACGTATGCGACCAGGGACCCGTCCTATTATAAACTTTAGCCCGTCGTACGACCTATTGTGATTTGTTGAGAAACACACGGGGGGAAAAAACAGTTCATTATAGGAGCAGCGTCTCTAGCGTTGTATGACGACATTTTTAGCCATGGGTTCCTATGCACAGTTTTAATCATGATGTTGTGCACCAACTCCCCTAAAAGTTTTTCGCAACATTTATGTGACCCCCTGTTGTAGGTAACGTTTTCAAACTTGTACATTTCGACCAAAAATGTCATTAAAAAAATTAATAAACAAATAAAAAGCTGAACCTTGGATTCAAAAAATTATTGCAGATTTGAAATTAGTGACGCGAAAATATCCAAGATTCGTTAAAACAAAAATTGCAAGTTACAGAAAAAAAATCATTAAATTTGTACCCCAGTGTAATCCGATATTCTATCTCGTGCAAGGGCAGTCTATAGTTTTAAACATATGCCAAATAACGCAATAGCAATGTTTTCTGCATAAACCATATGTGTAAGATGGTACATTGTTTCAATTGTTGGCACAGTCTCACCTACACCTACGATCGCGATGTAAAACAAATAAATTGTATAAAAAAGAACTAAAATTAAAGAATGTTTCTAGTTGTAGTTGAAGTGATGCCATCGTAGGTATATCACAGCGTTTGTCGCTTTAGAAGCCAATCAGGTTCGACACACATGCGTGACGTCGCTTACAGCTATCCAATTGAATTTGATTTAAATCACATGGTTAGATATAATCACTTCACTTCTTTTCAAGTTAAGTGTTATCTATCTAATTATTTATTTTTCTTCCAGCTCCCTCTTCACGCAGATCCTCTTTGTGATAAGATAGATATAGAAGATTTAGGTATGAAATTTTTATTTTAATACTTCATTTAATATATAGAGAAATCAGAGCAATTTTCCGTGAACGAATTAAAAGTTGTTAAAATTTCATACTTGTTAATAAAAAAAAATTTTTTTAATTTTTAGGTGAAGATGAAAATTTAGTCTTTGTTAAGTTTTTCAAGTGTTACCGTTGTTACGATTTGATTCCAGTTAGTGCCAAACTTGTAATATTTGATACTCAATTGTTGGTAAGTTGAATTCATTTCATTTTATATGCCTTTTCATATGTCTTGACACTAAATTTTGTAATTTTAATGTGAGTTTGAGCAAATTAAACTTTCTTACTTTAACAAACATTCATCGTCTCAAAGTTGCGCTTGTTTTCTATTATCATTGAAAAATCACTGATTTATATTTATCTAACTTAAGGGATAATTGAACAATTTTAAGCTTATTATTGACTTATAAACCTATCGATTGCCCCAAACATGACCGACGATTTAAAAAAAAAAAAAAAAAAAAAATGCTGCGTTCTGCTAAGGAAAGGAAATAATTTTTTATTCTCTACATTAAAAATTCGTTACGAAATTTACTCACCGATAGCGCTTCTAGCCGAGTGAATTATAAAACAATGTTTATCCAACATTTGCAACATTAGCAAATATTTCGGTTGAAGTAGAATGCCATACAGCAGAAAACATTCTTTTATGTTTTTTCTCATTTATCAATTCTCATCTATGTTGTTTATTAACAAACATAGATTTCCAAGCCAGAGGCCAGAGGTTGAATTATATCACTGAGTGGAATAAATCAATCAATTGTCGTTTGCCCCATTCCTATTGGACGATTTATATTCCAATCCCAATAGTAATCTTATTGGTTGATGTCTGCAACTCATTGATCGTTGATGGATTTCCAGCAGAGAGGTTAGTCATGTGACATTAGCTTAGACATCTGTATTGCAATCAATTTTTAAATTTGGAAAAAATTACTCCGTTTCCAAGGCAGAAGGCAGCAAACTGTACTTTTCTATCTCTTTTTTTTTTTTTTTTTTTTTTTTAAATTTATTTTTCAAATCTTCAATCCTTTTAGAACATTTGGTATTTTAATCTTAAGAGATAGTCTTGTCTTATCAACTGCAATTAATGGCAATATAATTTAATATATCCCTTTACTATAACGACTTACTTTTAGCAGTTTTCAACAGTTCAAAATTTTTTTCAAACTATGGCAACAGTTACTATGAATGAGTCTTTATATGGTGATTAGATTAAATGTATGAAGAAATTTTTTTTGACTTCAGAAACAAAAAAAAAGAGAAAAATTTAATGTTTGAAAATTTATTTTAAAGTGGAAAATTTAAGGAAAAAAAAAACAATCTATTCACCAAAAAGTAAATAAATAAATAAAATAAAGTTTTAATTTAAAAAAGTTATAACTTTATTTTATTTATTTATTTACACTTTGCTTAATAAGGTAATTTAAGCATTCCATGCCATCTCGTTTTTACGCAAAAATATATTTGGTTAATTAAACTGTGTTAAAGAAAATCAGAATTTATATTAGAATAATAATATATTATATGAAAAAAAGAATAATAGAATTTATAAAAAAGAAGAAAACCGAAATTTTTAAACAAAAAGTTTTATTTGTATAAAGTTTTTAAAAAGAATGTGTCAGAGAATAAACAAAGGACTAGAAAACGAGATTGAAGAAAAAAAGGTAGCTTTGAAAACATTACGGAGTGATTTTTCTGTTTTCTATGTTAATTAAAATTTAAGGCTAATTTTTAACGTTTTAAAAAAAGTTTTTTAAGTTCTTTATTTATTTTTATTCTTCCAGGTTAAGAAGGCATTCTTTGCTTTAGTTCACAATGGTAATGTATCACATTCTTTTTTTTTTCTTTCACAATATTTTATAAATATCAACATTGTATTTTTGTTCATGATGCTACTCACTGAAATCAAACATCCCAAAAATCTTTTGATCTAATTAAATAAAATAAAAAAAATAATTAATAATCTTCTTTAAAAATGTTTTATTTCTCTTTGAGAAATACTTGATCGATTCCTTTCAAATTTGGGAGTATTTCATTTAAATTCCCCCATATATAAGATCAAAAATCAGAATCAATCTAAAAAATATTTGTTTATTTGTTTTTATGTATGCATAATTAATTTAAAATATTACTTATTAATTACTCAACGTTTTTAAGGTAAATCCCTTTAAGCTTGAGATTGTATCTTAATAAGTGAAAATCAGACTATTTGATCAAAAATTGCACAGTTTTTTTTTCTTTGGTACGAATCGTCATTTATATACTATGAAAACGTTACTCATATTTGTTCTGTTAAAATTCATCGTAATTTTTTTTTCTTTTCCTCGTAGGAGTTCGAGCAGCACCTCTATGGGACTCGGCTTCACAATCTTTTGTTGGTATGTTTATAATACTTCTAATATTCTAATCATTGTATGTAAAAAATATAGTTTTACATGGTGTTCTGTAACCACGATCTTTAATGTATATTTTTTGAATGTCATCATTTTTGGTAAGGGTTCAAAAAATATTTATAATAAAGGTAGTGATTAGGAACACCCTTTATATGCAGAGTGTGGCATAAAGACCCGAACAAAAAAATTTCTTTTTATATAACTTTATTAAAAATAAATAAACAAAACATAACTCATAATATGAGTGCTTTTACTAATAAATATTTATTCCAGAATGGCTGCCCGTTGCAGTGATGCAGAGGCGCAATTCCTTATTGTAATTCTTTTATCGTTAATCTATTCCATCCTCACTGAAGCTGTTGCTTTAAAGAGTTCAAACTTATGTATAAAAAAATAGCAAATGTCTTACTTGACTATAGTCACGAAAACAATATATATATTATAAAGAGATATATTATAATAATTTAAATGGTCAACAAAAATAAAGGAACTCGCAAATTAGAAAGAAATTAAATAACTTCTATTCTATGATGCAATAATTATTATTTTTTTTTTTTTTTTTGCTGTGCTCTGCAGAAGAAGACTATCTGCAAAAAATATATCGTGATATATAATTAAAATTCTGCCTTCAATTAACTATTCCTAATAAAAGAAAATTATTCTTTATAGTATATTTATAAAATAATGTATTCAAATGTAATGATTCACTCACAATAGAAATAATTAAGCTCTTTAGCGTGAAACAAATGATTTTTCATTTGATAAATTATTTTCAGTGCTTTAATATTTCAGATTATAAGAGAGATTAATTTTTTTTTAACTTTCTGGTAAAATATATACAAATTAAATTTAAATCATTTGTTGAACTGTTTTCACAGCTTCGGTAGTTAATGAGCATTACTTATATTTCTTATCTGTAAAACTGTTACAACTGCATCCATTTCTAAAGTGTTAAAAAACCTAAATGATTGAAAATTCTATTTTTTACTTGTAAAACATATTTTACTGCTTTAGTAGGTTATGAGCTGGAAAACTATGTATGAATAAATTTTAAATTTTTCACTTGTAAAACTGTTTTTCCATAGTCTATGAGCAGGAAAAACTTTTATAACACATTTATAAAACTGTTTCTACTGCATGTAATTTTAATTTGTTAAAAAATATATATGAATGAAAATTAAAATTTTTAATTTGTAAAACAGTTTACAGTTTAAGTAGTTTATGAAAGGTAAAATACATATGAATACTTTAATTTCTCATGTGTGAAACCGCTTCAACCACATGGATTCCTAACATACTAAAGAAAAATTATGAATAAAATATACATTTGTAAAATTATTTTTACACCTTTAGTACTTTATAAACAAGTAAAAACAAAGAAACCTTGTAAACAAAGAAAATACCAGCAAATTTTAAATTTTCAGTAGTAAAACTGTTTTTACTGCTTTAGTAGTCTATTAGTAGTGAAAACGCATATAATTTGTTTTATTTCTCATCTGTTAAACAGTTTTTACTGCCTGCATTGCTAATGTACTGGAAAAATATATATGAATGAAATATATATATAGATAATTTAAAGTGAAAAATATGATATATATATTTTTATGAAAATAATATATGTTATTTTTAAAACTATTTTTGCTTCTTTAGTAGTTTATGAGCAGGTTAAACACTTATGAATATTTCTATTTTTACCGTTAAATTAAATGTAAATTTATTTCATTTCTTCCTATAGTTGAAATTGCTTTTTAACTTACTTTGCCTCTTTATTTATAGGAATGCTGACAATTACAGATTTTATCAATATTTTAAGGACATACTACAAATCACCATTTGTAAGTATAACTTACAATGTTTGCTTTTTGGATAATTTATAATAAATGGATAAAAAGTTGACTGTAAAATTCGATAGTTGGGTTTTAAAGTACTTATCTGGAGTTGGAACTAAGTTTCCAAAAAATATTCCAAAAATAAAAAAGAATTCATAACTCAAAGAATTATTTCAGCATTTGCAATTTTTGAGAATAAAAAAAATGGGCCACAGTGCACATTGTAATAACTTTCCATAGAATTATATTTGTTTATATTTTATTTTGTTTTTACATGATACATTTTTATCTATTTCCATAAATTTTTTCTTTTGCTGGGCCAGGATAGCTTGGTTGGCAGGACACTGGACTTAAGTTCGTGAGAATAGAAGTTCGAATCTGGCTGGCCGAAGACTCCCCATGTAGTAAATGGTGGCTGATGCACGTTAAATCTGTCGGGTCACAAAGTCCCCCATGTTCCCCTAACAAATTATTCCTCTGGGGGTACTGGATTGGAGATTGATCGTTCTCTGGTTCAGGTCTAAATTATGATCTATGGATAGATTTATGAATGAGTCCACTCTATAAACGGGTGTCGTATACTTTTGCTAAAAAAATAATTGAAGATTAGTTATATATAAACATTTAAAATAAATAATTTCAATGGCAATATGGCAAGACAATGTGGGAAATTGGAATCGCGTATTTGAGTATTTACTTTTTAAAGGCAATGATTTTGTTGATTTTTCGGCAATTATTGCTATTAATTCCCCATAGCTTTTAAAATACAATACTTTTAATGCGATGTTATTTATTACAACAACCTACTCTCAAAAACGAAATAATCATTTCCAATTCAGTCTGATTATTCGCAGGATTTCGTTGTCAATCTTTTTTTCTTTTCTTTTTTCGATAATTGCTATTTCATGTTTTTAATTATTTTTTTAATTTGAAAATTATTTGCAAAATGCGATAATATCACCCATAATATTAGAATAAAAAATGTTACATGTTCAATTAAAAAAATATCTACACAGTTTTTTTTTTTTGGTAAACACAGCACTTTTGTTATTTTAAATTAACAACTTATCTGTTTGTTATTATTAAAAGTATATTGCAGAAAGATATTAGTACTAGAGAGTTTTGTTGCAGAAAGCTCGAAAAAATTCAGCCACAGGGCTAGTAGGTAATTATTATAAAAATAAACCTCAACTCTGAAATTAATGCATTGTGTAGGCCATTAAATAATAATTTCATTTAAGCTACATATGAGGCTATTTATTTTTTCACGAAGTATATATACTCAAGTTCGTACATTTCTAAAGTAAAAAAACTATTTACTTACATGTAAACTGTTCTCAAATAATATAGCATCTAATAAATCAAAATAGTTTTTTGAAAATGATCTTATCAAATTCCTAGCTATTTTATTTAAAGAAAAAAGTAGAAAAGAAAATCTGTTTTTCCTCTGCTCAATTTTGATATTGAAATAAAGTAATTAAGATTGCATAGAGACTACCCCCTATGTGGTTCAATTGTATGTGCTTCTCTCTTATCTGATTTATCTAACTTGTAACTTTAATGCTAATATAGAAATTTTGCAGGTGTGCGATAATCACTTTTTGACAGATCCGCTTTCTGTTTTAATCTATCAAGATTTAATTAACAATATTAAAATTTGAAATGTTGAGCGAATACCAAGTAAATGTTGAATAATAACAAAGCTTAAATAACAAATGCTGATATGTTGAGTTTAAATATCAAATATTTTTTTATATTTGAATTTAAGACTGTGACGTCAATTCCTGGTCTCACATTAAAAAAATTTGTAACTATGGTGACTAAACATATTTAAATAATTTTAATATTATTCATATATAATATTTTTTCAAGTTATTTTTGTTTGAAATTCTTTATAGGTTCAAATGGAAGAACTTGAAGAACATAAGCTGGAAACTTGGCGAAGTAAATAATTTGCTTTTATTTTTAAACATATAAAAAAACATTTTTTTATTTGTTTGTTAATCTTTTTTCATCTTTGTTTTGTTTAGGTGTTTTAAAGGAAAAAAGTAAACCTTTAGTTAGCATAGGCCCTGATGCCAGGTGACTACATTTAAATTTTTACTTTTATGTTAAATATTTTTTAAGGAATGTTATAGTTATGTAAAAACCAAGTTATATTTATCTATTTTTTTTCATTTCATTTTACAATATTATATACGAAATTACTTATAAAACAGTTCATTTTAAATGTAATTAATTGTTTTGTTAATGTTTTGAATATATTTTTTCAATAAACTAAGCAGTATTTTATTTTCACTGTTTTCTTCCAAATGTATTTTTTGTTGTCAACTTGATTTTATGAATCAGTTGTTAAATAATATTTAATTAGTGTTAATGCTTTAAATTACATTGATATTGCAGTATTGTAGCACTATTACTCAGAATGGTCAAATTTATAAATTAACTTTTTAAACTATTATTATTAATTAATAAACTATTTTCAATAATTCTGATAATTTTAATCTAGTTTACTGAAGTAATTAGATTTGAATTCAGAAAGTTAAATTTAAACTTCTTTTTTGTTTCTTATATTAATTATATAGATGTGTGTATATATAAATATATATATATAAACACACATACATAATATATACATACATACATTAGTTCTGAGCTTGACATGGTCAGCTGCCAACAGGTTAAGAGAGTTAATACTTGTTTGTGAAATGCAAAACACAGATATTCAAAAACCTGTGATGAAAACACAACAGAAATGATAATTCTGTAAATGTACGGGATTTATCGAGCTGGAAAACGGCACACCATTACAGAAATCTAATTGAACTATGTTTGACCGACATAATTGGTCGCGTACCTTGAAAGTTGTTTTGAGACTGTTAAACCAAAGCTGAACATTTGTTTATGAACCCCTGGACAAAATTGATTGTAGCCCCCTTCTTCAGAAGAAAAATATTTTTTTATTTTTAGTAGAATTTTTGAAGAACCTCCATTCAAAATAGAAGGTTTTATGTTTTGTCATATTTTAGAAAATTCTCTGCAATTTTCTTTTAAAAATTGAGGTATGTTCACTTTTTTTGTAAAGAATTTTGACTAGGCCCTCAGCATTCCCAGAGTTAAGCAACCAATTACTAGTCCTGCAACTCGTGATGAACTAACTCCACATTGATGGCATGTAAAACTGACTTTTTTGCTGCGAGTTTAGGTTCTGTGAAAAGAAAATTTATCAGTTGAGGTACCTTGCACAAAAAAAATAAATAAATTGGGAACCACTGTCCTGTATATTACTATTATTTTACGTAAAGCAAAAATATTGCTTGTACTCGAGCTGGAAAACGGCACACCATTACAGAAATCTAATTGAACTATGTTTGACCGACATAATTGGTCGCGTACCTTGAAAGTTGTTTAGGTTCTGTGAAAAGAAAATTTATCAGTTGAGGTACCTTGCACAAAAAAAATAAATAAATTGGGAACCACTGTCCTGTATATTACTATTATTTTACGTAAAGCAAAAATATTGCTTGTACTCGAGCTGGAAAACGGCACACCATTACAGAAATCTAATTGAACTATGTTTGACCGACATAATTGGTCGCGTACCTTGAAAGTTGTTTTGAGACTGTTAAACCAAAGCTGAACATTTGTTTATGAACCCCTGGACAAAATTGATTGTAGCCCCCTTCTTCAGAAGAAAAATATTTTTTTATTTTTAGTAGAATTTTTGAAGAACCTCCATTCAAAATAGAAGGTTTTATGTTTTGTCATATTTTAGAAAATTCTCTGCAATTTTCTTTTAAAAATTGAGGTATGTTCACTTTTTTTGTAAAGAATTTTGACTAGGCCCTCAGCATTCCCAGAGTTAAGCAACCAATTACTAGTCCTGCAACTCGTGATGAACTAACTCCACATTGATGGCATGTAAAACTGACTTTTTTGCTGCGAGTTTAGGTTCTGTGAAAAGAAAATTTATCAGTTGAGGTACCTTGCACAAAAAAAATAAATAAATTGGGAACCACTGTCCTGTATATTACTATTATTTTACGTAAAGCAAAAATATTGCTTGTACAACTTTTCCATAACATTCAGGCTCCTACAAAATAATTCTGGCTTTTAAAAATTTCACATTTATATAGATTCTTATACAATGTATACATAAATAACTAGAATAAATTTAAAAATGGATATCTAATGAATAATTTATAAATGAATAATGTAAATGTAAAAATGAATATCTTTATACAGATTTGAATATGGATATTTTCAAACGATAATAGATATTAAAAATCATGTGTAGTTCTGTGATCTGCTACAGTATTTTAAATATGTTTATTTTCAGCTTATTAGATGCCATAAAAGCTCTTATACAGAACAAAGTTCACCGTTTGCCTGTGATAGACCCTGTTACTGATAACGTCCTCTATGTGATTACTCACAAAAGGATTCTCAAGTTCCTTTTTCTTTATGTAAGAATGTTTTTTTCTCGCTATGAAACTTTAGATAAATTTTATGCATTCTAAAAGTTATTCTTTATTTATGAGAGTTTTCTTTTTCTCTGAAACTTTATGTTAAATGTATACATTCTCTAGTTTCTTATTTATGAAAGAATTTTTTTCCCTGAATTTTTGTATTAAATGTATACATTCTCAAGTTGCTAATTTATAGAAAAAAAAAATTCTCTCTGAAGTTTTGTATTAATTGTATGCATTCTCAAGTTCCTAACTTATAAAAGAATTTTTCTCTCAACATATGAAACTTAAAATAATTGTATGCATAAGTTATTCTTAATTTATGAGTTTTTTTTTCTCTCTAGATTTTTGTATTAAATGTATACATTCTCATGTTGCTTATTTATGAAACAAAAATTCTGAGTTTTTGAATTAATTGTATGCATTCTCAAGTTCCTTATTTATGCAAGAATTGTTTGTCTCTTAAACTTTCTGATGACCTATGTTCCTCTAAGCAGTTTCATTATTAGCATTTGTAAGTTGAATTTTTTTGCATTAGGTAGTACGATACTGCGGTAGCATTTACAAATGCATGTTTACTGCTGTGTTTAACCAAGCGATGAAAGCATTTTCTGTTGTATAAATAAGTTTACTGACTTCCCAATAAAGGAACACTTACGAATAAATATATTCCAAAGCAACTGAAATAGTTTTAAACTATTGATAATCTTTTGCAATTAGCATATTTTCAGGCAATTTTTATTTCATAAAGCATTTGATGTTTTTGATATTTATTTATATTTGACAAAATAACACAAATTGATATTTTGAAATTGGCAGTTTGTGTTAAATGATATGCATTTGATGTCTTAGAATAGCCTAGTTGTACTATATTACAATATGTATTGGTTCCATTTCAGTACCATGAACTGCCTCATCCTAGCTACATGAATAAAACATTAGGAGAATTAAAAATTGGGACCTATGACGAAGTGGCTTCTGTAAGTAACCTTCAAGTTGCTTGTTACTGACAATATTAACCACTCTTTTAATTCCATTCTATATCTCAATGTCAATACCGATTATCGAATTAACAATTCAATTTTTTTGAAAGCTTTCTTAAGAACTGAATCTATGACTCCTATAAAAGTGAAGCCTAAGTTTAAAAAAAGTCTATTAATAATAATTTTAATAATTAATTCATAATAATTTTTTATTAATTGACTAGAAAAAACGTTAATAAAATTTCTTTTGTAGTTTATGTAGTTACATCTAAGTAGTTTTCCATTAATATTTGGTTGGATATCAGGGGCCTGAACATTAACTATTAGAGAATGGCAGGTAAATCACTCCTTTTCAAAAATTTTATGTTTTCATGTACAAACAAAGAAAGAGAAGGAAAAAAAACTTTTATACAAAAAGTGTATTTTTGCAAACATAAATACAAAAAAAAAGCATATTATTTTATTCTTAGGTACTGCTTTAAACAAGGCTTGCAATTTATTTTCACGGCTTGCAATTTATTTATTTTTATTTATTAAACTACTAATTTTAGTCATTTGATTTAAGATATTAACAACCTCAACAAAATACTCTTTTTCTTTGGTTTTAATCAACCTAAATGGTAATTTTTCGATTTCTTTTTCCCAGCACATCCTTTAAAAATCTACTCGTTTAGTTTTTAAGTATTGATATTAATATACTAATCGTAATTTTGCTTTGCTTTTTCAAACAAGTTATGGATATGAATATATTATTAACAGGTAAAGACGAGTACACCTGTCATCACTGCTCTTAACGATTTCATCAACAGAAGAGTATCAGCTTTACCTGTTGTAGACGAGAGTGGTAAAGTAGTTGACATCTATGCCAAATTCGATGTCATTGTAAGTAAATTTTTTATTTTTTAACCCCTTAACAACCGGTTAATTTTCAAGAAAACGGTCATAAAAGTGCCTATTTTGCCAAATACAAGTATTTGATTAGTGCTGACATTTAGTTTAAAATAAACTAACTATCTACAATTACCTTAAAAATATCCCGGTACTGCCACCTGGTGTGTAAAATATTAAATAAAATGTTTTCCAGGCAAAAGAAATGAATTAGTTTTATTCTTATTGGCGCATTACTTGTGAACACTCCAGCCCGGAAATATCATGAGAGTGAGAAATAGAGGGCGAAACCTCACCCCGTCATTTTCATGGGAGCGAGAAAGAAGAGTTTTTTTTTAACTTAGGATTAATTTTGTTTAAGATAAAATTTTTAAAATATCTTAAAACTTGTATATTCAAAGTGTATTTCTATCCTGAGTGGGGGTTAAAATGAAATAGACGGTCACCCGAGATTTGTAGCTCTGAATCTGAATTAAACTTGTAACATGTTTTATAGATTATGCAACAGAGGTTTGTATTGAAATTTCGCTAATGTAATAAAGATTAGAATCTGAAGATCAAAGAATAATCGAGTATTTTAATTATCATACCTAAGTCTTGTTTGTTGATTTTACCAACAAGCTAGTTTTACCTGTTAGCCAATTATGTAGCATAACTATTAGTGTAGTGTAATCTAACAGAAAAGTGTAAAATTAATTTGTTTCTGTCAAAAATTTAGTGTGCTTACTGTTTTATAAGATTTTGCATGTATAAGCCTCAAGAAATAGCCAAAAACTTACACTAAATTTTAAATGAGTGCACAGATATATCATTACTGCCAATTATATGATAGTTAATTTCCTTATATCTCGCATGAAGAAACTGCATAATTAACAAAGTATGCAAAAGAAAGATTTATTAACAATTCTAGAAATTAACAATGAATCTCTGTGACAGTTCATGTAGATTTCAAGTGCTTTATGATCTCGCCCTCTAAACCTGAAACTTTTTAAAATAAAATATATTATTTTGTCATCACAAATTTCAAGACTAATGTAATATAATTATTATTGTAGTTTTTTTAATATTGTTTTTTTCATATTTCCAATCAATTTATTTACAAAATAATTTACCTTTAATATGTTTTTAAAAAAAAAATTTTTTTCTTCCAGAACTTAGCTGCAGAGAAAACTTACAACAACCTTGATATTACTGTTAAAAAAGCTCTCGAACACAGAGATCAAGTAAATATTTTAATATGTTTATCGGAGTAAATTAGTCTCTCCTAAAGATCTTTTTTAACATTAATAAAATATGGTGAAATAATGGTAGTAAAATACTGGTCATTGGCAAAAATGGCTTATAATATTAGTTACAGGTAAAGCCAGTTAGTCTCCTTTTACAAACTCATAGCATTGTGCCTCACCAGCATCGAGTATACACTGACTCTCCTCCTATAGGCTTATGACATATATTTTTAGCACAAGCTTTCTTTAAAAACTCATTCCGCAGCGGACTGATCGTAAAGACATGGTTCCCTATAGAACACCAAAGTCAAGCATGGATGCGGTCAGTAAGCACGTGGGTGACCACTTTGATCAGCCTGGCTGGGGACTGAGGGTGTGTGATATCGGTCCTCGTACGGGAACCATCCTCTCTAAAGAGGATATTAGGCCTATTAGGGCATTCGAACTTGCCTATTAGGTGCATTCTAATATGAATCACATATTTTTATTAAGTTCTTTCACAAACTCACTTTGTGGCACCACTGTGAATTTATATTTTTAAAAGTTCATGATAATGTTGAATCCTCTGAAATGTTTTTAATTAAAACCCTGCTAATACAAACTAAATGTTTAAAATTATCTCTTTGTTTTGCTAAAACTTTTAAGAGTAACAGTCATTCCTTTCTTTAATACTGAAGTATCTCATTTTAACAATAAATTCTTTTAAAAGATCTATGTAATAATTCTTACTTTTGTCTGATTTCGCTTAAATTAAATTATTTATGCTATACTAATTGTAATAATATTAATTGTATATTAAATTATGTAATTAGAATTTGTCTTTCCTTCGATTTAGAAAATATTTTGCACAAACTTTTTAAAATTTATTTTTGTCATATTTATTATTATTAGATTATAATTTCTGTATTAAAATTAAAAACTGTTTAGTAAAAAGTTAAAATCTGTTTTCTTTCTTTTTTTCTTCTATTAAACTTATGACTAATTTAATATTCAAAAAATCACATATATGTATTGACTTTAAAGATTTTATATTTAATTATCTTAAAATGAAACAGAACTTTAGTAAAAAGTTAAAGTATGTTTTCTTTTATGCTTCTATTAAACTTGTGTATAAAACTAATATTCGAAATATCACATATATGTATTGATTTTAAAAATTTTCTACTAGTCAAATTACTACTAAATAGGTAGTCAAATAATCTGTTAATAAAAGATTTTTCTTCTCTTTAGTACTTTGAAGGGGTCTTAAAGTGTACTTTAAATGAAACATTCTCAGCTGTACTCAGTAGAATAGTAAAAGCAGAGGTAATGATCTATTACTCATTTAGTTTATCTGTAAAATTAGTTTCATAATAATTGAGTTTAAAAAATATCTGATTCTTTTTCAGGTGCATCGCCTGGTGGTGGTGAACAATGAAGATCATGCCATAGGCGTTATTTCTTTGTCTGACATTTTATCTTACCTTGTCTTACGCCATACAGGTTCGTTTTTGACCAACTAGTCGTTTTAACATGAACATTTGATATTCATTCTATAATTAGTTTCAAGGAATAAAAGCAGTTTAGAGCAAACTTAAATAGATGTGTTAGACCATAGTTTTTTATTCTGACTAACAAGGGAAGAATGAGTCTTGAAAATTCATTTTAATTAAAATCTTGATCCTGGTTGAAAATCATGGATAGGGTACAAAGGAGGCACCAGATCTGTACCTATGGAAAAATATACCCCATTAAAGTTTATTTAAACTAACAAAAACTTCTTAGCTTATGTGTATTTGCGGTGAAATGGTTAGACCGCTCACCTTCTGCCAGGTTCAGAGTTCAAATCCCAAATGTTATGATTGGATTTTATTTCTAATTTTCTTTTTTTTTTTAAAGTTGATAACTATTTAATATGTTTTATTCAATTTATAAATTATTTTTTAATTTAAATAAATTTTTTAAAAGCATACAAAAAAAATTAATCTGAACTCTTTCAGGTCAGGGAAAACAGGGAATATTATTTTGTCTTTTAAAAGCAGGGAAAATTGCATTTCTTTTACAATAACTGAGAAAATTCTTACATCATACCTGGAAAATAACCGGTCTTTGAATTTTCAATAGCAGTGTCTGTTATTAAGATTCGATTTAAATAATTCTAACATTTATTATTATTGTTTGTTCTAAAAATTCCACATTTTAGTGAAACTTTTCCATCCTCATTCAATGTTAATTTTTTTTCTCACAAAATGTAATATTTAACATTACATGTAATTATTTACATAATAAAAAAAAATCAAAATTTTCTAATAAAAAATTACATGGTATACATAAAATATGGCCTGGATGATTTACATTGAATTTTCTTAAAAAATTTAATTTGAATTGAAAATAATAAATTTTTGTTATCAAATTTTTGTTAAAGAAAATTAGAGATAAAATTCAATCAACTCAGCTGGGATTTGAACCTTGAACCTTTCAGGCAAAAAGCAGACAGCCTAACCATTACACATGAATAAACACAAGCTGGGAAGTTTTTGTTTAAAAGTTGGAATTTTAATGAGGCATATTTTTACCTTAAGGCACATCTGGCCGCTAATTTGTACCCTATCCAGATTTTTAAACTTAATTATTATTGTGTACTACCCTTGTAAGTACATAAAGAGTTTATGTTTAAAAAATATCAGAAACTTCATTTGGCATAAATTTCAATTTTATAAAATGTATGGCTATTAGTTCTATCTATCAAAGTTTATAAAAGTATATAGTCTAAAAAATTTTTTAATTAGTTTATTTTTAAGCAAATTTGACATAGGGAACAAATATGTATTAGAGTGTATCCATCACTCCATCCATTTCACTCAACTGCTAGTTTTGTGCTAAATTGTTCAAAAATATATATTTAGTGTAGCTATGAATTTATTTTAATCAACATTTAAAGTTATGTATTCTGGTTGTCACAAATTAAGGAAAAATCACAAAAAAAGTTACACCAATAATTTAATGAAACTGGCACAGATTATAGTGCGCATAATCGCATAAAAAGTATTTAACTAGACAACTAGGGTGTTACAGAAATTAGTATATGAATAATAAATCAAACGTGGCAGTTTGAAATCGAAAAAAGTACCTTCAGTATGGTGCATGATCACCTCTAGCAGCAATACAGTGATATGTGATGTGGTCTACCAGGTCCAATGGCAGTATGAGCCTTTGTTCTTGAAAAGCAGTTGCAAAGCTTTGAGGCGGATCCCAAACATGTTCGATAGGATTCAAGTTCGGTGATGGTCCCTCCATCTGTTGTATTGTTTGCTAAAGATAATCATCCACAGTGTGAGCCCTTTACAACATTGCGTTACCATCCTGTTGCACAAAATTGTCATGATATTGCAGCAGCATAAGGAGGCACATAAAAACCAAGGATGCCATTTCTATACATGTGAGCATTCACAGTTCTATGTGGAAAGATAAAGGTTCACAATCAGGAAAAGAAATGGTCCTCATACCTTTAAAATAAACAAAACCTTGTTTCAGTAGTTTGAGATACATAAAATAGTAAAAGTAGAAGTAATAACAATCCACTTGGCATTCAAAACGATAATTATTTAATCGCCACCATGGAACCAGTTGATATCAGAGTTTAAATGGCACATAGTGCAATCGAACTTAAATGTTATTGTGTTGTTGTTGTATGTCTCCCGTGGGGAATTAATTTATGAATGTAAGGATAGGCAGATTTGTGGCAAGCAACGTGTAATTAAAAGCATAATGGGAAAGAAAATCATTATTAATAGGCTAAGAAGGATTATCTCTTTTTCAAAAGTAAATTGAATGCAATGCTCGATGAAATCAAGAACATTATTTATTATAATATAATAGTTGTTAGAATATATATATGACAAAAACACACAAAAAACCTTCCTTGAAAACATACCTTCCATGCAGATAAAATAGCATTTGTAATAGACATCCAAAAATAAAGTTCTATACTTATAGAATGAGTTCTAAACTACTTTACTTATGAATTACTTATAGAATGCACAAAAACAGCCAAGCTACAACTTTGGTTTGATAATCAAGAAGTTAACTTTAGTTGCAAAATACATTAAAAAGAATGCGATTTAACCAATATCAGATAGTGAAAAGAGATAAACAGGGGTAAGATAGAAATTAGAATGAAAAAGATTCTAATAAGATGCTAAAAGCTCAATATTTAAGTATGAAAGGATTCTCAGAAATCAAGTTTAGTAACTGAAAAGCAGGGTTGAATGATTTTAGTAAAAGAAAACTCAAACTTATATAGCTCTACATGGCTGAAATTCTAATCATAACATTGTTTATTATCCTGATTTTGAACATATCTTTCATGTTCTTTAAGTTTAAGTGTGCATTTAGTTTGTCTAATCTATGCAAGATGACATTGACCAGAAATGCTTGAAATGTCCTAAAATTTGTTAAAGTTTAGGACTAGGGTTGGAACAACTATGAATTAATAATTTTATTGCATGAATAACCTTCTACACATAAAATAAATCTGTAAAAAAGCAGCAGCATAAGGTTCACAAGTACTTTATTGAGGAGATCACTATTGGAATAAATTTTAGAGACACTGTAGACAAGTGTACAAAAGGCAGCTATCTTTTGATTAAGGGGATGAGATAGAAGATGATAAGGGCCAGGAAGTGAAACTTTTTCTTTTGTCCCATCTCTCTAATCAGTAGTTACTCTTCTAGTGCTTTACGTCACTAAAATTTTAACTTTTAGTAATTACATCAGTGAAGAACTCGTTTATTTTAAAGCTATTACAACTATACAGGTATCAATTATACCACAATTAAAAAATTTCATATGGAATAGTCATCGAATTATTTAACGTTGACACAACTAGTAAATTTCTTAAAAATTGAATAGGAGTATATGACAATGATGAAACAAAATCAAAAGTTAATAAATGTGCTTACCTCATACTTGTTCAATAATGTCTTGTCTTTTGTTAAAAAGCGCTCTATCACAGGAAAAACTTTTAATTTCAAATTCTGTTTTCTCCATTGGTAAATTAA
Organism: Parasteatoda tepidariorum; assembly: GCF_982258835.1. NCBI lineage: Eukaryota > Metazoa > Arthropoda > Arachnida > Araneae > Theridiidae > Parasteatoda > Parasteatoda tepidariorum. The sequence continues at coordinate 89,075,761 of NC_141761.1, read as the reverse complement.
AATTGAGAAAACAAAAGTAAGTTCACGTAAACCATGAATTTTAAATTGCTGAAATTCGTTTTTTTAGACTGTCAACATGTAAACAAATTATAGCAGGATTACTTTCCTACTGCATTGCCTTGCCATAATTTGTTTCCATGTTGATATTTTAACAAAGAATTTCAGTATAGGTGAAAGAGAATTTGCCATGAAGAATTTTTCCTGCAATATAGCGTTCTCTTGAAAGTCTGCATGAATTCCACAATCATCAAGAGTTTAATGTACCCTCAAACATAGCCATATCTTTTATGTTAGCTTAATTCTGTACCTCTCAATCAACACATTTTCCCATGGTTATGGATTGTTCCAGTACTTTGCTCCTGGTGTCATAAAAAAAAGCAAAACATTATTTTCAAAAATAGTCGAAGTTTTTTAATTGTATTTTACTTTAACATATTACAGTTACAAATATCTGAACCAACAGAGGGTCTTTCAAAAATTAGACGCAATATACATAATGCTTTGAACCAAACTAACTAAACTTTACGTAAACTCTGCATTATCTGGTGGATACAGGCACATGTTGGCATAGATGGCAAGGGGACTGCCGACGTCTTAGCCAAAGTGAGACAACTAAATGAGAAATTCTTTCACACTTTGTGACATGAGTTTAGTTTCAAAATTAAGAAATAGGGGTATTTTGTTGAAACATGAAATCTGAAAACTTACAATAACCCTAACAAGGTTAAGAACTTCAGGTGGATGAAAATTCTGGAGGATGGAACCAGAACGCACACTAACTGAAATAAATTACAACATCGAACTGGGACCCGATCGTGTTTTCACCTGCCCTGCTATAATTTCTGCTAGAAGATTAGTGATTGTCCCAAAGAGGACCTACATGCAGACAATTGCTTGAAGATAAGCTGAGGCTGTGGACCGCCCATGGCACCATCTAGTAGACTGTCCAACAAACATCTAAAATACCATTCATTTTATAGAAGAAAATCTAAATGTTAATCTTTCAAAACATGATTTTCAAAAGTAGTTAAAAAAATTTTTGTACCTTACTTAAATATGTTAAATGAATATCTAAAATACCATTTCTTTTTTTATAGAAGAAAATCAAAATGGAGAATCTAAAAAACTATCCAATTCTGACTCGATCGAAGAAGAAACTGCTGAAAGTGCAAATCCTCAAGTGCAAGAAAACGGATCACCCACTGAAGAGTGAATATCAAAACCTGATGACGTTTTGACCTATGCTTGAAAATTACAAGAACCCTGTCTGTAATCACGATGATTCAGTAATAGGTTCTTTTAGTTTACAACCTACTTTATTTGTGTACACAATTAAGTGTCGAGAGAGTTCTTCAAGCTCTTCAGTGATTTTGAGTTGGTGCATGGAAACTCATGGAATTGTGTGCAAAAAATCGCAGTCACCGCGATTATACTCGACGATTTTATTTTTTCTACCTTTGTGAAAAAGATTTGCACGTACTATATATTTTTAACTTTTTAGAAATTGTTGTTAAAATAATAATAATAAAAACTTCTGTAAATTCGCATTTAGGTCAGAATACAATATTTTCATTTCATGTATTTATTTGTTCATTTGACTTCCTGGCTATTTGTATAAAAAAAAAAGACATTCCTGTTTAAATTGTAGTTAAAGAGACCTTACAATTTTTTTTTTTTTAGAATATAAAGGTCTTCTTTAATGTAAAATCTCTTGTGTTAATAAACTTGACATTTTATGTGAAAAGACAAATTAATATTTAAGTTGGCTAAGGATAAGAAAGATTTAATAAAAAATATTTCATTGAATCAAACTAATTCTAAAACTAAACTTTAAATAAAAATAACTTTTTAGATATTTGCTTTCTTAGACAGTACAATAAAATTTTATTAAATTTATGCACTCAAGAATAGGGTTGTCCACAATTATTCGAGCTGATATGGTCTCAGTGACAGAATTTTTAAATTACAACGTTTACTTTATTTCATAGAAATGTGATCTTCACCATAAAAAAATTTAACTAGAATAGGAGCAATTTTTTTTACATGGAAAAATAAGGCACGAAGCAGAAATGAAGAAAAGAATATTTTATAAGTCAACAACCGAAAAGAAAGATGCTGTCATTTGCTTCTTTTTTTCCATTCATGATATTCACCATTTAAAGTTTTTTCATGACAAAAGTAGGTGTCATTTGAAATTATTAAAATTCTGCAACCCTAACTTAGACAGCTGAATAATCATTTTAACACTAAAATATTATTTACCAGGGTTCAAGAGTAGATAACTTTTTTTATAAGGCTACAAAAATATAAAAAATATTAATTTTTCTTTTTACATAAAATGTAACTAATGAGATAGTTGATGAAGAAAATGAAAAACAGACTTTGGCCATTTTTATAAAGTTACATCCTTCAGTTATGTGACATTTTTGTTGTTGCTATATTTGTTATTAAAATACTTTAATCTATTCAATGTAAAATGTTCCATAGTAGTTGTATTTAATATAAGTTTAGACTTTTGTAACATTTTTATAATCAGTTCTGAATTTAACAGTGACAATAATTAAGAACAACATGCATAAAGCTGCTGTTTGAGTCGTTAAAAACTTAATAATATGATGGTGACTCTATAAAACATGTACAGTGTACAATTTAAAATCAATGTACAGATTTTATTGTGTTTCACATTTTTAACACTAATTATTAAAAAAATAAAGAATTGTAACTGTTGATAATTTTGTCTGTTTACTTATTTGTAAATGAAAACTGTGTATTTGTTTATGTAAGTGCCCCCTTATACTTTAACATTGAAAGAAAACTAAAGAAGTCCCCTTCTTTAATTTTTTCAAAGAAGTGTGTAAAAACTATACCTCATTCATAAATGATCTTGCTTGTTTTTAACATTTTTGAAAAATATTTCAATATTTTTGTCTCCTCTTTGTCCCAAAATGTCACATTTCAATGTCGTGCAGTTAAGAAACATTAAATAATATTACAAATTTCACTTTTAAATTCTTACTAAGTGTTTTAATGTCATTTGTGACAAAACAATAATAATGATTATACATGTACTTATTTTTTTTTTAAATAAATGAAGATAAACTCTATAAATAATATAATCTGAAAATTTAAATCATTGTTGACATAATATAAAATCAATATTTAAATCACTAGAATTTAGAAAAGAAATATTTAAATCTACTGTGATTATTATTTTTAAAAAAATCAAACTGAATTTTTAAAAAGAAAATTTATTAATTCTAAATTATTTTTTATGCAATGAAATTTATGAATATATTCTTTAGGGTGCACGTGTACATTCGTTTTCATAAGTCTAATTTCATTGATAACGAAGATTTTTTACTTAGAAAGAATGAAAAGGATATGCTTGTAAAATTATTATATTTCAAAATAGAAAGAAAAAAAAATCGAAGATCACATGAATAAAATTGACAAACTTTTAAACTATAATTTTCTTTGATATCAAGTGAGAAGCCGGTAGTAAACATATTTCAATTGTACTCATTTAGTTTTGCATTTATTTAAATAGAGTGCTTTTAAAACTCAATAAATATGTTGCTAGAGTTATCAATTATGGAAAAAGCTAGTTCTGCGCAGAGCAACATAAAAAAAAAAATTTAGTAATGTTTTCTAATCTAAACTAATCTACTCTTCATTAGGAGAGGGAGTCTAAAATTGCCAAAAAAAATGCTGACATTTTATACTCACCTAGTGGAAGAGAAGGGGTTTGTGATCTGCTTACTTTTGGGAAGAAGGGATATGAGCATTGCTAACTCAATACATGGAATTTTAAATAAAAATTAAGTTAGGGGAAAAAAAATTGAAAAAAGTTTGTTCTACGACTTTTAGAGATCCAGAGCTTGAATGACAGAATAAAAACACAAAAGATTTCTAAAGTTATATAGATATATATATATATTGTTATGCTATGTTATATCGTTTATTTGAATTTGATCATAAAATTAGATTACTCTCTCTTCAGTAAAAGTGAGAGTTGAAGCAAAAATAAATATTTGATGCTACTTTCCTATGTAAACGTGGGAGAAGTTGTCAAAACGTGCTTATGCAATATTTGGAAGGCCCCTTACCTTCATAACCATCAGCAGTTGGGTCAATCTGGGGTTAAAGAAATTCTCGTGCTAGCTGGACAATATAGATGCTGTTTTCTGATACAAAATCTTGTGATCAGTGGGGTACCTTAGGATTAAAGCGATAACCCTTATGGGGTTTAACATTAAAAAAAAAAACTTACAATTTTCCATCCATAAAAATTTAGAGCTATTATGTAGGAAAAATTAACTAGAGTGTCACACACACTGATTCAATATCACAATACATAAAGAAAGGTATTCTAATTACAAAGCTTAAAAGTACTGACCTTTTGCACCGAAGTTTGAAGCCCGAATCTTGCGTCTGGAGTTGTATCTTGTTCATGTTAGCATTAAGACATCAATGTTGATCATATGAGTGGAATAAGTTAAGTCTTTTATACCCAATGTTTTCTGCATTTTTTAAATAATTAAAATCATAGCATTAACAAAATGAGTACAGTAAAGCCCTCCCACCAAAAAAAAAAAAAAAAAAAAAATTATCACCCTTTTAACAGACATATATATGATATCACCTTAATAATTGTTTCAATAATGATTATATTTTCTTGTACTAAGATTATAATCTAATGGTTAAAAGCATTTACCTTGTTTACGCTAATTATTAATTAAGTTACAAGATTAAGACAAAAACGTACTTCCTCTGAACAATCATTTCTTTATTTCTACTTATTTGAATTTAAAATATGAGTGATAACCGCTACCTAGACTCGACAGTTAAGTTAGAAAAGTGTTCGAAAGTATAGACCCCTTATAATGTCATTTTCACTTTTTGGGTATTTCTCTATACCACTACATCTATTTCAATAAATTATTTAGCTACACAAATATTTACATCATTTTAAGCCATGCAATTTTAAACGAAATATAAAAAACTTGAACAAAATCGGTAGATAGTTTCTGAGTTAAAAAATGTCAAATAAAGAGTATTTTCATCTTTAGGAACTAAAAATGTCATTTAAAACAACATTAGATGTAAAAATTTTATAAATTGCAATTGAAATTTTTACTCGACCATAATTAAAACGAAATTAAAAAATAATTTTTAAAAAAAATATATTGCGCATGGAATTATCCTTTTTATAAACGAATTTTAAAGTTCATTTATACTAAGATGTAAAAAAAATTTCGATTCGTTTAACTTCAATAAATTTACATCTAAAAGTTTAAAAAAATAGCCGCATTACACATCATTAAGGGTAGCTCTGGGCCGGAATAGCCTGATTGGTAAGACGTTTGGTTCGTGTTCGTGAGTTCGAATTCTACCAGCCGAAGAATCGCCATGTATAAAATGGTGACTGGGGCACGTTAAATCTGTCTGGGTAACAAAGTCCTCCACGGTCCCATAACAAATAAATTCCTCTGAGGGTACTGAATTGGAGATGGATCGTTCACTGGTTCAGGTCAAAAGTATGATCTGTGGATGAATGAATGGGGTATGATTAGGTCTTCCCTTTAAAACGGGCAGTGACTTCTTATATGTGCCTGAAGCCATATTCTTGGCTATAGATGGCGCTACTGAAAAAAAAACTAGAAAAGCACCCTCAGCCTTAAAAATTCGGTTGATTTCAAGCAGGCTTGCTGGTATCCGCAAGTGGCGAAAGTAACAACAAGATGGGCTTTCTCAATTAAACTATTGGGTTCATATTTTCCAGATTGCGACTATCTTTTATTTTGATGATCAAAAATTCAAAACAGTCGGGGAAAAAAGCTATATTTATTTAAGGAAAACAGGTTTTATTTATGGTTTCGAAGTTGGCACGAATTCATTAGCATATTTAAAGAAGTCTACCTATTCACACGGTAAAAATACGATCATTAAAACAAAAGTCATTTAAGATTATATCTTTCTTTAAAAAAGTGTATCGTAGAGCATCATTGCTAATGCTATCGAGAAAACCATAATTTCAGATTTATTATTAGTATACAAATTTCTTTAAGAATATACTGTAAAATACTCAAATGTACTGAAATTAACAATAAGAAATAAACAGTGAATTTGATTTAATAGTAAAAGATTAACGATTTAATCTAAATATCCCATAGTACGTCGCTACCAAAGATATGAGATAACCAAGGGAAATAGAGAAAAAAGTTACATATTTTAGACTTCCATACCGTACACATGGGCTAACATGCCCAAGGTCCAAATTTATTGTTTTAGTCGGAAAATTCTCGACTATGATCTTATTATATGCCATCAATATATTGTCCTGATACCATTGTACCACGCCCTTCAATATTTCAAATGTATAAATTGGTAACCAATATTTTGCTATGAATACAAACTTTAAATTTAGACATTAGTATAGTTGTACATCGTAAGGCAAAAAACTTGATATCCACTATGTTTAAAAAGTTATGACAAATGAAGACTTAAAGTGATACGAGATGTAACTAACTATTCGAAGAAATTTTTTTTTAAATAAGAGTCAATATATATATATATAAGTGCAAAGAATTTTAACGTCTTACATATTGCTCGGCAATTAAAATCAGAAGTGTGAGCCCCATCCGCGGCCTTCAATAAGCCACAACAAATAAATGAAGACAGAGAGTGGCAAGTGATACAACGTTAAAAAAATGCAAAAATTGTAGATGTTGAAGTATCAAAAAAATATATATAAGTGAAAAGACTTTAGACATTCATATTGCTCAAAAGTTAAAATCATTACTGAGAGCCACACCCTGAGTTTAATACGCCATGACAAATAAATGAAGACAGAGAGTGGCAAGTGGTATAACTGTTGTTAAAATCATTAGTGTGAGCCACATCAACTATATTTAACAAGTCGTAACAAATAAATAAAGACTGGAAGGGGTTAGTGATTTAACTGTTAAAAAATGCAAACATTGTGGTTCATGTGTCTAAAGAAAAATATATAAGTGAAAAAGCTCTATATGCTTACATATGTTAAATAGTAATAGTTTTTCAAATGTCGATAAAGGATGTTTTGCATTGAGGGAGACTTAAGGTCATAAATGTTTCAACAGTTTTTCCAAATTCCAAACATTTCCACTGATAGTATTTATTTTCATTTTTCTAACTTGGCCCAAGTTACCACCAAATACAAAAACTGTAAAGGTTGTAAGTATTTAAAACTTTTTCAAGGCCTTTTTTTCCTTAAAATTTGAGATTCAGCGAAAGTTATAAATCAAACTTTTTATGCAATTAATAAAAATCTCCTACCATTTTTACAAACTACCTTATTTGAATTAAAAACTATGTTTTGAATAATTTATCAATCCAATACAATCGTTATTGGTAAAGTATTTGTATTGCTGGTAATTTAGCTAACAGTATCAATCAACAACTGGTGTACTGAAATACGAAAGTTCAAATTTAAAAAAAAGTTGAAGGAAAAAGAAATGTGTGCTTTATTGTGCTCTTCATAAGATACTAGATAATATTTTGCACCAACTTACAACAAAGTTTGTCAAACTTGAAAAACTACAAACCAATGTTTGCAACTGAATGTCACACTATTCCAACTGAAAAATTGTATGGGTGTCTGTTAACTTCGTCCAATACTGTGATTTGTCTTTTTGATTTTATATTATAGTTTAATTAGCAGCCCCATCTGTTACCAAACTTTAAAACTTGAAATTTGGAGGAGAAAAAAATTACCTAGTTTCCTAAGCAAAACAAAGCAATCCATTTCAATCTCCTTCAGTTTCCCCTTTATCTATTTTTCAAATGATCTGTTATAATTGGGATTCAAGTAATATTCCTATATTCCCTATGATTTTTGTGTTAATGCATCATTCGTATTTATTTTCTCATGAAAAACATTACTCAAGAATATTTAAATAATCTTTACTAGAAGATTTATAACATCCACTATAACAGATAAAATCTCTTAGAAGTAGTGTTTTCCTATACACAGCAATTTAATAAAAAGAACACTGTACATTTCAAATATTCATAATGTACTACACTCTTAACAATACAATACATGTAGATATTTCTCTATACATTGATTTGTTTGCTTTTACAATAAGTTCACAGACGACTATATTTATAAAGTACTAAATATTGCTATCCAAATCATTTACAATAAATGACAAATGTCAGAGGATAAGGCATACAAACTCCCAAATTTTTTTTAAAAAAATGAAATAATTAGAAGATCCCATTACACAAAGAGCACATGATATAAGTTCATTTATATATTTGTACGTTAAACTCTATCTGGACATCTTAGTTCATTAAAGATAACCACTCAATCAGATTTAAAATCATTGATTAATGAAGTAAAAATGTCTTAAAGAGAAAGATAAGAATAATTAAACTTTATTGAGGCAAGAAAAAAAAAATGTCACAATAGATTTTGATAAAACAAGAAGTATTTAAGCAAGAGAGCACAAAATAGCTTTGAGCACAGCCAGAATGATAATATTATAATATTTTTTTAACGTCTCTTAAATATAGGAATGCCAGTTAATCGTTTCATATTTCCATAGAAAGTTAAATTATAATGGCACAAGAGACAGATGCAGCTGCATTGTGTCAAATGCACTCAATAAAGCACAATGTGAAGGAAACAAAACAACATAGCGCTGTAATAATGTCTAAATAAAATGAGACAAGGAAATAACTAAAACAAAAGGCTAGAAAGGTCACCTTAAGGATATACCTCTAAAAGGTAATTGCTCTGATGATACAAAATATCAGAAAATCCGTTGTTTAATCTTGCATTCCCTTAAATTAGCACATACATGAACAAAGAAATATTTAATGGCCATGAAACCACATTTATCTGAAGAAGATAAATGACTTGTTGGTACAAAATTTTGGAAAGACTCATGTATAATTTGCATTTTCTTAAATTAGCACATACATTAACAAAGAAATATTTAATGGCCTGGAAACCATATTTACCCGAAGAAAACGATTGCACTGATGGTACAAATTGTTGGAAAATCTGTTGTGTATAACAAACATTTCCTTACATTAGTGTATGTATAAACAAATTATATTTAATGGCCATTGACGGAAGAAGGTAAACAACATGATAGTTGAAAATACTGAAAAATCTGTTATTTATGATGCACATTCCTTAAAATTAGCACATTAATTAGGAATCTATAATGGCGACAAAAAAAAACTTAATCAATTATAGAGATAATATATGTGAATAATGAAGATAATATAGATGAATATAGATATAACATGGATTAATAATACAAATAGCCAGGATGAATAATAGTGTTAAAATTTTAAAGTACATCTATACAAACACTGGTATTCAAAACTTTTAACGACTTAAAATATCTTAGAAGGTAAATTGGCACTAAGCTAGTAGTGACCATGAGAAGTAGTGTATATAAAATTAATTTCACAATTGAGTTAGTTAAGTTACTAAAGTTTCAATGATATCAAAATTTTGTGAGACAATGTTCATGACATTTAAACACATTTGACAGAATTTAATAAAGACAACATTTAAAGCTAGGAATGTCACAACAACAATATAAATTTATTCTGTACTTAGTTCGCAAGACAACAGTTACCACCAAATACAAAATAAGTATAGAACATCAGAGCATTATAATGTCTGAACATAAACTGATGTTCTATTATGCAAAATAGAACATAAATTCTTAGACATACATTAAAAATACATTATTATACTGTCATGTTAAGGTTAAATTTTAAGTAAAGTATGCTATTATCATCGTACTTTTAAACCATTCACTGTGAGAATAAAAAAAAGAAGAAGCTTATATTCAAATGGAATTCATAAAGCAAAAAGGTTTGCAATGCAAAATATCCATAGGACGTATTGGTGATAAAATGAACATTTCTGCAACCTAAATTTAGAAATAAAAGAGCTGCAACATATTAAGCAAATAACAGATATGAAAAAAGAAAAAAAATTTATCCACGATGCTAATAAAAAGAATATCTAAGTAACTTATCAAATGAGATGTAAGTTATTAAAAGAAAAAATACATAAAAGCAAACATTTTTCATGAAATATAATCTGTAAAAAAGCTTAGAAATCGAAATGAAGCAACATGGAAGGCAAATAAAAGAGCTGTATAAAGAAAAATGACAAAATGTTATGCATAACATAAAATTGTTAAATAAATTAAAATTCTTAAAAAAATAGCAATAAGTTTTAAATAGATGAAGGGTTGCAACGTGTTAAGAAAATCAAAGTAGCATAAAAAATGCATATCAAAGAAAGCAGTTTTGAAACAAACTGTCATTAAACACGGCAGAAAACCACGATCATGAAAAGAAATTTATTTATTAAAATCTATCAGACAAATCTAAATAAAACTTAACAAAATTATTACTTCAACAATGCTTAGTAAACAAATGAGCAATAGCAGTTCAGTTTCACCAACAAAATTTGTAAATCTGAGAGTAACTAGAAATGATTGACTTAGTATTTTTTAAGGAAAGTGTACGCTTAAATACACTGAAGGCACTACAGTTAGAGAGAGAGAGAAAAAAGTAATTTCCTGTACACACATTGTACATAGTATTCACAATATTATTTACGCCAAATATTTCATAATGTTAGAGTCTCTACATTATGCTACTCTTTAGTATAATGCTTAAACATAAATACTTTATTTATATGATTAATTATAATTTGCACAATAAGAAGAGTGGAGTACACGCAATTATGTTTAAAAAAACTTTTTCACACTATATCATTTAGAGCTCAATGGAAACGCATGTAAAGTGAAATTTACTAAAAGTTTGCAAAATCAAATTCAATGAATATAAAAGCTTCATAAAACTGTTTTTTTTTCCTTTATTAAATGCCACCTTGGTAGTTAGACTGAATTCAATTTCTTTTTTATTCACATTCAACTAAAAACCTTAGTATTTTCAAAACACCACTTAATATGTTTTTCCACTTACTTCAGAGTGTTAGAAAACAAGCAAAAGATCTCCAACTTATGCTGTAAAAATATTTTTTGTTTTAAGTATAGCAAAAATGTATCAAATTGTTTCAACCATGATTTTTGAATGTATTTGCATAAAGGGGACAATCATTTAAAAATATTCAAGTAAACAAGTATTGAAAAAAGCTATAGAAATTACAAAATTATCTTTAAGTATGACTTTCAATTTAATATTATCAAAATAATATTCATAATAATAAATATTATTGAAGCTAACAACTAAAAATAACAATCTTTATAACGTTATTGAAATTAACTAAAAAAAAAATAAACATAATATTAATAAAGTTATTAGCCCAAAACAATAATCATGATATTATTAAAGCTAATAACTAAAAATAATGATCTTGATAACATTAATAAAATTATCAGCTAAAAATAATAAACAAGTTATTATTGAAGTTATAATGTACAAGTTATAATGAAACATAATGAAATGCTTGCAGCATACGTGATTCTTTTAAAGTTATTTTTAACTAGAGAAAAAAATACACGACAACTTTGATAATCATTTGGCACAAATTTGTTTTCTTAATTCAAAAGTTTAGTGGAAATGCACGTTAGGAAATATTCAATTATAAGCCAAAAAAATTAATTTTAGAATGTAAAAACGCATCACCTGAAAGCTGCTTAAAAAACATCTTTTTCCCTGAAAATCCCTTTTCTTGAAACTGTTTCATTACAACAGAGTAAGACTAGTAGTTAAATCTGGATTTAACAACATATCTTACAAAATGTAACAAATTACACGCTGATCAAAATAAAATTTAGCATGCTCTTCCACAAAATTTTTCACTTGAAAATCTTTCCAGTTCATAAAGAATTGAAATTTACAAAAAATTGGTTTATGTTATTGAATAAATATTTTTCTAAGTGTCATGAAAAAAATAGAATCATGCACACTTATAGGAAGTGGAATACGATACAATGTTCCAAGTAACAATGAATAAACATGATCTATCTTAAAATTTAATCCAAGCCAATGAGAAAAAAAGTATGAAATGAAAAGAGGAAAAAAAAACTTCTCTGTTGCAAGTTTACATCATCTTGCCTCTTTGTACAAAACTCAACTTATACTTAACACAATTATTTTTACATTTACAATACAGTAATATGTTTATTAAACATATATTTAAAAAAAATTAAATGTATAATTTATCATTATAACATGTACCTAACATGTTTTTGAGCTTAGCTCTTCAATGAAGCATTTGGAAGTTTGGTAATTTAATTGCTTGTGCAATTTTCAAGAGAAAAATTTGACATTGCTAATATATATCAATAGCTTATAATTGAATTACACATCTGAACTTGCAACAGAGGATTGAGTAAAGAGTCAACTTGAAAATATGATACAAAAATGAAATGTTTTAAGTAGAGTTGCACAACAATAAACTTAATAAGTCTATTGAGCATATATGAACAAACATATTTACAGACATATTTAGGTACATAAGAGAAAAAAAAAACTAATCAGCACATTGATATTTAAATGTGCAGATAAAGAAAAACCTAACAGAATCTTATAATTGCTGAATATTGTAAGACTATCAGAATCAGTAAAATATCATATTAATAATCCCAAATATCCCACATATTTCTTTTCTGCATAGTGCTTAACATCAAAGGGCAAAACCTTAACCTTTTTAATTCTAGTTTTAGATGCAGGGATAATAAATATTAGATATTACAGAAATGTAAGATTTTTTTTATTATTAAAAATCACTCATATTTAAGGAAACAATTTTGCTTTTGCAGATCTATGTATTAAAGATAAGCTGAAAGCAATAATGTCACATAAATTTTTTTTCAGGATTAAAGAAATAAACATAAAAATTTATGCTAGTAATAATTTATTTAACAGCAAATAAAAAACTATCACATTTTAAAAAATCTAATAAGAATTTTGGTGACTTTTACTCTATTTGCTATCATATAAATCCATTTTTCACTAAATTAATAACATATACACTGGGATAAACCATAAAACTGAAGAGGTAAATTGTATACAAGAAAAGTTTAATGAAATTTAACAAGAAATTTAAATTCTTAAATAGTATTTTACCATTAAAATGTAATAAAATTTAACAGAAACTTAAGTAAGCTTAATTAAACTAGCTCATAATAGTTAACCTATATAAAAAAATTTACTCCAAGGACCAGAAACTTTAACTTCAAAGATCGAAAAAGTAAAATTATATAAGTTATCAATAATTTTATTAAAACTTTAGGAGTATTTATATTATGATGCGCTTATTTGTTTGACATAAAAGAAAGAAGCATAAAAACATTAAATTTTCAGTCTATGAGTCAAATAATTAGTTATGACCTATAAAGAATCTTGCTAAAAGATTTTTTTTTAAATATTACTTTTTGAATACATATGACAGATGAAAAAACATTTGCATTTTGTAGTTCAATTTAATGATACAGCTTTTAGAAATGTTTTCATTTAAAAATATGCATTTATTTTTAAAATATGTTTTTCTGAAAAATGAATAATGAAAATACGTCTGAAAATTTTCAAATGTTTCATAATAATATATTTATTTTAATCTTAATTCTGTAGCAAAAGTTTAGTCCAACTGACATATTAAAAAAGCTAAGATTTAATAATGTCTTTAAAAAAAAGAAGAAGACAATTTAGCAACATTATCAATTTTAATCTCCTCAATATTTAGCAAATGTTATTTATAATATAGAAGAAAATTTATCATTACACTTTAAAAATGAGTTCATATTGCTAATATACACATTTATCATCTTAATTAGTAAGCCAAAAATAAATTATATACCTATAAAATAGCATTACAAGATAATATCCTAACAAAAAAGTGGAAGATTGCATTTTTAGTAATCTTAAAAATGGCGTTAAAAAGCATAGCATCATACAAGGAGCAACCTCATTAATTAAAAAGATAGTGGCATTACACAATTATTAGAATACAATAATACAAGCGCAGCAACTAATGCATAAATCATATTTTTTAAATAAATATAAAAAAGTAGTACGGTATTAATATTTCAGATAAACTACGTCTTTTGAGCATACTTAAGATACATTTTTAAAATAATTTTTTACAGGTATAAAGTTTTCTTGAGGAAGAGAAAAAGAATTTAAATGAAAATAAAAAAAATTCAATGTTTTCAAAAGCAAATATGTAAAATGCCGTAGAAAAAAGAAATTAACTTTTTAAAGGTAATTTTTTAAAAGCTTGTCACTTCTTTATATACAGAAAACAACACATTTATTTAATAGCAGTAGCCTTTTAATATTAAGTAGAGATTATACTGGTCTAAATTATAAATGATAAAGTGAAAAAAAAATTAAATGCATAATATTTTTATTTGACTACTAGTTTTATACTAAGTTTTGTGAACACTGTACTTTTATTAAATTATAATCTGGAATATAAAGATAATTATCAGCAATATTGTAGCATTTATTACATACAATTACAAATTTAAAACTATTAAATGAACAATATGGCAAAGTATTAAAATTTAGTATATTATAAATTAAGACTTAAATGAGCAACTTATTTACTTATTTTGCATCTAAAAACTTACAACAAACATGTATTTATAATATAATGAACAAATCAGACAAATAAATAAAATTTATTGGTATGTTACTGCAATCTAGTTTTCTAATTGTTACTCACACCCATTTCAACATAAAATTTTATAATTACTTGAAAATGCATAAAACTATTTTTGTCTTTAAATATGAAATTTCAATGTGTCAGATAGTGCACTTAAATTTAAATAAAGATCTATTTCTTTTCTATGTTTCATTACACCCACTACATCTTTAATTAGAAAGCTATAAAAATTAACTACACCTATGATATTGAAATCATTGGCAGTGTTTCAACGCTCAAAAACAATGCCAAACCATGTTTAAAGCATTAGTTTAGGTACTTAGTACCAAACAAAAACTTAACTTGAAAATAGAATGAATTAAAAGTAGAATATAATATAGATCAAATGTATAACAGCAAGGATGGCTAATAAGATTTGATATAGGTACCAAAAAAAGAAAAATTTAAATTCAAATTTTGTTGAGAGCCAGAATTTTATGTTTTCATAAATATTACGAATTTTAATTTTGTTGGTTTGCCAAATTTGGCAGTTCTTTCTTTGTAGCAGCATATTTAACAAAAATAGGCATAAAAAAGTAAACCACTCATTAATATCATTTTATACAACATTAGAAGTAATAATTTTGCAGCAAATTTTATTAAGGTATCCAACTGGGTTCGACTAATATTTTTCAAACAGCTTTCATTAAAATTTAATTTTGGTAAACAAGGGTCCGAAATTTATAAATCTAAATTAAACTTTTAGTTTTTAAAATAAGAGCAGATAAATTAGTTTTTAAAATGAAGGCAGATTTGAGCATAAAAACTACTAATTGTTTATGCCACATTAACCTAGATCAGTGTTTCCCAAACTTATGAGTTTTGTGTACCCTTTCTAAATTTTTCGTAACGCTGCGTACCACTAATAAAAAAATGAATGTATTTTTTACTATAAAAAAATTGCACAAAAGTTTAAAATCACAACTAGCTGTTGACACCACTTATTATTAACTGTTAACTCTGGAAAAAATAGCCAATAGAAAAATACATAATCCTAAATTTTCATTGCTAGCTTTGTTTTTAAATAAATTTTTTTGAAATTTTCGTTTGTTGCAAGATATTTTGCATAAGAACGCGTACCCCCTCTAAACTGTTCCCGTACCCCTGGGGGCACACGTACCACACTTTGGGAAACACTGACCTAGATCAATAATATGGTTACCCGTATTTTGAATTAAAATTTTTAAAAAAGTTCAAATATACAATGAACTAGAACTAAATATATCGTTCAATATTGATTTTTAAAAGAAAAATTCTAAATGTTCTTATTCAAAGCAGGATAAAAAAAAAAAATTAAAAATTCCCACTTCGACCTTAGTTTCCAGTTCAAAATATGTATATAAAAAAAAAAAACTTTATATCAAGACATCATATAAAATCTGCAAACAAAGTTTCAAAGATTTCTGTAATAATCTTTTTTGTAATGTGTGTAAGAGTAACGACATTTTTTCAAAATCAACATTTCCATGAAAACTCATTTAAAGTAAACGATTGCTATTCTGCTAGCAATTGGGAAAACAACTACATCTTTGATTATAAAGATCAGATATCAAAAAGGAAAACAGATTTGGAAAGCTAATAAACTAAAGTTAACAATAAAGTTATAGACAATAAAATAAATTGTAATTTTCATCGAAATAGCCGATCTTCCCCCAGTCGGATACCGTAAAAGGAGTTTTCTTTTGATATGCTTCAAGCTAAATAGTTTATGCTTACAATTAATATTAAAGATATTTTATTCAGCCATTTGCTACTACTAACCTTTAAAAAAAATTTCCCCACTTTGAAAATTGAGTATTTTATTTCACAAATAAATAAGAGATGCTTAATCTAATTCTAAGTTTCTTTCAATGAAAGATGTCGAATGAAACACAAATTACCGACTTCAACAAACTAATCAATCTTATTTACATTTTCTACAATTGCACTTAAAAATATATTTTATCATTACATTGATATATATAATAAATAACAGGTTATATGGTAACAAAAGTACTTTTCAATTCAAAAACACAAATTAACAGAGATCAAGTAAAAAAATTATATTAATTTTTGAATAGATCTGTCATAAAGTATCAACAGTATCACATTTAGTCTTTCAATGAAATCTTCACAACAACTTCACAAAGCTAAGTGCCAAACATATATATCAGACATCTACATATATATATTGGACATATAAAAAAATGTTAAAAAAAAAAATTCACACATTCAATTTTTACATAATTTCTATGGCACCAGTACTATGTTAACAAAATTTTAACATTCATCTAAAGCTTCTCAGAAACAAAACTAAAATATATAACTCTAAATGTTATTGGAACCCTGAAAATTTGGTTTCCTTTTCTCCAATTTTGCTTACGCATAAAGCTTTTTAATAAGCAAATTTAATATAGTATATTTAAAAATAAGTCAAATTGGAAAAATAAAAAATTTTGTACTTTATCTAATTTTTACAATTATACAAGCTAATTAACAAACAACTGTAATAATGGATTGAATTGAACTGAATGTAAGATTTAATGGCACAAGGTCCAGAGAGGACATGCTGCGTCAGACACACGGTTTTAACTGTAATAATGGAATTCAATTCTTGCATACAATGTTAGTACAATGCAATGCTAGATTGTTTGCTTGTTTTATTTTAAAAAAAGACACTGAGAAGCGGTGTTATATAGCTGTAATTTTTACAATTAATAGTATTACCATGACAATAACTAATGTGTTTAATTTCTAGCACAATCTAAGATGCATTGAGTATAAGAAGAAAGAAGATTTACAACCTAATAATACCAAAAATTCATTTTTTTTAATAACTTAAAATAAAATTAGTAAGGGATGAAGATTAAATGCGATAAAATTACTTTAATTTATTTCTGAATTAAATGTTACAAACGTGAAAAATAATGTGATTAAAGTCTATTTTATTTGCCACTAATAAAAACATAACATCTTGCCCATAAAATTATTTAACTGGGCTTAGAAATTTTTGTACAGTTACAAAATACAAAGAATATAACACAAAGATTTAGACAATGATAAAAATAACTTTTTTAGAAAATTGAAATATTTCTGGTGCCACACACACTAGTAATAGAGTTAATAAAAAAAAAATCAAATCTATAAAAGTAACAAACAATGGTACATTTCTTTTATATTGATCTTTTAAGTCACCAATCACCATATTTTATCATTTACACATATTTCACAACTTAAAAACATTGGATATTAAAGAGCAGTAAATCAGTAATTAAAAGCTCTAATGGACTTGTATGTTTCCCCACAGACAAACTGATTTTGCCGATGTTCTTATACAAACATTGATTTTCAAAATTTTTCAAAAGGTAGCCCTACTTCATTAAATCTGGACCTGTTGATTGAAAGTGAGTTCTATAGAACCTAATGACAATTTTAAATTTTTTACTGAATTTTCCGAAAAAATTCCAAAAAAAAAGTTACAATTAAAAAACTTAAATACAACTCAGATTTTTCTTGTTTATTATCCACATTTGGATTGCAATATCATAAAGTTTTGATTTAATGCTTAGAGTCAGTGTTTGGACACGGAGTTTGATAGCAGAAGAGCCAGCATTGTATTTACAAAACCAAAAACAACATTACTTAGGTACTAGTAACAAAAGAGAGAGAAGAGTAAATACAAACAAAGGGGAAGGTCCTTGCAGACGTGAATTACAATTACTAGAAAACAAACTTTTAATTCCAACTTATCATGCCTAACAAAAATGTCTGATTCCAACAGACTTCTCTAAGAATCTATCTTTTAATTCTACTCAATTGTAATTTTCACCCAATCCTTGAACGTTATAATTATTATTATTAAGCAAATGTTAATTTCAAATTACATATTTCTAGTTTTCTTTTAACAAAAATAAATTTAAAGTTCTTAATTTGTTAAGTAAATTTTATAGTAAATGAAGAAACGGATTTTAATAAACACATATCTTTAAAATGTGAAATCATGCAAAACCATTATGAGAAAAGAACAAGATGTCAATATCTGAAATTCCCACACACGTAAAACTTGCCTAATTCTTTAGTAGATATTCATGAACTAGGGCATTATTAAAAATGAGTTTAATTTCCATTATATACTTAACTTTACAACTTAGCTAAATAAATTTTGGTTAAAAATTTTACGAATCATAATTTATAAATAATTTATTTATTAATATTGATTTTTCAATCACATGAATAATTTTTTTGTCATTTTTTAATATTTTAATAATACAGTTCTAAAAGGTTCAAATGTAATAATTTAATTTTGTAATACGTCACAATTTAAACAAATGTGATAAAATTTGCCATATTTTTGTTCACATAATGCAGGGGTCTGTCCAGGTCAAATTTAGCACCGTTTAGCGGTACCATCACAAATTTAACTTTAGAAAAAACAGTAGTTTCACAAAATACTTTTTATTAAAATTTTATTTTTTTATCCCGTAAGAAACGATAAATCCATATTTCCATGTTGATTTTTTTATATAATTTTTAATTTTCACAAATTATGTCTAAATTTTCACAAAATAGGTACCTCTCAGAAAAACTTAGACAGACCCCTGTAATGATAAATATATTTCTAAACAATTTCATAAGATCAAAAAAAAAAAAAATATTAACCCATAAGATTTAATTTTTAATCAACCAAAAAAAAAAAATTTCAACTCAGAATCCTACAAAATTGACTTTTGCAATGCAACTCCCCAGTCATGTATACCACCATATAGTTAAACATAATCTTCAGACTATTTTCCAAAAGTGTTTTAAAAAATGAAAACAGTATGCCTTTTTGTGTTCAAAATAAATTTACAAAGGAGTAAAGGATACAAATTTTGAAAACCACTGATATAAGGAATCAGTGTATGGGAAACATTCACATCAGTTTGTAAAACCACCAGACGGATGTCATTGAATTGAAATTTCCTAAACCTTTGTAAGCCAAATAGGATCATAACTAAAAAAGACTGCGGTCAATATAATAGAAAAGTACCAAAATAATTTCTCAAACCAACAAAAAAAAATGAGGCAATAGGTTTTATATAATTCAAGATGCACTCACACTATTAAACAGCAGTCTGCATGGCCGAATTTTGAAGCCCATTAGACGAGTCCGATTTATTTACAAGTGTTTTCAAAACACACCCACCATCTGTAGTGATCACAACATCAGAACCTTGGCGAGAATGATTGACGAATTTGGCATTACTTACAGCGTCTTTGAACTCAAAGTTGTCTTCATTTGGAATGCTGATTAGAGGGCTTTTAGGTAATTGTAAGTCAATTCTACTGGGGTATGAGTTACTCAAAGTCATAGTCTCTCCGTTTGTAAAAACTTTGAGATCTTCGTCGCTGTTTGAAATAGTCGGTGTTTCGTTCAGTTTGCCGTTGCTCTTACTGTCAACAGTGTCCCCATTTATGGCATCTTTGTCTTTCTTTTTATCTTTGCCTTTTCGTAATTGCAAGACGCCTACTTTTGTTATTCCAGCCGAAATACTGCCATACTTTCTACCTTTATTTGGAGGTTGTACTTCTGGTTCCTCACTTTCCTCGTTAATTGAAGATAGGTGAGTATTTTCAGCGCCATCTTTCTCTTGGATGGGAATATCATCTAGAAGAAAGTTTCAACATATAAAAATGCACACAAATTATTTCTAATGTAAAGTCGGGATGAATTTGGTAAAGAAAAAACAAAAAAAGCTTAAAAGAGAAATCTAAAGTTTTATGTAATGAACTGTTAGGTTATATGAGTATCAATTTTATTATGCACATATTTTTACAGAATTGATAATTAGGTTTAACCCTAGGAAAATTAAAAAACTTAGGTTAGATAATAATCATTCGGTTTGAAGATACACATAAATAATCGCAATAACAAAATTTGTAATATAATTCAACATTCATTTAATCAGCTGGTTTTAAAAAAACAAAAACAACAAAAAAAAAAGAGTTTCAATAATTTTGTAGGGAAAAAACAAAAATATTGAACTAAACATTTATTTACAAATAAAATTAACATGCAATTTCATAGTTCATAACTTTTTAACAATTTAGTAATTATTAAAATTGTTAATTTGGTTAAATTATTTTTAAGCAGGTATGAATTAGGTAAAAACCCAAAAAAAGATGAAAATAAAAATCTTAAATCGTTATGTGAAAAACACTTATTAAATAATTTGAAAATATTTGAAATTTTAGCTAGAAAAAGCATAAGGAATCATACATCCATAAAATATTATCAAGACTTTAATTTTAAAAAAATGAAATAACAACGATGCAGGTTTTTTTTCTTTTTTTTTAAATTGAGCGAATACAAATCTCAATGTTTGATTTTTAAAATACATGAATATGAATCTCTGTGCATGATTTTAAAATGCATGAATAGGAATCCCAATGTGAGATTTTTAAATCAGATTCATATAAATCCTGATGCAAAATTTAAAATTTCATGAATACAGATTACAATGTATAATTTTCAATTGTGGGAATATATATATCGTGGTGTGTGATTTCATATTACACATATGGATTGCAATGTGTGATTTAAATTCACGTGAATATGAATTGTGATGTGTCATTTTAAATCTCGTGAATGTGCCATTTTAAATCGTTTGAATGTTATTTTAAATTGTTTCTTTTCTAGGAGGTTAATTATAAAGCGGTTTACGAAACATCAGAGAAAAAAATAGCAGAAAAGGAAAACAAAATGTTATTCTGGGGGGGAAAAAATTATAATTTTTGAGTTTGTGCTCCTATTAATGAAAAAAAAAGAACTTTTTTTTGACCTCTTAAAATTTAAAATATGAGCAGCAGTTTTTTCCTTGCCTTGATCAGATGGAAGTGAAACCATTCTTTCGTTTCTAAAAAAAATTTAAAAAGAGGAAAAAACTCATCTGTTCTAAAGGCTATTAGATCTTATCATTTGAGCATTAGTAAACTTTACATTTCACATTTCCTTTCCGAAATATGTTTAACTATATGAATGGCAAAATAAGTGTAAACGAAAACAAACTTCCTAAAACTACCCAAAATTTATATTAATTTAACTCTTAAAAATCAAATGAAACAAATATTTAAATGTATTTTTGTCTTAACTTTTGGTAATCGAACACATGTTAAGCTTAAGCTCTCTCAAGCTGTAGGTTAAGGTCTGTAGGGCTAAAAATTATACAAATACACTAACCAAATGTTATTACTATGGCATTCAAAATGTACTACATGTTTCTTAGAATTCTCGAACAACTAACATATAAATTAAAATCATGAAATGTAAAAAAAAATTGTAGAAGTGAGTAGTTGATAAAATACCTGGCAATTTCTTTGCTCGGAAAGAGGCATTAGTAATTGCTCGTGTAACAGTACTAACAACTGTTGTTGGAGATAAAGCAATACTTATACCCATTGGACCATCACAAGGCTGGCCTGATGGATTTGTTTTTAGAGAATGGCGGATGGCGTTTGTTACCTGAAATACCACAAAAGAATTAATTTCAGGGTTAGTAATTTATAACACTTAAGAATTCTTGAATAGACTTCCAAGAAAGATCTGAGTGGTATAATATTTTAAAATTTTTTTTATAGTATTTCCAACCGCCAGAGTTACTGAAAGACCTCTACACCACAAAAGGGGAGGATCAAATGAGAACATAAAGAAAAGAAAATCATGTCAGGCATTGTGAGAAAAGTCCATGAACTCAATAAGTCCCTTGCACGCCAGTAATAGTCGCACTAAGATATGTCCTTTAGTGACGGGCAACGACAAAGGTGGTCAGCATCTATCGCTTTCTGTAGGTCACAAAGCGTGCAGAAAAGGGCTTGTACAACATGAATTCGATGAAGATGTTTAAGGAGACAGTCATGTCCAGTGTAAACTCAGTGACTGCTTTGCATCTTGACCAAACAGGAAGATCTTTGAGATTATTCCACCAGATCTTTCCAGAATTTCTCTCCATGATTTGGTTTAAAATGAGATCCTTAATGTTTTTCTTGATTAGGCACTAAGCATTGGCATAAGGGACAGCTTTCCTTGATGTTTGTAGAAAAGACATTTTTTTAAATATTGCAATATTAAAATTTCACAAGTATTCTAACACAATGTACCATGTATACTATTCTTATTATCAATATTGAATAATTATCTGCACCCTGAAAATCACATTTCAATATTTTATTTTATAACCGTTATTGAACAGCCGACCCAATTTTTGATTATACGACTACTAATGTTCAACTCCCTAGCCTTATAATTTTGAACCCAATCCAAAAGACAATGGAACTCCTGGTTCAAATAATTTATATAAATTAAAATAACATCATGAGTATAATTGTAGTGTTCTCCAAAAGCGTTTTTAGAAGGGTGACCTTCCCTGCCCTTTGATCCCTATAAATGTACCCTCTTTGTAAAAATAATCCACCATCTCCATTTAAAGTAATTCACTGTTTAAATAATAATTACACACTGGTAAAATTATCTGTGTTGACAGGTCTAATTCTGATTACTATTATAAATATTTATATTGTTAGGATTATTCTAAACTGGTTAAAGTTTTTTTTGTTTTTAGTTGGGTTTAACAATAATAAAAAAATGCTTTTTGTAGCGATTCAGAAAACCGGAAAAATCAGTTATCTGGAATAGCGATGGTCCCGATCGTACCGGATAATTGGTTCCCTACTGTACTATGATATTGCACTCATTATGGACAATGATAGACATTGAATGCAAATAATATTGTTGGTATCATCGATAACAATGATTATCAAACTCAATATTATTTATAACTAGTCTTGATAAATTTTATTTGGGATATAAAAATATTGAGATAATAAAATGAAACAGTGCCAGTAATAATATCTGATGCGCCCACCGGACTGTGTAGGGGACAGTGAACTGGCCTTGCATCAGAAAGGTTCTGGGTTTGAATCCCGGGCAAGGCATGGGTGTTCTTTCATTCTCTGTACTATGCGTTCTTACTGAGGGAGCAACATTGGTTTGCCTAATATGGTGGCCCTGAAAGAGTGGCCAACAAATCTACCCTGTAATTGTCTGAATTAACAAAATGTTAAAACAGGTGGCATTGGAAATAATAAAAAATATCTGATGCAAGAAATAAGAAGAAAAAGGATACAAAATTAAGACACTTCTACAATAACATACAGGGTAATACAAAATTTGACTAATAAATTCAGAGGGCCTCACCTTGAACAATTCTTGTTAATAATTAATCAAATAAAACTTTAGTTAATAAATTTGTGTCAACTTTTATAGTTAGTCAACCTGCATGATAGGGGTGCACAACCTTTTTGAGTGAAGGGCCACTTGCACAGCAGGTTGGCTAACGAACGGCCGCACATGTATTTAGACATGTTAATGACAAATGTAATAATGTTTATTTAAACATTAGCGTTCCATTTTTTTTTATCAATGAACTTAGTAATATCAATAACTTAGTAGTGTTCCATTATTAGAATTCATTCAAAAATAAAAAAACTTGATACTTTTTTTTTACGAAAAAAAAAATAATAACTTGCTATTTTTATCATATGAACAATAGATTCATCAAAATAAATAAACATTGAAGAAAAGAAATATTTTTTTATCATATCATGCAATATGAAAACTCATTTTAGAATTAATTCTAATAAATTAAAAAAAAACTGCATTGTCCACAGAATGAAAGTAGGAAAAAGTTTAGTCGTAATTAAGTAATATAAATTCAAATTAAATATTTTAATTGAAGAAAATTTATAGGTTTTAAACAAAAGCCTAAAATAAAAACAAAACTGTGATAGTTCAAAATAAAATTCAATGCTTATTTTGTAATGTACTTTATTATTTTATTTTATTAATTATTAGATTTTTTATATTGTAAACATTTTCCTATTTTTTATCAAAAAAGATCACTTAAGCAACAAAAAATTGAAATCTAAACTACAAACAGTGAGCAGTTTAAAAATTCACGTTTTCCGCCATTTTATGAATTTCTCAAGTTGCAATAACATTGCATTTAAATTAGGGAGGGATGTAACTAGTATTTGGCCCTTCTGTGAAAAATTCAGTTGGTTGAATGATCAGTCAAATATTTGGCAGAATATTTTTTAGAAATGTATTTTTTTAAGTTTTTTTTAATTTTTGAATTCTTATAGATAATACTTTTTTTTTTTTAAATTATAATCAGACAAGTCAATTTTGTCATTTTTTCGATACTTTAAGAATTGAGAAGGATCCATTTTTTGCAGTTTTTATTATAACCCAGCATTTTAACAGAACGTCTCATACTACTAATTTATTATCACTCTTTCCCTGTACTGTAATATAAATAAGCAGTAACATAGAAAAGTGTGATTTTCAGTATTAAAGTTTTGTTTCAGGAACTAAGAAAAATTTGTTTTTTCTGTTTTTCTTTTTTTAGGCATTTTTGTTATGACTCAGCATTTTTTTTAAAAATAAAGTTACAAATAAAAAAAAATTTTATTACAATTTTTTTTTCTTCTAAAATTATGGCAATGAGAAAAATTTAAATTGAGATTTTCGGCATAAGATTTTAACTTAAATTAAGAAAATTTTTTCTATCTTTTTATTTTCTTTAAATAAAAAAAGTCCCGCAGTGGACTGATCGTTAAGACACGGTTCCCAGCAGTTCACCGAAGTCAAGCATCACTGGCTGCGGTCAGTGTGAGGGTGGTTGACCACTTGGATCAGTCTCCGTAGGGACCGAGGGTGTGCGATATTGGTCCCCGTTAAACTGTGCTACCGTAAAGTGCTCGACTTCACGCGCAGGTCGTCGGGCTACCGAAGCGGGGGTGCCATCCCCTCCGCAGAGGATCAAAATTGTGATGGCATGTCTTCGGATCATCCTCCGGGATGTTTCCCAGACCGTCGCCAATAGCCCATTGTGCAACTCTAGTGCGACGCAAATGAATAAATCAAATCAAATTAAATAAAAAAAAACTTTTTTTTAGACGTTTTCATTACAACGCAGTAATTTTTAATAGCATTTCTGTTGACTTAATTCTTTTTTATTGGCTTTTTCTGGTAATTTAAAAACTGAGATGTTCAGCTTTAAAAAAAAATTTCAAAAATTAAGATTGATTTTTATGTTCTCTGTTTTGCTTTTCAACATTTTCAAAAACGTTCTTGATTGGCCTTATTTTTTAGAGTTAATTTATGAATACATTTTCCCAGGAAATATTATTCTGAGCATTGAAATTTTAGTTTCAGTGTTGCTATACTGCTAAAAGATTTTGCTATTTGGCCCCAAGTGTACGGCGTTCAATAGATTTTTTCTTCTTTTTTTTGCCGAATAATGCATATTTATATGCATTATTCGGCATATTTATGCATATTTATTTGGTTTTTATCAAATAATACATATTAATAATGCATATTTATTTGGTTTTTGATCAAATCACAATTCATTACCACATTCGACCAAATCATATTCGTTGCGGAAATAAAAACGAAGAAAAAATAACTAGGATTAACGATTAAACTGTACCGTAATACCGTATCAAAAAGTGATTATTTAAATTTGCGATCTGAAACTCGCGTTGTAATAAAAATTCGGAATTTTTAAAATCACGTAGAAAAGCGGAAATAACTGTTTAAAAAAATCATTTATATTTACGATAAATTCGGCTTCAAGAAAGAGCGTTAAATGTACGTTTACTAAAGAATGTGTTAAAATTGATTGTGTCAAAGCGTGATGACTTAAAAGTGCAATTAAAAATTGCCATTTTTTAAAAAAAAATTTATTGTGTTCAGAAGCTCTCGCGGGCCGCACTTCAGTAGTCGAAGGGCCGCATTTGGCCCGCGGGCCGCAGGTTGTGCACCCCTACTGCATGAGGTTTTAGAGATTTTGAGCATCTCAACATTATTTGTGACACCATGTTCTATGATACGTTTTTAACCACTTTATGCCTTTTATCGCCTTCCTGAATTTGCTGGAAGAATTTTGGAACAACATATATAATATGCATTTTTGGAAAATATGTGATCAGAGCTTACCAAGAGCACATCGGATAACATTTCTTGAGTAGCTCTAGCATGTAATTCATCCAGTGTTTGCAGGCCAATTGATGCCAATCCATTGAATCTAAAATTAAATGAATTTTTAAACATTGATATTTGGTTTGAAAAGAAGGATACAGAATAATACTTTTAATCAACTAATTTTTATCATATTTCAAAAACTAGCGACAAGAAACAAAAATAAGACTTTATTTTCAAATTCTTCTTTTTTCTACTAAAATAAATATTCTAATAAAGCAGGGTGATATAAGTAAAGCATTCCCGTAACAACTCGTTGAGGGCCAAGGAGGTTAAGAACCCCCAATTTTGCGACCAATAGCATGATTGTGGCGATGAGGTCAGTGATGAGCACAAGCCATCTTTACTTCCCAGACAAGCTGATACCCATTGGTCTGAAGCTAGGAGGACTTCTAGTCGCTACTGGGTATCGAACCCTAGTTCTTCACCATGACAGTTGAATGCCTTAACCACTGAGCCATCTCTGGATGATATAACTATATAACTTTATCCCACCTTTATTCTCACAACTGTGCAATTTATTACAACATTTTATTAAAAAAGTTACAGGGAAAATTTAAACTTTACAATTTCAAAGCTTACACACTAAGATGGAACTTCCCTAATGCAAATTAGCTATTATATTGCAATTTTTTTTTAATTTGTTGTTAAAGACAACATTCAAAGCAAGGAAACTTCAACTTAATGAGACATTACAAGCATTTTTCTTCCATTTGTTTAATACCTAGTATCATCTCCGGTAGCAGAATTTATGGTGTAAATCAGCAGTCCAAATTTAATAATGCTTTTAATATAAGTCCAAATTTCTCTGTGACCTCAATGCAGTCAGACAGATATCATTGTACAAAATATAACTTAAACTAACATGTATGTGGCGAAATTTACAAATATATGGTCCTTACAAATTATGGATAAAACCTATAATTTGTTTAAATTGAAGTTTAATTTTATGTAATGATACTTTTTATATTTTATATCCGTCGTTGAACAGCCTACCCAATTTTTGGGTTTACGACTACTAATGTTCAACTCCGTAGCCTAGTAATTTTGAACCAATGCAGAAGACAAGGAAACTCCTGGATCAGTACCCCCAGAGGTATTGATTTGTTATGGGAACATGGAGGACTTTGCAACTCAACGGGCATCAGTCACTATTTACTACACGGGGAGTCTTCAGCCAGCGGAGATCGAGCCCACGAACTCTTAGACATGGGCCCAGCGCCTACCGATCAGGCTATCCCGGTCTTTATATAACGATACTGAAATAAATGCAATAAATCCCAATACAGTTAAGTTTGTAATCAAGTAACAAAAAAAAATTTTGCTTAACTTTTTGTTCTTCATGGCATTATCATAATACAGTTTTTAAATTTTTATATGAAATTAGTTTAGAGATATTTAAAAAAAGTAGCTTTAACGATTTTCCACCATTTATTTGTTGGCTTTTTAACAATCAAAAGAAAACTTAGATGATAAATAATCTGCAGATGCTGTAATAATTTGCACGCCCTGCTGCCTAGCTGGATGGTTTCTGCTACCGAGGTTTCATCTGTACAAATGTAGGTTTTATGTACATTTTTAATAGACGAAAATCAATATTCCACATTTCTTATGGTACACATTAACAAAGCAATTATTTTGCTTGTGTAAAACCGCAATTTAATTTCACTAATGAAAATGTAACAGATGTCAAAAGACAATAGTCTAAATGATAAGAAATCCATAATAAGTGAAGTTTGTAAATTAGTATATCATTTTTTATCATATGTTTTATTGTGTTCAGCTATAAATTTCACTAAGAAATTAATTTTTCATCTCACAATTTTGAAACCAAATTCATGTAACAAAATTGTAATAGAGTTCAATTCCTTACATTATTTAGACATGCAAATGCACTATATCTTGTTAATTTTATTTAAAAGCTTCTTAAAGTGCATAAGCAATACATTTTTATTAGTTTAATACAAAACATTTATTAAGAGTTTATTGATAATTCTATTCATTTCCTAGCATTATTTCAGATAATTTGGAAATGAAAAATATGCTAAAATTTGTTTCTTCTGGGTTTCAAACATTATAATATAAAAGTAGATAATTTTTTTTTTGTAAAATTTCTATACTATTTGTATAATGTTTTTAAGAGCTGAGAAGAGAATATTTCCATTGAATCCTTAATTCGCTAAAATAAAAAAATTTAAAAAAAAAAAAACAGATATGTAACTAATGGTACTCTCTCTTCAAAGTGCAAAATTATTTTATATTATATAGAAAAATAAATGATCATTACAGAAATTTAATATCAATCATTTCAGACAAAAACAATAAATCAAACTTTTGTTACAGAGTTAGATTATAGAATAAAGGCTTAAAAATAGCATAGTAATGTAAATAATTTAAAATAAAATTAAGTTTTTTGATAATTGTAATTTTTAGTAAACTGTATAAGCATTTTTTGTAGCAATAAAACTCCATAGAAACATAGTATCTACTAATTAATAAAAAATATAGAAAAATAACCAATTTCAAATGTAACTAAAAATTTATCATAGTCACAAAAACATAATAGATTAACCTATTAAGTGATAGTTTATAAACAGAAACCATGCTAAGGAAAGATAATTTTACATTAAAAAGAGTGTAAACTTACGTAGCAAAGTACACTGCATGAACGATTTCCAGAAGAAAAGATGAAGATAGAGGAATCCTAGCAATTGGACGAGGATGGGGATTATTATAACTACTTGAAGACTCACCAGCATAATTAGGTCTATTCGTTCTATTAAAACCTTGTTTAACAATTCTGAAAAATTAAATTATAAATTATGTTGTTTTTAACATGAACAAGATGCATACGATGCTTAAAATATTTGAACAGGGGTAGCAAAAGTAAAAATAAAACACCAATTTAGCAAACTCATAAGCTCCACAATATTTTAAAAACCTCAACGATAAAATCAATCAATCATGGGAAGTTCAAGGTCATTGTACGTACCACCTTAGTAATGTGCCTGAATTGTACTTCCACCTTTTATACCTTTGAAGATTTTCTGTGATAGCAGACCTAGCCTTCTCTTAAAATTTTATAAACATGGTTGAACAGTCGACCCAACATTAGGTTTACGATTACTAATGTTCAACTCCGTATCCTTGTTATTTTGCACCCAATCCAGAAGACAAGGGAACTCTCAGATCAAGTATTACAACAGGGTTGCCACTCAAATCTGGAAAAAAAATTCCCCGTGTTTTCCCTGTACATATGGAGGACTTTTTGATGGAATTAACCCGCATTTACATTACACGAAGAAAATCATGAAAGCCTCCCACAGTTAGCCTAACGGCAAGGGGATTCTAACCCACGATCCGTCTACCACTGAGGATATGTTACGTCAGCACTGCGGTCAGTGCGAGCCGGGTGCGGAATCCATATTAACCTGCCATCGTTTGGACTTGAACCTGGTTCCCCTAGTTGAAAGGCAAACGCTCTATCTGCTGAGCCACCATGGCTTAACAGATCGAGCCTTATCCTTATATTAATGGGTCATTTGTGAACGGAACTAATTATTAAGGATTGTCTTAGTATTAGAACTTTGTACTATTAGCTTGACTGCCAACTACTATTCTTTTTGCAAAATATTTTATTGAGTGGTAGACATTCAAAAACCAAAGCTTTCAGAATTTTTGGTAAGTTTGCCAACATTTTAAAAAACTCACCCTGAGCAATAAATCGATGTATCACGAAATATCCATCTAACACATACACCGGCAAGCTGATCTAAGGACTTTTGGTTCAGGCGATGCATCAGAAATCTGATTTAAGCTGCCGGTATAAGCTCGCGGTTTAACGATATAACATAAGAGGATCTTTCCTAACGCTGTCACTGTGCTCACGAAGATGATTTTGATTTCGTCTAGCTGCAGAGACGTTAATAACGTCTAGCGTCGAAGATGATGTTAATTTCGTGGTGTTGAATGACAAAGAGCGAATTGAATCAGACAGTGGCGTACGCAGAATTTTTTCAAGGGGGGTGTTCATAATTTTCTGAAGCTACTAAAAGAAATTCGAGTATGTAATAAAGCACTATTATTTCCCTAATTTAGACATCTAGACAGTTTTGTCTTTTTATTTAGACAACATTGTTTAGTTAAATTTCTATTTGATTTTTTAAGTTTAAGAACATAATGTAATATCTTCTCGCATGTAATATCTTCTGAAAGAAGTCCAATGTCATATGGGTGGGAAGTAACACTTTGAGGGCCACTTTCACATTCATCAGATTTCGTTATGCTAGAAACGTTTTCTTCAACGGAAGTATCACATTTCTGTACAACAGAAAAACTTACATTGTACTCCGTTCCCCCTTTTATAAAATTTTTCACCACATCTCCAAAATTCTCGAATTGTCTCAAAGGCGACAGAACGTCTAAGATTCCAGAATCATCGCGTAAAGACCTCGCGAATGACAGCCAGTCTTGAAAACTATCGCGACTGGCAGAACAAAAAGGAACCAGTCCATAGCAGTGGTTTCAAAAGTACAACCCTATTATAGTGATTGTTTTTTTCTTCCAGTATTCTGAGAAATACCGTGAGATAAAAAGGTAGGCACAAGGCAAATAAAAATATATAGTCCTAAAAAATAATACCCGCATAATTTCTACTAAAATGTTTATTTTTGCCATTTTGTCTGAGCTCAAGGGGGGTGTTCAAACCCCTAAACCCCTCCCTTGCGTACGCCACTGGAATCAGAACTCCCGGTTTTGTGCAAGGATCAGAGCTGAAATATAGAAATGCTATGCATAGTTTCTTAATGCGCTATTTTTGTCTTTGGTATTTTACATTTATTGAAGATTATTCTCAGCTGGACTTACGCTATTTTGCGATCGCTGTGCATTTTATTTCGTCGTTTCTTATAAATTATTTTCAGTGAGACTCTTGTTGCTTAGCAATCGTTTTATTGTGGATTATTTTGTCACTTTTTTTTGTCTGTCAAGATTTAATGATTCTTGTCAATTATTTTTAGTAGACCTTGTTTCAACAAAAATTTTTGTTTTCAACTCAATCTTCTATTAATGAAAAGAAAATATGAATAAAAAAAAAGACTCTTCATTGATTTTCTTTAAATATTGTTTTACATCTTAAGCGATTCAATTTAATAGGGGTATTTTGTATTTAACTTTGTAATAAAAAGTTAGTTTCTTTTAAAATTTATTTAATGCACATAAGTATAATAATTTGATCTTTTTAAATTTGGCTATTAGTTAAAACAAATATTTATTTTAATTGAATAAAAAGTTAAGCAATCCTTCGATGATTTTTAATAATTTAACAATAGTTATTAATTAACAAATTTATTAAAAAATTTATATGGCATAAACTAGACTAAAATATAACTTGAAGGTATTTACCTAGAGCACATTTTGCACACAGACATATGTGAAAACGTTGACATGGTTCCAATATGAAGGTTATAAAGCCACATCAAGACAGTCATAACATGAAGTCTATTGAAATATAATGATTTAACATTAATACATTTAAATATAATAATTAAGCAAACTAATGCAAGAAAAAAATTTATAATTATAAATTTCAATTAAATAATAAATCCTGTTTTTCAGAACAACTACAAATACTACAACATAATTATGGAAACAAAACAACATTCCAAAAGATTTTTCACCAATTGATAATTACTAATAATAGTTGCAAGAAGATAATCTGTTAATAATTGAAAAAATATGAAACTACATGAAATTGAAACAATCCAAAATTTCTTCATACTTAAAATTGTTTAAAATTTAAAAAGCGAAAAGTGTGTAGAACAATTCATGTATTATGCAGTAAGCAATAAAGAACATAACAGATAGGGTCATTAATGCTCTCTATTGATGAATACAAAATGTAACTACTAATTTAAATATATTTTAGGGTTAACTGTTTCGAAAAACATTAATTCTTGATGCGGCAATTTCTGTTAACAACCAATTTTTCGAGTAACAGAGGGTGATCGACCTGCATATATATACACTTGTAAAGTATATATACATATATATATATACATATAAATAGAATGAATTGGATTGCCCACGTGATTCAAATGAGTGACGACAACACAATAAAAAAGATACTGCTTTTTAGACCCACTGGAAAAAGAAAGCGGGGAAGGCCGCGGTTGAGATGGGCTGACTCAGTGGAGTCTGATTTTCTCGGAATTAATGAAAAAAATTGCAGATCAAAGATAAATCGGAAGTCGTCATGGAGAAATCTTCAGAGGAAGGAAGGCATTGGCTCACATTGGGCTGTCTGGCCAACTATGATGATGATGATGATGATATATACATACATACACACATATATATGTACAAATTAATATGAAAATAGTTAAACAAACCATTTAAACATTGAGCCTTAGGATAAAATTATACTAAAATTTCTCAGATTAGCACTACTTTCCAAATAAATAATTTGTGGAAAACTGATTTTTTAAAGAGAAATAATACAAATACACAAATTTAGCATGAAAATTACTAAACAGGCCTATCAAACATAGACCTTCTGAGAAAATTTATGCTAAAATTTCCCTGCTTAGTACTATTTTTACATTAGATAATTCGTGATAAACTTTTTTTTAAATTTTTTTTACCGGAAAGCCATTAGCATACAGTGCAAAAATAAATTTTAAACTTCTCAGGGGGTTAAACAGAGAATAAAATTTTATAAAGTCATATACAAAATCCATACAATAAGGTTAGGCACAACTAATTTTGAAGGAAAATTGAACTAATAACAGTGCATTGAAACTTTGATATATATTTGAACAGTAAATTATCAAAAAATACTTTTAGATTTTTCGTGCAAATAATAAACACTATCCTTTCAGAAACTTTCGTTAAAAAAATACTTCTAAGTAAGTTTTTATTTTAAGTAAAAAATTTAAGGCTTTTCAATTAAAAGGAATTTTGTAATAACTTAAACAGCTGGA
Organism: Parasteatoda tepidariorum; assembly: GCF_982258835.1. Lineage (NCBI taxonomy): Eukaryota > Metazoa > Arthropoda > Arachnida > Araneae > Theridiidae > Parasteatoda > Parasteatoda tepidariorum. The sequence continues at coordinate 89,042,022 of NC_141761.1, read as the reverse complement.
AATCTGAGAGCAAGAGGCCTAGTTAAAAATAAATGGAGTAAAAAATTTCAGCCAAGCTGCAACAATCTTTGTAAAGTTTTTAAAGTTACATAAATTGATATAAACCTTTAAAATCCTTTTTTTATCTATCTTTAATTTGCCAAAATCGAGCAACAGTTTTTTAAATTTCGTCTTTGTCTCTTAGAAGACCCAGAGATTCTAAATGTTTTACACAAAGTAAGGAGAAAGACTATGTTTTATAGAAAATTTTTGAGATCTATAAATAGTGAGATCTAGAAGACTGACCTGATTCTACATCTGTTGAAAAAATTATATATAAAATAAATCATTTTTTCTTTTCATGAACTTGTTAACTCTTGCTTTGAACACTTTTTTTTTAATTTGGTTTATTTTTGGAATAGTACAACTGTATTAGTATTATAATAATGCTTTATGTTAGATAAACATTTCATTAAAAAAAAATTCAACCACCATACACAGCACACCACATTGCAGAAAGTTTTGGGGCCAAAATCTATGGTTACAGAAAGTTTTTAATTTCATGCAAAGTGTACAATGCGCAAAAAATAAAAGAAACATTCTGAATGACTTGTGATATAATGATTGGATTTTCATGTACTAGTTTAAGAGGGTCACCTGAAATTTCTCAATTTAGAAATTCAAACAAACATTAAATCTGTAAAAATTAAAATATGTGTGTAACACACATTTATATTTTAATTTTTACAAAACACACATATATATTTTAATTTTTACAGATTTAATGTTTGTTTGAATTTCTAAATTAGATAAAAACAAATTTGGCTTTAGCAGTTTTATGCGCTTTTCCAGTTTGATTTAATGTTTTAATAGTTTATTTACTTCTTTGTCTCCTTTTTTGCTTTTGTAAATTGAATTCACTTTCTGAAATTTCTTAATTAATACAGACAATATATTTGAAATTATGAAACAAGACCCAGAAAGGTATTTTTAATTCTGCATGGCAAAATACAATTTTGAACAAAACTGGTCAAATAGTTTCCAAGAAATCGAATTTTAAAAAAGTCAGATATTTAAAATTTGATTTCTCAGGAATTATTTCACCGATTTGGTTCAATTTTCATATTTTATCATAAAAAATAACATTCTTTAAATTGATGTAAAATTAGTATACCTTACATTTCAAAATTTTTTCCACTATTGCTTAATAAAATAAATAACTAATAAAAATTATTTTTTACACTAAATTATCTTCAGATACACAAATTTTAATTTGCTTAAAAAATTCTCCACATATAGCAAAACACAAAATTAACTACATGGGGTTTAACTCGCGATCACTCTCCTGACCAAACTATTGGGACCCTATTTCCCAGATTGTGGAAACCCCATATAAACCCCTCATCATTTATGTTTTATTTTTCAAATAACATTACAATACTTTTTAAACATTAAGGTCAAATAAAATTCAGAAAAGAAGTTACTGTTCTTATAAAATTTGATAGAAAAGGGGAAGAAAGAATAGAAATACATAAATGCTAAAATGCAAAAAAAAGTTGGTTTTAAAAAAAAAATGGTTTTAAAACTCAAGGCACATAAAAATATTATGAATTATAATTTAGATCACAAATAGTAATTTTTATTACAATGGATTCTATTAAAATTTTTATTACATCTATTCTGAACTAATTTTTATTACAATGGAAGTTCAGATGCTATCTAAATAAAGATTACTTCGAATTTAACAGAACTTATCAAAAAATTCAACAACATTTATACAAAGTTCTGTTAAATTCTAAGTAATCTTTATTTAGAAAGATGCATGATTTTATAAGAAATATGCATGAAAAAAATAAATACCTGTTGCTGGCATTAATTTTCTCAACTTCAGAATGAGCACCAACTTTTATCGTTCGAGTTTCAGCATATTCTAATCTAGATAATGCCCTCTCTGATAGGACAGTGTGAGACAAGCTCATAGGCTAAAATAATAATTCAAACATTCATTAAATAGCAGCAAAAAAAAAAGAAGAGTAAAATCTTAAAATATCAAAATTGTCTTTAAAAACTTAATATGAAAAAACTCATGAATTTAGGAGAATACGGATGAAATACATATACAGTGAAACCTCCTGTTATGGACACTCCTGCAAAACGGACGCCTCTCAATACGGACATATTTTCAATTCCCCGGGAATTTTCTATGAATAAACCATTATGTATGTTCTCCGCAAAGCGGACACTCCCGTAACCAGACGCGGACACTTATATTTGCCCCGAAACGTTTTTTTCTATCTCTTCAAACCGGACATACTTTTTTTCTAGGTTTGAAAAAAAGCTATTTCTGTTTTAAATTGCAAGGGGAAAAATGCAACTTTTCGCCATTTTAAAAACATGTAAATTTTTTGCCTTAATCAGAACTAAAAATATTGTTAAGCTATTTCAATACTGAAGAGTTATTCTTCCTCCTGTCACCTTTGTAAACAAAGGAGTAAAAATGATACTGCTCTCTTGAAATAATTCGGACAGTGGCATCTTTTAATCTTTTAACCTGGACCACACAGGTTATGAGTCCCCTCGAGTTGAAATGACATCTTAAATGCTCTCAATGCTTCTTTCCCATTGAAATATTCAGGGGTGATTGTGAGCTCAAGTCAAAATTCCGGAAAATTTCTTGAGTTAAAAAAAAAAAAAAAACATTTTAAATTGAAAAATTAGAAAAAAATTTAAACACTGTTTTTTTTTTTCCTTTTTCTCAATATTTCTTAGTTTACTTAAAATATGTTTAAAATTTTACACATACCTATGATGACCTGGAGAAGTAATTATAATTTACAAATAGTCTTTCTTTCTTGAGTTTTATGATTATAACAACTATTTACTGATAAAAAATTAATATTAATCATGAATGTAAGCTTATAAAGTATCTCTCTGGCTCTCCCTTACAAACAAATAAAATAAACTATGTTTTTAAGTTCCACCTTTGAAAATTTGATTTCCGGAAACTTCTGTGATCAATGATTTTTTGAAATGTCTGAACCATCGAACTCCGGAAACTTCCGGATCACTGTTAGCGAAAATTCCGGAAATCCGGATTTTTTCCGGCGCACAATCAGCCCTGAATATTTTTAAATTTTGTAATCAATTTGAAGACTATATTTAACACAGCTGGGGTAAAAAAGAGAACAGAAATATAATCTTCGATATGTTCATATAAATGAAACACTTATTTAGACACTTGATAGCTGATCAATTGTGAATAATCAGCTCCATAGGTCCTAATGACTTAACTGTGAATCATGGGAGGTTTACTTTCAAGAAGGTATTAAAAATGTTCCCTATCAAATGAAAGGTTGGTGTAAGGGGATGTAAACCTAATAATTGAAATCGACTGAGGACTGAAAGCTCCAATTCAGTATCATATGTCTGAATTGAGTATCTATGCTAATAGGAAAATTGTATTCATTTATCTGTAGCTACATCTAGAATTATGTATTTATATCAAACTTCTCAATATATATATATAAATATTAATATATTAATTTTATCTTTCTTAAAGTTTAAATAAATATCCTTGTAGTTAGTTATTGTAAATTATTTAATTATTTTGACATCTTTGAAAATATTCTAAAAACAACAGTGTTAAACTTCGTTATTAGGGCACCCTTCCCGTAAGCGGACAACTCTCATAAACGGACAATTTTTTTGGTCCCTTGAATGTCCGCTTAACGGAGGTTTTACTGAATATACTTCAGTCAAATGTTACATCAATGACACACTGTTTCAATTTATCAAAACATAGTAAGTTAATATTTTACTTCATGATAAATGGAAGGCTTAGACAGCAGTGGTATTCTGAAAGACAAGCATGCAGATTTCCCAGATGCATCAATTACTTCCTGTGAAAAAGAATCAAAAGTGAATTTCTAAAAGTTTAATGAACAATAAAGAAAATAGCAAATAAATACATGTCTTACTAGGTTATAGATTCCAAGTAGAACAATTTCAACACATCGAACATTCTAGAAGAAATAAAAAAAAATTACAATATAAAATTCAACTTAACTAAATCATTTACAGGTTGTAAAACAAGTGAATTATATAAAACAGATTATGATGAAATGTATAATTGTGAAACAATATACTTTTCGGTTTCCTTTTGCTATGCTACTTAAGTACAGGCCTATGAGACAAGGTATATATTGACGAGCGAAGGTCTGAAGAGTTTCTTCTCTCGAACGATAGAAACTGAAGAACTGGTGGCACACTGCTTCCAAGAACTGCAAAATAAAGACTCAATTTTATACTTCTATCAGCAACACCCCCACCGGAAAAAATAATACTAACATAAATTCATAAATATTTCTATTGACTAAAGTCAAATCCACTTTTCGTTAAACACACACAAACTTAGTTTTTCTTTTACCTTAAATTTCAATAATATACTATACATGAGACCTTCAAAATAAGAAGCATTTTTTATTTTGAAGGTCTTTGCATAGCTAAGAAAAAAAGAAAAGAAAAAGAAAGGGGGAAGCATTTTACGTATACAGATTAAATAAATGTTTTGCTAGTTTGTGAAGTTGGTTTGTTGATGAGATTGAAGTTCGTCAATTGATTAATATTTCATGAATCAATAACATCAGGTTAAAGAAGATTATGTGAGGCAATAGTGCAATTGAAAATAAAATATCTTCATATGCATTGAACAAAAAGACATTAATTAAGAGGTCATTTTAAAACTTAAAATTATTATTCTTATTTTTCTTCTTGTTAAGGCAGTCAGAAATTATCCATTTGCCGCAGTTTTCCAATGGTTGATTCCAATTTCCTGGAACATTTTCTCAATTATATAAAGCCATCGATGTTTGGTCTGGATCTGGTTCATTTCCTCGACTAATTTGTTCGTCGCCAGGGTCATTTCATTGACATGGTCATTTCGGCAGTGGGGTCATTTTACCGTCAGAGTTACTTTGTTGATAAGAACATTTTGTTGATAGTGTCATGCGTAATTTTGAAACTATTTTAGAGATTTAATCTAAATATTTTCATTATTAATTAGAAAAATACTATTATTTAATTTTTATACTAAAGCAAAATTCTTTATTGCTGTTTATTGTTTTAATTGCAACAAAATAAGCATTTTTTTCTTTTAAAAAATTTACATCAACCCTTCCTTTAGTCGTACATACAGTCAAATGTATATATTTAAAAAATCAAGTTTGTTTGTCATAAAAAATAGATTTATAAAAATTTTCATACATAACAAAAACCACAAGGGTAAAATTTCACAATACACTTCTATCAACATTTAAAATAGCACTTTCTTCGTTTTGGTGACAAAATTTAACATTTCTTTTTCTCTTTTAGTACACTTATCAAACATGATGTTTAAAAACATTTGAATTTCAAATTACACTTTTGAAAAGGACTCTCCTTAGTGCTCTCCTTTAAAAAATATACTCTCATTGCAAATTTTATTAATTTAAATAAGTTTGTATTCTCTGGTAAATCGAAAAGAAAACATTTTAATATTTGGGTAAAAAAATAAGTTTGCTAAACTTATTTTTAATTAAACATTAATGAGAATAAAATCAGATGCATATGGACAACTCTCCTCAATGATAAACTTAAAAGTCAATTTATTTGTTATACCGTAATTATTTGCATTTTTATTTCTAAATGTTCTAAATCATAAAAACCAATTAGACAGGTTTCTTCCCCTCTGATTTTGAACTCACAGAATAATTTTTTTATACAATCATTTCGATTGCATCGCATGCCGAGGATGTGGAACTTATAAATGTTTGGGGAACACCTAGGATAAAATAAAACTATTTAACATTAAAACATTTTATACAATTAATTAAATAAGAAATAAAATTGTCAGAAACTTGACAAAGACATGAGGAAGAGGGTTATAACAAATTTTTCATAAATAATATTTGCCAATATGTCTGCCAATATATAAAAAAATTACCTGATAAATTTTAAAAATTTCTCTCATCTCTGCAAAAGAAAGGTCAATATTTATACAAATACTAAATTTTAAAAAAATGTGCTTATTTCATTTCTGTAATAGATAAATTTTGTAATCACAAAACTGATATAATTTCACAAAAATATCAGTACATTTAATATCAAGTGTCTTATTAATTAGAAATTCTAAAAAAATAATTATAATAATAATAAACTCATTTTTCTGTAATTGCACAAAATGATAAATCTCAAAATATTTAATGATAAACAGCCTCCTAAATCAAATGACTTAATTTAATTGGTAATGAACCCAAAAAATTTATAATTTTATTTCAAATTTTGCAACAAATAATTTTTTCACACATCAGAATTCTATTTGAAAAAGTGTTTACCATCAACAGCACAGTATGATGAAATTCACAGTAAAAAGATATAAATAATCAAACTAATGATCTGCATGTTAATCATAAGTAATACTTACATCTTCATGATACCTTTTTTCTTCCAAGATTGTAAAAATTGCTTGAATCAACTCATTATTCTGGGAGGTTGTACAACCAAAACTATGGATTTCGGGAGTGTGTAAGGACTAGAAAGGAAGTGGGAGAAATAAATATGAAAGAGTTCAATATCATAAGAAGAAAAAAAATTTAACACTGAAGAGCAAAAATTGAAACAGAAAGTCTTTATTGAAAAACAAAGAGTTAGAAACAAAACTTCTCTAAAAGCTAGAGAGATTCATACAGTTGAGCTGGAATTTTTAGCTTTTTTCAGATTTTCATGACCCATAATTGGATCATCCCTAGTAAAAGAAAGTTTCTAATAATATATATTGAATATTGAGAATAGTAACATCAATACAAGCAAAATATGATAAAGACTATATTGCCATGTCATCAAAACAAGAATGCAGATTAAAATCCTTCAATCATTATGTTATAGCCACATTGTTTTGCACAAATAAGCATTGATTGATGGAGTAAATGCAGAACATTATTACAGTAGGGAACCGATTATCCGGAACGGTCGGGACCATCGCTATTCCGGATAACTGATTTTTCCGGTTTTCTGAATCGCTACAAAAAGCCGTTTTTTTTATTGTTAAACACAATTAAAAAAAAATTTTTTTTGGAAATAATCTTAAAAAGAAGAAAAAACGATGGAGCAATACACTAATGATTATTTCCAAAATGATGGTAAGGTAAACATCTTTCAAAAAAGAATGAAAAATCCTAAAATTTTATAAGGAAAAAAAAAATTTTTTTTTATAATGGTGGGAAAATTTATCGAATTTCGTTCCGGTTTTTTGGTTTTCCGGTTTTCTGATTTCCGGATAACGGGTTCTGTACTGTATAATAATTTAGGATTTTCTATTTTTTTTCACTTGCTTTGATAACATTTGCATAACTGCCAGCATGGATGGGAAAAAATCCAGTAGATTTTACAAAATAATATAAATTGCATGATAACTGTTGCATCATGTTCTAAATATTTTAGACATAATGATTTTTATAGTCATCAAAATAGAAAAACTGTAATATTTTCCAGTCATTAAACATACTTGAAATGTTATGTGTATTATGTTTACTCATAATCATAACATTGGCATAGCTGCCAACATGGATAGGAAAAAATCAAGTAGATTTAGCGAAATAATATAAATTTCATGATAATTGTTGCATCATGTACTAAATATTTTAAATATAGGGAATTTTATAGTCATCAAAATAGAAAAACTGCAATATTTTCCAGTCATTAAACATACTTGAAATGTTATGTGTATTATGTTTACTCATAATCATAACATTGGCATAGCTGCCAACATGGATAGGAAAAAATCCAGTAGATTTTGCGAAATAATATAAATTTCATGATAATTGTTGCATCATGTACTAAATATTTTAAATATAGGGAATTTTATAGTCATCAAAATAGAAAAACTGCAATATTTTCCAGTTATGATTGACATTAAACATACATGAAATGTTATGTATTATGTTCCTACTTATAATTTTGAATATAAATCGGCATCAAAGATAGTTAAAAGATTTTTTTAATTAATTTAAAAAGAGAGTACTGAATAAAAATAAGCTAAAACAGTTTTGAAATGATTTTTAAAAATTAGGTTCGCTTCATTATGTATTAGTTATACTTATTTAAAAATTCAAGTAATCTGAAAAAAAATTCTTTTTCAATAGGGATTTCTTAGAAAACTCACTCTATTTTAAGAAATTTTCTAAAATATACAAAGATCAGGAGAATTTTAATTAGACCAGTAGAAACTGGCCATAGCCAGCAGTCTACTGAAAAATTCAGTAGAGTTGACAACTGTGCATTAATCAGTTTTATTTGAATTTTGGCAATTTTTGAAAAAAAGAATCTTAGGGACGTTTAACAGGTATCTTACAGTACTTCTAATTAAATTTTTACATGCTAACATATAACATATAAGAGGAGTTCTAGTAGAAGCGTAAAAAAGTAAAACAAATACAAAGTACTCACTTTATATTCAGCAATCCAGTCACGGACAAGTGTCTCCGCCATCCCTCCATCAGCACCATCCCAGATAAATACTGAAATGAAATTTACAAACAATTAGACCAAAACTATGGTGGTGAACAGTAGCAGTCCAGTTAATTTTATACAGTTAAGCATGAGAACTGATTATGTACAATAGAGAGAACTTTAAAGTAAAGAAATTTATAATTTTATAAAATTTTAATAATTTTAAAATTTTAATTGTCGTAATATGTGTAATACATTATTACGACAACTGCTAGGGGAAGAATAAATTGAAATTGATGAATATGCGAATAGCTATTGACTAGAGTCAGGCTGAGATTGCACAGTGTTTAAAGCACTGAAATGTCTTAGTCTTTTATCCTTAGTGATAGCAAAACATTACCTTTAATTGTGTGGAAAACAACAAACAAGCCATCAAGAAGCAAAAAAATGCATAAAAAAAAAATTTCCTTTGTCCCTCCGATTTTTAAGTGCCTCTCATTTTGTTTAAAAAAAATTTAATAGTCCTAGATATTTTGTAACTTTTATAGTATCATTAAATCTTGTTTAAATGGGAGATGAATGAAATACTTTTTTGATTTAGAGTTTCAGTACTTATAAAAAAGAATAACTTAAGCTAAAACGTGTTTTGCCAAACATAATTTTAGCGACATACTAATATTAGCAGGCAAATATTTCATAATAAACCTTTGTTACTGGCTGCTGGTCAACAAATTTGGCATACACAGGGGTCTAAAAAAATTTAAAATAATTATAAGCCTAAATCAATTTTTAAAAGTCACACGTTATGGAATGGAAAGTAATACAATAGATTAAACTGTTCTAAAATATTAGGTGAGGCCAATGACTTTTAGATATCTTAGCCAGTGAGATTTATAGACTTCTGGTTGTACAAAAATTATATTTCTAGAAATTTTTTTAAAAAATTTCAATTCTTGAAACAAATTAAATTATTTTAAAGAATGAAAATGAGTCTGGGTTCGAGGTTCTAGAAGGATAAAGTTACAGAAACAGTTATGTGGCTTTTGACAAAATATTTCCATAAAAATTAACTAAAAGTAGATGTTAAGGACGAACGGAATTTTTAAATTTACGTAAAATATAAGTAATTTTTTCACTAAAACCCAAAATTTGGTAAATATCAGTTCAAAGAAAATAGAGCGGTAGTACCCAGTAATAGCCTTTTTTTTCAGCTGTCAACTTTCATACATTTTGCCAAAGACTTCATCCTAACGATACTTAATTTTTTGATTCTATAAATTTAATTACAATTATTTTAGACTATAATAAAAATTATTTTAGTCATCTTGTACTCAACAATTGCAGTTCTCTGTGGCTAATTATTTAGTCTGCTATCCACTAGACATCACATTGCTACTTTAGGTCACAATCCACTTTTACAAATAATATTCTAAATCCATTGTAAAAAGAAATTAATATTTGTTAAGGCATATTCGATTAGAGAAAGTATGTTTCTTTATCAGTTTTTTTACTTAATTTTTTTTTTCTAAACTCAAACTTGAGTGAAAATTACTCTTACTACCTAGGGATATGCAGAGCAAAAGTGAGGACTAAGTTTAATCTCTTCTGCAGAGCATTCTATATATGATTTTTTTTTTTTTTAATTACAAGCAAATTTTCAAAAGAGAATGCACATCCTAATTAATATACTACTTTCATATTTGAATGTTGTGTAGTTTGTTATGACAGATTTTTTTCAGAAATGTATTAGTCACGCTTATTACTACTTTTACAGACTAATATTAAAATTTAATTTCTTTTTGAATTTGAGTACTTTGATCTTTAAAAATAGTTTGCAAGCATTTTTTTACAGAGAAAAGCTATTAAAACTAAAATTTCTTAAAATTATAAAATACAATCTAAAATAACACAAAATAAATAGGATTAAAGTACAGTATTTTTTAATTTTAACTTTAAAATATTTTAAAGATCATTTATTATTTTTTAAGATCTTAGCTTCTAAACAGTCTTCTGCAGGGCATTTAAATCCCTGGTACTAGGGCAGCGATTAACCTCAGGTCCGCCCAACCAGTACATAAAAATCTGATCACACATCATTAAACCATGGCCAAATATCCAGCTTTTTTTTCCAGAGCTTTCACTTTTAGGAGTCTTGGTAGGATAGGAATCCCACAATTTTAGCCATGTCAGACAACGTGGACAGTGCCTAAACTGGTAACACTCTTATCAAATATTAACACCATAACTATGCTAATGACAACATTTCTGTCATGACAGATTTAATGTGCACCTTGCTACATAAACACAATGGTTGTTTACATGGTATACATAGCACCTAAAGCAGGCCATCAGGATTATATTCACAAAACTCTGGACCAGAGGTGTGCGTAACACCTTAACTGACTGCATCAGAGCACTTAAAATTTAATCATTCAAATAGATGTTCTCCCTAGGAATAAAAAAGTGCAATGTGTTTCCTCAGAGAAAAAAGTACTCTGAGTTTTGAAAGGGAAATCACTTAACACCATAAAAATTTATCAAAATGTGTAATATTATGTAATAGTAACTAAATTTGATTTTCAACTATTTTTAAATCACCCTCTTACACTATTTTACATGCCAGTTTCAAAAGTAATTATCTCATTATCGAAATAAGAGAAAAATTTATAGTCTATAAAAAATAATTAAAGGTATGCTAAAAGACCAATATCTATGCAATTTTATTTTCAAAAAATTAAACTAAAAGAAATTTTAATTAATAAACAACTTGAAAGCGTTTTCCTATAATTTAAACTGGAAATAATAAGAAAATGAGCATTTTAAGGTGCATTTATTTACAAAAAGGAATTTATTTAAAAAATAATTTTAAATTTAAAATCACTCAATCCATTAATATATCCCCTCCCCCCAAAAATGAAAAGCTAATAAAAATTTTAAACAGTTGTGAATAACTGGAAATAATAAGAAAATGAGCATTTTAAGGTGCATTTATTTACAAAAAGGAATTTATTTAAAAAATAATTTTAAATTTAAAATCACTCAATTCATTAATATATCCCCTCCCCCCAAAAATGAAAAGCTAATAAAAATTTTAAACAGTTGTGAATAATCCTAACAAAGTAAATAATTTGTAATAGTAATCAAAAATAAACCTACAAACAGAGATAATTTTACTAGTGCGTGATTATTATTCAAGCAGTGAATTATTTAAAAAAAAAAAATGGAATATGAATAAATAGGCAGTATTTTAAAAGGATGGTGATACTTTTTTTTTAAAAAAAAAGGGGGGAGGGCCAAGAGGCCACATCAAAAGGCAGTTAGTTTAAATATGCTAAGAGGGAACACTGATGTTTGGGGACAAATGATTCAGATAATTCTGTCCCTAATAAAATTTCAAAAATAAATAAATACTTAAAAATATAATAATAGAAACTAATTTAAAAAGTTTTATGTTACCTATTTCAACAGAACAAACCTAAGAAATCTTTGATTTTAATTTTTCCATGGATAAAAAAGTTTTTTCATACTGCTAATTTTTCTTCAGAAAAAACTTTGTTTACATTCAAACGTAGTAGTGGGTAAGGTAAAATTATTTTTAAAAGGTTCAGAAATGCATGTAATTATAATGATATCCAGAATTTCTTGTTAATATTATGACATCATATACACTTAGGAGATTTTTGTGAGCATTAACTTATATGAATATCAATAAGACAACTAATTCATAAACACAGAAAAATAAATATTAATGCAAACGAGGAAAACATTACACAAAAATGCATAACTATGCAACTTTTTCATGTAATAATTAATAATCATAACACATTCCTGTAATAATCATAATTTCAACCAATAAGATAAAATTAAATGAATTTATGTAAAATAACATAACTTACGTTATTTATGCATATTAGTGAAAGTAAAAGCATGCAAAACAAGAATTAAGTAATAATTTAAAACTTAAATAGAATCTATTTAAAACAATGAATTCACGAGAACACTAACAAATTGAGACGAAAAATTATCAAGATTATTGAACTTAAATTGTAGATAGAAAATATTACAGGAATCTGATAAGATCTGATTTATAAACAAACACACAAAATCTATATTTTTTATACGCTAAGAACTAACTCAGTTTGTGAAAATTAAAAACATAAGGCAGACAGTTATTGAAACTATAGAAAGTTGGTTAATAAAAAGTTATAAAATAAAAGTGACACATATACTGAAAAGAGTATAAATGATTTTACGCAGTTTTCCTTGAAAATATGACAATTTTGAGTGAATTTTTTAAAGTAAGTTAAAAACGAAAATAAACATGAAAATTTCACAACTCTGTTAATAAATAAATATAAAATATATTCTCACATCATCTGAAGGTTAATATTTCTTCGCTCTATTTTGAAGTTAATATAAATCTCAGCAATACAGCCGAGAACGGACTCGAACGATTCCAGATTTCCTCCTATCGATGATTGTGAAAGTACAGAAGATTGAATAAAGATGTAGACGAAAAAAAAATTGGAAAAACGCGTCTTCTTCACTAACAAACTTTTTAATATTTATATTTTGTCTATAAAAAATTATCAAAGCTATCTAATTCGTTAAAAATAATTATTTTAACCTATGTTTGCTTGGCTTTAAAGTTGGTTTTGAAACAAACAACATTTTCAGAAATCTTTATTTTAGTTAATTCTGCAGAGGTCGCTGTTATCATCGTTGGTCCGCAGATGATTGACATAAACTGACATATTCTCATTTTAATAACTTTATTAGATTAACAACTTTTAAAAACGTATCTATGAGAGAAAACTTTGTCATTAAATTTAAAATGTTTTTAAAAAATTGAAACAAAATTATAAAATTGCATTAAATCGTATCACAGTATATCATTGGATTTCGAAAATAACTGTGACGTAGTAGATATGTTTCTTTATTTAATTGTATTTTGATATCATTTAAAGTATCTCAGTAAAGCATATGAAAAACAATTAAAAATTGCTTAATTTTTAAATATTTTTGTTTTTATTTTTTTTATTCATAACAAACAAAATATCATCAAAAATCATTGGAATTGTGACAACAATGTATTGGTTTAATGACAATAAGAAACATAACTATTTTAGATAAATAACACTAAAACAAATGAGTGAAAACCAATTAATATGTGTATACAAGAACGAAGTAGGTTAAAAGTTAATATTTATCATTTAATGGAACAACATAACTTTATTTAACTAATGAAAAATATTTAACTATTCAAAAACTATAAGCAATCAAAAACTATTATGTACAACGGAAATTACGTTTATTTTATCAAGTTGATACATTTTTAAGAAAACTCGCTAAAATTTGAAAAAGATATGAAGTCCGTCGGTATATAAGAGTTGTTTTGTAAAAATGTTATTTAAAGTTTGCAAAGTGTGTAGAGTTCATTCCAAAATACATCGGATTTTGTCATTTTCTTAAAAGTTTATTTCACTTTTAGAAAAATGCTTTGGAATGTGTATTGTATATAATATAAAAAATAGAAACAAAAAATTAAATTTCCAAACATTTTACTATGTTTTCTTTCAAAACAAATACTGTATAATTTACAAAGAATTGATTGGTTCATAAAGTTATATTGTTTATCCATAAATGAATACTAATTGATTTATTTAATAAAATTCTAATGATTTCAAATTTTGGAATTGAAAAGCATTTAAAATGCACTCAGTATTAAAATACAAAATTTTAATGTGAGCCAAATCTGTTAAATATTTAAGGGGAAATAAAACTTTTTAAAAAAAAGTTGTATGTTTAAATTTTTAGTTCTTTGCATTTTTTAAGGGAAAGTACGTTTTGTGCCCGCTTTTGTAAGTTAAATTAGCCTTTACACAAATTAGTCAGCATATTTCTGACGTGCTCTTCAAACCATTAAGATGCATCTCGAGTGCAAAAATCCAACAGATTGTTTAGAAGTTATTTTTGATGTTTCTTGTTTTATTTTGTCAACTTAATGGTTCTTTGTAGGTGTAGACTTCTTTGTAGATGTTTTCGACATAAGCGATATTACATTTAGCGATATTACATTTAAACGTTTATCTTATAGCAATATTTTTTGTGCTAATTTTTCAACTCGTGCGATTAATTTAATAAATTTCGCAAGCCCAAATCCTTGTTTAAATGTTCATGATGATAAATGCTTTCGAAGCATTTATTAACGCAAAATATCAACCTGGTTTGTTCTCTTTAAAGCATAAAAAAAAAAATAATTAATAAATTAAAATAATAATACTTCATTCAATGAACATTAATATCAGACATTGGGTAATAACTTTAAAAAGGTGTAAAACAAGCAAAAATTACTTTAAATATTTCACAAAAACAAGGCCTATTTAATTAAATGCGGTCTAACCATTCTAGGGATGAAATACATTTTTTTTTCTGTTGTGCGTGTAAATTGAAGAGTTTTATAGCTCATAAAATTCCTTCGTTCATAAAAATATCAATAAAGAAAACGAAAGCCATAAACAAGAGAGGAAAAATATAAGCAGGATCATTGCCTTTGAAAAAAAATTGAAATTCCACTATAAGGTTAAAAGGAAAGTAAAGAATGAAAGGAACTATCTATAAAATTTCAACAAAAAAATTTAAATTAAAATCATTATGTAAAATATTATTATAACAATTATAAAAACTCACACTTGTCTGGGAAAAAGTATATGACTTATAGCCGAAGTTATTTGTTAGCATTTTATATCTCCAGCTATTTAATATTTACCGTCACTCATTTTTTGATTGCATACTTTATACAATTTTATTTTTTCAAGCTATTTTTTTTCTTGTTGACTTAACTAGTCCATTTTTTCTCATGGTTATTTTAAAAATTCTTTATTTTTATTTTAAGAGCAACTTATACTATGTTCTTCTTGGTCTAAGGAATGAATAAAGGAAGGAAAGAAAGAAAGCAAATGAATAAATCACTGAATCGGAGAACAAGTGACGGGAAAAATTTGTGAACTGTTGTATTAGTCAATGAACAAATATACAAGTCCTTAAAATTTTGCGATAGTAAGTCAGTGAATGGTTGAACTAGTGAATTGACCAAGCAGTTAATGAGCACTCCAAGGAATGGACAAATTAATGAATTATAGAATCAGCGATTCATCAGTAAATGGTGGAATCAGTGAATGGGTGAATAAGTATATGAATGAATCACTTAATGATAACGGCTAAATTGGAAATAGGTAAAACGCTGGATCACTGCTGCATCAGGTTGTTAAAGCTATCTGCAATTTTTTTTTTTGCTCTTGTATATTTATAATATTTGGTAACCATTCCTGCGTTTACTTTTTCCACATTGCTTAAAGCTGTATTTTATGTGGTGTAATAAAACAAATGCGCAATGCGCATAGATTAAGGAATAATAAAAGTTATAAAGAATGTAAAAAAGCGAATAATAAAAGCGATTAAGAAGCAGGAGTAGCATGTCCTAAATGACAGGCCTCCGTGATGTTACTTAAAAATTTATTTAAAAAATTTTAAAATTTAAAAAAAAAAAACTTTTTAAATTTTTTTAAAAGTTGCAAAAAATGATGTCGATTTAAAAACAAAAGATGATCAATTTTTGGACATAAAATCTACATTCCAAATTCATATTGAAAATATGTAATTTCATTATTTTTAATCTTGCGAAAAACAAAGCATATAGGATTTTAAACATTGTAGAAATATAATTAATATTGGAAATTAAATTTCCTATTAGGAATCAACATCAGAAATATTCGGCCTGTATTAAAAATTTCAAAAATTCAAAAAAATGGTCGAAAAACGATTTTAAACATTGTGGAGACGTAATAAATACTGGGAAAAATTTAATATAAAAAATGAACATTAAAAATATTCGGCACGTTTAAAAAGATTACGATTTTAAACATTGGTGAACAAAAAACGATTTTAAACATTGGTGAAATATATTAAATACTGGAAGTCAAATTTTGTATAAGGAATAAGCACCAGAAATATAATACGGCAATTTTAAAAATTTTAAAAAATTTCAAAAATTGTCTGAAAATAATTTTAAACATTGTTGAAAAATAATAAACAGTGGAATTAAATTTTTGATAAGGAATAAAACATCAGAAATATTCGGAATGCCTCAAAAATTGCTAGAATGGTCAAAATAGGATTTTAAACATCGTTGAAATAAAATAAATATTCGGAATTAAATTTCCTATTATGAATAAATAACAAAAATATTTAGAATGTTTAAAAAAAAAATTTTTTTTTAAATGGTAGCTGATAAAAAATATTATAATTTCTTTAGGCATAAAACGTACCTTTAAAATTCATACTAAAATAACTAATGTAATATCATTAATATTCCTAGGTAACAAAATCATATACTGTTTTAAACAGAGCTGTCAAGTCGTTAGTCAAAATGTTTAGAAACGATTGGACACCAGACTTTTCTGTGAGCTCGATTCTGGGAGCTTTGACCGATGTTCAATTTTCCACAATTTCCCAATGCTTGTTGTTGTTGTCGTCAGCCATTAAGGCGGAGGAGGTGCGATTATTCTTGTTTTCCAGTGGCGCCATCTATGGCCAAGATTTCAACTTTTGACACACCCATGCATCACACCCGTTTATAATGTGAGCCCATTTAATATTCAAAATTTCATCTTGTATTATAACATATCCGTTGACGAAACCTAAAATTTAAAGAGAAAATGTATTTGTATAAAATATTGAAATTGAGAAAAATTGTGGTAAGAAAAGAGCATATGCCACACACGCATACTCACACACATATAAAAAATACAAAAAATATTGTTGGATGATATTAATGGACAAGGAAACTATTACAAATGATACAGTAAACACACTCGAACGTTTTCTAATTTAGTAAATTTAGCTAAATAGATTTGATTTTAAAATTTATAAATTAAACGATAACTTATTTTGGAATTTTATGTATTAATCTCGATCTTTCGACAGTTTCAATCAATTTGTGTGCGGTTTTTCAATAGTTCGTATAAACATATATAAGTCTTCGTATAATCATATGTAAGGCTCTCTGTGAGCGCCAGGTTGGTAGGACGTTGGACTTGTGTTCGTGAGAACGGGTTTTCGAATCTCGCCGACCGAAGAAAACCCGTGTATTAAATGGTGACTGATGCACGTGAAATCTGTCGAGGTCACAAAATCCTCTAAATTCCCATAAAAAATCAATACCTCTGTGGGTATTGAATTGGAGATTGATCGTTCTCTAGTTTAGGTCAAAATTGTGATCTGTGGATGAGTGAATGGATATATGGATGGGTCTGCCCTGTAAAATGGGCTCGTGTAACGTGTGTGTGGCTGAAATCGTATTCTTGCCCATAGATGGAGCCACTGAGAAACAAGAAACGCTCTCCCTTAAATTCGCTTGGATTTCTAAGCAGGCTTGCGTGCATTTTTAAGTAACAATAGAAACAACAACAACTTTCAATTATTAGTAATTAAGTTTGTGATAAAGAATAATTTAAATAATAGTCATAATATCTATCTGAGTAATATTTTTCATTACATAATTATAAATATTTGTCTAAATAATTAGTTCCAGTTTCCGAATCTGTTCTGACACAGTTCCAGTTTCCGATTCTGTTCTGACACAGTTTCAGTTTTCGAATCTGTTCTGACACAGTTCCAGTTTCTTAGTCTCTCCTGAGACATTTCGAGTTTCTTAGACTCGTCTGAGATGTTACTACTTTTCGAGTCTCTTCTTAGACATTTCCAGTTTCCGAATCTCTAAAACATTTCCAGTTTCTGAGTTTTTCCTGAAACAATACCAGTTTATGAGTCTCTTGTGTGACACTTCCAGTTTCTGAGTCTCTTCGGTGACATTTCCAGTTTCTAAATCTCTGAGCCATTTCCAGTTTCGCAGTTTCTTCTGAGACAATACCAGTTTATAATGCATTTCCAGTTTCTGAGACATTTCCAGTTTCTGAACCACTACTGAGAGACGTTTCCAGTTTCCGAGACTCTATTGAGACATTTCCAGTTTCTGAGTCTCTTCTGGTACATTTCCAGTTGAAATTACATTTAAGATAATGATAATAATAATTTTTTTAAAAAATCTTTGCAAATCTGCTGCCATAACACAAACTATAGACTTCTTATATTTTTTATTTTTATTTGTTAAGAAACTGATCCGGTTATTCATTGATTTACTGATTCACCAATACTTTGATTCACTCATTCACCAATACTTTGATTTACTGATTAAATTAGCGTTAAATTAAATTCCAATTCTCATTAAATACAAATTCTCATAAATTAAATACTAATTCTCATATTCAACGGTAACCGATTAAATGGTTTGCCCAATTATTATTTTGTTTGTTCGATTATTAACTTATTTTCCTTTCTTCATTTTATTCACTCGCTATATCAAGAATTATTCAAGGAAATAACTCATTTCGGCAGAAACGTGTTGATAATAATAATAATACGTACTTATAAAATAAAATAAAAACTGAATAACAATTGCTCAAGATCATATTCTTTTCCCCTAGACTAATATAAGTTTATAAACATTTAATAATAATAAACATAGTCGTTTTTTTTTTCCTTCATAAAAAATCCAGACTAGTTTCTGCATTAACAGGGTCAGTCGATGTCTCCTACCTCCTACTATAATAACGTAATTTATAGACGCTCCAAAATTGAATTTTCCTATGAAACGGAAAATTCAAGAGTTAAATTTTTAAACTATTTTCTTGGCGATTGCTTAAAAAGATAAAATATCATTATTTAAAACAAACTGTTTGATACATTTGCAATGGCACCTTTGTTGCGTCATTTTGTAACAAGAAATCCCTCTTTGTTTTTGTTTTTTTCATTGTTACGCTAAACATATTAAATCATTTTGACAGGAAAACACTTAACATCAGTATTTCGATTGCAAGAACCGGATTGTCTGTTATTCCTGAATGATTTCAAAATGGCTACCGTGTCACACTTCATTGTGCTGTCTGAATTATATTTCACTTAGCGTTCATTTGTGACTTTAAAGAGTGGTTGCTTAGCAGAATTTTATCAACAAAAAAAAACATATAAAAGCAATATACTATAAAAAAATTTATCTAATACAGAATTTTAGAATGAAAATGAAATGTTTAAAATATAAGATCCCTGCTATAAATAGAAATAGATTTAACAAGAAAACACTAAAAAATATGTCAACTTCAGAACAGAAAGCTTTACTTGAATCTTTTTTTAATCTTCCAAAAAACATTTAGGTTCAATTTTTGAAATTTAGATTAGTTAATTTTCTTGCTGTTGTGGTAATTTATTTACATCGCACTAGAGCTGCTCAATGGGCAATTGACGATGGTCTGGAAACTATCCCTTTGGATGATCCGAAGACATGCCATCACAATTTTGATCCTCTGTAAAAGGGATGGCATCCTTAGTTTAACGAGGACCAATACTGCTCACCCTGTCTCATCGTAGGCTGATCGAAGTGGTCATCACACACCCACGCACTTACCGCAACCGGTGATGCTTGACTTCGGTGATCTGTGGTTAACCGTATCTTAACGATCAGTCCACTGAGGGACGATTTTTCTTGTTAATTCAGTGAACTTTAGTATTTTAACTTAGAATTAATTTTAGTCTTTAGTTAACTTAAGAGGACCAATTTACTGACGTAAAGTGCTAATCTAACAAAGATGTGTAACTAAACATTGTATATACGTCATAAAGTGGCAAAAGTCACAAAATGAATTCGATCAACTAATCACGAAATTGGTAAATTTCCTTATAACGCTCCTGTCCTTCTTACAAATGCCACAATTTCTTAAAACGCGCATGTCCACACATGTCTGAGACCCAAGTTTTAAATAATGAGAAAAAAAATGCAATTTTTACTTAGAAAAATGTGACTTAAAGATTTAGATAATTAAACATAAATAACTTTTTCAGTTATAATTAATCATGACGCAAAAATGAGATAATTATTTTTTTTTTCACCGTTGAGGTAATGTTACTTTGAAATATATTCTCGCAATACATCTTAATAACCACCTCTTGCGATAAACATCGACTATGTGAAAAATTTTGACAACGATATTATCACGATTAATATCGACAACTATAATTATCGAAAACAGTAATATTATGAATATTACCGATAACAATAGTGATCAAATACGATATTATCGCGACTGCTTATAAATATTTTTCATTTCATTCGGATATTGAAAATGTAGATCTAAGTTAAAAACAATGTGAATTAGTTAAAATAGAAAATATCGCGATGCATCGTGAAATACTTAAATTTTCAGAAAATGTGTCATAATATTAAAAATTCGATATTCCAGCTACAACAAAAAAACTGAATTTTGAAATTAATTTCGCCAAAGAATTTTTGATATTCAACTGAGGAATGTAAAGGTAAAACGAGCAAATATCCACTTTCCTGAATCATAATTTTTCCTTTTCCCTTTCTCTAAGGAATGGAATGTAGATTTCTTAGTGTATTATGTTATTTTTCTTTCCACTCAATTGTTCCATAGGTTATTTATTTCTGTTATCGATGATAAAATGCAAGAGAGTCTAATAATACCGAACTTTCAGTTCCTTCAAGTTGATAACAAAAAAGAAAGCTAAAATAGTGGCTAAAGCAAATTTTAGATTAGATACAATTTCTAGTTATGAGTACGTTTTCGTACTTGTTTAATTGTTCGATTCAAAACGAAGGGGGAAAAAAGAGATACATGTTTATTTTATCTCTCTCTTTCTTTTACCACTTTTCTTAAGTGTTTGATTTGAAATTGGAGAATAAAAATAATTAGTCCAAAAAAAAAAAAAAAAAAAACTGTTGAAACACATATAGGCCTATTTATTTTTCTTATGTGGCACCATAAACTCAGGTATTCCTCCATCTATTGGCAACACCTAAACGTTTTATTAAGTGGTCTTAAGTAATAATTTAAATAGCGTTGAGTACTTAGTTATACGTTAATTATTTATTAAAAATAATTTTTTGTATTTTTGTAGAAATGAAAAACTTAGTAATCATTATGATTTATTTCTTATCCTTTCTAAAATGGCTGTAGAAATTTTAAGCATAGACGATGTTATGGTACCGCATACTGTCATACCTATTATTGGTGACGGTGCTTTTTCGAGCAAACTAGAATGCATATATATATATATATATATATATATATATATATATATATATATTTGCAATATTTAGTTTACCATATATAAAGATGCCAAATTTTTTGCCGCTTACGTTGATTTTTCAATTGCACGGCTATATAGGCATACATTATATCGATATATCCTCTGAAATCAGAGGTACTCTTTTTAGATTGTACTTTAACTTCGTGCAAAAGGAAAATGTGCCAATATTTTTTGGTAAATTTTGAATTTTGTAATTAACAATTACTATTATACTATATTGTATGTGCAAGCCCCAGGATAACCCGGATTTTAGGACGTTGGGCTCGCGTTCGTGAGATCATGAGTTCGAATCTCACCGCCGAAGACTCTCCAAGTAGTATATGGTGACTGATGCACGTTAAAACCTGTCGGATCACAAAGTCCTCCAAGTTCCCATAACAAATTAATATCTCTGGGGGCCTCGGCCATAGATGGCACCGCTGAAAAACAAGAAACGCACCTTCTGCCTTAAAAATTCACTTGGTTTCCCATAGCAGGCTAACTGAAAGTACTGTAAAGCATTCTCGCGATAGCCCTTTTCGGATGAGGAAATCAAGGCTTTGTAATTTCCATGGAGCTAGGAGTAAGTGGAGAAGACACTACCATTAGCCCACTCCTTTCAAGGTGAAGCAACCGCGAGAGTTTTCCGCCATCTTAGTTACTGCGTCGTTGTGCGCTCATACATCTTTCTATTTCTAGTTAATCCATGCTTTTTAACGAAGCTTGGAGGGCGGTTTTGAAGGGTTCTTAATTTGATTTAAAGTGTCGAGTTTAGTTTTTTAAGTTAAATAAGAGATCCATCCATCCAAGCTTTCTCCACTTTTTATTTAGCCGTTAGAATTTTCGTATTTCTAACTTTTAGAAAAAACATTTCAACTTGACAGAATTTTTGAAACAAATGGAATTCTTGGTAAAGTTAATATTAGGTCAAGTTCATTTAACAATCACTATGCACTTTTCAAAACAATTTCAAGAAGATAAAAAAGTTTATTATCTAGAAATTTAAAATTTATATTACTCTGATAGTTTTAATTCATAGGTCCATAAAGTCAGGTAACTAATTATTTTAAGAAAAGACAGGAAAAAAAAATATTAGGTAGTCATGAATGTGTTGCATCCATGGAGCTAACTCCAAGCTGAATATAGAAATAAATTGAATACCACAATATTTTTTTATTTTATTTAAACGACTTAAAACTCCTCATGCACAACAAAGTATAGCATGAGGCTTACAGTTGTAAGTAGAAAACACCACAATACCACAATATTGAAAGATGTTTATTGTTAAAGAATGATTTCAGAAAGTGAAATACATAAATTTATACAAATTTCTCTTGTTAAAAATAAATCCATACATTTGAAGATTTATACTTAGATAGTTTTATGAATACTTAAATAGGACATTTTTAATTGCATACAAAGTAAATCAATTTAAAGAAAAATATGTCAAAATGTTTATTAAAAAAAAGGAAAAATATGTTACAGATTAATAAAATATTATCACAGTATTCTAGTGATTATTTAAAAAAAAATTTCTTAAACCAGAGCAAAGGCACATTGAAAAATCTAGAAACAGATCCTTAAATATATACATATATTTTGTTTATAAATTGAATATAGCTGTTTTCAAAATTATTAAATTTGAAAGAAAAAAAAATAGCTTAGGGATTAGAAAATTCTATGCATTAAAAAAAACAATAATAATATATATATTACATCATATTATAATATATACATTGAGAGAGAAACATGTTCAATGCTTTCAATGAAGCTATGTACATTTAATGTATACAACAAAAAGCAACTAACAATTTTCTTAGAGGGGTGCATTGAACTTTATAAATCCAGAAAAAGTTTCTTAAATGTAGAGAAAAACACATTTAATGTTTTCAATGAAGGTATACAACAAAAACATTTAGAAAAAAAAATACTTTAACTTGGAGAGTTTTTAAAACAAAAGTAGATCTATTTCATTTTACAATCGCTATGTATTTATCAATACAACTTAAAAAATATAATTAAATTTATTAAGAATTGTAAAATTTCAACCACCCTGAGAGTTTTATAAGTTCAAACTTACTAATTATTATACTAGTAAAGGTAGATAAACTTATTACGTTAAGAAAAATTAGAATTTAAAGAACAAGCTCTGAGCGGTTTTTTTTATCTATTTCATATTTGGAATGCAATGGGATACTTTCTGGTTTTAAAAAATATCAATTTTCAGATGAATAACTTCGACAGAAATAAATAAAACTACAGCTGAAATTTTTATAAAGTAACATAAAACTTTAAGATGCAAGAAGTCGTAATTAAAATAATAAGAAGTCCAAGAAAAAATAATAAGACAAAGTAAGACTACTCGAATAACGAATAAAATAAAAATGATAATAACTGTCCGAACATACGACAATTCAAGCATAAACGAGCTACAACTGCCAATGTTTTGAAGTAAGTAAGATGGCCGACGGTTAATTTCGCGGTTAACATTGCCGAGTTTTCGGCTTCACGAATTTCTGCTAGTGTCTCCTCCATCTACTCCTAGCTCCATGGTAATTTCATAAGCAGCGTGATGGTAGCAACAAAGTTTGCGTTACGTGTCGATCAACGTCCCGCAGTGGACTGATCGTTAAGACACGGTTCCCAGAAGATCACCGAAGTCAAGCATCACTGGCTGCGGTCAGTGTGCGGGTGGGTGACCACTTGGATTAGTCTGCGAAGGGACCGAGGGTGTGCGGTATTGGTCCTCGTTAAACTGTTCTACCGTAAAGTGCTCGACTTCGCGTGCAGGTCGTCGGGCTACCGAAGCAGGGGTGTCATCCCCTCTGCAGAGGATCAAAATTGTGATGGCATGTCTTCGGATCATCCTCAGGGCTGTTTCCCAGACCGTCGCCAATAGCCCATTGTGCAGCTCTAGTGTGAAGTAAATGAACTACAACAACAGCGTCGATCAACATTTCTTACCAGACAAGCTGGTATCAAATCATTCTGAAGCTGGGTGAGCTTCAAACCATCACGGGGGATCGAACCCAGTACTCAATGCTTTAGTATGATAGCTCAGTGCTCTACCTACTGAACATTCTTGGCTCTGGATAATTGAAGTAGTAAAATCCTAAATGTCACTTTTCATCCCTTTTCCTTTTTTTCCTTTTTTTAAATTTCTTATTAATTCCTATTGAGCCGTGGTGGCTCAGGGAATAGAGCGTTCGGTTTCCAATAAGGTGAATTGGGTTCGAATCCCAGCTGTGGCAGTTCAATACGAATCCAGCACCCAGCTCGCACCAACCACAGTGCTTACGTAAAAATATCTTCAGTGGTAGACGGATCATGGGTTAGAGTTCCCTTGCCGTCAGACTTACCATGGGAGATTTTCGTGGTTTTCCTATACATGTAACGCAAATGTGGGTTAGTTCCATCAAAAATTCCTCCACGAAGGCAACATTTCTCCCAAATACTTGATCCAGGAGTTCTCTTGTCTTCTGAATTCGGTTCAAAATTACAAGGCTTCGGAGTTGAGCATCAGTAATCGCAAACCCAAAATTGGGTCGGCTGTTCAACGCCAGCTATAAAATAAAATAAAATCATTCCTATTGAGTCGTGGTGGCTCAGGAGATAGAACGATCACCTCCTTATCTAATCCTATTGATGGCTAGTCAATACGTATTTTGCTCTCGGCTCGCACCGACCACAGTGCTGACGTAAAATACCTTCTGTGGTAGGATGTATCATGGGTTATAGTCCCCTTGCTGTCAGGCTAACCGTGGGTGGTTTTCCTCTCCATGCAACACAAATGCGGGGACAGTTCCATCAAAAAGTCCTTCAAGAAGGCACATTTCTCCCGATACTTGATCCAGGAGTTCTCTTGTCTTCTGGATTGGGTTTAAATTACAAGGCTATGGAGTTGAACATCGGTAGTCGTAAACTCAAAATTGGGTCGGTTGTTCCACGGCGGTTATAAAATAAAATAAAATTTATTAATATATTTTTTATTAATTATTTTACTCTTGAACCGAAAAATGAAGGATCATATCAAGATTAAATCTGTAAACTCATGTGTTTTTATAACATTCCTCACTTTTAATTTTAATAATTAAATTTTCCGGTATTTCACCTTGCCTCGCTCGAGTAA
The DNA here is from genome assembly GCF_982258835.1 of Parasteatoda tepidariorum. Taxonomy (NCBI): domain Eukaryota; kingdom Metazoa; phylum Arthropoda; class Arachnida; order Araneae; family Theridiidae; genus Parasteatoda; species Parasteatoda tepidariorum. The sequence continues at coordinate 89,016,227 of NC_141761.1, read as the reverse complement.
CTATTATAAATATGTGGTGTGTATTTTGAGATTTCGCCCACAAATTCTCTAAACATCTACGCTATTTCAGTTCCATGACCTTTGAACATAGGCTGCCAAAAACAAAATGGTGCCTATAAATCTCGAGAAGTTTCATTGAAAGTTTAAAGAAATCACTTCAAGCTTAAAAAAGCTTTATTTTTCGAAGGTCGACTATTTGTTCGAAAGAAAACGACATCAGTCTCTGGGAAAAACGAGACAGCGATCCACGCAAAGAAGTAATTCAATTGAGAACATAATTTTTTGGCGTGTCCGTCTGTTCTTGATCTTTCTCACGTAATGGCTTTTAGGAAAGTTTGTCGATCTTTCAGAGGTTATCACATATCAGTCAAATCGAAAAAGGTAGAAACAAAAAAAAATTATTAATCAGAAAAATCAAGTTAAAACATATTTTATATTAAACTTATAGACTTAAATAAACCTGAAACAGTTCATGAAAAAAGAAATTTTTATATTTACCGCATTTAAAAAAAAAACATTCGAAACAAGTTTCATTCTTCAAAATCAAAAGAAAGTCATGTACTGTTTTAAAAACGATTCACATTTTATGTTTTTGATGTTGGTGTTGCGGGGATTGTATTTTATTTTCATTATTTATCGGGATTTTACTTGTTTAATCTAATTCTTAAAAGTTCTGACGAAGTTTCTTGACAGTAAAAAGTAACTTTGTCAGCAAAGGTAACTAAAGTCGTTGAAAAGTTAACAATCGCTATTATAATGAAGCTTTTTAAAATTTAAGCACATACCACTTTGATTTCTGTTTTACGTATTTAACAACGCAATTTACTTTTTACAACTTCCTTGTTTCAAACAAGTAATTCGATTCAAAATAACGTCAATAGTTGCCAGTTATTTCTTCCTCTCTCTTTTTTATCTTTTAATGTTGTCTGTAGCTATTTTCATTCGTGGTTGATTTTTATTTATATCAATCGTATTGACTTTAGTGTCAAAATGCGGATTCGATTTAGTTATGTTTGATTGATTTAATTTTAAAAAAATACTATAATATATTTTTGGTTGTAATTAGGGCGTCAGAAAAAAGAATATATATAAGGGGTTTTTGTGTCCCATTTACGTCAAAGGGTTAAGCAGTTCCGTTCTTAATTGAGTTTTTATTTATTTATTTTTATTTTTTTGCATAAAAAATGTTTACATTTTTGTGTTAACTTTACGTGTATGTTTAGGTTGGAATAGAAAGATAAAAAAATATTTATATCAAATTACACGTTTGAAAAAAAAACACGAAAAAGGTATAACATATTTGAGAAAAAAGCTATCTAAATTTGATCTATGAGCAGGCTTGACATGAACAGGGACCGATCAAGATAAATTCAGGCCCAAGGCCCACCAAATTTTCCAGCCCCCTTACGAAATATTTTGAAATTAAGTTACTGAAGAGTAGTCCAATAAAAAAGAATCTATTGAACTGCATAGTTCAAGTAAAACATTCTAAGAATTTTTTAAAGCAGACAATTGAAGATAATTTTTCTAAAATATACGTGTCTATAAATTAAAGCAAAACAATGTTATGTCAAAATAAAAAATAGTTTGGGGACCAAAAACATTTGAAATCAGTGATTTTTGCTAAAAGTCATTGATTAGCTGAATTGTTTTTTATTGTAAGCTGTAATTTTTTTTATTTAGAACGTGAACCAACACAAAGCTAGTACGGGTCGCATTCATTTCATCGACAATCACTTCATCGACACACCATTTCATCGACACCACTTCATCGACAGGCCGTTTCATCGACTAGGTCATTTCGTCGACAGGCCGTTTCCTCGACAGGGTTGTTTCGTCGACAGGCCATTTCGTCGACAGGGTCATTTCGTCGACAGGGTCATTTCGTCGACAGGGCCATTTCGTCGACAGGGTCATTTCGTCGACAGGGTCATTTCGTCGACAAGTCATTTCGTCGACAGGGTCATTTCGACGACAGGGTCATTTCGTCGACAAGTCGTTTCGTCGACAAGGTCATTTCGTCGACAGGGTCACTTCGTCGACAAGTCATTTCGTCGACAAGTGATTTCGTCGACAGGGTCATCTCATCGACAAGTGATTTCGTCGACAGGGTCATTTCGTCGACAAGTCAATTCATCGACAAGGTCATTTCATCTACAGGGTGATTTCGTCGACAAGTCGTTTCGTCGACAGGGTCATTTTGTCGACAGGGTCATTTCATCGATATGATCGTTTCATCGACAGGGTCATTTCATCGTCATATCATTTCGTCTACAGTGTCTTTTCATTGACAGGGTCATTTCGTCGACAGGGTCATTTCGTCGACAAGTCATTTCGTCGACAGGTAAATTTCATCGACAGGGTCATTTCGTCGACAGAGTCATTTCATCGACAGGGTCGTATCTTCACCTAGGTTATTATATCGACAGGGTAGTTTTGTCAGCAGGGTCATTTCGTCGACTGGGTCATTTTGTCGACAAGGTCATTTCATCAACATGATCGTTTCATCGACAGGGTCATTTCATCGACTAATCATTTCGTCGACAGGCCGTTTCGTCAACAGGTCATTTCGTCGTCAAGTCATTTCGTCGACAAGTCATTTCGTCGACATGATCGTTTCCTCGACAGGGTCATTTCATCGACAAATCATTTCGTCGACAGGGTTATTTTGTCGACAGGGCCATTTCGTTGACAAGTCATTTCGTCGACAGGGTAGTTTTGTCGACAGGGTCATTTTGTCGACAGGTTCATTTTGTCGACAGGGTCATTTTGTCAACAGGGGTCATTTCGTCGACAATATTAAGAGAAGATTATTTTGAAGGCAAAGTCATGCGTAATTTTGAAACTAGTCTTATGATTCTTTTACAATAGACGTTATGCCCCTTGCACTTTTTTGTATATTTCTGATGAAATTTTTAAGCCTAGCCTGATGCAAAATCTTAATAGTATGTTGAAGTTGCCGGAAAAAAGCATTTCATTTGAAAATTGCCTACTCCTCTATTCATATCACGTTGCAAAAACGAAACATTAATTGTGTTTTACACATTTAAGTTATATATTACACAATTTTTTTCTAATCATATTTAACACATTTGTTTCTAAGATTAATTTTTAATGTACATTATTGTAGATTATCATCGCAAAAGCAATTGCAACAACTATTGTGAATGATTCTTGATGTAGGGAGTGAATAACGGGTGAAATTAGGAAGGAAAAAAAGACGGTATAAAATGAATCTGTGAGATAATGAAACCATGTGGTCGATAGATAATTTCAATGACAAGGTTTTTTCGTTAACAGGCCATTTCAGCTGCAAAAATTTTCTGTCGATAAAAAAGAAAATTATACTTATAAAGCGTTCCCCCGCAATGAGTAAAACGCATTAATGCAGTTTAAAATCTTGTCCAAAAAAGAAAGAGAAGGAAAAGGAACTAACTTTTGCAATGATAACAATGGTGATGTTTACAAAGAATTTAATCCGAAAAACACAAACCTTTTAGATAGTTAGCTAGTAAGATTACTTCTTGTTTTATCAAAAATTTATATATTCCCTGTGTTTAGATATTTATTTTTTTCAAGCTCAGTTGATTTTTTTTTATATGCAAGTAATCGTTAATTTTGTTACTATTGGCATATTAATAAAATTTTCTTACATGAAATTTCAATATTTATATATTTTCTCTTTAAAAGAAAGATCGATATAGGAAAAAAACAAACTAAGTTGTATGAGTGGCTATTACGAAGGTTGGCGAGCGAAGTGAGCAACGGGCTGAACTTCCTAGTATTATAAAAATCTTGGGAAAAAATGCATGAGGGGAAAAATAAAATGAAAATCCAACTTGGAAAACATATTGGGAAATAATGTTGATAAATTTTTTGTTCTAATCCTCTTCCTCATGTCTTTGTAAGCTATTCTGCTGAAGAGGGAAGTTTCTGACAATTCTTGTGAAATTTAAATGAAATATTATTTGAAACAAAAATATTGTTCTCGCATTTCCAGCTTATTTTATTTCTTATTTAATTAGATATTTATAACGTTGTGGCGTTTAATATGTATTTTATCCTATATGTTCCCTAAACATTTATAAGTTCTTTTACCTTATAAAATAAACTTCGTTAAAGTAAAAAAAAAAAAAAAAAAAAAACTCACAATGACTCCACATCCTCGGTATGCGATGCAATCGAAATGATATAAAAAATGGTTCTAAATCAGAGGAGGGGAGGAAACCTGTCTAATTGGTTTTTATGATCTAAAACATTTGGGGAAAAAACGCAATTTACTACGATATAACAAATAAATTGACTTTTGAGTTTATAATTGAGGAGAGTTATCTATATGCGTCTGATTTTATTCCCATTAATGTTTTATTAAAATAAGTTTAGCAAACTTGTTTTTTTACTCAAATATTAAAATGTTTTTCTTTTCGATTTGCAAGAGAATAAAAATTTATTTAAATTAATAAAATTTGCAGGGAGAGTATATATTTTAAAGGCGAGCAATAAGTCCTTTAAAAAGTGTAAATGGAAATGTTTTTAAATATCATGTTTAATATGTGTCCTGATAAAGAAATGTGAATTTTTGTTACCAAAACGAAAAAAGTGGAATTTTGAACGTTGATAGAATATTTTGTGAAATTTTGCCCTTGTGGTTTTTGCTATGCGTGAAAATTTTTATAAATTGTTTTTCTCATTTGTAGTCTATTGAAAAAACTTGATATTTTAAATACATATGCATTTTTTATTTTCATTTTTTCTACATTTTAGTTTTGAGTCTCCTGGCTTGTTCAGGCAGAAAATAATCAAAATTTTGATTGGCGATAAGTCGTGCTAATAGTGGTCAGTAAGTGTTTGAAAATTGTGTTTTCATCCTGTGTAGAAAATCAGTTAAAAATTTCAGCAATTATACTAGTAAAAAATTGGTCAAATTTTAATTGCAAGATTTTTTTTTCTTTTTTGTAGAGTATGAGTTATTTATTCTTACATTTAAATTACAAGCTTGACTTTTTGTTAGTTTTCTTTTAAGCAAAATGTGTCTAATTTAAATCCTGCAAATAAAAAATGAATTAATTCATCATTTACTTACTACTATTATTATTCTTATTAAATTATACTATCATTATTTAATTATAATAATAGTATAATTTGATAGTATTAGATTAGAATTGAATAATTAATACTATTATTAAATTCACTATTCATAGAAAAAACATATTTTGTGAAGACCAAACACTAACAGGCTTGCAACGTTACGCCTGTGTTTCTAAACAATTTTGGTAAGGTGAGTAGCACTTTAAATATTGTGGGAATCTACAACCGCCTCGGTAAATACCTAAACATCAAGTTTGTGTTCCTATTGTTCTTCGAAATCTCTAATAGTAGTAACGAAACTAAGACTCAGTTTGATCGTTCGAATAAGCATATTCCTGTCCTAATGTTAAAGATGCTGAGCAAAAAGTTTAAAATTGCAATTAAAGTGAACATTAAGAAATTACTTTTCCATCATAAAAAACCTAGAATTTTTTTTTCTACTTATGCAGATATAATAATTAGGTCTATGATTATTTTCATTTCTGTGAGAATTCGACTGATGTCAATGTTTTTGTTAAAATTTATGTAAAAATGTTGAACATTTTTACAGCAATAGATTTAGCTTTTCTCTCCTTGAAATAGTGTCTAAATTTTCATTGTAATATATTTTTATTACTTTTAATTCTAAAAATATATTTTATTAATTTGATTTGCTATTAAAAACAATTTGATTGTTAACGTCACACTATATTAACTGTAACCACGGTCCGGATATCATGCTTGGTAATGTTCTGAAGACAATCCTTACCTATCCTAAAAATAAGTGTCGAGCTATTACGATTTAGATATAGAAATGTAGATTTCGATACATCAACCGTTTAAACGCTTCTCAACTACCTATTAATTAATTTAAAAAGCGAACTTCTTTTAGTGCAATTGAACAATAAACCGCCATAAAGAATTTTACTTTAGTATAAAATTAAATAGGTGCATTTTTCTAATTAATAATAGAAATATTTAGAATAAATCTCAAAAATAGTTTCAGAATTACGCATGACACTATCAACGAAATGACCCTGTCGACGAAATGACCCTGTCGACGAAATGACTTGTCGACGAAATGACCCTGTCGACGAAATCACTTGTCGCCGAAATGACCCTGTCGACGAAATGACTTGTCGACGAAATGACTTGTCGACGAAATGACCCTGTAAATGAAAAGACTCTGTCGACGAAATGACCCTGTCGGCGAAATCACTTGTCGACGAAATGACCCTGTCGACGAAATGACCCTGTCGACAAAATGACTTGTCGACGAAATCACTTGGCGACGTAATGACCCTGTCGACGAAATGACCTGTCGACGAAATGACCCTGTCGACGAAATGACCCTGTCGACGAAATGACCCTGTTGACGAAATGACTTGTCGACGAAATAACTTGTCGACGAAATGACCCTGTCGACGAAATGACTTGTCGACGAAATGACCCTGTCGACGAAATGACTTGTCGACGAAATGACCTTGTCGACGAAATGGCCTGTCGAAGAAACAACCCTGTCGAGGAAACGGCCTGTCGACGAAATGACCTAGTCGATGAAATGGCCTGTCGATAAAGTGGTGTCGATGAAATGGCCTGTCGACGAAATGACCCTGTCGACGAAATGGCCTGTCGACGAAACAGCTCTGTCGAGGAAACGGCCTGTCGACGAAATGACCTAGTCGATGAAATGACCCTGTCGACGAAATGACCCTCTAAATGAAAAGACCCTGTCGACGAAATGACCCTGTAAATGAAAAGACCCTGTCAACGAAATGACTTGTCGAACGAAATGACCCTGTCGACGAAATGACCTTGTCGACGAAACGACCCTGTAAATGAAAAGACCCTGTCGACGAAATGACTTGTCGACGAAATGACGCTGTCGACGAAATGACTTGTCGACGAAATGACCCTGTCGACGAAATGACTTGTCGACGAAATGACCCTGTCGACGAAATGACCCTGTCGACGAAATGACCCTGTCGACGAAATGACTTGTCGACGAAATGACCCTGTCGACGAAATGACCCTGTCGACGAAATGACTTGTCGACGAAATGACCCTGTCGACGAAATGGCCTGTCGACGAAATGACCTAGTCGATGAAATGGCCTGTCGATGAAGTGGTGTCGATGAAATGGCCTGTCGATGAAGTGATTGTCGATGAAATGAACCAGACCCAGCTAGTACACCTTTCATTAGACTTTTTATTAATTTTTGAAGCCCCTCAGAAATTGTGGGTCCTAGGCCCATGCCTATTGGGCCTAGGCGATAATCAGTCCCTGGATACGAACATTTCTCGAAAAATTTTACTTTATCGACAAAAAAATTTCATCTCCTCCCTCTATGGACTAGGAACTAAACAGGGTTAAGTCGTTAGAAATTTTAAAAAATGGTGATAAAAACAGAAACAGACGTCGATATTTTAATGTATTTTTGCCAGCAACTGCATATTATTTTTTAAAGGAAATTCTTATAATTGTATTTTTGGCTGTATTATTAATAATGTATAATTAATAATGTATAATTAATAATGTATAATTAATAATGTATAATTAATAATGTATAATTAATAATGTATAATTAATAATGTGTGATTAATAATTGCATTCTTAGCTTTTACATTCCAAAATGCTTATGTGGTATCTTTCAAAAGAAAATTTCAACAAGAACTAACTAAAATTTACTTCCACTATTTTATTTTATAACCGTCGTTGAACAGATAACGACCGAATTTTGAGTTTACGATTACTAATGTTCAACTCCGTAGCTTTGTGATTTTGAACCCAATCCAGACGACAAGGAAACTCCTAGATCAAGTACTGGGAAAATTTTTCCTTCGTGGAGGACTCTTTGATGGAACTTACCTGTATTTGCTTAACATGAAGAGGAAGCCACGAAAACCTCCTAAGGTTAACCTGACAGCAAAGGGACTCCAACCCATGATCCGTCTACCATTATTTTACGTCAGCACTGTAGTCAGTGCGAGCCGGGTGTGGAATTCGAATCGACCAGCCGTCGTTGAGATTCGAACTTAGGTCACCTCATTGAAAGACGAACGCTCTATCTTCTTAGCCATTACGACCCTACTACCCTTATTTGTAAGACGGGTGAGAACCCCTATCCTGTTTAGTACACAAAGTGGTTACATTTCTTAAAAAAACTTGGGCCGAAGCCCCCTGTTTGCTGCCGCTAACCAACCCCGATGATTTTGCAATGATTGTTGTTTTTGAGTATAACTCAGTTTTTTCTGCGGAAGACTGAGAAACTAACTCGGAAACTAAGTTAACTCAGTTTCTGAGTATAACTCAGTTTCCTACGAAAGTTTAAATTATTAACTAAAAATATATGTACTACAATAAATTGTTATAATAAATTCGGAAAGTTCACAAGCGTAATTTAATATTTTCGTTTGTCAAACTGGCAGCTATATGAAATATAATATGTGCATGCATCACATTGTGCATGAAGCTGATTTAGTTAACTCTTTTGTGCTGATGGGACACCGGTGTATATATAATATATATATATATATATATATATATATTATATATAATATATAATATATATATATATATATATAAACTAAAAAACTGCTAGCACCCGCCATGGCATTGATTCCAAATAGGTAGTCTGAGGTATCTGGTACCAAGCGCTCACCAACTGGCTGCAATTCCCTCACATTGCGAGGGGGTAGCGTGGCAGCACGTATTTGACTTTCCAAGTAGGACCACAAATGCTCTATTGGATTAAGGTCAGGTGAATTTGGGGGCCAAGACATGACTTGAAAGTCACGGGAATGTTCCTCGAACCAATCCATGATGATTCGACCCTTATGACATGGTGCATTATCCTGTTGGTAAACACCATCCCCCGCAGGTAAAACTGTTGCCATGAATGGGTGAACCTGGTCTGCAACTATGTTCAAGTAGCTTACAGACGTCAAGGATTGTTCTATGAGGATTATGGGTCCTAATGTGCCCCCATGAAAACATTGTTCCTGGGCGAGAAACCATGAAAACCTGGGCGAGCCCATTGTTATAGATGGAGGATGATCATAATGCAATGGCGCTCTTCGGTGTAGTATATATATATATATATTATATATATATATATATTAGATTATCGGAATTACATTCGTTCTAAAACATAAAACCTTAAGCAAGTAGTTTGAAAAATATTTTTCCCAATATATTCCCAAATTTACTAATAATTGATTTTGTAAATTAAAAATATTTTAATGCTTCTTTGAGGTCTAAATAAGTGCAAATGTGAAAAAATTATTTGCTTGGGATATTGTACCTTTAGTTTTGAGCTGTATTTGGAGGATTGCACATTTAACGCAGACACCGGTGTCCCTTCCTATTTTTCATAACTGTAACATTTTAAACTAAACTGATACAAATTAATAATAAAACTATGAAAATATGGTTAGTGAAAATTCTCCGTCAAAGGGCTAGGTTCTAAATCATTTAACTAATCTCATTTAACAGTAATTTATAATAACAATATTAATATAGTTTCCTCCAAAAAAAAATAACTATAGCAAAACGGTTCGTAAGTGTTGACACCGATTCAAATAAGCTTGTCTTAAAATTAAAATATGGAAATTAATATGGTAAAACAGAGCCGTTCATGTGATCCTGACCCCCCCCCCCCCGAAAAAAAAAGCTTCGACCAAAACCGAGACACCATCATTAGGTTTCATATTTAGTTAAAAACTCTCAAAATTCTCTTAAAAACCTTTCTTTTTTTGTATTTAATAAGAAAGATATTTTATTATAGTCATTTCATGTGCATAAATTTAAATATATACATAAATTTATATCCATAAATTCAAATATATGCATAAATTTATGTGCTTAAATTTAAAGACCATTTGTATAAGTATAAACTGCATACGTTTTTAATGTTTTTTTTTCTACTTATTTATGTTTACCTCTTAATATGAAGGACTCGGGCCACTATAATAATGAGCTATATTTTCAAATTGTCCAGAAAATATTTTCTTAAAAAAATTGTGGTGAAAAAAAGCAATACGATTTCAAGGTAGGCAAGTATATGTTTCTTCATGTCATGCTGCTATTTTGTAGAAATACCAAAAATTTTAAAATTACCTTCCTGGGAAGAATATTAAGGTACGGTTTGACGTAAAAATGCTACCTTTAGAAAGAAATGTAGCCTACCACTATATATTGTCCCAAGTGCTTCATATACATTGGGTAATGTAATTACTGACCTAGACCAATTAGTAGTCCTGCTATTTCTACTGCATTTGTTTTCGTTTGCATTTAAATATTTTTAAATTAGAAAGAAAAAAAAAAGATATCAGAATTTAAACAACAAGATGACGATTGGAATAAAAGCGAAACCTGGGGAAAGGAACAAGGAAACCAAAGTATCTTTTTTAATAAGGAAATTGTACTTATTTCATTATTATTCATGAAAAACTCTCCCTAAATTTATTCTTTTGTCTTCTAAACTGACGATGTTTAAAAATGACCTTCGCTTTAAAGGGGAAAGTCTGGATTAGTTTTTCTAGCGAGATGTTGCAGCGTTAATTTTTTTTTTTTCCTTACATATTTTTTTTCCTTACGACTTATAAAACTGTAAAAGATATTGATGTAGGAAATAAGAACACGTTGTGGTGACTTCAGATTAAATTATGAATGGACATTGGACATCATCAGAATATTAATCGAGAACTATTTTAAGATTAACAAGGACTGGTTTCCTTTTCACTGTATTTTCCATTTTAAGTTCTTCAGCAATTATTTGATAATACGGGAATAAGTTAGAAAAGCATCATTAGGAAAACAATATTGTGGGATTCAAAATAATTTGCTTAGTAATGAAGATTTTTTTTAAATCATTAGTAGTGAAGTAATATTTTCATGTGAAAAGAAAGATAGAAGTTGCCCAAATAATGTTCCATGATGACTTAGGTACCAGAGGTACAGAGGAAAGATCCGCAGTTTTACGATATATCCCCAAGGGATTGGGTACAGAACTGTCAGGGACCCGCTGGTAGTTATTTCGAACAAAGTTTAACTATTGTTTAATTATAAAGTGTTTTTAAATTATTTTTAATATAAGTAAATTACGATATATTAATAAATTTGAGCTTATATTAATTGCAATTTTTGTTAACTCTTAATTCTAATAGAAAATTCTTAAGGAAAACACGAAAAGAAATTATTTGTAATATTTAGGGGGCCGTAAGCCTGCGCCTCTCGGGTCTTGTGATAAATCAGGCACTGATACCCCCCCTCCCTGGTCTTTCGAAAAAAAATCCATTTTTGCATTTGTTTACGATCTGTGAATTCTATTGCTTATGATAAAATTTATTTGTTTTTGAATTTTTTTTTCATTAATTATATATATTTTTTTATTATTAATTTTTTGTTTATTTCCGTAAAAACCCTTTTTTTCCCTTTTAAAGTTGGTTAAAAAGTATTAGTTCTGGTAACAGTAATATTTCCCTGTTTCTTTTCATTTCTTTTCTTTTATTTTACATTAAATTATGTAATGCATTTAAAACAAATGTGAAAAACCCATAATATTGCCACAGGCCGATCATCGTTTGATTATTTTATATCGGCTCTCTGAGGAGGGGAACGTTGATCGTAATATTTTAGATTGTTTTGGTTTAACAATTTTTAATTTAATTATATTTAAACATGACTTTCGAATAAAATGCAGTTGAATGCACGCTATTGGTGCGGCTTTATGTGACGTCATTCAGCTCCCGGTTAACCTCCCGCCTAAGGTAAACCGTACGGACTTGAGAAAATACATCACAATAAATAAAATGGAAGTAATTGAATGCTTCTCGGCGACCCAGTACATTTGATCTATGGACCGGAGGTTGGAAATCACTGTCTTAAAGTGATAGTTTAGAGAATTCGAGTAGTGGTGGCTCAGGGGATAGAGCGTTCGCCTTCAAATGAGGTGAACCATGTTCGAATCCCAGCGATGGCTGGTCGATATGAATTCCGTACCCGGCTAGCACAAGCCGCAGGGCTGGCGTAATATATTCTCGGTGGTAGACGGATCACGGATTAGTCCCCTTGCTGTCAGACTAACCATGGGAGCTTTTCCTGAAGGCTAATTTCTCCCAATAATTGATCCAGGAGTTCTCTGGTCTTCTGGATTGGGTTCAAAATTACAAGGCTCCGAAGTTGAACAGTAGTAATCGTAAACCCAAAATTGGGTCGGCAAAATTTAGAGAATTTTAAACCAAATGCAGTTAGAAATTATAAAAAAATTTCGACATTTCATTTTGAAAAAAAAAAATGATTTTCCAATCCAACACTGAAGATTATAAAGTGAAAATTGTAAAAGGGGATTTTCTGATTTGAAATTTTTATAAAATTAGTTAATCAATAATGACATGAGAATATTTGACGCCTATACTCCAAAAAGACTTTTCTTTTTATGTCTGTAATTTGTTTGACTCATAAAATTGAAAATTTCGAACAACGATAAAATCGAAATTAAATTTGCTTCTACTCTGCTCTCCTCTGGTATTATGGTATTTCTGTTATACCTCTGGTATTTTTGACCTTTTGATAATAAGAAAATCATTACACACGTTTTTTCTAGATTGGCACCTGACGCATAGTTTTAGTTTAAATTTTAACACTTAAGACAGTCGGAAAACAGTCGAAATTTTGAAATACGATAATGTATCCTTAAACTCTGCTTGTACGCGCATGAAACGTTTGAACCATGTAGTGTCATTAAATATGGAGTTGAGATTTTAGACTATTTGCCCGGGAATGGTCAGAGTTTATTGACAATAAAATTTTTTTGGTGATAAAATTAAAATAAATTTGACAATAAAATTTTGAAATAAACTTGTAGCAGTCAAAAAACAATTAATGTTTTCCGGTATGGAACTCCAGTAGAAATTTGAGCACCCTAGCTAATCGTAAAGTTGTCAACAGTTAGATTGTAGTATTCCACTCTCACAGACGAAAAAGCGAGTTAATAGAAATATTTTGTGGCGTTTCGTGAAATTTAATGTGGCGTTTTGTGACATTCGCAAAAAGTCTATTTAAATTTTGCATGAGTTAGAAATTATTATTATAAATTCAAACCGACGATCCGAGCGAATCTCCACGAGATGAGTCCTGTTCTCAAAGTGATAAGATTTCTAACCGAGCATTTTATGCAGAAATGTTTAGGTTTTTAATGTTAATTTTTTCCTAACGATTCTTTAAATAATATCATTTTAAGAAATTTTAATGCCTACCCTTTCAGATAGAAAAAGCCGAAGAAACATCTGGCTTAACAAAACATTTAAATTAACATTACTCCGCATTTATTATTAAAATATTTAATTTATTATTCTCATTACACATACATATGAAATCTTTTGTGCTCATTGCTTAGATGCTTAATAATGTCTTTATCAAGTTGAAGTGCAACACAAATAAGAGAGTGAAATTACAAAGATATATTCAGAGACACGGCAGGATACGAACCCGTTCCCTTCCCGTTACAAAGCATTTTGTGGAAGGGCCAGATTGTACAGTAGAGAATTCGTGTCCTCAAAATGACGATGTCACCAACTGTGCGAGGGAAAATTTCCGAATTTTAACTTCGGGCCGTGATGGCTCAGGGGATAGAGCGTTCGTCTTCCAATGATGCGAACAAGGTTCGAATCCCAGCGGTGGCTGTCGATGCGAATACCACATCCGTTAATCCGTTGCTGACGTTAAATATCCCCAATGATCGATGGATCATGTGTTAGAGTCCCCTTGCCGTCATTCTAATCGGGGGAGGTTTTCATGATTTTTCTTACCATGTAACGCAAATGCAGGTTAGTTCCAATAAAAAGTCAACCATGAAGACAAATTTCTCCCAATACCTGATCCAGGAGTTCCCTTGTCTTCTGGATTGGGTTCAAAACTATAAGGCTACAAAATTGAACATTAGTAGTCGTAGTACAAAATATCGGGTCGGCTGTTCGACGATCGTTGAACAGATCGACGGTTATAAAATAAAGTAACATTTTTAATTTTAATTAAATTGGTCTAGAATGTTTAACTTCACTTTATCTGAAAAATAATAATTTTCAGAAAAATCTGGCAAAGCAAAGCAATTTAAAAAAAATATAAATAAATTTTTTGTAAAAACGTTATGTTCTGAATTGATAAGATCTCTGACTGACCAATTATCAAAGATTATCTTACATATATTTAGTTTTTTAGGAATATAAAGGCGCAAAATAGATGAGAAAAAAATGTCTTTTTTCACAAAATAATAACGATGTTTGCTTAATGCCCACATCAACTATGGATAGTTTAAGTCTGGTGATGCAAATAAATTAAAGTAATCAACAGTTACATTTTTTTTGATAAAGCCCGGATAGCAAAATAAGGTTTATTTTCATTCAGCAAAAACCTTGTAATGTAAACCTAAAAAGGTTTGCTATGCGGTTTATGTGTAAACCTTCTAACCTTAAAACGAGATCTGTGACAATCTGCTCTATTCAACGCACATTACCCTAATCAAAAACCTTGGAAAACAGCCTTCTATATAAAACCCATAAATCGAGGTTGACTTCTGGATTTCAAGCGTGAAAATATCCTTTAATAAAGATAGTATCAAGGTTAAAATAATCTTAAATCTAGGTAATTATAAGATTTCCTTTCGCAAAGTCTTGAAAGCTCAGCTAAATTCCACCTTGTGGTGAAATTTTAATGAACAATGCAATTTGATCATATCGCTAGTGAGCCGTCAGATAAACCATAATGATGAACCTAAGTGACCATTTTACCTAAGTGGCAGAACTTTAAAAATAATTTTTAATCTTTTTAGGATGAAAGGTTTGAAACTGCAATATTTTTGCTTTATTGAAAAAAAGTTTTTAGTACAAAGGTTTTTTGACAATAAAAAAAAATTCCGATACAAGGTTATTAAAATATTATCACTTCATAAAACATAGTATTATGTATTTTGCAGGTCATAATTTATATTTAATTATTCTAAGTGAAATTTGAACAAGATAAAATTTTGAAAGTCACTTTTTAAAAGGAAGCTGTTATACTGTATTTTATATTTAAATAGCATTATAATAACTGATAGTAAAGACAGTTATAAGATAATAAAAATTAAATTAGCCGAAAACTAATTTTGCAATATAAATTTATTTCTATATCAATTTCGATTTCTATATCAATAAAACTTTAATCTTTATTAGGGAAATCAATAGAAATTATTTTTAAAACACATAAAAAAGGCTATTAAAAAGTCTACGATACTTTCTGACCGCAACAGAGTTAGAATTTTTTTTTATACGGGAAACCACATTGGGTCACAATTTGAATTGAAGAAGCTTACATTTTCAAAACGCCAACGTGTATAGCTCCGAGTTGCCAAGTAGCGTTTGCAGCGCACTCTATATTCCGGATTTTCATACGCAGAAGCGCAAATAGTTTCAGTAAAAATATAACCAAAGCAGTGACTCATCAATGAAGCAATGAAGATAAAGCCGACTGTTGACAACCGTCACAAATTCTACACCTCCCAGCCCAATCAATATTTACATTCTTGGATAATAGAAGTCTAAATTAAAATTTCAGAATAGTGATGGTGTTTCTTGACGGAAAACAAGCTGCCGATGCTAAATCGGCAGAAAGTTCTAACGAGGAAGAAGAAAATTTATGGATAGACATACTAAACCAAGTCCAAGAAAGCTCACCAAACAAATTGCCATCATGTAAATCGTTGCTTGTCTTGGGCGATAATGAATCAGGTAAAACGTCACTTATTGCAAAATTAGAAGGTAATGAAGATGCTCGGAAATCTGGCTCTGGACTTGAATACCATTACCTTTTTGTTCGCGATGAATATCGTGACGATCACACCAGGTTAGGCGTATGGGTATTGGACGGTGATCCCTGGCACAGAAATCTATTGAAATATGTTTTAAATCAAGATACCTTTCCCCATACCACTGTAATTATTACAGCTTCCATGTCTAAGCCATGGGATATTTTGGAATCCCTTCAAAACTGGGCACAAATAATCGAAGAGCATGTGCAGAGGTTGAGACTACCACAAGAGTTTCTGGCAGAGCAAAGGAAGCGTGTTTTGAAGCGATTTTGTGAATATACGGAACCCGGGAATGAGATCCTTGATGGCGTGTCAACACCTGTGCGTCCAGTTCAGCCTCAAGGCGAAGATATAATTTTTGATGAAGAAATTAAAACGAATCTTGGCCTTGAGATAATAGTAGTTATTACAAAGTCCGATTACATGTCGACTCTTCAAAAAGAGTTTGATTTCAGAGAAGAACATTTTGACTATATCCAGCTAGCTATTAGGAATTTTTGCAAGGAATATGGTGCTGCTCTTTTCTATGTTTCAGTAAAGGAAGATAAGAATATCGATTTATTCTTAAAGTACTTGGTCCATAGAATATATTCATTTCCTTTTAGAACCCCAGCTTTGGTTGTCGAAAAAGATGCCGTATTCATACCTTCCGGATGGGACAATGAAGGTAAAATTAACATACTGGTGGACAACCTTTCATCGATTAAAGCGGATGATCCTTACCACGAAGTAATTGTGAAACCGGTAAATAGGAAGCCTCTGCAAAAAGAAGTTGAGGTAGCGGCTGAAGAAGATGAAGCTTTTCTTTGCAGGCTGCAAAATCTTCTAAATCAGCAAGTTCCATCAAACATCGGAAGACCCGCTGTAGGAAATCAAGAAACGCCGATTAGAGCACCAGCTGGAATACAGAAAACAGCAGACCGTAGACTTTCTGGTTCCCCTGGCGTTCAAGCGTCTCCAAAAAAGATTGAGGGCAAGCCTGGAACTGTTGGAGGAGAGGGTGTTTTACAAAACTTTTTCAACAGTTTACTCAATAGAAGAACGGGTACGCCAATTGGCGGGCCCTTGGCATCTGTCCGGACTCCTGGTGATAAAGTTACTGTGAGACACGATGCCGCTGCTGAACTTGATCGTATGTCTGGTAAATCGAGAAAAGATTCTAGTTTGAGTCAAGGCTCTGAATCTTCTTTTGGAGAAGATAGCTTGAATGATTCATCAAACTCTCCTCAATCTTAGTTATTGTATGGAGTTGTAAAACTTGAATTAAATTTTGAATTGTTAGTTTATAATTCAGTTGCTGAGTAACCAACCTAGTGTGATTATCAAAATTATAAATTTATTTTACAAATATAATTAACTAATCAGATTCTTTAAAAAAGCTTATTTGTTCGCAAATCTATAATTGACAATACGTTTATCGATATTATTTATGCAGATGAATTGAAATTTATATCACCAAGCATTTTCTAATTGTCTCTATAGTTGACTGTGAACAAACTAGTATAATTATCTTTACTAATAATGATATTTCCTGTAAATATATTGCAATTTTTATGAAGAACGTTTATAAGTATTCTTATATTTTTGCATAATGCTTCTGGGAGCGAAGATTTTTACTAAAATGTTTTGACTTTCAATAAAAGCTTGCTTATTCAGAGCTTTGCTTAAGAGACAGTTAATACTCACATCAATTTTATTTATATTGGTTCATTGTGTTTACCTCTTTAATCCTTATTGTTTGTACATAAATTTTCGTAGTTTCTAAGATCGCTTAGAGGTTGGTGAAATTTAAATGTATTTAGCTAATGTTTTATGTGTGCAACAAAATGTCCATTTTATAAAATTGTTTAAAAATTTCCCATAAAATTATAAATTCATAAATTACATATTTATTTCATTTTAAATTCTAATATTCGGATCAGAGTTAAGATTATAACTTTTTTTTAAAAGATAAAAAAAATGTTTTGAGATTGCTGTAATGTTATTTTAACATATTGAGTTGAAATTTTATATATGTATAAAATAAATGTACAAATTAAAAATTATTACAAACCTGTTCATTTATATTTTTAAGTATATTTTATAAATTTATTTTTTTGGTACTATATTTGAAAACTTTATTCATATAAACTAAATTTTAGCAATAATAAAATCTATTCTTGTTTTAAAATTGTTTCTTTTTTTTTGGTTTGTAGTGTTTAAATAGAACAGATTTTTACTAAATGTCTCCAGTTTATTTTAGTCTTGCATCTTTTAGCTTTAATTAAAAAAATAGAATTTTTGAAAATAATTGAAAAAGATGCAGGTCATGGTCATACGATTTTGGTTTAAAGATAAGTCTAATATTAAAAATCGTGTGTTTCTCAATGTCAACGAATTTGCTTTAATTAACTAACACACAAAATGTTCCTTTACTCAAAAGAAAAAAAAGGAGTTTCTGCATTCTTTTAGAAAAATTGGCTGAAATAAGAAAATTCAATACTTTTTTTTTGAAAAACGAAATTAGTGTAATATGTTCAACTATGAAAAGGCTAAAGATAATTTTTTAAAAATTAAATCCTCTTTCATTTAAATTATATGTTAAAATACTGAAATTGAAATAAAATATTTAATCTGCTGAAAAAGGAAGTTACAAATCAGGGGTCTGTCCAGGCCGAATTTACTACCGCTTAGCGGTACCTTCACAAATTCACTTTTAGGAAGGACGGTAGTTTCACAAATTGAACTTTAGGAAAAACGGTAGTTTCACAAAATACTTTATCTTAAAATTTTACTTTTGTATCCTTAAGAAACGATAAATCTATGTTTTTACTATGTTTTTATGTTGATTTTTTAACATAATTTTTAATTTTTCACAAATTACTCCTAAATTTTCACAAAATAGGTACCTCTCAGAAAAACCAAGACAGACCCCTGCAAATGTATGAAACATTTATTTATGAAAATTATGTAATAAACTTTATTTATAACGTAACATTTTGTATTGAGTGTACTTATGAAAATACTCAACCGAGAGTGCTTTGCGTAAAGTTAAATCCTTAATTTATATCTTGTGTATGAATTTTTTCAAGACTGTAGGTATATTCAGAGAAATAATTGGTGTAATATTTTTTTAAGCATTTGTATTCAATTTCACAGTAGGCTGAATCTAATTAGACCTAAGTCTTCCTGCATTATTTATACACTTTTATTTTTATCGTACCACTGTTGGCAAAAGTTATAAAAATTTCAGAATACTTTTTATTTTTAACGGCCTACCCGGGAAAATAAAGATTCAAGACAAAGACCATTTTTAGGAAGTTTGTTGCTGAAATAAATACGTATTATGTAATGTGATTTTCCTTGATTAGATCTGATCTTGTAATTATATCTCTTAGGAAAATATGGTGAGATTATATCTATCTATCTTTATTTGTATAAATTAAACAAAAGGGTATTTTTTTGTATAACTTAAAACAATATTAAAATGTAAAACCTGTTATTTTTTTCAATACAATAAAAAAAAATTTTTACTTTTTCATTTAAAATGTAAAGAGTATAGTTTTTAAAAATATATTAATTGTTGAAAATTTTATTTCTTAATCCACTGGTAGTTTTGACATTTTCATTTTTACTGTTTCCAAATATTCACACTGTTTTTATACATGGGTGGTTCAGACTAATTTCGTCTCCCCCCCCTAGAATTAAAAAAAACAATGGTATGATGAATCATTTTTTTCCTATCTAATTTTAGGTGTGTGTTTCAGCACGAAAAAAAATAATCGAAGGCTTTTTTCTATGGGCAGGACAGTTAGTAAGTTGAAGTTAGAGTGAGATTTTTTTTTATCCTCCATTTGGGAGGCTAAAAAAAATAAATGGACTTTCTTTGACAGAACTGTCTTTCTACGTAAAGACTAAACTGTCCTTAGTATTAATTCTGAAAAATAAAATGAAATTTAAAAATTACTACCAGCAACCTTTTTTTTCTTCTTCAAAATATTAAAATTCCTAATAATAATTAAAACATTCGTGAAAATTATGATCAAAGTATCTCTAAATTTCTTCACACTTTCATCTAATTATCTAAGATTGACAGGAACAATTATTAATAATGTTAATTTTTGTTTTTGTAAGTTAGCTTTGTAACTTTTGTAAGTAAGCTTTTAACTATGTAAGTTAAAGCTAACTTTTGTAAGTTAGCTTTGAAATGAAGAAATAAATTTTGCTGCGTTTTGTCTCTACCATGTATTCTGTATATGTGCAGAAAAAATTTATAAATTTTCTTGTTTTTTTATACAATGAATCATAATTAAAAGTTTGTTTTATGCATTGTGGTATTTTCACATGTCTTACCATTATTTAAGCTAATTAACTATAATTAATGTTAATATTAAATGATATGGTATTTGATGAAGTTGATGCTGCTAAACTTAAAACCAAAATATAGCAAAAACGCTTTCACCTAATTCTTTTGTAAGTTTTAGGCTGACATTTTTCTTTTGTGTAAATCTAAAATTAAATTTATGTTTATGATATATTAATTAATCTTTTTTTGAACAGGATATTCATGATTTTAAACAGGGTTTTCTTCATTAAGCAGTAAAATTAAAGAACCCGTGAGTTGATATCAATTATGTTATAAAAGATCTTATATGTAAGTATATCCTAACTTTTATCTTTAAATTTGTCCAAAAGCAAATCAAAATTAAATCGTATCTAAACCTGTTGTTTAGTCCAAAACATTATTTTAAATTAAAATTAAATATTTTTTTGATTGTAACTCATTTCAAATTAGCCATGAATCTTGATTCTTTTCACGAAAATTACTAATCAAAATTCAGATACTTTTTTTTAGTTAATTATTATTATTTTTTATTTGTATAAATTTTCTAAATATTGATCAACTGGTTGGAGGATTTTGCAAGAGTTGTTTTAAACAAGTATTTTTCAAAACAAGTGGTTTTCTTTTAACTGAGTTGTATGTTTTTAAAGTCTGCAAATGTAATATTTGTAAATGGTAGAATTGCCTTTTAATATATTCTCTAATGCAGAAATGGTATTTTTTTCTGAATGCTCTTCAATTGTTTTATGAAATCGTAAGTTAAGAATGTATGAGAAACCGATTTGTGAAGCAAAATATCAGTATCTTAAAACTGTATTTGGTACCAAAAGTACTGTGAGTTAATGGGAATTTGATTAACCAAAGATTTACTGAATTATTAATTTTCTTTTTAATATGAGGACAGGCATAATGTCGTTAAAAGTAAATAATTATAAATATTTTTGTAGGGGCCGTTTTAATAATGTTTAAAAAGTAATGCTCCATCTTTTAATTTCATCATTAGTATTAAAAAAATTATAAATTGCAGTTTAAGTCTTTTGAAATAAGTTCGTAAACTTTTTTCTTTTCATTTTATATTTTGTAATTTTTTCTAAATCCATCTGAAAAACAAGAGGGAAGTATGAACTTATTTTTTCTATTCCTTGAGTGAAATCTGTATTTTGAATATATTGAAAAGTTATTTAAGTTTTAATTTTAAAGGAAATGAACGTATAACTAAGCTTTTGAGCAAAAACATTTCTCAGAAGTATTGAAAAATCGACTTATTAAATATAAATTATTGAAAAAATATATGTTGAAATTTTCTGGCTTGATGTAAAGTTATATAAAATTATCAAAGCAATGATTTATATGATACATTGGTAGCAAAAAATTTTAATCTTAATTCTCATTAGATATTTTTTTTTAATATTTACATTGTATTACTACCGGATGGTACCTCCTGCATAAGTCCTTTGTTTTCTGTTTGCACAGAAAATGTTGAGACTTGCTAACAATGGAATACTTATTAGAACTCTATGCTTTGCTATGCTATAGCATTGTCTTTTGAGTTCTATTACTTTTTGCTATCATTTTTTAATGTTTACTGCACATTTTCAGAAGAAAAAAGAAATGTTTCTTAATCAATTTTACTTCAATTTTACTTTACTTCAAGTTAGTTTTGATTTTGTGTATCAGTTATATTAATGACTTCATCAGTGTTTGCATCAAAACTTATTTATAAAGGATTCATAGCTGATATTAATGGAATTATACAATATTCCTTAAATAAATTTTTAAAAGATTTGCTACATATTTCTCAGTTAAATTTCTTTATTAGAAATACATTTTTATAACAACTTTAATTTTTATGTGCTAGATGTATTAAATTGTCCAGCAAGATGTATATTTAAAACTATATTAGGCATTTTGGTTATTTTTTAAAAAAGAACTTTTTATTGATGATTCGCTTAACAATTTTAAAAAATTGTATGAATAGTACCTTAAAAATTTATTTTTGCTTATTAAAAAATATTTTGGATTTTCTATGCTTTTCATTTAATTAATTGCTCGTGAATTAACATGCTAGCCATGTTTCATTCGACAATTGTGATTTTTTTTTTATTTTAAGGATATTTCAAAATTTTGTAATGCAGCTAAAGATGCTTTTTTTAAGCACGTTTTTGTATTATCTGTTTGAAATGTGTGAATAGATATGAAATTGATAATTTATGATTGAATATATTGAGTTTGAAATGTATTGATCATTCTGCTTTATTACTAAAATAAATTTTTCTTAAACATTTAAAAAATTATTAATGAAATAGTATTAGCTTGTTATATTTTTATATGGTTATATAAATAATAGTATATTTTAATAGAATTAAATTTTGTGTAAATTATTGCGGTAAATTCTTAACTTGTAAGATTAACTTAATCAAAATCTATTGCGTTTTTACTTCAATATTATTTGTTTGTGTGAATACCTAGTTTTGTTTAATTTATTATGTTTTAAATGTGGATACCCACAAACATGACATTTCTTGAAACTTTACCTGTGATTTTCTATATTTTTGGAATGTGACAAGTTATTGCAGGTATAATCAATTAATATATTTATACCTGTTTAAACTGTTATAAAAATGTAATTGTTATAAAAAAATACTTGTATATTGCTAATCGCAAAATGGATGATAATAATTTACTTTTAAACTTAGATGATTATTTATTCTTTCTGTGATATGCTACTGTAAAAAGCATATGAAATGTTTTTATGTTATACTCATGTATACGAGGTAATAAACATGATTGCACTACAGAGACTAATGTATAAAATATCCAGTGTTGATTACTGACTAACACTTTAACAGTGTATATCTGAAAATATTTGAATATGGTTTGGTTTAAAAGTTTTACTACTTTAACTGTTATCAGACCTTTTAATACAGTTCCTCAATTAATTTAAATTGTTATGCGATATTGAGTTTGTATTTGTATTTTGTTTGCTTGAATAAAATAATTTTAAAAATTAAGAATTGTTTTTCATTTTCAACAAAATTAGTTGAAAAATGTTAATCATTATATTTTGAGAAAATACAAATATGTCAGTGTTTTTTTTTTTTTTTTTTTTTTTTTTTTTTTTTGAGAAAAACATAAGGGACTGAAAAACATATGATGTATCCCCGATTTTTTTATTTTTTTTTTACTATGATTCTTGTTGAAATTATACCTGCATGTGGGTAGTATAAATCAGTTGAGTTAAAATTATGCTTGAATTAAAATTATGAAGAAAATGTTTCCACAAAATTTCCACATCCCATTTAAAAACATGCAAATTTCAATGAAAACTTTCGTTTTATCTTAGTCTG
Organism: Parasteatoda tepidariorum; assembly: GCF_982258835.1. Taxonomy (NCBI): domain Eukaryota; kingdom Metazoa; phylum Arthropoda; class Arachnida; order Araneae; family Theridiidae; genus Parasteatoda; species Parasteatoda tepidariorum. The sequence goes on along the minus strand of NC_141761.1, from coordinate 88,992,645 downwards.
TTATATGGGTGGAGACAAGGTAGCTTCCACCAGACTCAATTGTTTAAATGCTATTAAATATTTTTGTTTTCTTCTTCGTTAACGTGTTGCACCACTAGTACTACAACTTCTTTTAAATCATCACATGGCTCTGTTAAAGTGTGATATTTTATTTCAACAAGTTGTATTTTGTTGTTTCTAATGCCGCTTGGTGAAACCAAACATATTTAAGGCAGAGGGTGTGTTCCTTATTTTTCAGTCGGGCTATCTATGGCCAAGAATAAGATTTCAGTTACACACACGTCACAACCCGTTTATTACGCGGACCCATTCATTCATCCTTGGATCATAATTTTGACCTGAATAAGGGAATGATCAATCTCCAATTCAGTACTTCCAGATGTATGATTTGTTATGGGAACATACAGGACTTTGTGACCCGACAAATTTAACACTCACCAGTCACCATTTACTACACTTAGTCTTCGGCTTGTGGAGATTGAACTCACTATTTTTTTAATATAGGCCCAACTCCATACCAATTAGGCTAGCTTGGCCAGTTGTATTTTAGCACTACTAAATAAATTTTTTTTAACATTCTTACTTTTTTTTTCTAAAATTTGTTTCTATAAGAATAGAGCAATAAATTGCAATTGTTTTTCAAAGTTGGATTTTTAATTTAATAATTATTTGCAGCTATTTAAATTTATATTATTGTGATCCTTCGTGAAACCCAGAACATAAGATATGTTGGTCCACTACCGGGATAGACAGCGCAATGCGGACATATATTTTTGGGAGGGGGAGAATTCCCATTTTGCTGAATTAAATTCCCAAGTTGACCGAAACATAAATAAAAGCGGGAAAGTATACTTACTTATGATAAACAGACAACTGGAGGGATTTAAAGTTATTTTTCTAGATGAAACTAAATAAATTAGTATTACTTCAATGAAAGAAAAGTATGATTTCTGTGATATCAAAAATTTTTTTGGATGAGTTATATTACACGCTTATAAATAACTACAAAACATATTTATTAATAACAAAATCAGCATAACAAGTGATAGAAGAAGAATAAAAGCAATAAAAACATCAAAATAAAAAACTTGAAGTACATTGTAAGCTGATTAAATTAAGTTAAAAATTAAACTAACTTCAACTTTTATCCATCTAGCTTTTTAAAGTGCCCAATTTTTTACTAATTCATGAGTGTCTACCTTTCCTGTACTATCTTTTTTACAAGAAATAAACATTAAACTGTTTAATCTATCATCACTTATTGTTAAACGGATAACGTTCTTTACAAATCTGAGTTTGCTAAAAGATCTTTCATCTTTAACAGTAGTTGCAGGAGCAGTTAATACCAAAGGCCACAGTTTATTTTCTGAAGAAAGTAATTTTTTTGTAGTTTTCATATTTTCTGAAGACATCACGCAAACACGTGTCCTTCTCTTTACATAAATCGTATAAAATTTCCAATTCGGCCTGCAAGGAGTGTGTGTCCATTTTTAATTCAGAAAAAAAGTCGTTTCACTATCTCAATAGTCTCTTAATTCATTTATTTTTTATTGAGGGGCAATTTAAAAAGATCGAATAGTGGCCTCACAACACTTATGCTCGATTTTAGATTTTCCTTCATAAAACTTATAATAGAGTAAAAGTGAGTGGAACTGATGTCTAAAAAGTTGTCAAATCTAACGTTGCTTGATAATCTCAATTTTCATCCAGGTACAATGGAATGGATTTTTCTTTGATGACTAGCTTGAAAATTTCCCACTGGACTCTCGCCAGGATTTAAAAATGAATAAATAAAAAAACTTTTTTTTTATTGAACATTTTTAAATATTTATTAATTTGACGGATAGTCGAATTCGAAAAAATTAGGTAGAAAACCGTGATCATTGAAGAATAAATTATACATGAGGGTGTATTTCATTAACTAAAGTTCTTTATTGATAATATTTTGACAGTGTTTCTTTTTTTATACCAACTTATTGCTGATTAAGTGATTTTGCGCTTAATTATTCTGGTCAATAAATAAAATAATTAATCAACCACCTGATAAGTAAATAATAATGAGGAATAAATAAATTCGTAAAGTCAATAATAATTTATCAATTATAATTAATTAATTATAATTAATTAATGTAATATAATTTATCACTTTTCTATCGACAGATTCCGTTTCCTATGATTTGATAATAGGAAATGTAGCGTAATATCGAATAGAAATAAAATATTTTGATATTAATGCTTCAGGAAAATTATAAGTTTCAATAAAGGAAATCAGAAAAAAAATTGGTTATATAATTAAAAATTTGAGGGATTTATTAACATTACAGTTATTTGCTAAATTCAGAAAACAGGATAATGAATCTTCACATTTGATTTTCTTCTTCTTCTCTTTTCTATATTTTAAATAAAATGACAGCATAAAATAAAAGAGCGGAATTTCAGATTTTTCTCTATTTCAAAAAAAAAAAAAAAAAAGCAGGTTGTTAAAAACTGCTGGATATATATATATATATATATATATATATATATATATATATATATATATATATATATATATATATATATATATATATATATATATATATATATATATATATATATATATATATATATATATATATTTATATATATATATATATATATTAAAAGTTGTCTCAATTTCGAAATCTGTATTTATTACAATATATTAAAGTAGTTATTAATATAGTAATTTATTAAGTAAAAGAGTATTAACCCATTTTACTATGGAAACAAAAGACACTCTTACTTTTTCTGACATTCCAGACAAAGCGATTTTAAAATTAGAAACTCTGAGGTGAAATTGTTTTTTTTTTTTTTTTTTTTTTTTTTCGTTTTTAAAAATGTTAACGTATTTTTAACAAATCACTAAATTTTTTTGTGGTCTTTTGAATTTTTTAAATTTTGTGCTTTAACAGTAAAAAATTTTTTTTACTAACAAGCTTCGACTTCGATAAAAATTATTATTGTACAATTTGCTTCGAAATAAATAGGATCAGCTAGAATATTCTGTAGCATCCATTTTAGGTAGAAAAGACTTGTAACATTTTTAATAATTTGAAACTGTGTTCACTACTCCTCAATTTATCAGTCTAATTTTCTTGAAACAGCAAGTAAATTCTTTGACTGAATTAACTGCGTATTTTTTATTTTTATCAAAGAAAAAAATCTGGATTTTTTTCTTTTTTTTGGAGAAATTTTAGATGATTAAACTTTTTTCGTATATTGGATATTTTATAGTTATCTTCTAGTATTTAAATCGCTTAAATAAATTTGAAATGTACTTACCTCAGTACTTGATTTATTTGTGATAGCACACCGATAAATTTCAGATTAATTCATTGCAGTCTGAAATCACAAAATTTTTAATATATTACATCTCACTTTTTCAAACAATTATATAAAATATGAAAATTTAATAATATTAATTGGTTACTTTGAAGTCATGATGTTATATTGAATTTGAATCGATCCAAACAACTTTTTTAATAGCAACATATCGGTTAATAGAAACCTTTAGTAAATTAGCAACATGAGTCGCAAAAAAAAAAAAAAAAAAAACTAAAAAGGGATAATAGAAAAAGAAAAAAAAAAAAAAAGGAATGAGACAAATATTTATTCTATCGGGAAAAGAAAAAATTTTTGTCTTTCAAATTGGGTGATGATCCAATAAGGTTAGTAAAATTGCTCTAGCATGATGTTTGTAATTCTTTTATTTGGTAGGGCGTTGAACTCGTGTTCGTGAGAGCGGGAGTTCGAGCCCAGCAGCCGAAGAATCCCCGTGTATTGAATCGTGATTGGTGCACGTTAAATCTGACGTGGTTACAAAGCTCCCCCCCCCCCCCCGATTTCCCATAACAAATCAAAACCTCTGGGGGTACTGATCCAGAAGTTCCCTTGTCTTCTGTATTGGGTTCAAGATTACAAGGCTACGAAGTTGAACATTGGTAGTCGTAAACTCAAATTTGGGTCGGCTGTTAATGACGGTTATTAAATAAAATACTTATTTTCGTAAAAGCAGTGATGGCTCAGGGGATAGAGCTTTGGTCTCCCAATGAGGTGTCCTAAGTTGGAATCCCAGCTGTGACTGGTTAATATGAATTCTGCTCCCGACTGTAACCGATAACCGTAGTAACGCAATGCAAATGCAGGTCTCCATGTAATGCAAAGGCAGGTTAGTCTCCCTAAAAAGTACTCCACGAAGGCTAGTTTGTCTGTCCCCATGTTGTATTTAATTAACTTCACGTTAATTAGAATTGTAAGTTTTTTTTGGCGAAACTTAGCCTGACTTAGACACGCTATCTTGATTATAAACATTCAGCTGGCGCTGATGTCATAGGTCACGTGCCTGTGTATCCATGATCGTTTTCTTCTCGAATAGCAACTACCCAAATGGCAGAAATAGGTCTGCTGGCGTTAAAGATGAAATTTTTCTTTAACAAATCTCTTTTTATTATACTGTATTGCAGTACTACTGAGTTATAAGTTAGAAAAAATGCTACGCGTCATACTATTCACTTTAATTTAAGATCAACATAGCAATTTTTTTTTTAAAAAATGTTTAATATTTTGTGTTTTATAACACGTAGACGAGTTAAATTTTTTAAATTGTGATCGTAGAATCTTAAACGTTGTGAAAGAAGTAAAAATGGAAATACGCACAAATATCAAGATCAGTAATAATATTTCAGAAGTGTCAAATATTGCGGAAAAACCCAATCATGTTGAGAAACATAAAAAATGCATGGAAGAAGTTAAGGTTTTAGAAAGAGAATGCAAACTTATTAAGCTATATGAAGAAGATGATAAAATATTTCCCGTTTCTTCAGACGAAAGCCTGTTTTGGGGAATGCATTTAAAGAGAAAAGCTGTAATCGAGGTAACGGTTCATTCTGAAATCTTTTTGAACTGAAATGATAGAAATAAAAAAAATTAATTATCAAGGTGAATCCAATAAGTTTTCATGTATGGTAATTTAATCGTAACTTGAGGTTTTATTACATTTCATTTATTTCAATTTGGAATTTTTTTTTATTATTTACTATATATTAATATTTTGTTTTGAATAACGTTTATTTTGAATAATGACTTATACTGGTGTCAGTGTTTTATTTTCGAAACTTATTTCTCGTTTAGGGTAAAAATATACTTGAGGGTGCTCCTTGGCGAAATTAGCGACTTATGTTTGGCGCCATTACTGTTTGAGCGGAACACCTTGGTAACAGGAATGTCTGCCGAAACATGATATTTCAATAAAACATTGGAAAATTTCTACAAGGGCGCTGGGCCCATATCCAAGAGGTCGTGGGTTTGATCCTCGCCGGCCGAAGACTCCCCGTGTAGTAAATGGTGACTGATGCACGTTAAATCTGTCGAGTCTCAAAGTCCTCCATGTTCCCACAACAAATCAATACCTCTGGGGGTACTGATCCAGGAGTTTCCTTGTCTTCTGGATTGGTTCAAAATTACAAGGCTACGGAGTTGAACATTAATAGTCGTAAACCCATGAAATTGGGTCGGCTGTTCAACGATGGTTATAAAACAAAATAAAAACATCGGCCAAAACTTTATAAAATTGAAATGAAACCAATATAAGCAAAATTAATAAACCCAATAAAATGCATTTTGAATCGAAACAAAAATTGATGGAGTAAGCTCAGAAAGAAAAGGAAAAAAAAAAAAAACAACTCACTTCTTCATTAAGCTTGAATATCCTCAGATTTAGGTGCACAGAATTCTCTAATGGCAATTAGATACTGTCTAAATTTATCATGAATAGAATCTAAGTACCACATAAATTCGGCGAAATACGAATCGAAAAAGGCGTCTGTGGTACTGGACTGGCGGTGACATTTTTTTCCAAAGTCCCTTGTTATGATTACCCGCATACCTTCGATCATATTGACCAGAAGCAAAAGTAACCTTACCAGCCGGTATCCAAAGTAGAACTAACGGACCTCTGATGTTACATATACCATTAAACATTTAAAGCTAACGCTAAAATCTAAACCAATCCGAATCACGATTGGGTTTCAACATCGCCCAGCTTGATGATCAATCACAACTTGGCGAGAATCAAGGGGCACCCTCAAATAAAGTCTACCCTCGTTTTGTTTGAAAGTGTATTTTAAATGAGTTTTAGAAAGAAGAAAAAAACTCGCCAAGCTATTTGCTTTTGTGAGGCATAATTAAAGAGCACCTCTTAGAAAAAAAAGAGAGCCTCAGCACGGGTTACCAGAAACAAGAAATTTGATCCCATCGTAGTCGAAACGTAGTGCATCTTTCGTATTTTACACCACTACGCAGCTTAGTAGCCCGAACGTAGTGACATCTATCTTATTTTCCTCCACTGCACAGTTTATATTCGTAACGTCGGACTACAAAATTGATTTGTGCTGAGACCTTCTCTCTGGATGTATTGAATTAAATCGCTTAATTTTAAGTGCAAGCGTTACCATAGCCGTACTGATAAGGCTATTTGATTTATAGTTGTGATTTTTTTTAGAAATGGTATTTGCAGAGCTGTGTAGTCTCAGGGGATAGAGCACTTGCCTCCGAAAGAAGTGACCCGGGTTTGAATCCCAACGATAGCCGGTCAGTACGAATCACGTCCCTGGCTCGCACCGATCACTGTGCTGACGCAAAACATCCTAAATGGTAGACGAATCATGGGTTAGATTCCCCTTGACGTCAGATTAACCATGGGATGTTTTTGTGGTTTTCCTCTCCGGAAAATGCGGGTTAGTTCCACCAAAGAGTCCTCCGCGAAGGCAAATTTCTCCCATTACTTGATTCAGAAGTTTCCTTGTCTTCTGGATTGGGTTCAAAATTACAAGGCTACGGAGTCGAAGGTTGGTAATCGTAAACTCAAAATTGGGTCGGCTGATCAACAACGGAGATAAATGGTACTTGCAACTCGAGAAGAAGTGAAGTGATTATGCCGAACTTTGTGATTTAAATCAGATTTAATTGGATACCTGTGATACCTGTACGCGACGTCACGTATGTGTGTCGAACCCGATTGGCTACAGAATTGGCAAGTGCAAGGATTTATCTACGATGGCGTCACTTGCAGGTGTCCAACTGAGACGTTCTGGTTTAGAAACCAGTTTAATTCATTAAATTTTTTTATTTTTGTCTAGTTTGTTTTGTTTAGTTTTTGTTTAGTATTTATTTATTCTTTTGTTTAGTGTTTTAACATTTTTGTAGCTACACATCGTATTTTTTAGGATCAAAATTATCTTGTTTCATTTTCAACATTTTATTAAATCCAGTTTTTTTAATTAATTCAAAAACAATTTTTTTTTCTTTCTAAACGAGTCTTTAAAAATTTTCAGCATTTTATACGCAAAACATGTTACCCTTCAAATGCATTTGGACAAATAAAGTCCATTTTATTTCAATACAATTATCGAAAACCACCTAATTGTATTGTGGCTCAATCGAAAACACAGGGTGATAAAAATTAAACTGACAGTACTCAGAAGCTCGTTGCTCCAGCTCTACTGAATGGGTCTGAATGAAACTTCAAATACATGTTACTTGAATCATTGAGTCATGGTTTCCGTCGAAAAAAAAATATTGTAGTTAGAAATCTTACCAACAGGGGCGCTGCACTGATAAAATCTTGTGCAAAAAATAAATAGCGCATATAAATTCTTTATAAAAGTGGTGCGTATTGTTTGAACAAATCAAATATCCTCATATTTTTGCAAAAAAGATAATGTTATTCTTTTATAATCAAACTGTTATATTTTTAGTTTCTTTGTTACAGTGCCATCTGTTGGCGACTCTTCGAACTATTTTTTTCTACGAAAACTTCGATTCAATGATCGACATAACATGTATTTGAAGTTTCCTCCAGATTCGTTCAACAGAACGGGATTTAAGGGCTTCAGTACAATTAGTTTAATATTAACCACTCTGTATTTTTCATTAAAATAATTTTTACATTTTTGTCAAAGCAAAACAATTTTAAAACAATATTGAACATAGATTTTTTTTTAAGAAATGCCACAAGCGTTTTATGAAAAGTTATTCACGCTCAACAACTTAGACAAATATCATTTTTCATTTCTCACGTAAAAATTCTTATAATTGCCGTTCGACCAATTTTTAATAAAGAATATGAAAAGTTTTTTTTTCCATAAAAAATTCCTAGCTACAAAAAGTTGAACATGAGTGGGTCCTAGTCGAGAATTTTCAGTGAGAATTGCCGCAAACAGCGGGGATAATTTCATATAATTTTTTTTTCTTCAACCAAAAATTATTGATGATTTCAAAAATCAATTAAAGATAAAAAAAAAAAGAAGAGTGAGTTGGAAATAGATCGATTTGTTGCATTCTGCTTATTAAAACACCTACTTCATTTTTGAATAAATTTAAGTTCAGTAACAAAATTCATCAACACACAACGTTGCTAAATGAGGAAACTATGAAACGATGAAAGTACATAAATGGACGTAGTATAGTTTGAATTCTATAAACTAGAACCTTCCTTAGTGTCTAGACACCAAATGATAGTGAATAATGATTTGGCGTTAAGACAATCGTGTGGTGTTTAGACACTGAGGAAGGTTCTTGTTTATAGAACAGAAACTATGTCCTTTTATTTGTGTTTTACTTTTTGTATTTTGCTTTAGTCTACATAGCAAAAAATATGCCCTACCCTTTGTTGGATATGAAACAGTGTTTGCAAAATAAACACCATCAGTAGACCAATGTGGTGCAATTCGAGGAATTAATTAATAGAGGCAATTATTTTAGCTGGAAGAGCCAGTCGCATATAGCTGAAGGTATTGTTTTACAGTTTCTTGTGTAAAAAACGCCATCTGTTGACAAACTATGTAACTAACTCTGAAATTTGGAAATCTGAAAATCTCATTTTTATCACTTACAATTTCTTTTTAACCACTTTTTTTTCTCCAAATAATTTGGTGTAAGATGTGTAGTAATCAAATGCTGGATATTTCTCAGAATATGAATGAAAACATGGAAAATCTCGTGAAAGAATGTATGTATTGGAAGCAGCAACTAAATGCATTGGAAGATAGTAACAGAATCCTTAAGAATGAAAAACAATCTTTGCTACGTGAATATGAGGAGCTGCTAGAGAAAACTAGATACGATGATAATATTGTTCTGAAATTAAAGGTAAAAATATTTTTCTTTCCCTTCATTTTATTTTATGAACATCTATGAACAGGAAAAATAAGGTTGCCGACTTCACCTTTGTATCATTGTAACTTTGAACTCCTCAGAAGACAGGGGATCGCCAATTTCAAATCAAAATCGTTTTTTCGTTTGGGATAAAGAAAATCACAAGTTTTGTTTACAGTTTGTCCGACGATTGTGAAATTTAAGTCGCTGTGATCTTTATCTGTTATGATACATCTACCGGAGCGTTTATTGCTATAAAAATGATTTTATTTTACCAAAAATGTCATCATATAGATACGACTTGTAGAAACAAATACAATGCCCACAAGTTTGACTGGTTAACTGGCTAATTATATATAATATGGTCAGTGATTACATGGTCAGCCTCAACAATTTAGCATTCCTATCAAATTGGCATAGTTTTTAAAGTTTGAAAGTTTTGGTCAAAAATAAAAAAAATAAAATAAGTTTTTATTAATCTTTTTAGATAAGTTTATTACTACATTCTTAATTCTAAATAGAGCTTTGAAGCAGAAATTAGGCGTTAAAATTTTTTTTAGATCATTCAGCTTCCAAGCATTTTTAAGTAATTCTCAAATTTTGTAAACTTTTAGGAGCCCAAAGAATACAGTAATAATGTAACTTCTCAAATATTAAAAAATTAAATAACTAACACTTTTTGTTTCATCAGAAATGCTCTGGGTTCGAATCCCGAGTGAAGCACGAATGTTCTTTCATTCTCTGTACTATCTAAACTTACAGTGGGAGCAACTGGCCCATCTAATATGGTGCACCTGAAAGAATGGTCAACAAATCTGCCCTTCAGATGCCTGTATGACGAAAGGTCATTCTCCAGGTGGGCATTGAAAAAAAAAACGCTTTCTGCTTATTTAAAAATCTAAGGGTTTTCTTCTAGCTGAAATTTGGCACCAACAAAAGAGCTTTCGGAAAATAGCCTTCTTAATTAAGTATAAATTTAATTGAGAAAAAGTTGTTTTATTTATCTTTTAAAAAACTTTCTCCTCTTTGTATTGATAGAAAATTTAAAATATATTCACTTTTTAGAACTCGGAAAAGGAATTACAGAAAGAGGAAGTGGAAGGTTTGCAACTTAACAGAAAAATTCGGACGGCGGATTCAGTTAAAAACCTTCTCTCGAATGACAAAAGCGCTTTGGAAGCGAAAAGAAACGTTCTCATAAGAACTCTGGAGACTCATAACAAAAAATTGGAACAAATCAATGTGAGGCTATTTTAAAATATAAAAATGCAGCGTTTTACAATACACAAGACCCGTGCTAAGAATTCGCCACCTCGCCAAATGCGATAAAATCGTAAATTCGGCGAATAAAATTATGTTTTGGCGAAAGTATTGGAGAATGATTTTTTTTCATTGGAAAGGAAAATATATATTTAACTCGATCCTCAAAATTATGCCAAAATGAATTTTTCTAAACAAATCAGTATTTTTTAGTCGATTACAGTAATTTTTCGGTAGATGCGTCGCATAATCATTTAGAATTTGGTCCAAATAATATAAGCCCTGAAACAAACTACCGTAAAATAGCTTTCTATGGGGAAAAAAAAATTATGATAAAAAATTGTTAAGATTTGCATTTGGCGAAGACTTTCGAAAATTGGCGAAGACTTTCGAAAATTGGCGAATACTTTTGATATTTGGCTAATTTACTGGCTAGTGATTTGAAATTCTTAGCGCGGGCCCTGAATACAGTGAGATTTTCAAATAGTTAAAAATAATTATTAGTTTTTCCGATAGTTGATCATGTTAAGATTATTTTACTGGAATGGTGAATTGATTTTCGCAAAAATGTAAAAGTTATAGCATAATGTGCCGAGCGTGGGATGCTCTGGGACATGTATGATCACATGAACTCGTGTACTCAGTTGAATAACGGATTTGCTCACACATATCAAAATGCAAGTATATACATCTATTTTATCGTTTTAGAAAAATACTATCATTTTAACTATCCAATTGAAAGAATTTACTTAAATTACGTAAGAAACAGAACTAATGGTACTTCCAACTTAAAGAGTTGAAATTGCAACTCATTTAGTTACAAATGAACGTTGCAAAGGGTTACTGACAGTATTGGAACAATTAGAAATAAATTTAGGCCCACAGCAGTCAAAGCAATATGCTCAAAATGAAGATCACTGCAGAATTTCCGCTGCTACTTTAAAAACATATGAGGCGTCACATAGGGGTAGATCGACAAGAAAAAGGGCTAGACTAGCACTTGAGACAACTGAAAATGATAAAGAAGACGTATTTTATGGACCTGGTATTGATGTAGTTTGTAACAAAATTTTATATATTCATTTGGATTATTGAAAACAAAACTTAAAAACATCATTTACTCGGAACTTAGTTTCTCTTTCTTATAATTAATTCGTAAATTCTTGTAATTCTTATAATTAATTCGTAAATTCTTATAATTCTTATAATTAATTCGTAAATTCTTATAATTCTTATAATTAATTCGTAAATTCTTATAATTCTTATAATTAATTCGTAAATTCTTATAATTCTTATAATTAATTCGTAAATTCTTATAATTCTTATAATTAATTCGTAAATTCTTATAATTAATTCTTATAATTAATTCTCGAATTATAATTAATTCGTAAGTTTAAGCTTAAATATTATCATTTTACTTTCTGATGACCTTTCTTAATTTGCAAATCCAATTTTTCTTCTTCCTTGTAGCATGACCATGAATTACTTCAAAAGAAAATTGAGAAACAATATGAAATAGCGGAAAATAATGGAAAAAATCGCGAAAAAAATTTACAACATGTGGAGCATGCAATAACAAGGCTTGAAAATTTTTTAAAGATCTTTAATGATAATTATTCTTATCGAGATGAAATCGTCGAAAGTATTCAAACAATTAAATCCAATGGTTTAAAGGTATAACCTTTTTTCGTTCTATTTTAATAATTAAGAATAAATTATTTTGTGAGTTTTAATTGGAAACTACAAATAAACTACAGGAATCATTATTAAATGCATAATATCGTTTACTCGAATGAATACCGTTTATATAAATGAATGGTAAAACCGAATATCGTATAAATTAACGAATACTAAATCTTAATACCATTAAAATGATGAATAAGAAATCTTTATACAGTTTAAATGAATGAACTAAATTTGGAATGAATGAATGCTAAATTATAATAAAAATGAATTATTCATATTAAAATTATAAAACGTATTAAAATTTTTCTCATAATTAGTATTATTATAATTTCTCAATTATTTACTCAGTCAGTAAAAATCGAAAGATATACACCGAAGAGCCATTACATTATGACCATCCTGCTAATAACATGTAGGACCACCTTTAGCCCTCAAAACTGCTAGCACCCGTCGTGGCATTGATTCCACAAGGTGCTGATAGGTAGTCTGAGGTATCTGGTACCAAGCGCTCATCAACAGGTCCTGCAATTCCCTCACATTGCGAGGTGGTAGCGTGGCAGCACGAATTTGGTTTTCCAAGTAGGACCACAAATGCTCTATTAGATTAAGGTCAGGTGAATTTGGGGGTCAAGACATGACTTGAAAGTCACTGGAATGTTCCTCGAACAAATCCATGACGATTCGACCCTTATGACATGGTGCATTATCCTGTTGGTAAACACCATCCCCCGCAGGAAAAACTGTTGCCATTAATGGGTGAACCTGGTCTGCAACTATGTTCAAGTAGCTTACAGACGTCAGGGATTGTTCTATGAGGATTATGAGTCCTAATGTGCCCCTTGAAAACATTGTTCCTGGGCGAGAAACCATGATAACCTGGGCGAGCCCATTGTTATAGATGGAGGGTGGTCATAATGTAATGGCTCTTCGGTGTATCTATATATATTTCTATTAATATTTTTTTTAGTCCACATTAATGGAGTCTTCAGATGTTTCAGAAAACTCGAAAATCTCAGTATCAGAATCAGAAACATACGTGTAAAGTATATTCTTAAATTTTATTATGTTTGTCAGAAGCATTTTAGGGCTATATACAGGGGAATTAATTTGAAAATATTTGGTATATAATAAGATTTTTGATTTTTTTTTCTCATTCTTTAAAATATTGAATGATATAAGTTGTTGAAATATAATTATGATAAAAAACATAGATTAGCTAGTTATTTAAAACTAGCGTCTAATTTCAGAAAATTTCGAGTGTAGCGATTAACTTAAAACAAAAATTATAAACGCATTTAAAAGCGTCCTATGTGCAACGAAAATTAAAGCGATAATGCACATGCTATAACATTTTTATCCTATTGCAGAGAAATCAGCTTTAACACATATTAGGCCGCTAGCCGAAAACTCATCATTTCATTGTCAATCACCAGTAGCCTAGAAAAGTCCAAAGAATATGTGTCATTTGTATATTTCAGTAGATAACACTAGGGAACAAATTTTTGATGCATTTTCACAAATACTTGGTCTTCAAATGATCTTGGGATTTAAAATCTGAAATAAGTTTTACTGCTAAATTTATAGGTTTTTCTTATGGCATTTTTAGACAATTTTTTGACAAAATGTACAAGTTCAAAAACGCTATGCGTAACAGGGGTCACATAAATGCTGCGACAAACTTCTAGGGAAGTTAGGACACATCATTAAAATTAAACTTTTAAAAGGAAACCAAACCCGGAAATGTCACCATATGTAGCTGGGAATTGGCTTCTCTATTATTACCTGTTCAAAAGCAAACGAAAAGATAGTTTATAATAGTGATGAAGGGACTTTTCTAGGCATAGGTCCCTGTGCAATTTGAATCCTGATGATGTGCCATAGCTCGTCTAGAAGTTTGTCGTAACATTCACTTATACGACACTCTGTTATACACTATCTGGCCATTAATGACCGGACACCCCCCATTTCGGATACATGAGGTGATAGTATCAAGTCAGTAGGGCGTAGGGCCGCCACGCGTCCGAATCACAGCTTTAACCATTCTAGGAAGGCTATCCACTAGGTGTTGGTATACTGCTGCAGGTATTGCCCGCCGTTCCTCCTGTAACATGGCGAAGAGTTGAGTGGTGGTTTTGGGGCATTATGGACTGGCCCTCAACCGGCGCACCAACTCATCCCAAAGATGCTCAATTGGATTGATGTCGGGACTTTGGGATGGCCAGTCAAGCTCTTGCACCCCCATTTCATCAAGCCAGTTCGTGATGGCATGTGCTTTATGAATGGCAGCGTTATCGTGTTGAAACACAAACGGGCCATTACCGAACTGTTGCCACAGGGTGGGAAGCGCCGAATTGTCCAGGATGTCTCTATACCCCTCTGCGTTCAGGGTTCCACGCACTAACACCAAGGCTCCAAGGCCAAACCATGAGAAACAGGACCACACCATAATTCCTCCACCGCCGAACTTCACAGTGGGGACAATGCACTCCGGTAGGTACCGTTTTCTGGGCATTCGCCAGGTCCACACTCATCCATCAGAGTGCCACAACATGTAGCGTGACTCATCACTCCACATAACGCTTTTCCATTGCTCTACTGTTCACTGGCGACGTGCTCTGCACCACTGAAATTGGTGGCGGGCGTTTGATGGAGAGATGTTTGGCTTATGTGCTGCTGCTCGTCCATGGAATCCTCGTGCAATCAGCTCCCGACGAATGGTACGTGCACTGGCAACACTGCCAGATGCAGCCCGGAAGTTGGTAGCGACAGTGTCCAACGACATTTGTCGGTTTGCCTTCACTACACGTCGAAGAGATCGTAGATCCCTGTCGGACATTATTTTAGGCTTGCCGGGTCGGGACTGCGGTTTTATCACTCCCTCTCGTTCCCATTTCAACACAACGTCACCAACTGTTGGCCGTGGTATCTGAAACTTGTCGGAGATAGCACGTATGGAATGACCAAATCGGTGGGCGCCCATGATCATACCCCTTTCCGCCTCATTCAGCTCTCGCCGTCCACTCATTTTCACTGTTAACACTCATATGGCCGTCGCCTGCTTGCGAATGGTCTTTCCCCCACCACAGGTTCCGTATTTATTCCGCCAGGACGAGTCCACTTGCCGTTCAAGGGGTGTCCGGTCATTAATGGCTAGATAGAGTATATAGTGTTTTTAAACTTGAACATTACGACAAAAGATTAGTCTAAAAATTTCCTTTAAGAATATCTGTAGTTTTTGAGAGAGAAACCGATTGCAGATTTGAAATCAGCGATATGAAAGAATTCGAAATCTGTTTTAAAAAAATCTCACGCTGCAGAAGAAAAAAAAAATGTCGGTACTTCGTCAATAACGATGCAAATATTATCCCATAATGTTAATATAAATACTTTAACTTTGAGTGATATTTTAGATTCTGTTTTAAATGTGAATTATTATGATTATATTTTATCTATATATATATATTTCTCTTACACGGCGACAAAAAAAAGCCTCATTACAACTCTCCGAATGGCAACGCTATAAAATCGACCAATGATTGCCGCTAAAAATGTCACATGCCAAATCTAGCTGAGATGGCTCAACATATTGCGCTTTTAAAAACGGAAACTGAAATAACCAGAGAGAGCATAAGCTAGGCAGAAGCGAGTAGTCTTTGTCGATAGATCTCTATTTTAGTATTTTGTCGAAAGCGCTTTTTTTCACGAATTTATATATTACGAATTTATTTGACGATTTTTGATTTATATCAAGAATTTATTTGTTTTGCTAGAATTTATTTGTTTATGCAGGTTTTTCCATTGCAATTCACTTATTTCAATTTTTAATAAACTTAATTATAGCTAAAATTTTAACCTTTTTAAAGAGATATCAGTTTTAGAAATTTTATCTTAAGATTTTATACTATAGCACATTTCTAATAGGTTTAACGAATTACATGTCATTTATTTGAATTCAAATTTATTTTAATGACTTGGTATTTACTAAAAAGAAGTAATTTTTTTTTGAGAAAAAGTTGTTATATGGATTTGAATGATTGTTTTGAATTCCTAGAATTTTGTGGATTTGCAATGTACCTATGTTAGAAGCGAGCTTGGTTTGCGAAGCAAATCATGTAAGATTGCGTAGCAATTTTCGGGGGTTGGCGAGCGTTAGCGAGCAGGGGGTGCAGCCCACTAGTTACTTAAATTATTTTAAAAAATTTCCACGTTAGAAACAGGCAGCTTTACATATTTTATTTAATTTAGATACTAAGTTATGTATGAAGATTTTGATCAACTTCATGTGTTTTTAATACTTTCTCATCAAAGTTTGAGTTATTAATACAACTGTTTTCTCTGTAGCACAGTCAGAAAAAAATTATTTAACTGCAATAAAAAATTTCTCTGATTTTAGCAAAAATCCTCTTTATTTGTACAAATGGAATTTTTATTGTAGCTCACAGTCAGAGAAATTATTTGATAAGATTATTTTCATTATATCTTGTTCAGAGTAATTATTTGATAAAATTATTTTCATTGTATCTCGTTCAGAGTAATTATTTGATAAAATTATTTTCGTTGTTTCTCGTTCAGAGTAATTATTTGATGAAACTATTTTCATTGTACCTCGTTTAGAGTAATTATTTGATAAAACTATTTTCATTGTATCTCGTTCAGAGTAATTATTTGATAAAATTATTTTCGCTGTTTCTCGTTCAGAGTAATTATTTGATAAAACTATTTTCATTGTATCTCATTTAGAGTAATTATTTAACAAAATTATTTTCATTGTATCTCGTTCAGAGTACGTAATATTCACTCCAAATTCAATCAAAGTGCTAAATGGTAATTATTTTCAAAACAGCTCAGTCAAAGAAACAAGTGAAGATCACTTTAGTTCAGCTGGTGAAGATTTTAGTGAAACAGATAATCCAACCACTTCTGTCATGTCTGATGCTTTGACGGACAAAAGAATTGAAGACATTGATCAATATCAGAAAGGGCAGAGTAATTCTGAAATAAACGAGCGTGCATTGCAAATTGCAAAAGAGGAAAATAGATTTCTATTAGAGACTTATTCGTGGCTAAATGGCAAGTAAGTTAACATTCACCACGAAATCTTGGTTTGCACGGATAAATAAATTTTTACCGTATGGATTTTTATTATTCACAATATATATATTTTAATACAAAACAAATAAACCTTGTAAATTTTCTTAAAAATTAATAATTTAACGTTCTAATTAGTTTTAGTAAATGAAAATGACGCTTATAAACTAATAAATATGTTATTTAACAATTTATTTGATTAAATTGAATATTAAGTTATATTAGTTAATGAGTGAGTTAATGAACACGACTAAATAGAACGAGGAAAGAAAGGGAGCAAACCAGTGTATCAATGAACGAGTGAATAAGCAATCAGACAAATCACTGAATCATTTAATATTTTGCGATTAGGTTAATTATGACCCCATAATAGTTAATGCGTGAATTATTTTATGAGCGTCAATTCAATATTTTTTGATTGAATTTTATATTAACTGTGCGTGTTATATTAGTTAATGAGTGAGCTAATAAACACGTTTAAATAGAACTAGGAAGAAAAGGAAGCGAATCAGAGAATCAATGAACGTGCGCACCAGCAAATAGACAAACAACTGAATCATTTAATATTTTTCGATTAGGTAAATTATTAAGCGATAAAAGTTAATAAGTTACTTTAAAAACGAGTATCAATAAATTTTTTTTTCGATTACATCAAACATTAAGCTATATTAGTTAATGAGCGAATTAATAGAACGAATAAATAGAGCAATGCAAGACATTAAGAGAATTGGTGAATCAATGAACGTAAGAATCAGAAACTAGACTAACCACTGAATAGATGAATTAGTATATATGAAAAAAAGAAAAAAAAATTATGAATTTCAATTTGCATCGTAGTTATCACATCATCGAATTTTGTATCAGTGAAGTTGTAAAATAACGTGTAATGAGCATAAATACAGAAGTCCGAGAGTCTTGTTTTTTTATTTGCTTATTATACATTGCTTTAATGATATTTCATAATTACGTTAATTTACTTCTACAATTACTTCTATAATAAGGCAGTTGTAAAATAAAAAAAATCCAACACTTAACAAGCAAGTTCGAGAAACTTGTTTATTTGTGTTTATGGCGGGTTGTTTCTGTACTATTTTACAATTATTTTGTTCCACTTCTACAAACACTGTAACAATGTAGTATTATACGTTGCATCTATTTATGTTATTTTACAACTACGTTGGTCTATTTATACAAATACAGCAATAAAGTTGCTGTGAGCAGCCTATAATACTCTCAAACAAGTTACCCGATACTTGTATACTGGTGCTAAAGTTGTTTTACAATATTTCATATCACTTTAAAGAGAAATTTTTTGAATGCTCTTCCTTAACTATTATGTAGACCAGTGGTTTCCAACTGGCAGCCCGGAGGGCGGCCAGCGAAGCCTGTTTTTGTGGCCCGCGAAATAAAATACATTAATTGTAATTTTTTTGCGGACAATTTTCGTAAAAAATCTATATGGGTTTAAAATATTTTTCTCGTTAATAAAAACCTAATTTCTTCGTTTCTGTGAAATTTATCATACCAACGGTGCAAAAAAAAATTATTTCTCAGGTTTTGCATCCAAGAAAATATTTATTCAAATACAAAAATAATCGTGTATGTTGCTCTTTTTTATTTCATTTTTTTTGTATTTTGTGAATATAATTTAGCATGTGTGTATCAGAAATTTTCTCGTGGAAATCCTCCGATTTAACTTTTTGAAACCACTCATTTTGGATGGAAATATTTACACATACATTTGTAAATTTTAAATGTAAATACGTATTTATTCTCTGGCGGTTGCAGCAGACAAATCCAATTTTGTCATTGAACATTTTGTGTGCTACTATGTAAGTTTTAATGCCAACATTTTTAACGTTTTATGTCTTAACAATCAGATATCTGCTGCACATTAATTGTTTAATACATGGATGCACATTAGAGTTATTGTAGCCCGAATTTTTTAATATGCAATAAAATATTTTTAAAAATCTACTTCTTATTTTAATTTGTAATTCAATACTTTTGTTTTGTACAACTTGGAAAAAATCTGACAGTAATATTTAACGTTCCTTCAAACATAAAAGAGTCCTACATAAAATATTGATAAAGTTGCGGCCCACCATTTGATTTGTGTTTTTAATTGTGGCCCCCGGCTTCATGTAAGTTGGAAACCCCTGATGTAGACGCTATATTTTTTTCTTGTCTAGGTTAGGAGAATGGAGTAACAAACAACTTCAGTTAAGAAATCAATGCAGTGCCGTGCAGAGCACTAATAAAAAATTGGTTACTAAATCTTTGGAATTGGAAAAGTTAGTTCACGCTACCAAGAGGAATTTCAAACTACCCCAACGAAATCCAGAGCTGGAATTGGGAACGAGGTAAAGTTCATCACGATCTTAAAAGTTCCGATTAGTTGATGAAATAATTAGAGGAAGTTAAAACCTCTGTATGTCAATTCTTTGTTTTGAATTAACTTTGCAGAATTCTAAATATTTCCTGACGGAGAATCAATAGAGAATAACAAATGCCAGCTCCACTTGCTAATTGGCACAGTCTCCATAGCAACCAAAATTATTGAATATTTTTTCTTTTTGTAACATACAAAGCTTAAACAAATATTTTTTATCTAAATTTTCTAAATCTAGGGTGTTAACTTCAGTTATTTATGTTGGGCATAAATTAAATTTTTTAGAACAGTTTACAGATTTCCCATAACCTGTGTTCGATTACTCGGACACCAGCCTCAAAGTTTAGACACTTATTATGTAAAAGCAGAATCAGTAATCATCGGTTTGAGAACAGATTTTGTTTTTGCTTTACTTAAGTCTTCTTTTTCAGCAAATTCCATACTTGTTCAATTTTTGTAAAGGTGTTAATGATCTTGAAGGCTGTTTAACATTTCAGTTTCTTGCTACTTTATGGTCAATTCTAAGGTTATGCATATGTTGATTTTGCTAGGTACTACTCATTAGTACAGAAATATATACTTTTGTTATTGTTACTATTAAATTACAGAAATATAAACCTGGCACAAGTAGATTTTGGAGGTCAGAGTCTAAGAAAATATCGTTATTTTTAAGATTTTTGAAATACTTTTGACCTTCGAGGCAAAGGTTCACTGAAAGTATAGTTCGTTCACCAGGAGTTGGCACTTGGCCCCACCTTCTCAGACGAAGAGTTCATTTCAGCGCGGGAGTAAGAAGATAAAAATCTTCGCACTTGAAATTGAGACAACTCTTATTGTGCGCCAAACACAAACAGTGACTTCTTTTTCAGTCACTTACTTCGCTTTATCATCTGCTATTGTACCTTTCATTTCTCTTAAATATATTTAAAATTGAAAAAAAAAAACTACTGGTTTCCCTGCGAAATGTCTCAACGAGGACAAACTATTCACTCAAAAGAGAGAAATATCATAAAAAATGGCGCAGAATATCATCAAAGTTATGAAATATTTAATGTTAAAAAAAGCAGATAAATTTGCGAAATAAATATTTTTGCCATACGATCGCCAAATAGCAACCTTGTTCAGATTGCTCACAGCCTTCTCCCAAAAATAGCGAAATAGTATCGTCGCATACCACGTGATGAAGGCGCCCCCAAGTACCAACTCCTGGTGAACGAACTATATTTGTCTTCATAGTTAGTGAAGTAGTAAAACATGAAATAATGATCAGTATTCTTTTCACGGAAAGTATTGCCTCATATAAATAGACGCGATTTTCTTAAAATTCCAGAGGATTCTTTAGCTTTGATCCCGAAAACTTTGAGGAAAAAAAATTTCTTTTCATAAAAATAAAACGTGTCTAATAGTTTAACATGAAGAACATAACCTGAAAATGTCAAGTATCAGACTCTGCCCTTAACTGACTATCTCTTTGTTTTCCTCTATTCGACTGAAACTCAACTTCAGTTAATTATTAAACATTTGGTTAACCTTTGAATCTTTTACAGGATTCAAGAAGAGAGAAATAAAAATGAAGCACTAAGTGATTTATTGACTGAATGTTTTTCATTCAAAGATGAGAATAATAAAATGAATGCTTTATTCAGAGAAAATATTTTGCAAATATATAAATCACATTTGAGTAAACCAAACACGACAACTGAACCTAAAAGAGCAGAAGAGACGAAAATAATACAGCCTGAATAAACTTTTTGTTTTCTGAATAAATCTGAGTAAACTAAAGTACGAATAAATTTGATCCCACGCTTTTAATTTCTAATATAAACTTTGTCTTTAATTTTATGTTTTGGATCACAATAAAGGGTATCTATTATATCAACATTATGAAAATAAAACTTATTCCATTGTATTAACGTTGAAAAAATTGTAAAAATAAACTACTCTCTTTAAAAGAAATTAGATATGAACTTTAAAATCATCAAGGCATACAATTAACATGTCTTTTTATTTCTATAAAATAGGTGTTTCATCGTTTTCGCGTTTAGATGCAACTTTTGTCCATTTTTTAGTAAATATTCTCTTACGGGCCAGAATTGAAAACAAATGCATAAATGCACATTTTAGTGAATTTGTGTAAGTTAGCCTTTTTATTCATTGCTCGTTTTGGGGCATCATAAAATACAGATTGTGCCTGGCATTCACTTTTTGTTCCCACGTTTTCAATTGCTGAAACCCATAAATCGCTAGTCGACCGGCACTTTATACAAAAGAGAAGCACTCTATCGTAGTCCTCCACTGACTGCTACAAAATGCACATGGAACTTTCTTCCACTCAAATACTGATAAACTGAGCCGTGATGGCTCAGGGGATAGAGCGTTCCCCTTCCAATGAGGTGAACCGGGGTTCGATCCTGTTCGATACGAATTCTGCATCCGGCTTGCACCGACCTCAGTGCTGACGTGAAATATCCTCAGCGGTAGACGGATCATGGGTTAGAGTCCCTTTGCCATCAGGCTAACCGTGGGAGGTTCTCAGGGTCTTCCTCTACATGTAACGCAAATGCAGTTTAGTTCCATCACAAAGTCCTCCACAAAGGCAAATTTCTCCCAATACTTGATCCCTGAGTTCCCTTGTCTTCTGGATTGAGTTCAACATTAGTAGTCGTAAACCCGAACATCGGGTCGGGTGTTCAACGACGGTTATAAAAAAACTACTCATAGACTGAGCAGTGGTGTTTCAGGGGACAGAGCGTTCGACTTCCAATGAGGTAAATCGGGTTCTAATCCCAGCGATTGCTGGTCGATGCGGATTCCACACTCGATTCGCATCGACCACAGCGCAGATGTAAAATATCCTCAGTGGTAGACCCAAACTAAGATTTTGCCCAGAAGTACCTCCATTCTTTATATCAAAAATATTTTTTTGGAATATTCCATGAAGTTCTTCCATTTAAAAACACTCTCAAAAATTTAAAATATTAAAAATTTCTTCACAAAAATTCCACGGTTTAGAAATTAGTTTTTGAATAGAATTATTATCTTTATTAAAAACAAAATTATACTTTAACCGAAGTTGAAATCATTAAATAACGCAACATTGTATTTGCTTAAATGTCTATGCCGAAGATGGTAAACCTAAAGGCACATGACTTGTATTTTGGTGTCACGCAACAAGTACATATTAAACAACTTTTCAATTACATCCACTCAAACATTGAAGAAAAAAATAATATCAGTCGAAGTACTGAATAAAAAAAAACTTCCTGGTAAGGACGCGAAAACGGGACTAGTGTCTCTTCTTTTACGGCAATTCATGTTGAAGAGTGGGCTGTTGTAGAGTTTTGGGTCCATGTTGTAGAGTTCCCCCCCCCCCTTTGAATCAAGTGAGTTTGATGAGTTGTAAAGAGTGAACCTAAACTAAAATACTACACAAATCATGGATTACAATCCACTTGACGCCAGGCAAGCCGTGGGTAATTTTCGTGTTTTTCCTCATGCTATAACGTAAATGCAGTTTAGTTCCATAATAAAGACCTCAACGAAGGTTAGTTTGTCTCAATGCTTAAACCAAGATTTCCATGTCTTCTGGGCTAGATTCACAATTACAAGGATATGGAGTTGAACCGGCTGTTCAACGCCAGTTATAAAGTAAAATATAAAATTATGAAAAAATTTGCATATTGTTCATCAAGGCATTCTATATAACCAAGGTAATTATTCTATGTAAGAAACTACCATGCTTCAGATTTAGTGCTAATTAACTAAACATCAAATATAGTTACCCAATGTAATTGTATGACTCGAAATCAAAACAATGGTTCACAATTGTATTTTGAAGTGAAATATAACAAGAGACAATAGTTATAAACCTGAAAGTAATAAGCCGTTTTGTACTGATCGAAAAAGGTACATCATCTAATCTAAAAATCTGTATAGACTAAAATCAATTTGTATGTAAAAATTTCAGGTTTCATTAGTATAAAAAATAAATTATAATTTCAGAAAAAGTTATTTTAGTATATAAAACACCAGTAATTTTTTTTAAAGATACAATATTTGGTAAATAATAAGCATGATAAGAAATTTACCTTTATTTATGATTGAGAAGTTTCCGTATGGCTTTTAATTTCAGAAAATATGTTCAACAACGAAAAATAAATTCTAGTTAAAAAGTAAAAAGGGGATTTTCAAAGGCTTCTCCTTCAGCTTTGGCGATACAGTTTTCTAATAACAAGATAAAAATTTCTATTGTGAAGCCAAGGTTGCCAAATTTTTTTTTTAAATCTTGAAATAATTAAAGTAAGAAATAAATAAAATTTATAATATAAATTATCTTTTACTTTTTTTCCCTTTACACTAGAATGTATTTATATTTACAGTTGGCAGACAATTTTATTAATTCAAGATTGGCAGACGAATTTTTATTTTCTGATTTGCAAACGATTTTTATACTTTTTTTAATCAAAAACTTCATTTTTATGGGATGGCGGATTACGTTCTTGGATTTAAAAAATAACAATCTTTTTAATCCGTAAGAAGGTTTTATAGATTTTGTAAGTGTTACGTCAATCTCTTAGAAATACTTAAAAACTGAAATATAGCAAAATATAAGGCCCAAAAGGGCCTATATTTAGCTAAATATAGCAAAGAAGGATATATGATATATATTTATATGCTCTTTTGTAAATATTTTACTAATAGTTCTTTTTGTCACAATTTCTGAAACTATTGAAGCAGAAATTTTACAAAATTATAAAACTAGTTTCCTCAAAAATAATTGCAAACAAAAGAGAATGTTTATATTACTTTTAGTATTAAATGCAACAATGATAAAGAATTTGAATAATAAGGTATTCACGTTTTTTTTATCATAAATTATGTAACGTTAAAGATAAAATATGAAGTTTTTAACGTAATCGGTCGGAAAGTTTTCAAGAAATGAAAATTCGTATTTAAGAAGATACAGAAAATATTGAAGCGATTTCATTCAATTATTAGATTAGTAATAGTAGTAGTTTATCTACGTCATACTAGAGCTTCATAATGGGCTATTGAAGACGGTCTAGGAAACAAGCTAGGTCTAGAAATCCCTAAAGATGATCCGAAGACATGCCATCACAATTTTGATACTCTGAGGAGAGGATTGCTCCCCCGCTTTGGTAGAACGACCTGCGTGTGAAGTCGAGCACTTAACAGTGAAACAGTTTCACGAGGCGATTCTGCACATCCTCGGTCCCTTTGCAGGCTGATCAAAGTGATGCCACCCACTAAATGCAGCAATGATGCTTGACTTCGAATTGATACTGAGAATCGTGTCTTAATCAACTGTCCACTGTTTAATAGGTTTTCTAATTTATTAAATAATACCTAATAATTGTATTCAATCGTATTTTAATTAAATAATAAACAAATATTCATAAAAAAAAATTTTTTACAAATTTTTTCCAGTTACAGAAATTTTATACTTACGAGCAAAAAGATTTCTTTATTAACTTAATGAGTTTTATAAATGCAAGGAAACAACCAAAAAGTAGAACAGATACAATGAAGATACAATGCTTCAGAGATTAGGGTAACCCTTACCACATTTTGATTGTTGAAAAACTGCATTTTTAGTAAGTGAAAATTAGATTTTTAAATCAAACTTTTTCAGGGTGTATTTTTTTTTTTGCAAAAGTATTTAAGCATTAACCTTTTGACGTAAAAGTTTTTTTAAGCATATTTTTCATAGTTTTTTTAATTATTATTTTGTATTAATTTAGGTTAAAATAAGTGAAAAATATAATCTTCATCCTTTTAATTATTTTTGGTAATGAAATACAGGGTGAAACACCGGTATCTTTTTCTGCGATAAAGGTAAAATCTTTCAAATTTTTTTTCCAAATTTGCAGCTATTTAGATTTAATAGAGAAACATGATTGAAATTTCTTTATTTTACAAAATCAATGAATTGAATGAACTTGTTTTCAAACTATTTTTTTTTATTTGGATTTTATATTTTTGTGCAAATGTAATTCCGATAGCCTACCAAATTTTTTAGGATCTATTAGACTTTTTTATAATTAAAAAATATTAAAATACATTTTTGCTTGCAATTAGAGAGTTAGAAGAAAATATATTTAAAAAAATTGACACCGGTGTCCATGCCACATTAAGAGGTTAATTCGTATCATTTTGAATAACTTTGCCGTGTTTCATTTATATTTTGTCGGTGGATTAAAATGTATAAAAAACATGTAACAATTTTCTCACATTCTTAAATTGCAGAAATATGTAAATAATTCTTCAAAATTAAAATGTTTGAAAATATGCAAATATTAGGGGGACCGGAAAGTAATGTAGTTTCGGTGCATTTGATAATTATTATTAAAATTTTATTTTTTATAAATAGTGTCTTCATTCTCGTTAGCAACAATCTTTCAATGTCAGATCAAAAATGAATAGAAATGGATAAAAAAAAATGAATTGGTTTTTAAGACTAACGAATATTTAATGCACTGAAACGACATTACTTTCCGGTCCCCTAATAGCATCAAACATTAAAATATTTGCAAGTATGTGATAAACAAAATTGAAAAACTACTGTAAAAATAAGAATACATACGCGCATAATAGTTAGCAGATTTTATTCAATTTTAAATGCTCCAAGTAAAGTCGCCAAACATCATGTGTTCAGAAAATTTCGCTAATAAAAATCACAGACTAGATACGACATGAGTCGTGACATCTTCAATTCGAAATTTTTTTTTAAGACATGGTTCTTTCACATGTCTCAATTCAACATCATTGAAATAATAATAAATGTACAAATGCGACAACTGAAAAAAAATAATAACATCTACATGCCAAAGATACTTCATAAATCACCTTTGACAGGACGGGAATTGAAACATGTGAATGACCATTTTATAAATTTACAATCCCACAACCTACAATGTCGTTATGTAGAAATATTAACAAAAGCATAACTGAAGTGATAATTAATTTAAACAAGATTAAACTAAATTATTTGCTAGTTTAAGTTGTTTTTTTTCTCATTCATGTGGTTAGATTGCACATTCTATTAAACTTAGTTATACAAAATTCCTCACAGAGGGAATAGAAACAACAATTTCAATGAGATATCTACAAATGATAAATGACATAATGAATTGTTTTAAATGGCAAAACATTTTTAAATAATAATTATTAAGTATTTTTTAGGGAACAAGCAATTAATTATGGAATAACTCAGCAATTAATATTTATTAAATATACCAGATACTTTTTTTTATTTGTTTAAAATAAAGATTATAAATAAATAATATTAAGCTTGGATTTAAAGTTATATGAAATAGCAAAAGTCATAAATGTCAGAATATTTATATGTTGAGCCCACAACGAATTCTTAACATGTATTTTTAGAATATTTATCAAAAATGCAGTAATAAAAATCATACAAATTAAGAATTACAAATTAATATCGAAGAAGAGGAAAATGCCATCGAAATTTTCCAAATTAATAGCGAGAAAGATGGCATGAAAAGCAAAGAAAATAGTTTGATATCCTGTTGAAACTTGGAGTTGATATCTTTCTAAAGAGGGTCTTTCGAAAATATACCATTTTCGAAAGACTCTCTTTTTGTTTGCAATCAAACAAGTCTGAATGTTTTCAGTCTTACTTTCCTCAGTAATGCTTTGTAAGATTTCGATAGCGTTTTTGTTTGTTCGAAGAGGAAGGTAAGGAATTCTTAAGAGGAAGGTAAGACTGAAAACATGAAACCTGTTTGATTGCCGTAAAAAAACGATTTGAAAGAACTTCAAGTTTCAACAAGCAATCAAACTGATTTTGATTTTTCATACCACCTTCCTCACTAGTGATTAGGCAAATTTTGATAGCATTTTCCTCTGCTTAGATATTAAATTGAATACCTTTTTAACCTCATTTTTGACCAACATTCTAAATACATGTTAAAGGCAGCATGCAAAATTAAATAATCACACTAAAAGTAATATATATATATATATATATATATATATATATATATATATATATATATATATATATATATATATATATATATATATATATATATATATATATATATATATATATATAAATATATAAATATATATATATATATATATATATATATATATATATAAATATATAAATATATATATATATATATATATATATATATATATATATATATATATATATATATATATATATATATATATATATATATATATATATATATATATATATATATATATATATATATATATATATATATATATATATATATATATATATATATATATATATATATATATATATATATATATATATATATATATATATATATATATAAGTAAGGTTTAATTGTTTTGCCATTTAAGAACAACACTAAGGCTTGGAATGAATAAATGAGAGAGTTGTTATTGCTGTCGTATCATGCCATTAATCATAATGTTGGCTAATGCATTTCGTCGTCTCTTCCAGGCTCCAAGGTCTTTCGCGTGGTACCTTAATTGTTTCAGCCACTCAATTGTGTCAGTCTTGCATTCAGCCTGTAATAAATAATCAGCATATAATCAGCATCAAACGCAATAACAATTTTTTTATAAACCTTTCAAATTTTTATGTTTGGTATATTAATATACTACTTTCGATATCTTTATATCAATTTAGTTGTTATATTATATAGTCACATAAGACATTTTTTTCATTAACAAAATTCAGAAGGAAAAAACTGTTATTTATAAATCTAAAGAGAAACATGTTTTTGATACAATGCAGGATGCGCACATGTATTATGTATATATGTAAACATTTATAAATAAATATTGTTTTTTCTCTTAAAATATATTTTTTTAGGAATGAAAATGAAACTAAACCTGAACGGATATACTAAGGAAATTAGATTTTGGGACTTATAATTGGATTATTTTCCAAAAATATTTAAAAATAAAATTCACTCTTTAAATATCAGCTTCAATTTTTTTCGTGCAAATACTTGAAATACAATACAATAAATTGCTTGTTAAGTTAATTTTAGTGATATTATCCAGCGCATTTGGGATATAAATATGTACAGTGCATAGAAAAAAAAGAACATCTTAGCAATTTTTGATCTAAAATGATCGGATTTTCACGTACTAGGACACAATCTTAATAATTCGAGGGCTTAACATTAAATAGGCCAAATAATTAATGCAGACTATATTTTAAGTTACAAAGTCATAGACAAGAATGCATTTTGCCTGAATAAACAGACATTCCTCCCCCCCCCCGACGGATTAAAAAAAGCAAAAAGCTAAATAAACATTAAAAGATCCAAACTTTCGATGACACTCTTGCCTAAATTATTAAGACCATATTTTCCAGTTTACGGCTACACCCAGAGTTTGAAGGTAAAGAATCTAATTCTGTCGAAAAAATTTATACTTATTCAGAGAAAGTACGTTTTTGTATTTGATTTCTTAAAACATCATTTGCAAATTGAATCCTAGCACGTGAAAATCCGATCATTAGATCTAAAGTTATTAAGGTATAATCTTTTATTTGAGAACTACATTTATGGAACACTCATTTCTACCGTAATTTGTCTTTTGATATTTAAAACAGCATCCACTTTTAACCAAATCAACTTAGAAATTTCAACACCGTTGCGTACAATGTAAATTATAATCCCATGTGAGAATCCTGATTCAAATTGCAACTTAAATTATAGAAATTGCATCGATTGCTTTCTTTTGCATACCTTTGCAGTGAAAAGTTTTAAGAGTGCTGAATAAAGCAATACGCTTCATTATATCAATAAATATATTGCTTAAGTAGTCTACATGGAACTGACACTATGATATCCTGACAGTTTAGTAATATATTAGTAAAAGTGAATAGTATTTTTTATAATTAAAACGCAAAAAACGTATAAAATTTAGCGTTATTCGTAGTTAAGTTTTAGTAATTATTAGTGGGCCGGAATTGGTTGGTAGGACGTTAGGCTCTTGTTTGTGAGAACAGGATTTTGAATCCAACCGGCTGAAGAATTCCCGTGTCACTGGTACGCGTTAAATTTGTCGGGGTTACAAAGTTTTCCAAGTTCCCATAACATCTATATTTCTAGGGGAGGTGAATTAGAGATTTATCGTTCTCTGATTCAGGTCAAAATTACGATCTGTGGATGAATTAGAGTATGATTGGGTTCTCCCTGTAAAACGGGCTGTGAAGTGCGTTTGGCTAAAGTCATTCTTGGTCATTTATGGCGTTTCTGAAAAAGCAAGAAACGCACCCTCTGCTTTAAAAATACGAGCAGGCTTACTGGTATTGGCAAGTGGCATAAGTAACAAGAGTGATTGTTAGTAATGAATGCGCAAAGATCAATTTACAATAAAGAATTCTAATTAAATCAATCCATTAAACAGTGCAGTTACGTTTCAACAAACTTAATAAGTACTTTCTCTTAATAATTTGTTGTACAAAAACTGTTTATTTTTATTCAAGAATCTTTTTAAAACATATTTTTTAAACGAGAATTGCTCAAATAGTATTTTAACTAATAAATATCAGAAGTGGAATTTGAACTAGATATAATGCAAAAGTTTAAAAGCATGAAAATTACTTGAAAAATAAATAAATTAATTAATAAAAGCCGAGTACGATATTTTAAAAGGGCAACTTTACAAAATTTCAAGATACATTTGATATCTTTTACATGCTTTAACTAAATTATAAGAAAACTATATATCTAATATTTCATCACTTTATATCAATAATTTCTGATGCTTTGTTAGTGGTTTTGTGTCAGAAAACTATGTATCCTAAACAATTATGGATAATTTGGATACATTGAAATTAAAAAAATGTATTAAGTATCTTATTTTAACGATTTATACATTATTTTACTGCAGTTGTACTCTAAAAAGTAACTGGACAATTTAGAAAGATTAAAATTAAAAGAATTTATTATTAATATTTAAAATGCATTATTTTACTACTCTGCGTTCTTAAACGTAGATGAATATTTTAGAAAGATTAAAAATAAATGAAAGTATAATTAAAGTTTAAAATGCATTGCTTTATTAATCTTTGCATTAGTTGACTATTTAGAAAATTATATCTTTCAAAAAGTAACACGATGGTTTAAAATTATTAAAGTTAAAAGTATATATCATAACAGTTTCAAATGCATTATTTTACTCACAAGTATTAATTCCTTAAAAATAAAACTGAATTGTAAATTAAAATAGCACTGGTTTAAAATCTTTAAACCTTGCAAAAATGTTCAGGAACTTTTCAACCAATTAGAAGAAAATACATGATTAGTTTCAAGTAAAGAAGGCATTTTTACTTTGAGGAAAATGGACTCTTTTGTTGTGTATTCTTGTATTTCAATGATATCTTCATCTTCAAGCTCAGCACTTATCACACAAACACCCAGATGAAGAGGATCCTGTTTAAAATTAAAAGAAAATTAATTTTATTTAATAAAGCGTATGCATGTCATATAAAAAATTTTATGTTACACATACAAAAACATTGTTAAAAAAGCCAATGAAATTTTTTTTCGCGTTGGCAACAAGGAATTGAAAACTGATATATCAAGTGAGTGAGCTGTCATAAACGTTAAAATCAGCTCCCTACAAATCTCTGACCGAAAAGCAATGCAAATTGAGCAATAAGTTAGGCAGAAATGAAAGGTTAAAAGAAAACAAAGCATCAACAAACAGTTCTATATATATACTTTTTAATTATGCTCATTAATTTACACAAATAACATAAAATCGAAAATATTTCGTAATATAAATTTAAATATGTAATGACAGATAAATTAATAACTAACGCAAGAGAGAGAGAGATGAGTTTTATCAACAATGATCAGTCTGATATGAAATTGGAGGACATAGATTGTAATCATGCAAATTTAACTCATGATTATGGTATCATGAGGAAGTGGAATGGGCTCATAAATTTTCTACCAACACCTGTTAAGGTATTTTGTAGAAATCTATATATTTGTTATCAAGATAAAGTCTCTCTCTTTTATAGCTGCACACTCGAAATGCAGAGTTTATATTTTTCAGGACTCCAAAAAATTGTATGTAACTAGTAACCTGATAAAGTTTTATTGGAATCTAAAAATAGGTGATCTTTAACAATTAATAGTAACTGCTTAATATATTAACGACAGAACTCGTTTCTGTTTCTACACCATTACGGGCAGGTGGCTAAACAGTGTTGTACTGTACGCAAGAAGAAAAAAAAGATCACATTGAGTAACTTTTTACCTAATGATCTGATCTTCAAGTTCTCGGATTCAATCCTAATGCTTCAAGAGGTGACCTCAAATATGCCAATTAATTAGTGCAGACAATATTTTAAGATACGAAATCAGTGGATTGAATAAACATTCTTATGCCTTTCAACGGATTCGGATTTTTGACCCCCAAAATATTTATAGCCGCAACCAGAGAAATATCGTCCTCATAGTTTGGTCTGAAGACTAATCCAAAGTTTGGACCCCTTAATTATTCATTTTACTTTTTACGTATTTAGCCATATCTCGAGAACTTTTAAAGCGAATAGAAAATTTCTGCACACAATTACAAATTCGTTTATCCAAAAATAATTTCAAGCAAAAAATAACTTTTAGTAAATATTTATTATTTTTCATTCTTTTATTTAATAATAGTCCAAAAATTATGCTGTTTAAGGTATTCAATTTTTCACAACATTTTAGAGGATGTAATTTTGCAAGCCGGAATATAAAACTTGAAGAATTAAATCTGTCGAATAGTTCTTGAGAAATTGAATTTTAATAAAGTCGTATATTTAAAACTCGATTCATCAGGAACTATGCACTCAAATTCTGTATTTTGCCATAAAAAATTACATTATTTAAAATGATATAAAACATTATATACCTTAGAATTAAGAATATTTTCAATTGTTATTAAAAAACAATAAATATTTACAAAAAGCTATTTTTTTCATGGAATTATCTTTGAGGAAACGTTTTATAATTGTGTGCAAAATTTTTCAATTCGCTTTAATATGTTCTCCAAATAAGGTGAAATTAAGGGATCCAAATTTTGGCCTGTCTTTTTACCACATTATGAGGATCATATTTTCCATATTCCGACTACCCTCCATATTTTGTGGGACAAAAATCCGAATCCATCAAGAAAAAGGTATATTTATTTAGAAAAGTACGTTTTTGTAGCTGATTTCGTAACTTAAAATATCGTCTGCACAAACTATTAGTCAATTGAAGGTTACCCCCTCGAATCATTAAGATTGAGTACTAGAACGTAAAGAGCCAATGATTAGATCAAAAGTTATTCAGGGTGATCGGTTTTTTTTTTACTGTACATTATGACGTGGCTATCAAGAAATGACAAATAATTTGAAAAATCAAATAAAAATGTGCTTTTAGCTTCACGGTAATTTTTTTTAATCACAAAGCATCGAAATTAGCTGTAAAGTTCGTCCGTAGATGACGCTTTTGGCTCAGAAAAACCATTAAATGAAGCTTTCAAACTAACCATAGTTAACAGCAACAAAGTAAGAATAAAATGAACAGAGGATGCAATAATATAGATGAAACTGACAGAAATATAGCAGAAAATATTGTGTATCATTTTACCAGGCCGAAAGCCATCTGTTGGCGAACTTTGTAGCTACTATTGAAATTTGGAATAAACGAAGTTTTGATTTCCTCAGCAAAATGGAGCAGTTCATACATTTCTATCTATTTACCGTACTTGTTTTGAAGAAACAAATACTTTTACATACGTTAGAGCAATTTTTAGCAATCATGGTGGTACAAACGAGGACATTAATAGGATAAAAAATGCACTGACCACTTTCGGAATACTTTTCAAGTCAGGGAAATCCAAATGTTTAAACATGAAATTAAAAATGCAAACATTTAAGGTATCTGTGAAATCGGTTCTACTACACTGCAGTGAAACTAGGAATCCATTGAAGCAGCAGGGAAGCAAAATAGATGCCTTTCAAACAAAGAAAAATAACAAAAATTTACTGACTGAACAAAATAAACAACGTGGAATTGTTCTGTAAACCCAGTATCAAGCCATTAACAATAGATATAACACTGGATTGGCCACATATTAAGAAAACACGCCAAAGAGACCGAGAGAATCGATTGTTCTGGTCACCAGATGAAAAAAGGAAGAGAGGTAAGCCGAAAACAGCATGACTAACTAGAGTGACATATGAGAGAAGCCAATTCAACTGGTTGAGTTGGAATTTTACTAGAGGGATCGCACTAGTCAGAACAGGACGATGGGCCTTTCAGGTTTAAAGTAGGTCCTTTAAATAAAGTACGTCGCACTAGAGCTGCACAATTGGCGATGGTCTGGGAAACATCCCTGTGGATGATCCAAAGACATGCCATCGCAATTTTGATCCTCTGCAGAGGGGATGGTTCCCCTACTTCAGTAGCCGAACGACCGAAGTCGAGGACTTTACGGTAAAACAATTTAACAATGACCGATACCTCGCTCTCTACACAGGCTGATCAAAGTGGTCACCCACCCGCTTACTGACAGCAGCCAGTGATGATTGACTTCGGTATTCTACTGGGAACCATGTCTTTACGATATCAGTACACTGCGGGACTACCTTTCAGGCCTTAAGAGCTTTAAGACAAGGTAGGAGATTGCTTTTAAATGATTTATCTAATTCCCGGTTACTTATGGGAAGCAACAATACTTCCGGTATTAGTAACTATAAAAGTAACTGTAAGATTGATACGAACCCTTGCGAGACTGTATTTGCCATTTTTCTCCTTCATGAGCAGTAGAGTTGCATCTTCAATGCCTGTATTGCGAGGAAACAGTATACCCGTCTCCTGTATTTGGTCTGGCCTGTAATTGCTGTTAGGTTTTCCTTTCGTGGCCAATAAAGCATGGCTTGGTGAAAATTTAATGGCTCTACCTCGACGTGATTTTGTGAAGTCTATTGTCCCACTGAAGGCAAGCTTGCCGGCCATCACGAACCGAATGTCCTCTTTGCTCCATTCGAGAACCTCCATGGCCATCTGAAAGGTATATATCTATTATAGTCTAACATGCATTTTTTGTACAGTTAAAAAAATTATGGTTCGTAATACAGAATGCAGAATAACTGCCATCATGGTACCGTTCTAAATTGAAAGTCATTCTCGTCAATTCTTTTTCACGATTAAAAAGTGTTTCCGAACAGCTAATTTGATTTAATAGCATAGAAATAAACTCATGAAATTAGAAAATAAGCTAAATTTTCACATGATTGAGCTAAGCAAGATTCTTAAACCTCAAATTACTCATTTCTAAAGACTCTAAGCCTAATAAAAACTTAAAAATTATTTAAAATTTGAAGAAAAAAAATTGAAAAATAATAACTATGACAAAAGAAAAGATATTTTAAACAGTCAGTTCTTATAAATAAAATTTTTAAAAAAAACTATACACTCGATTGTTTTAAATTAGGGATAAATCTAACGGAATTTTAAGAGATCATTTATCTTAAGGACCCGGAAAAAGAAAATAGAGAGATTTTGCACAAATTTTGTCGTACGTTAACCATAACAGTGACCTTTTCCAGCCTTTAACAACACTGCGATTTGTTGAAAATTTTGGCTCATGCGCTGTGAAGGACAAATTGGGTTAACGCTAGAGGTTGAGAAAACCGTAACACTATGAAAAATTTCTCTAATACTTAAAGGGCCTCACAAAATCTCGATTTTTAAAAAAATACAATAGGCGTCTAAAGGATACTCAATTTTCTCACTCACCACATTTTCCCCCTCTACGCTATCATTCACGCCAGAACATTTCAGTTGGAATATGCTGGTATGAGGAAAATGTAAGATTTGGCAACAGGGGAAAAGTGGGGAAATCGAGTAACCTTGAGTGAGGTGTTATTCAATTTGAATTTAGACATCTTAATTAAATGAATAAAACAAATTCTCGCAGAAAGATTATTAGCAAATGACACCATAATTTATAGTGAATGAATATTCATCCTGTTTACGAAGGCACTTTTGACAGGCCCTAATTTGTACAATTAAGTCACTGATAGATTCATGTTTTATATGATTTACATGCGAGATATGTATCAATATATTCGGCAGACATACGTTGATCAAATGTAGCTGAATCACTTTTTCGCAAAGCACTTCCCTTTCTCATAAAAAATGGAAAATTGAAAGGAAAAAAAAACATGATTGCGATTAAATGATAGATCTGAGTGGGTAGATAGCGATTAAATGATAGATCTTAATTTGCACAAAATTGTTTGTTTATTAATATGTATAGACGAGGATAATTTTAACGGCCATGAAGGTGTAAATATCATGAAAATGCAGAAAGATTTGTATTAATAGCAAATTAATTATAAAGATCATAGGAATTCTAAGAGATTCAAAGATAAGTAATAAAAAATTGTAAAGAAAAAAAACAGGAATTTGTGTAGAGGACCAAGAAATTTGTAAACGTGATAAAAATACAGGAAAAATGATCGCAGAAAAAAATAATAACTGAATAATTTCATACATTTGGATTTACTTCAAATGACAACAAAAATATAATTTTTGTAAAGGTAAAATTTGTTTAGTTCGATTTTAGTAAAACCGAATGTATATTTTTAATTCTTTTAACAAAACACTTTTTATAGTTCGCCATTTTTACAATGAAATGCTAAATATTGCATTCAATCTGTAAGTAGTTATTTTCAACGCTGTAATCAGTAATTTTTATTTTATGAAATGGATAATACAAAAGTTATTCAACAATTATTTATTAACGAGGAATAATAGAATAGAATGCTCAAATAAAACTTGCATTAAAAAATTTACATTAAAAAATTTACATTAATTTTTAAATACATTGCCAGCTCGGCGAAACAGGTGATGCAATTTGGAAACACCTTCTAACATTTTACTGAGAAGTTCGTTACAGAGTTCTAAAGCTGAGCAATATATAATCGATATTTTTTAAACATCGCGATAATGATATTTTCAAAATCATTTTCACGTTATTACACCTTTAGTGTTTTTCTCATCTTATGATAAATATGGAGTATAACCGACAATGATAAATAGAGCTGTCGTCAGAGCAAAGCAAAGGGCCTCGTATTCCTAGGACTCTATAGGACCCCGAATCCTATGATTCAAAGAGACCTCAAGTACTAATACTCTAGAAAATCCTGAATCCTAAGATTCTAAGCAATCTCAAGTATTAAGACTATAGGAGACTCTGAATCCTAAACTAAGAGATCCCAAATACTAAGACTCCGAGTCTTAGGAATGAATGAATAAATAAATAAATAAGTAAATAAACAAACAAACAGCATTTTTCTCATTTAAAATGGCGTATAAATTAAAATTCTGTAATTAAAACTTATGATTTATTTAAATATTTTTAGATGATTATTTCAGTGAGAGCCCTTGAACACATAATTCCCCTTTTTTCAGGCTACTAATGTAAATTTATATGTAAAATAAAATTAAAATTAAATAAAAAATTTGGAAAAAGAAAAGTTGTTCAATTTTAGGAATGAAATTTGAATAAGGAAAAAAAATCCTAATTCAGTAATGTGGTTAAAAATCTGGAGCTCTAAGTGATATATCCTTGGGGCAACCCGAAAAAATGAATATTCAAAGGGTCTCGCCAAATGTTTTGCCTAAGCCCAGCAAACCCTTGTGACGGTTTCGACAATAATTATCGAATGACGATAATTATCGAGACATAAATAATCTCGAGTACAATCAACACCTCCAAAGAGAGAGAAGGTCTCGGCACGGATCACTTTACAAGTCTGACGTAACGAACATAAAAAAAAGCTGTCAAAGCTGTAAAAAAAAGCTGTCACTTCGCTCTGGCTACGACACTGCGTAGTGAGGGATTAGATGAAAGATGTCATTGAGTTTGGACTACTAAAGGATCAAAATTCTTGTTTATACTAATCCGTGCTGAGGTCTTCTCTCTTTTATGAGGTATTGGTACAATCAGCAAGTATTTTTGATAACGATAATTATCGGATACGATTTTATCATGAGTGCAAATAAACCTGATTTGGGTTTCGAAAATATTTTTGAATATTTTGTAAAATGTTCATTAGTTAAGTGGGATGAATATGGTAAAATATTGGTATTTCCTGAGCGATATCAGAATTATATCACGGTATTATGATTCTGATATTGTCCGGCATAATAACTGAATACACAATGAAAGAAGTATACTGATTATATAATATTGCTTCCTTCATTCTTTCGTTTTGGAATTCATCGGTGAAACAAAAATTATATCTTAAAAACCTAGCGAAATTTCGTAAATTTCAGGTACAAAAAATAATTTTTAATACAATTTTTATTAAACCTCACCTTTCTCAGTTGTATACTTCCAATATCCGAGATATTAACTGACCTTCTGTGAGCTGCTGAAATATTCGATATTCTCCTCCAAATTTTTGTTCCAGTTATACCTTTAGTTTGCTATAATAAAAGAAAAACAGCTGAAGCCGCAAGTAAATACAAATAAATTCATACAGTTTTGATTTTTCTATTAAAGTTGCACTTTTTTGTTTTAAATTACAAATTGCTTCTCAAATTTGAAAGGTTAGAGTCACGGTGGCTCAGGGCATAGAGCGCTCGCCTCCCAATGAGGTGACTCGGTTTCGATTTCCAGCGAAGACTGGTCGAAATGAACTCCGCACTGACCGTAGTGCTGACGTAAAGTATCCTCAGTGGGACGGATCATGGGTTAGAATCCCTTTTCCGTCAGGCTAGCTGGGGAAGGTTTCCGTGGTTTTCCTCTCCGTGTATCGCAAATGTTCCATCAAAAAGTCCTCCACGAAGGCAAATTTTTCACAATGCTTAATCCATGAGTTCTTTTGTCTTCTGAATTGGGTTCAAAATAGCCAGACTACGGAGTTGAACATTAGTAGTCGTAAACCCAAAAATTGCGTCGGCTGTTCAACGACGGTTATAAAATAAAATAAGAAAGGTATTTGCTTATCTCATTTGCTTACTGAAATTACTTGAGACTAGAAAATAAAAACGGGAGGATATTTTAGATCTATTTCTCTTTGGTTTGGTATTATATTATCAAGTAAAAGAAAAATAGATCAATAGTTTTCAAAGCCAATAGTTCTTGTTTTTAAATTTTGAAAAATTTGTACTTAAATGGTTTAAAATTTAAAGTTTGGAAAGCCTGCACCTCATTTTCGTTAAATATGCTATAAATAACTATTCAGTTTTTAAAAATATTTAAAGGCATTTAATAGGAGCTGATAAATTATGGAATTAATTAATCTATTTAGGGGGCTAATCAATTAAAAGGGTTTATTAAACCATCAATCTATTTTGATAGAGATAGGAATTATTTATCATAAGCAAGTGATGATAAACTGAATCATGATGGCCTAGGGGATCGAGCGTTCAACTACCAATGTGGTATCCCAGGTTCGAATCCCAGAGTTGGCGTGTTGATACGAATTCTATTCCCAATTCGCACCAACCACAACGATGACGTAATAGGAGTTCTCTTGTTATCTGGGTTGAAGAATTACAAGGTTGAACTCTTGACAAGAAATTAAATTTCTCTACAACAACGGAAAAATACTCAATAAATAATTATAGCAAAAAAAATATACAGTTTAAAAAAATGTTTCTTTTTTTTTTTTTGAAAAAGTGCAGCCCACTGGAGTTCTTAATCAAAAACCCAGGTTTTATTGAGTTTTTGATGTAAAACCCGGACTTTCTCAGAAGTATTTAAAAATTTTATTCCTAAATCCTAAATGAGATTGTCGGATTTGCGTCTAAAATGAAAGATAAATATTTGGTAACTATTAAAAACTTGTTTCGTTTCAATACAACCATTATTTGGGAGGTTTTAGATTGCTATGCCATAATTTTTTGTTTTGTTTACGAATAACAGTTACATAAAAAATTAAAATTACTCAATTAAAAGGTTCCAATTTTTTTCCTATTGCATTAATGCAGGTTTAGTTCCAGAATCGATTGAAATTAAATTTAAACTTATTCATTTTTTTAACTCTGATATTGCAATTTGATGCACAGTTTTGTTTCTCAAATTCTTATAATGCTATAAAATTATTTAAATACTTTTCGATAGACTGTTTAGCAATATTGCACAAAGTCAATTCCTATTAACAGTTTTGTATTCGTTATTTGAATTGCTAATTTTCGCTGGAAACAGTTTTATTTAATATAAAACTGTTGTAAAGTTATTTTAAAAAAACTTATTTAATAATTGCAAAACGATTAAATTACATCTTTGCTTCCGATGTGTTTTTCATAAAAGTTTTCAGTATATTTTTCATAGATGTTACGTAATTTGGTAATATTTCAGGATTACTTTAGAATGAAAGAACAAAAGTTTTAGTTTTAAGCATTTACTTCAGAATAAAAATCGGATCATAGTAGCAGTAGAGAATAATATTAAGAAAGGAGCATAAGCAAATATTACAAGTAAATACAATTTAAAAATGAATAAATAAATAATTTATGGGTATTTGTGATTAGGGAACCATAGCAATTTTCTGGGCAGTAAGAATGCCTTGAAAACATTGAAGAATTATTTTAAACAATTTTAATTGTATGTTACTCTGAGAAGAAAAAAATCCATCTTAGATAGCACCAATAATAATTGCCTATATTATTCAGAAGACTTCGTTTAAATAACAGTAATATACAAAAATTTGTTTTTTAAGTAAAAATTTATTGATCTGATACGGTAAATTTAAAAAAAAACTACCTTAGCAAGACTTTTTTCAAGAGAACCACCTGAAAAAACTCAAATGAGTGGTAATTCAGTTTAATATATTCAGTTTTTTAATTTATTTTTATTTTTATCTTAATCTTTTTTTAGGCCAAGCATAGGAATTTTAATAAACGTGATATTATTTTCATTGAGATATTCTTAAATTACATCATTCATTAAGAAAAAAAAAGCTTCGTGTGCATGAAAAAGAATATTTTATTTAAGAAAAAAAATGGTGCGGATATTTCCGCATCGGACAAAGCACTTAGTTGAACACTAATTTTTTTTAATGACATTTGCTTTATTTTTATTTTATTTGCAGAACTTACAACTTAATTCATCATAAAAACATAAGATTAATCTCAAATGGCGTAATTATATATTTTCAAAAAGCCGAAGTTGCCAACAAAAATTTCAAGTTAAAAAACTAGAGCAGTTCAAAAGTTTCTCAAACAGAAAGTGTTTAG
This sequence comes from Parasteatoda tepidariorum, assembly GCF_982258835.1. Lineage (NCBI taxonomy): Eukaryota > Metazoa > Arthropoda > Arachnida > Araneae > Theridiidae > Parasteatoda > Parasteatoda tepidariorum. Next base: position 88,951,800 of record NC_141761.1, on the reverse strand, counting down.
TCCAATCGAATTATTAATATTTTATAGATATCACCAGAACCCTTGACAGTAGCAAAAAAATTAAAACTAGAGAAAAAAATGTACGTCAGAGTGTTAATCAAAAAATATTTATTGAAATGCTGCGATTACGCACTTTTGGCTGCAATTTTGAATGGAACTTTTCTATTTCATTTTCCACTGGCATTTGATCTTCATTTCATAAAAATAATCGAATAAAAATAATGATTTATCGATCGCATGTTAATATGCGGGTTTCAAAATTTATTCCTGGCATTAAAAAAATCCTAACTATCGAAACCCCTTTTAGGCTTCGCTAATACTATTAGGCTTAGGTTATCATTATAAGGCTTCGAGTGTTAAATAAAATAGCGTTAATCTTTTTCCCAATAGGTCTTCTTTTCAAAAAGTGTTCCACGGAACCTAGGGTTCCGTGGAACACTTTTTGAACGTAACCCAGGGTTCCGTGGTACACCTTTCAACCACATGGTTTTTACCTTTTGGAAATCACTGCTATAGATTAAAAAAAAAAGTACTCGTCCACTAAGATCTTCAATTAACTAAGAATAGAAAAACAAATCGCGCTACAAAAACAATCGTAATTACACAAAATCTGCAAAAAACTAAGAGAAACTTACTTCTGGAAAACTAACAACTCCAATCATGAGTGAAATGTAAGTAAAGATCTTCCAAGATGATATTTTTTTAAAAGAATCCGCTCTTCTCAATTTGTTGGAGAAATAGCCCGTTTCATCCAGAGAGGAGAAGAAAAAAAAAAAAGTTCTAAAATACCTGAGGAGGTTTGTTCGCTTTAGTTCTCAGTGAATGGTGCGGGCGGAAGTATTAGCAGGAGTTTACTTTTTGCAAACGGAATCCTCTTCTTTTTGTTGTCCCTGATGTGGAAGATAGCGTCACACGGAAACGTCATCCCGGACACCGATTTCCGACGTAAGTTTTTTTGGAGCGACGCATTGGCTTATATACTCGCCTAACCTTGTCATTTTTTGGGGGGAAATTATTCATTCTACCACGAGTTATGTTACTCATTACTCAATATTTAAGTGAAGTGTAGGAAAAGGCAAACAATACGGGTGATGAACACGTTCTTTTTTCAGAGCAAGGTTGTTTGTCAAGTATTATTTTACTCTTGTAATCGATTAATTAGCGAAGAAGTTTGTGTTCAGCAAAAAGAAGAAAAAAAATGAGTAGACAAATATAATTCAAATAACGAGAGAATTACACCAGTTTGTATTGCAAATGACAAATCTAAGTAATTAATATTTTAGTAAAAATTGGTATGCATGTATAATATGTCAGTGTACTAAGTATACTCTCTCTCTCTCTCTATATATATATATATATATATATATAGTCTAAATTAGAGGCTCAGCCCGAGCCTGTTCGTTAACTGGAAAACGGCTTTGAGCTAGGGCGAGCTCGGATTTATAATAAAATGTTCATAATTTTTTTAATTCCTTTTAAATAAACATTTGGTTATCTTATTATGAATAAAACATGAAAATTTATGAAGTGTAAGAAATTACAGAGATCTGCTACTTACAGGTACTATAAAATTTTTTTTCTTTTGTCTAATTTCCTTGTTCAGACATCAAAGTAGATGAGCAACGAGTTTTTTTTTTAAAATTAGATTTCTCAGGAACTATTCAACCAATGAAGATAAAACAAGGGGAAAATTACAGAACAATGAAAAAAAGGGGAAAAAAGGAAAATAATAGTAAAAATAAGAAAAAACCGGGGGGGGGGGAAGTAAATCTGAATTTTTGCGGATATAATCGTGTGGACTGATGAAAAGATTATATCTCTTATTTTTAGGATTAAAAAAAAATTTTTTTTTAATTCCTTTTTTTCGGATTCCCCCCCTCCCCCGGGTTTCAGTTATTTTTATTTTCCTTTTTTTCCCTCGTTTTTCATTGTTCTGTAATTTTTCCCTTGTTTTATCTACATTTTGAACTTATGTTATGAGTTCTATTTACTTGTAGTTTATGCGCAATAAATAAAACTTATTGTTTTTCTTAATTTTCTTCGTGTTTTTTGTATTTATATTATATTATATATATATATATATATATATATATATATATATATATATATATATATACATATATATATGTATGTGTGTGTGAAACATCTTAACCCAGTTTTTTAGGCATTCCGCTATAAATTTAATACTTCTTCCTTTACATAAAATGTCCCGATACAGTTTTTTTTCTATTGTTATGACATTCCATGACGAATGCATAATTTTCATTAGCGCATGACGTAGAATGCCCTAATTCAGCTTTTTTTTACGTTATGGTCTTCTAATTACAGTTAACAATATTCACATAGAACTGTAATTAGTCGACATGTTTCATGCGCTCAAAGATAGGCGCCTATTTTTAAACAACAGAACAAGACAATTCTGTGGCTTCTGATTTTCTTCTGTGGCTCTGATATTCTGATTTTCGGCCATTGTGGTTTTTCATAATAAGTTTAATAAGCTTTACATTTTTTCTCTCTCTCTCTTGACTACTGTAGTTTTCCTACTTTTGTTTCTTACCTTTATTTTTTCATTTTTCATTGGTACGCTTTATATTTCAAATCACTTTTACTTCAGCTTATTTACGTTTGGCAAGTCCTGAAAATGGGCGCCTATATTTGAGCGCTTGAAACATGTCGACAATTATTTCCAATTTTTATATTTTTGAAGCGAATGAAATTTTTAATCAAGTTAACAATTAAGTTTAATGCATTATTGTTAGTGCTCACAAATGTATTTTGAGGCGGGGTCTAAAAAGTTGCACTCACAAATGTATTTTGAGGGGTGGTTCCAGAAAGTCGCACTCACAAATGTATTTTGAGGGGCAGTTCTAAAATGTCATACTCACAAATATATTTTGAGGGGCAGTTCTAAAAAGACATACTCACAAATGTATTTTGAGGGGCGGTTCTAAAATGTTCTCACAAATGTATTTTGAGGGGCTGTTCTAAAATGCCGTTAGCGCACCGAAATAATTTTATTCGATTGAATTCATTTGATTGTTTTACAACAAACGCAAAAATAACAGTTATGCAGGTTCAAAAATTAGTTTGTATTCGGCGATTACTTAATAGAATAGTGAAAGCTCTTTGTTTCTTAAAATCTCACATAACATTAGTTTTGAAAAATTATCATTGCAATTCAAGATTTGGCAATTAGTTCGAATTTTAATGAGAGAAAAAATTAGGTAAGATTCGTAACCAAGTTGGTTACACTACATTAAATGTCAATATATATATACAAATAGAACTCGAAAATAATAACTTGGCGATTAATGGGCTCATTCGTAGATAATTCAAATCTCAAAAGAGATATTTTTTTACTACGGTGTTTAGGAGAAGTTTTGTCAAATAATTCATTTCTCAAGTTTGTTTTGCAAACTGCGTTTTTAAAATTGTCTTCAAAGGAGAAAATAGTTTTATTTTTGCAACACCTAATTATTTGTTTTGCCACCAAAACGTGTTTCAAAATCAGTTTCTAAACACGTGAGAGGAATTTTCAAGGATATTAGAAGTTTATAACAAAAGTGATACGTGCTACGTCTTTCATTTTAGGTTTGACAGAAATGAAATAATTTTCTTCTTTAAAGAAACGTGGTTGGAAAAAAAAAAAAAAACAGTTTTCAATTTCATTTTAATGATTTCTTCATCTTACTACTCTGTCACTTCGTTTGTGTCAGAAATTGGTTGTAATTTCGATTGGAAATTAAATAACAATGAATATGTTGCTAGCATTATTTTTTTAAAATAAATTACAATTTGTATTAATATTATGTACAGAGCCCCAGAAGGGACTTTGAGTACATTAGGTAGTCGGAAAGTGGTCAGAAGTTTGTTTGATAATAAATTCCTTTTAGCGGTAATATGTCAATAAGTTCTGCTTAAGTCGTGGTGGCTCAGGGAATAGAACGTCAGCCTATTTATGAGGTGAACCTGATTCGAATCCCAGCGAGGGCTAGTCCATACGAATTCCGCACCTGGCTCACACTAACCACAGTGCTGACATAAAATATAATCATAGACGGATCATGGGTTAGAATCCCTTTGTCGTCAGTCTAGCCGTGAAAGGTTTTCGTGGTTTCCCTCTCCGTGAAACGAAAACGAGGGTTAGTTCCATCAAAAAATCCTCCACGAAGGCATATTTCTCCCAACACTTGATCCAGGAGTTCCCTTGTCCTCTGAATTGGGTTCAAAATTACAAAACTTAAACATCAGTAGTCGTAAACCCAAAATTGGGTCAGCTGTTCAACGGCGGTAATAAAATAAAATAAGTTCTACTTGAACCGCAGTGGCTTAAGGGCTAGACTTCTAATGATGTGACCCATGTTCACTGGCAAATCAATACGAATTCTACTCCCAGCTCGCCCTGACCACAGTGCTGATATAAAATATTCTCAGGAGTAGATGAATCATGGGCTAGAATCCCCCTGCCATTGGCTTAACCGTGGGGGATTTTCGTGGTTTTCCTCTCCATCTAACGCAAATGCAGGTTAGTTTCATAAAAAAAATCTCTACTAAGTCTAATTTTCTCAATGCTTGATCCAGGAGTTCCACTGTCTTCTGGGTTAGGTTCTAAGTTACAAGGTCATGGAGTTGAACAATGATAGTATTTAACTCAGAATATGGTCTTCTGTTTAACGCTGGTTGTAAAGTGAAATAAAAGAAAATAAATTCTATTTGTAGCGATCAGAAAATGACAAAAATTTGCATTGACATCATTCGTAGAGTTCGAGATAAAATGTGAGCACTCAAGTTAGTTGGAAAGTAACAGGAATCTCGAGTGGCGTTAATTTTTGTGAATTTTCAACTGTATCATTCCACTGTTATTCCACTGCTAGTTAAATAAAAATATAGTAAAAAAAAGAGAAATATGTGTTACAGAAAAAGAATTTCTAGTTATGGCAATGTTTAAATTACGTGGAACACAATTAACCACCTTTTCACCTTTGGCGGAAATATAACAATAAATACTGCTTCTAGTGATCAGGAAAGATTCAAGCTTGTATTGCCATCAGGCAACGAAAGTTCTAATAGAGATTTGAGTACGTTAGCTAGTAGGAAAGTTATAAAATTTTCAATTGCAAGATTACTTATTCACAGTCACGAAAGCGAATGCAAAATAAAAATGTTGTAATGAAAAAAAAATGCAGGTAACAGAAAACATTCTAGTCATCATAAGCTTTAAATAACACGTGACACTTTTTTTTCCTACCAATTCTAACAGTTTGAAATTTACTAGCTAAAGCTGGAGCCAGCTTTCTCAAAATGTCGCATACCTCTTACATTCCACCAAGAACACCGGGATGAAAATATATTATTTTTTCTACGAGACTTTTTTCATATTTTTGTGGTTTTTTGATTACAAAAACAAACTCTAAAATAAGTCTACTGTCGTTTGTTTTTTTGGCGCCGTTAATATACTGCTACTGTAGAACTTCCCAAAAATAGAATGCCAAAGAATGAAAAGGAGTAATATTCCGTGTTTTTCTTTTTGGAATTTTCGAATGCTTCTTACATCATATTTTTCAACACCATCCCAATATTTATCTTCTGACGTTGTTGAATGTTGGAACATTCCTTCGGGATTACAAATTATTTTTGTTGAACTATTTTGGAATGATATTAATTAGAGCTGGCAAACTTTTTGTCTAGAGATATCAGTGGGTGAAGCGAGAGAAAAAGTCACTGACTTCTTGAAATAAAATGGTTTTAACTTTGTGACATGCAGTGCTAGTAAAACCTATTTTCAGTGAACATTTACAGTTTGTTAGAAAGTATAAAATTGTTTTTTTTAGCTTGTAACATTTTTGTTTACGTCTTCAGTTTTGTACTTTTTTCGATGGAAAGAAAGTGCTTATTAAAAATAACAGATCGGGAAAGAAAATGGTGCTTAAAAAAGTGCTGCCAGGTAGCAAGATGATGCAAAACAACAAGCTTGTAGTCAATTCCAAGCTGTCTCCCTATAGGGAGTGGATTGTTACCATTTTTTTTTGCAGGTGCAGAAAGATAAGGTTGTATGCCCGTATTTTTTTTGAAACGGATACAGCAGAGAGGGGTTCTATTTTCGATTCCAAAATTCAGAAATCGGAAATGAAATATCAACTTTCTAGCAAAAAAAAATATTGAAAGCATTTTGACACTTTAAGTTTGCCACAATTCGTATTTGTTTTGATTTTATGTTATGATATCCATTCATTTGTCTTCAGTAATTAGGATAGCTTTTTTTATTTTTCTTGCCCAGAGGAGGCTACGAGTTGTACATAATTTAAATCAGACAAAATAGAAAATGGCCCTTTCACTTAAAAAAAAACTTCTGTTGTAGGACTACCAAGCAATGACATTTTATCTTAAAAAATCATCAATATAGGTCATACCAGACAAAGGAATACCGGACAAAAGTCTAACATCAGTGACAGAAATACCGGCCGGGAAATGGCACTTTATTTCAATAAATCATAAGTGTAGGTAATATCTGGCAACTGAATACCGAAATGGTCTTTACACAAAAAAAAAAAAAAAAAAAATTACATCAGTGTCAGAAATACCGAGTAATGGCACTTAATCTTAAAAAAATAATCAGTGTGAGTAATACCAGGTAATGGAATGCCGGACAATTGTCTTTATTCTAAAAAAGAACGTCAGGGTCAGAAATACCGGATAATGGCATTTTACCTTAAAAAATCACCAGTGTAGATAATAATGGGCAATTAAAGCTTCAATGTGAAGAATACCGGGCATGAATATATCGGGTATTGGCACATTTTACCTACTAAAAATATCAGTGGTGGGAATGTGATGTATTTTTTAAAGCTCTAAACTTGTAAAAAAAAAAGACAAAAATTTACTTCTTATAGGAAGGCACCTAGGAATATAAGGATTATAGCTGCATGCTTTTTGTTTTGTAATCTTGTTGCCGGGTGATACCATAGTTTTGTATTAAACATGAAGTGTGAATTTAGTGAATTTATTTCTCAGAAAATGTACTTCAAGCATGCATCAATGCTTAAAATATCCCACTACCAAATGTAAATGCATACAAATAATTGTAATCATATTCATGAAAATAACCAAGTAAAGTTATAATTTTTTATCGTCTATTTGATGTGAAATTGCCTTGCCATTTTTACTACAGTTAAGTTTCCAGTTTACCTATTATTAGCTCTCACTTCCTAATTAAAACCTCAAAACTTGAGATTTTAAGTTAATATTTATGCATTTGGAGTTATTAAAAAACTGAGGAATAAAAATATATTTCTTTCCCTCTTAGATTATTCCTCTTAAAACTGGTGTGTATTATCTCTGCATATAAGTACATTTTTAATGAATACATTTATTACATGATGCGTTGTATACCTATGAAATTGGGCCATTCAATTTGTTTGACCTTGCATATCTGCATAAAAACTGTGGTCTACTATATCTCTAAAGTCTAAACGTTAAAGTGGTATCTTGAAAATTGAAACTTCTGATAGTATTAACGTAAATTTACTACTACTGTAAGATTCGTGGAAACCCTCTTAATATTAACATATCCACAGTATACAGTGACATATGCAGTGATATCTTAAAAAGGGAAATTTCTGATAGTATAAGCGTAAATTAACTTTAATATTCGTGGAGACACTGTTAATATTGACATATTCGCAGTATACAGTGACATATACAGTGGTATCTTAAAAATGGAAATTTCTTGTAGTATTAACGTTAATTTACTACCATTGTAAGATTCGCAAAAATCCTGTTAATATTGACATATCCATAGTATACAGTGACATATACAGTGATATCTTAAAAAGGGAAAATTTCTAATAGAATTAACGTCAATTTACTACCACTCTAAGATTCGTGGAAACCCTGTTCTTATTGACGCAATATCCAATGATATACACAGGTATATGGTATCTTAAAAATGGAAATTTCTGGTAGTATTAGCGTTAATTTACTACCATTGTAAGATTCGTAAAAATCCTGTTGATATTGACATATCCATAGTATACAGTGACATATATAGTGGTATCTTAAAAATGGAAATTTATGATATTATAAACGTAAATTAACTTTAATATTCGTGGAGACACTGTTAATATTGACATATTCGCAGTATACAGTGACATATACCGTGGTATTTTAAAAATGGAAATTTCTTGTAGTAACAACGTTAATTTACTACCATTGTAAGATTCGCAAAAATCCTGTTAATATTGACATATCCATAGTATACAGTGACATATACAGTGGTATCTTAAAAGTGAAAATTTCTACTAGAATTAACGTTAATTTACTACCACTGTAAAATTCGTTAACCCTGTTAATATTAACATATCCATAGTATACAGTGACATATAGAGAGATAACTTAAAAATGAAAATTTACTACCACTTAAAGATTCGTGGAAACCCTGTTTATATTGATATATCCACAGTAGCTTCAAATTTATGAGTTCATCGAGTCATTTGTTCGATTAAGTGCATTATTGATTTATTAAAAGCATATCAAAAGAATTCTCTGTTATCTATTGTCAAAAATGATGAATAAAAGTAACCTAAATAGGCAATCGAAAACAGAGTAAGAATTTACTTTTCTAATATGAAATTCTTGTTTTGAAATTGAATAGATAACAATAAAGTGTGTTGTCATGCAACTGCATTGAGTGTAACACATTTTTAACAATCAGCCAAAATTTACAGAAAAATTTCGAGTAATAAATACTCTCTTTCACTTTTGAAGCCGAAATTACTTGAATAGAATGACTGAGAAAAAAATAGAAAGTATTATAATTGAATATAAAAACATTTTTACATGTTTTATTACTCTAAAGTTTTGAGAATCAACAGTTTAATTCAGTCTTTATTTTTCATAGGATATACGCTGTATTGTCAATCAAAAAATGTTTATTAAAAAAGAAAATGAAAGAAAACTATGAAACTTCAGTTTTAAACTTGCAACAGGTAATTAAGTTAGCTGATTAAAAACTTCAATCGCTTCAACAATATGTAAATAGGAAATAACAACCAACATGTTTCCAGCGCTCAAAAACAGTTGCCTATTTTCAAGACTTACGAGACGTTTTTGTGAAAGAAAAGGGATTTGAAATGTAAAACAAAAAGTTGCCAGTGAAAATGGAAAAATAAAGGTGAGAAAATTAACTAGAAAAACCATAGTAGCAGAGAAAGAAATAAAAGGTTGCAGGTACTTAATTTACGTTGCTCTAGAGCTGCACAATGGGCTATTGGCAAAGGGCTGGGAAACATCCCTGAGGATGATCCGAAGACATGCCATCGCAATTTTGATCCTCTGCAGAAGGGATGGTAAATAAGAAGATGAAAAACAGAACAAGAAAAACCACAGTGGTAGAGAGGGGCAAATCAGAGCAAAATGCATTTCCACGCGCCATGGAGAAGTGTAAATAATTAAGATTTAAGTAAGTAAATCGAAGCATCAAAATTCTTTCTGATTATTTTATATATTTCTCTAAATATCTAAAGCAAAACTACATATGCTGAAAAGGACAAAGGAAAAATATTATGCTTTCAAAAACCATATACTTATTATGATTTTTTGAAAAGACAAATCTATAACTATAGTTACAAATAATTCATATTTCACATCATTATATCTATTTCGCAGCACTATACATAAAAAAAACATAGTTTAAAAACGCTCTTTTTCAATGTTTAAAACCATTTTAGTAAACTTCCTGATATTATTTACAGGAACCGTTCTCTTGTTTTCAGTCAATTCATTCTTGTTTACGAACGATCCGTCAAACGGAGACGAAGAAACGGAAAAAGAGACGAATGATGTTTATCTTCTTCCGTACAGACCCAATTTACTCTTACTACTCGACTACGCTTCCAATGATTTTGAGGGAGAGAAGGATTAGAAGAAACGGACAAGGACGTAGACTGACATTTAAAAGTGTTAAATTAAAAGCAATATTTTCTCTGTTTATAGTCTGCAGCACTTAGCCTGTCTGTTTATTATTTTAAGTTTTGAGGAGCCTTTGCTTTGCTTTATTGATTATGCTGCTATTAAAAAAAGATATTGTTATAAAATTTTCTTTTATTATTTATTTAGAAAATAAGCTCAAAGATACATTGATTATTTGACAAAGATTATTTAACATTTATTATTTGACGTTGATTATTTGATAAAGCCTAAATAAATACAATTCATTGAGCAATTCACTTGACAAATCAATTAACCCTTTCTTTCTTGCAACCGGCTAAAATAACGGGATGAAATTTTGTATTTTATTTCTCGTGCCCGTGATATTTTCGGGATGGAGTGTTCAAAAGAAACTCGCAAAAAAGGTAAATACAATCTATTTCTTATGCCCGGAATTATGTTTTATTTCTCAATATATACACCAGATGGCACTATCAGACTGTTCGTAAAGTGATAGTTAGTTTATTTTAAACTAGTTGTCAGTATTCATCAAACATATATAATTGCGAGTAACTAAAAAAATAAAAATGAATTCAAACATTGCACTTAAGTTTATATAATTTTCTTGAAAAATCATTGATCATATCTTTGAATCATATGATCATTTTCTTCAAATTATATGACCATTAAGGGATTAACTTCATTTATTAAAATATCTTTAGTTAGAGTGTAAAGGTTCTTTGATTAGTCGTAGTATTTTATAAAATAAAAAAAATTACGTTATATCAATTACAATCAAACTAGTATATTAAAAGGATGAGCGTAAATAAAGTAATGAAATAAAATATTTTTTTTAACATTTGCTTATGTTTTCCTTTAGCCCTAACAATATTCACAAAAAAATTCCGAAACTTCTGCAAAATCTCTAAACCATATATATTCTAATTGCAATTAACATAATTTGTTGTTCGAGTTTCCGAGTTTCATATAAATTGTATAAATTTGTCTACTTATAATTAAATATTAAGTCCACGTCTTAAAATATGTACTGTAGCAAAATAAACAGGGGACAACAAAAACAATTATTTAGTTTTTTTTTCGAAGAGCTATTTCAAAGTTAGCCAAGAAGAAAAGATCATATAAAATATCCAACTTCCCGTTAAAATTGGAAAAATCTCAGAAAAAAATGTATATAATTTCGAACAGTTGGGTACATGCAACTCGAAAAGAAGAATACTGTTGAAATTACACGGTTGGGCATAATCACGTGATTTTATTTTATTTTATAACAGGCATTGAACAGCAGACCCAATTCTGAGTTTACAACTATCAATGTTCAACTCCGTTGCCTTTCAATTTTGAACCCAATCCAGAAGATAAGGGAAGTCCTGGATCAAGTATTAGGAGAAACTTGCCTTCGTGGAGGACTTTTTGATGAAACTAACCCGAATTTTCGTTATAAGGACAGGAAAACCACGAAAACCTCCCATTGTTAGCCTGATGACAAGGGGTCTCTAACTCATCCGTCTGCCACTGAGGATATTTTAAGTCAGCACAGTGGTTGGTGCTAGCGGAGTGCGAAATTCGTATCGACAGTCATCGCTGGGATTCGAACCTGGCGAGCCACATTGGGAGGCAAGTGTTCTATCCCCTGAGACACTAATCACGTGTACTTGGTGTATTGACTTGGCGTATTATGGCTCTGAATTAAATTTCCGATCGGATTTAATTGGATGCCTGCAAACGTTGTCACGTATGTATCGAATCTGATTGGCTGCTGAATAGTGGCCTAAGCAAATAACACGAATAATCCACGCGTGACGTTGTTTGCAACTATCCAATTATAAGAGTATAGCAACATTATTTCAAACCGGGTAGGAAAAGATGAATGTTATTTTGAGATGAAATACCTGATTAATCTGTTCTAGATGAAGTTCAATTTTCAGTTGAGCTTCTCTTAATGCTTCTCTATCTTTGTGGTGGTATGGGGTCACTTTGTAGAGTCTGCTTAATAGCAGAGGATACCTATAAAATATTCCAAAAATTACAACCATTACAAAAAGTAGGTAAGAAGAAAATTGCTTACAATTATAGTAATAAATGATTAAAATTATTGAAAACGCAAATCTGTTATCAAAAAGGTGTTTACAAAGCGTATAAATCCAAGAAAATAGAGAGACTTGAGATTTTGAAAATCACTTCTTCGGTTTCATATTAGTACCGTTAGGACGATGTTATTGATCAAGGAGCTGACCTCACATCAGAAAGGTCCAAGGATAGAATCCCGGACTAGGCATGAATGTTCCTTCATTCTCTGTTCTATCTTCTCTTTACTGTGGGAGCAATGTTAGCCCATCTTGTATAGTGTTAATGAAAAAGTGGCCAACAAATCTGCCCATCTGATATCCGAATGAGGAGTGTTAATCGGGTCGGCATTGGAAAAAAAGACTTCATATTTGAAACAGATGTATTGTCAGCATGTTTTGAATGCCCGAACACGATCTTGAAGTACTCCACATGGTAGATACATGATAGATATCTCCATCATTAAGAGATCGACAAATTATCTTAATGGCGCACTTTGTGGCACTTAATGGCGCACTAATTTCAGAAAAGTTAGAACATTGAAAATAAGGGCAGTATTTTGTTATTATAGTCTCGTTCTGAGATGCCCGGTGGCTGAATGGTAGCACTTCGCGCTCCCGTGCCACAGGTCCGAGCAAGGTTGACTCAGCCTTTCATCCCCTTGTGGGTCGATAAGTTGGCATGCTTGGGAACTAAACACTGGGTGTTCCGCGTTCGGCTGACTACCTGACCGGAACATCTGTTCGTGCACCCCAGAGCTCAAGGTCAAGAAAACTGAGATGGGAACAGTAGGACTTGATGAGTGTCGTGCCACTGAGTTTAGTTTAGTAGACTCGTTCTGAATTGCTGATAATCTACAACTGTTACTAACTTTTCCCTCAATTTTTACTATTTTCGAGACAGTAACATTAATTTTGCACCAGGTAGAGTTTTCAATGATCCCATTTCTGACAGCACTGTTAAACCGATTTTATAACTTTAATTGAAACTTTTCGAAAGTCGAGGGTTTAAACAGCATATGGGATGTACAATATTCCAGAAACAGACAGGTGCTACCTGTTTGAAAGGACCTTCATAAAAAGTGTCCTGGTAGCAGATTTTGTTGAAGTTTGTGTACTCGTAATATCTTGCATACTTGTGTACTCTAGTGCTCTTGATATCACCTTGCTGCGTATCTACGCTAGTACGACAATCCGTATTATACGCAGCAAGTCTGGTGGTGACAAAAACTTCTAAATGACATATATCTGTCATTTTATAATTTGTTGTTGTTGTCACTTGTGCACTTGCGAATCAAGCGAACTCTTAAGTCAGAGAATGCGTTTCTTGTTAAGTGGCGCCATTTATGACCAAGAATGTGACTGCAACCATACACACGTCACAACCCATTTTACACTGAGGACCCATTCATTCATCCACAGATCGTAATTTTGACCTGAACTAGAGAAAGATCAATCTCCAATTCAGTATTCCAGAGATATAGATTCTTTGTGGGAACTTGGAGGACTCTGTGATCTCGATCGATTTAATGTGCCCCAGTCACCATTTAATACACGGGGATTCTTCGGCTTTCGAACTCCCGAACACGAACCCAACGTCTTACCAACCAAGCTATCACGGCCCCATTTTGTATTTTAAATTATTGAATCAGCCATGGCATTAACTTCGACCGAATTTGGATGTCCAAGGTCAGGGGTGAACTACGTAGTCTGATTGAAATGATTCCTACCACGGCAGTGAAATGGTTCTATACATGGGGCTGAGACACTTTGCTATGGTCAGGTGTGTTGCAGTCGTTGCAATTCCATAGTCGTATACAATAAAAGGTGTACTTTTATTATTTGAATGAATCATACCAAATATAAGACAACATTCTCAACCATAGACTTACTTAGTGACCCTTTGCACCGGGACCATGAGAAAGGCGGAGAGGTTCATTCTCCTGAGGAGAGTGTTCTCCATCTGTGACACTTTCAAGAATATCCTCAGGAGTTCTTTCTCCTTCTCCAAGTTGGTTAGCAGGACGGACGCCGAACCCTAAAACAAAATAGAATCCGTTTTAAAACTAAAAGAATAGTTAACTAAGTATATTGTGATTATAACTAAAATCGTTCCAGCATTTATTGTAATGGAAAACGATGAAATTGGTGAAAGAAAGATCATACCAACACAATGAACCTAATTTTTAATTTTATTAAAATATTCATCATCAAAGACTTCATCGTAGCAATGCTGAAATATAATAATTGATGTCCGTGAAATATAATAATTATAACTGTTGAGTTTTAATGGCGGATGCAAAATAATATTGAGTGCCATATGACAATTCCATTTGAAACTGTTGCTGGAAAAAGTAAAAATTTAAACAAGGCATTTTTTTCTTCTAAGGAAGTTGAATTTAGTTTAATATGGTTCTCATAAGTTTGAAGTCAAATATTTCGTAGTGAGATTTTATAGCAACAATTTTTACCTTATCATCTGTTGTTTTATTATAACGTGAATATTTTAATTGATCTCTAAACGTATTGCATTGGACATTTGTTAAATCAGAAGAGCTCAATTTCGTTATATATAATAGAGAGTTTTTGCATAGCATTTGTCTCACGTTAACCGTAACGCTAGCTTTATTTTATACTCCTTAGAGACGTGATGATTTGTAGGGAATTTTTCGCTCATGCGCTGTAAAGGAATAAAAGGTTAGGAGAAACTACAACTCTATGCAAAATCTCTCTAACTAAAGTTTAGTTTTAACACGGAAACAATACAAAGTTATTTTTTATTTATTCATGTGTTTTTCTCAAATATTAAAGGCAATAATTCTGAGACTGAGAGAATGAAAGCTCGTGAGCACAAAATCTAAACTCTTTTAAGAAAATAACATGCAAGACACTTTTTTTTTGCTGCAAAAAATTTTTTCAAAAACTTTTTTTAATCCTCAAAAACTTTACTTATATTTAAGAAATATGAAGCAGAATTTAACAACATTATTTACTTTACGATTTTTACGGGCATCAAATTTGAAAATATAATTTTCCGACAGTCTATATTAATTCATTACTTTATTTTACTATAATTGAAAGTTGCACTTAAGTTGACAGATTTATTTGTTTCAATAATAAATTTTAACGGTATAAACTGCTGTACTTAATTTGGTTAAAATACTTAACTTGAAATAAAATTAGATGGAATTAGAGAATGGGTCCCACAAAAGAGAATTTACCTGTCTAATGCAATAAACCTCAAATGCTCTCAGCATTGTTGTCGTCTCTAAGAATATTTTTCCTATATTTACAGTGGTGTAATCCTGAAATGAGAGAAACATATAAATAATTAAAATAGTGTAAATAATAATAATAATACTCTGAGTAAAAATGTATGATGAAAACTTCGAGAATATGGTACGTTTTACTGTGCTTCTGGTTCTATGGGAACGTTAAAAAAATCAGTAATTTTTATCAAAGAACTTTGGTAAAAATATTGGTAAAATTAACAAAACATATGGTTTCATAATATGTGATAAAATGTTTAAAATGTGTTAAAATTCGGTAATTTTATCATGATACCTCTGAGCATGGCATAAAAATCCTTTATTCGGTAAAATTTACTTTCCGTTTTTGTATTCCTTACAAAATGTGTTGTAATAATAACTATAACTTTAAAAATCAGAATTTCCGATAAACCATTACGATATGAAAGGTAAAATTACCAAAGGAATGGTTTAATTAGCTTATTTTTGGATTTTATTAAGAAGAATTATGGTTTTTAATTTATTTACCAGAAATATCATTACTGTTCATTACTGTAATTTCACCAAAATTAGAACTACTCAAAGTTGTGATTTATAATTTTACTATTTGTGTATGTTGCCATATCTCTGATACCATTTGATGATATATTAAAAAAATATATTTGCATACAATTATAAAACCAAATTATTAAGATAAAAAAATAACACAAAATAATTTTTTTAAATTTTATTCAAATATAGTAATGATTGGAAATGAAATTTAATTCTGAAATTACCCCTTCACAAAAATTAACAAATTTATTGGGGTTGAAGCCTAGAAGATGGATGTGGCTTTATTATAGCAAACGTAAAAGGAGAACTTGTTTGATGTACTCGATGCAACTGAATTAAAAGATACTATAAACTATGTCTGACGTAAAAAGTGCAGAAAAAGATGGAGTTTTGGAAACAAAAAAAGTAGAATTTCTTAGGCAGAATTCTAATGAAGAAAAAAAAATTTCAAAACATACATAATTGCGAAATAGTCATTATTTGTATAATGAGGAAAGTCAAAAATTTTCATGAATCAAACATACACAGAAAGAGTCAAATGTAAAAATGGGTTAACATAGCATTACTTCGATAATTTAACTTTTTTTAAAATAGTACACTCTGTGGACACATTTCTTTAAAAAAGAAACGTCAATTCTAGATCATATTCCATAGGATTTAACTACAGCATCCCACACATATTAAAATCACTGCTTTAAATTGTAAACTTTAGAACATAATTTCCCGAAAAACACCTGTTTCACCCACTCCTGTCTTAAATATGACCTGAAGCCTATTGCGTGGGAGGGAATTATGATACCATCTGGACAGTTGATAGAATTCAGATACTCAGTCTGATCTTCCTTGTTATATGTTTTTTGATACTTAAATAATCGTGTAATCATCCTCTTTTGCGTCGTCATCCTTCTTGTTTTTATCTTGTTAATCATTCTATAAATAAAATATACCATTCTTTATCTGCCTAAAAATATTTATAGGTTAGAAGGTTTGAATTTCGTAGAAATCATTTCCTTTTCACTTTAATACAACTTTTGGATGTACAGTGCACGGAAAAAAAGAAGGAAAAAAAAAACAGAACATCCTGAATAACTTTTGAAATTTCTTAGACTAAATAACTTTTCGAATTTGAGAAATACTATTTTTTTTATAATTCAATTTCCCAGGATTTCGATCAAATTTTCCGATTTCGATCAAATTTTGTATAATGCCATTTAAAATTACATTCTTTAAAACGATGAAAAAATTGTATACCTAACAATTAAAAAATTGACTATTATTAAATAAAATAATAAAAAATAAGAAATGTTGAAAAAAGTTTTTTTCCCGTGGAATTATCTTCGGATAAGCGAATTTTATTATTGTGTGCAAAAATATTTCTGTTTGTTTAGAAAGTTCTTGAGATCTGGAGCAATACGCCAAAAGAAAATAACATTAAGGGGTCCAAATTTTAGACTGCTTTCCTGACAAAACTATTATGACTCTATTTCTCTGCCTGCGGCTACCCCCAATTACTTGGGGGTCAGAAATCCGAATCCCTCGACAATAAGGTGTGTTTATCCAGAGAAAGCATAATCAAATTACGGTATAAAAATTCGGCACTTTGGCTGCATCATCAGTAAAATACATTTTTACCGTAAAATATTATACCTCAATTTTTACTGTTATATTTATTAAATTAGAGTGATTCAGTAATTTTACGGTAATTATTACTGAAGATCAAATTCTTTGTTCCGCTAAAAATGGACTTTACAATAAAAAGTATCGCCATCCTGTGTGCCGGTACTTTTTACTGTAATTTGATCAGTAATTACTTACAGTGCACAAAAACATAAGCAGCAAATAAAAAAATTTTACGTTTTCAAAATTAAATGAATGAAAATGCATACATTGAAAGAATATGCTTTGTTTTTATGATGCTCTGATTTAACACACCGCCTTATCTAACAACTGAAATTTCAGCGGCATCTTGATCTAGAGTCTCTTTAAATTTGTTTACATTAACAACATGCATATGCAACCTAAACAAGAAGTTGTAGCACTTCCGCAATTATTTTGGGAAATTTGTACTTCTTAGGGTTTTCTTTCATTGTGAGTGAAAAACAAGCACATGAGTAATTTTATGTCACTCGGAAATCGATGGTACAGTTGAGGCGGCAGTCTTCTGAGTTGTCAACTAAAACATATAAATAGACGCACATTATGTGTATACTTTGTTACCCCTGCAACAAGTGATCAATCAAACGGATGATTTTTCTAGAAATAGTCTTTCAAATTAATAACATGTCTTTATGTATATATCACGTTTTCTAGAAAATTTTCTTTTTCTTTTACTAACTTATTTAGTATATTAGCAGCTCTTCTTACATATGTTTCTTCACCGAGAAAAATCGTATGGTCAAAAACTATCAGAATGTGGTAAAATTTACCGTGTTTCTGGGACTATAGGAACACCAGAAAGTTAGGAAATTTCTACCGAATCATTTTGGTAATGATTTTAGTAAAATTAACTACAAAATAGAGTTTTATAATATGTGATTGCGTTTAGCAAATGCGGTAAAATTAGGTAATTTTATCATGATACCGTAGAGCATTGCATAAAAACCATTTATTTGGTTAAATTCACTTTTCAGCTTCTAAATGTGTGGTAATAAGAACTATAATTTTAGAAACCAGAATTTCCGGTAAACCGTTACCATATGAACCAAAATATTTCCTAGGGAATGGTTTAGGAGCCAGATACTTTACAAACCAGAATTATGGTTCTTTTTTTATAATCAAAAATTTCATTACCTTACAGTACTGTAATTTTACCAGAATTTATTTTCTCCGAGTAATTTTATAATTGAAGAAATCAAATTTTTTCACGCTTAATAATTTAATGCTTTGTCAAGTCTGTTACTATTTCAAATGTAAATTATTTCACAACTTCACAATAAGTATTTTTATTCTTTACGAAATTTGTTGCCATTATTATTTTTAAATTATTTTAGTTTAATTAAGTTAATTACTTTAGTTTTTTTATTCTTTTAATTAAATTACTTTAATTTTATTCATTTTTCCTTGTTGAGTCCATAATTTTAAATTAAATTGAGTTATTGAATCACATTGAGTTATTATCTTTATTTCTTACCGAGTCTGTTATATTATTTTCAATAACAAATTACTTCAAGTTAAGTATTTTTATTCCTTGTCAAGTCCGTTACTATTATTTATTAAATATAGCAACTTCAAGCTCAATATTATTCTTTAGTTAAGTCGTTACTATTATCTTATTTCAAAATATTTCTCGCTAAGTCTTTTTATTCTTTGTGAAGTTTGTTATCATTATTTCAATATCAAATTACTTCATAAAATTTTTTTTCTTTGTGACGTTCAATATCATGTTTTTGATATTAAATTATTTTACGCTTGATATTTTTATTGTCAAATCCCTTACTATTATTTTTAATAATAATTCCTTTACATTGCATATTTTTATCATTTGCCAAATCCGCTACCATTGTTTTTAATATAAATTACGCTAAGTTTTTTATGGCGAAGTTTGTTATCATCATTTCAATATCAAATTACTCCATAATATTTTTATTCTTCGTCATGTCAGTTTAATTCTTCAGACTTTGCATTTTAATTCTTTGTCAAGTCCGATACCATTATTTTTAATATTACTTCACGTTAAATATTATTATTTTAATTCGTTATCATAATTTTAATATTAGAACACTTCGCGCTGAAGAAATTTTTTTCTTTGTCAAGTCCACAAAAATCGTTTTTAAGATTATAATGAATCTTTTGCACTTTTAAATAAAAGTTCTGTTTATTTTATAGTTTAAGAAGAGGTTAATAATATTATCTAATCTGAAAATAAAAGGATACTGATTTTTACGAGATTTGATTTGGTTGTCAAATCCGCTATCATGTTGACCGTAGGGCGATTCTATCGTAAGGTCGACCAGGTGACCAAATTTTTAAATTTAATATTTTTAAGCAAACCAGGTATTATTTTCAAGGTAAAAAACTGAAGATATAGAAATAATGACTTTTAACTTATAAATATCAGTTTTCAATAAGTTACAGACTGTTAAAAGATTCATTTGAAATTTCATACTACATTATTTGAAATCTCATACTACATTATTTGAAATTTCATGCTACATCGTTTGAAATTTCATACTATATCATTTGAAATTTCATACTACATCGTTTGAAATTTCATACTACATCATTTGAAATTTCATACCACATCATTTGAAATTTCATACTACATCGTTTAAAATTTCATACTACATTATTTGAAATTTCATACTACATCATTTGAAATTTCATACTACAGCATTTGAAATTTTAAACCACGATAAGTAAATCTCTAACAAGTACAGTTTTTTTAAAAAAAAAAAAAATAACACTAATAATAAATAGAAAATGGAATAAATAATAATTAAAATAAACTATAATTAAAATATACTATAACAAAACAGGCTATCCTGCATAAATGTGTAGAAACATTTCCCATTTTGATTTACTGAAGAAATTCTCAAGATGCACTTTTGATATTTTACGTCCGTCACCATGCAATCGATCCGTAGCCTAATGGTAAACCACAATATTAGTACTCTGAACATTAACATTGCACAGGGCAGCATCCATGATAAAGTTTTAAATTGCACCATATTTTCTTCAAGTTGAATAATATTAAACAATATTATTAAACAATATTTTGCTTGAACCCTTTTCAAAACTTCCGACAGAGTTGCTAAAAACTTGAAATTAATCTCGAATTTAAGTTTTTTTAATTTAACTTCTTCAACGCCAAGCATTACATTCAAGCGTATGCGGTGAAATTGGGCTGTAAATTACTAGTTTGAGTTCAGATAAATAAAAAAAGTGTCCATATTTCTTACTTCGTCTCCTTGCTCCATGGCTATGTCTGTGGCATCTTTCAGCTTTTCAGAAAAGTAAGCATTAACTAAGATAAGCTCATCTAAATTAAGGAAGATTCCATTCAGTTGCTCTTTCGTGAGTAAGCCGGCCACCTCCATTGGACTCTTGAACTCCTATAATTGGCAACAAAACAACAGTTTTTGAAATCAAGAAAATTAAAATTGTTTCATAAGTATGAAATCACAAATCTGAAACAATACTGATCTAAGTGGAAAACAATAATTTCATTTTTTTGTTGTTATTTAATGCACGTTTTGTTGAAAAGCCAATTTTGGTCTTTCTTTGTCGAAGTTTTAAGAAACTGCGGAAACTGTGAAATTTACAAGATAAATTAATAAATAAAATTATTATTTAAATTTTTAAATGGTTCATTAACATGCATAATTTAAGAACATTTTTCCAAGGGTATACAGGGACTCGTATAAAATATCAGACTTATTATCCAAGTTTTTTTTTTTCAATGCCCACCTGGAGAATGATCTAGGTCACACAGGCAGCCGAAGGACAGATTTGCTGACCACTCTTTCAGAGGCACCATATTAGGTGGGCCAACGTTGATCCCACAGTAAGGACAGATAGTACAGAGAAAGAAAGAACATCCATGCCTTGCCCGGGATTCGAACCCAGTACCTTTCTGATGCAAGGGCAGTTCCCTAACCCCTACACAGGCCGGTCGGCTTATTATCCAAGTAAAAGGAAAGAAAAGGAACACCAAACAATTATATTGACGCTAGGGATACTTAATTAATTGATTCTATAAATACCTAAATTATTTAAGTAGGTACGTATTATTGGTTCTTTGTTATTGGGTTTTATAAGGCCCCACAAAATGGAATAATACGACAGGTTTAGCAGGCTGCATATTTTTAGATATTTGTTTAAAAACAGTGCGACCATTCTTTGAAAGCTAGACTGACTTGCATCAGCATCTAATAAAAAGCGAGCAAAGTTATCTCTGGTTATAAAGTTTTCAGAGAGATAGTTCCGGGGGAGGGCGAATTTGCAATCCAGGAGCCTTTAATGACTGATTTTTTGAAGATTTTTCCTCTTTGCTGTAGTTGATCATAATTATAATGCAAGCTTTTATTATTTTTGAAATTTGTTCATTGAATCAATAAAAAGTCAAGAATTAAGTTTTAAGAGAACGTTATTTAAGAGAATGAAATTTAAGAGAATGAAATTTAATAGAATGAAATTTAAGAGAATGAAATTTAAGAGAATGTTAAACTGGAGAGCGGGTCGTTAAAGGCCACTGGATTGGAAAGTTGCTTCCGGGGGTTAGCAAACGCAATGAAGAGGGGTTGGAGTCTCTGGTCTCTTTTTATCTACAAACAACTGCTGTTCTAAAAAAATTCCTCCGCTCTCATGTATGTGTAATTTCTTTAGTTTGTTAACTATTCTTTCATCTCTTAGGTAACCAGTTTTAAACAAAGACGATTTCTCTGAGTTAGAATGCTTTTACGAATCTTTACAATGTCATAATATGTTTACATAATTGTGTTGCTATTGTATCATAGTAAATAGTTATATCGCTGTTTCCTTTACTATTGCTTGTGGACCTTTTTTTTAATCTATTCTCCCAGTATAATGAAAATGCTATATTTTATTATTCATTCTCACTTATTTATCATACTTTATTTCGATAAAAATTTAATCATTAAATAAATTTTATGATTGCACTGATATCGTATCATTATAGGTACTTTATATTATTATGAAAAAGAGGAAGAAAATAGTTAAACAAAATTAATGAAACAAATGACACTTATAATTTTTAAAAAATACATTTAATTATAAGAAGTAATAATTAATTCAATTTATTTATTTTCCATTAACTTAGCGATGTTATTTACACTTTAAACGCTGTCTCGCGCTACAATCGATGCAAATTATTGGTAATAACAATAAAATTGGAGTGCCTTCAAAGATTTTTTAACTTAATCTTTGAAATAAATGTATAAATACACAATATATATAAAGGCTGAAACTAACGAACCTCTTTAATTATCAACAGATCCTTGCCGTATTTAAATTCGGTTTCCACTATTTCCGTCACAATCTCTTTCCTTTCGGATCGCTTTTTATCACATTTTTCGCACACTAGAGGGCAGCAGTTCAAACTATCGGACTGCTCCGCTTCTAGCTGTTGATCACAGTCAGCACAAACTTCGTCGTTGCGACGATCAACACTTGGCTTCTTTCGTCTCGTGACAGCTGGTTTACTTGTTTCACTACCAACTCCACTGTCAGCCCTTTCAATTTCAACGCTACCAAAGTGACGAGTTTTCTGAAATGAAAAAATTACCTGAATTAAAATTAGAGCTCATAATAAAAAATAAAAAAAAGAAAAACATAGTATTTTCCCCTCTCCCGTAATTTACAGGGGGGGGGGGAGAAAAATAATATATTACATTATTTGAATCAAGTACACCCTAAATTTATAAGAAAGTTTTTGTCTTGATATCAGATTTTCATGTAAATTTTTTTTATTATTTGTTTATGTTAGAGCTTTTGTTTGACATCTAATTATTGACATCAAAACGTAATAAAAAAAATTTTCTACAACAAAAATGGCAGCAGTTTTTTAAAAATCTAAATCAGCAGTTGTTAAAAATCTAATTTTAAACGTGTAATTTTCCTTTCCTTTCTTTTCTTTATCTTTCTAATGAACAAATAAAAATACATATTTGGGTGGAAATAGATAGTAAAGAACAACTAAACATGCAATAAAATATTTGTATGCAAATAATATGTAGATTCTAGAACTCACATGATTCGAGTTTTAGTGAGTGAGGTGGTACGTATCCGAACCAGTTAACAAGAAAAATATTAAAAAATAATTATAATAATAATTAATATGAAAAAGTTACTAATTTAGAAATTTTAAATACAAATTTAGATTTACTAATTATAATTTAAATAATTTAATTAATTACTAAGTTACTAATTTAGAATATTAATTAATGGAATATTTATTCCTTACATTAGCTGATTATATAGAAGCAATAAAATCTATTTTTAAAATGTATAAAAGTCTAGTATTTCTACTAAGTCTACTTCTTAAATGTAAAATAGTAATTTAATTTATACTTAATTTTTGTAAATATTAGACCAAAAAATATTTGTATTTCATTTTATTGCGTGCCAATTTTTTTCTTTTAAATTTATCTCCTTATGTAAAAAGAAAAAATTTGAGACAGATTTTTCAAAAGAGAGGAGTCTATATTATCAAGACAAATTTTAACAACATTCATTTTTTTGTTTTTTGTAATTGAATTACATTGAGTAATATAATATTTCCATTCCATTGTATCATTCTCCTATTTTTACAAATCAATTGCATAAAAAAAGTAGAAAATTACAAACAAACAAAAAAATCAGATTTGCGTTTTGACGTCCAACCAGCCTCTAAATGAAAATTTCTCATGAAGTATTTTTCTCTTTTTAGCATGTCATCATGTAAATGATAACATGCTAAATGTGATTTAAAGGTGTTTAATGGTGATCTAAATGATATAAAGGTGATCTAAATGTGATTAAATCACTATGACAAATGTGATTTAAAGGTAGTATTGCACTGTTATTTTAAATAACTAAAAATAAAATATTCTTCCGAAACAGAATTAATTTTTCTTGGAGGGTTAATTATGATTGCACAGCAGAAAGTAGAATGTTCCATTCCAGCCCTTGTGAAAATGATCAACTTAAATGCATTAACTTACAACTTAAAATAAATAATCTATTTGAATTCAGTACAAAAAAATTCTAAAAAAAAAATTTCGTTTGAAATCTTTTATATTGCCCTTCTTACTTGATATCAAATTTTTCTGTTGCACTTTATTTTTTTTTCTTTTAATTTTTTTAAGTTTAAATGCCATATGCTATACTTTTTACTTTCATTACACCATTTGTTTGTTTGATTAGATATTTGTGCTACATTTCTTATCAGATTTTTCAAAAAAGATGTAATTGATTTCATATTGCATTTATTGCTTGATATCAAATTTTTGAGTTACCCTTTTTGTTTTATTTTTAAACAAAAATTGTAAGTGCTTTTATGTTGAACTTATTGTCTGATATCAACTTATTGTCTGACGCTTTTCATTTGATAGTAAAGATTTTTAAGAAACACTTTTTGTATAACATCTATTTTTGATGCAATATTTTTATTTGAATATTTGTGCCGTTTGTTTGCATGGACATCAAATTTTAATGCTACATTTTTTGTTTATTATTAAATTTTTATGTGGGACCATTTTCTTGTAATGTAAATGACCTAGAAAATTTTAACCTAATAAGTCCAAATAAATTAGTAAATTTCGAGGAGACTTATTTTATTGTAATCGTTCATCATTTGCCATGATTTATGTATATTTCATTTCTTGTTTCGAAAAAAAAGAAGAAAAAAACATAATCACCCTATTAGTTGATACATCGTCCTCTTGACTTGTACTACTACTGCTACTGGCTGTACTAGTGTCGCTTGAGCTGCTAATATTGCTTATACGAATAGGATTGTTTCGGACATTCTAAAGAAAAAAAATGGAAAAATTAAAATTTTAAAAATATATTTAAAAACATTATCAGAAGGAAAATTTGTTTATATTTAAATTTTATTTTCGTCTAATTGCAGTTGAAATCATAATGTAATCAAATAATTTATTTTTATTAATACAATTTTAAAAATATTTAAAGAAAACATAAAAAATAAATTGAAAATTATGTAAAAAATTCATTGAAAATCTTGTTATCCCTTTCATTACCTTGGTCCAGATATGTGGACCTTCGTTTCTTAGCTTCTATAACGCATTTTAAGAAAACTTATAGTTCTATCCTCATCGAAACATTCGTGGACATTTAAACTTTTTGAGGACTCCAATAGATGCAAAACATGTAAGTTATTTCGGTAGAATTCCACATAAACAAAAGTAATTTTCGAAAAATGACGCCAAATCCATGTGCTCGAAGAGGTAAACAATTTTAAATATTACATACTTTAGTTATTCTAAAAACAATTTTTTTTCACATGAAAAATAAATTTTAAAATTATTAATAAAATTCATTAAAAATCGTGTTATCCCTTTTCCGAAGGTCCACATATGTGGACCTTCGCATCTTAGCTTCTAAAACGCATTTTAAGAAAGTTTATTTTATAGTTCTACCCTCATCGAAACATTCGTGGACGTTTAAATTTTCTGAGGATTACAATAGATGCAAAACATGTAAGTTAATTGGGTAGAATTCCACACAAAAGTGATTTTTAAAAAATGACGCCAAATCCATGTGCTCGAAGAGATAAGTAATTTTAAATATTACATACTTTAGTTATTCTGAAAACAATTATTTTCTTTTGACTCAGTAGTTCTGCGTTCTGTATGAAGCTTTTAAATTTATTTTACTTAATATTTAAAAATAATACAGTTCAGAACATGCAGGTTCACATATGTGTCTTTCAGATGAATATCAAAATTTCTTACAGCGTAATTGTCAAGTGAAATCCCATTATATCATGTGTATTTAATTTTATAACTATTTAGTAATGATTTTACGTGTACTTTAATTAATATATATTTTAATTGATTAATAAATAAATTAATATATATTTTTAATTAATATATAACATATACTTAATAATTTTAATTTGTGTTTTTTCCCCTAATTTTGAAATTTTACCCTTGAGAATAAGATATTTTTTTATAATTAATGTTACATTCTATTCAATAATTATATATTTTGTGTGGTTTTCATAAAATAGTTTTTAAATTGCGATATAATGCAGTATTGCATATTGTAATTTGCTAAAACTTCATATTTTCTTTTAAATAATCATTAAATTTATTCAATATTGTATTTAAATAGACCATAATATTACAATATGCATGTTTATTTCTATTTTAGGTACAATTTAACATTTGAAGTATTTAGATTCTTTTACTTAGTTAAAACCGGAGGTACACATATGTGTACCTAAAATTATTCGCCTCCTGCCAATATAAATCATATTTTGTTTATCTTATTATGATTTATAGCAGTAAAATAGAAATTTGGAACAGTAAAATATTTTTTTGCAAAATGCTTTTTTACTTCAGTAGTTAAGACGCTATGGGTCTTGTGAATTACACGAAAATGATTTTTTTTTAATGTTGTCATTAATTTGATTAAATGCAAATGCAAATATATATGTATATAAAGAATCAATTTTTATAGTTGAATCTTTTAAAATTCTTCTAAAATTTATTAAAATGATTAATTTCTAAATCATTTTTCATATTGTTTTTTCTAATGATATTGTTTATATTAGGGGAATAAACTCTTTCTTTAATTATAAAATTGGTTAACAATAGAAGCTCATACGTTGCAGTATTTTTGAAAGTTAATTTTAATTTAAGGATAAGTCAGGGGGAAAAAAGTCTTAAGATTACCTTTGTCCGATGTAGTTCATCCTCATCCTCATCAATAGTGTCATCATCTAACTCATCGACTACTCTGTCTTTGGCTCTTTCTAAGAACTTAAGTATTTCTGCTTTTGATGCACCATTAAAGAAGGATCGTCTGTGTTGGCCGAATGGATTAGTGGAAACTGAAATACAGATACTCCTATTTTAGGCATTGTACGTTCTTGGTCAGAACAATATCCGGCTAGGTCAGAACCATTTATTTCATATTCTTACCATTTATTTTACCATATTTTAAACGTCATTTGTCTAAATTGTGTGTTTAGTCAGAGGGAGAAAGAATTAATACATTTTTGAATTCAACTTTGCAGCTTAATAATTTGTATTAATTAATCAGTATATATTAAAGTGGGTTCACGTTGAAGGTCGTGAGTCTCAGCTTATTGCGATCCCCTGCGCAAGCGTTTTGAACTAGATTTCTGAAAATATACGTTCTGCGCCTGCGCAGAGAATTCATTACACCAAGACACTGGCGTTAGAGCTCACTGTGAAGGCACCCTTAGTTTTCTTTTTCAACTATAAAAATTGTATTGCAAAGTCCATTTCAGTACTGAAGAAAAAAATTATTATCTATTCTTTTTCAATAATTTAAATATAAGAGGCAAAAACAAAAATTCTTAAATTTTTCAAACGTGTGAAATAAATATTTTTATAAGAAGCATAAATTAAGTTTTTAATTTAATAGATTAAGATTTTAACTCAGCATTAACTCTCAGTATGTTTTAACTAATGCAGCCAATACTTTATATATATGCAGAAAATTAATGTAAGAAAAATTTTTCTATAACAAAGATTTGATTTTCTATATTCCTATGCCAGAATACAATTATGCTTCATAGAGTTTATTCAGTGCGTTATGTAAATTGATATTTTGTTCAAATCTCATGCCGTACAAAAATTTCTGATTCGTAAAACTTTATATATTCTCTTAACATGTACGTAAACCCTTTCAAAATAATTCATGATTTCTAAATGCATTAGTTCCCAGCCAATGTCCTTCAAAACTTGAAATTAAAGAAAAAAATTAAATTATAATAATAAATTGGATACTAATGTTCTCAACATTTTTGAAAGTGCATTTTTTTTATATACACTACTCAGATAAAATAAAGAGTTTCATCTAAAAAATTTGGATTTCATTTAAAACCATACAACAGCAATAAAAAATTAGATTTTGATTTGAAAAAAAAAATCTTTTATTAAATACAATATTTTCTTTTGCCTTTAAAGCGATCACACTTAATACAAGAAACGTAGTATTACGTTTTACTTCGGAAAAAAAATTGGTTTATCATTTAAAAGGAAAGAATCAAATAATGAAATAATACAGATATGAAAATTACAATGTTTTGGACAAAGACGCTTCTGAAAAAATAATTTTCTTTTCAAACGAGAAACAAAATAAATGTTTATGTAAATAGTATTGTCACGATAAGCACTATTTTCATTGTCATTTCAAACAATAAAAACGCCCATCTTAAATATTCTAGCCTTGAAAATATTCTAAAATAAATAAACGTTATAAAAATGACAGTAATATCAAAAAGATTTCGGGAAAAAAAGTAATTTGAGTATTAGATAGTAATTTTAAATAGTTGTGGAAATAACTAGAGTTAACTCTAAGAGAGAGTGGAATTTTAATATTCCTATCTCCGATATTTATTAACGATGTATATGAGGCATCGATTTTTTCAGGATCGATATTTTCCTAAGTATTCGAAAATTATCACTCAGATTATTTTCGTATTCAATAATTATCATAATGGTTACAAAATTATTGTATTCGATTATAATTGTTATTGATAATTCTCGCGATATTACTGTATTCAAATTTAAAGTTTGCGAAGATAACCATGATATTATTGTTGTCAATAAATGTCATATAATCGATATTTATCGTTTAATAAATGGTTTCACATTTTGGAGAATTCTTTTTCAATATCGATATTTTGCGATACATTGCTCAGCTCAATTCTGAACGTACAGTGTAAAAAATTCCGGACCAAATTACGGTATAAAGTACCGGCACTTTAGAATGTATCATCCGTAAAATCCATTTTTACCGTTTTTGCAGTAATATTTATTTAATTAGAGTGATTCAGTGTTTTAAGGGTAATTATTACTGTAAAAAATAACCGTTTGGCAGATTTTCTGTTCTGTAACATGTTCCGGTAAAAATAAATTTCACGGTAAAAAGTACCGGCATCCTAAGCTCCGGTACATATTTTATACCGTAATTTGATCCGAAACTTTTTACAGTGTACCGTGACATGTTGGTCGCAAGTTCCCTTAGAAATTCACCTAACTTAGCACACATAACATAATAAATTAATATTTTCTTTTATAGATAGATATTTGTGGTAAAATTTATAATAAATAAGAATAATTTTAGTGGAGATTATTTTTTTCTGAGTATATTTTATGAGGCAAATTTCAATTTTATGTTAGAAAATATCGCTTTTATAATAGAAAGAATTAAGCAAAAATATTTTTCCTATTGGTTGCCATCCTTTTTTTTAAATATTAAAATATTTGTTAAGTTAAATAAGAACACTTTACTTTTGACTAATTTTTTCCTCTTTCTTCGAAAAGTTCATGAAGTAAAATATCTATTTCATTGAGAAAAGTAACGAAAACAAGAGATACTATTTTCCATATTTGTAGTCATTTTTATAGAATATTAAAGAAATTATTTATATGTTAAATAAGAAGAACTACAGTGGAATAATTCCTTTTCCGGATAGTATATGAATTAAAATACCCGTTTTACTAAGAAAAGTCAAGTAATACCATTTTCTTAACTGCTTTTTAAATTTTTTATTATTAAAACATTTATTTTTATATTGATTAAGAAAAAATGTAGTGGAATAATTCCTTTTTGATATAGTTTAAAGTAAAATATCGGTTTTACAGTTGAAAATAAAGTAATATTATTTTTCCTATTGATCACTTTTTTTTAAATATTAAAATGCATATTTTAATATTAATAAGAACAATTATAGTGGAATATTTCTTTTATCGTATAATTCATGATGTAAAATTTTCATTTACAGTTGAAAATAATGTTCATAGTTATCATATTTTTTTAGGATTGAAAATTTTCTTCTTGTTCTGATGAAATGATTATTAATGTAATAATTTTGTGTAACATAATTAATAGGATTAATGCTTGATAAAAACTCCATGTATCCTCAAATTCCCATTTTAAAAAGATCATCAGATTCAATTTGCATTCGTACATAAATTGCAAGCGCTTGTCAGATTTAAATGTCAAGAATTACATAATACGCATCCAGCTTAAAAGTTTAAAATTCACCTTACTGAGTCTAAACCGGTTTATTTTTACTGATTTACGAATTCAAAAGAATCTTTTTGCCTGTTTTTACAATTTTGTCATGAAATAAGCCCTTGTTCCACTTTAACTAACGCTATTTTATTTTTGAATGACGTTTTAATGCCTTACGTCATAACGAAGACTCTCGCAGTGCAATTATTATTAGCCTAAGTTACATGTAAGATTTGGGAAGACTAACTGAGCTAATTTTTGACAGGCGTATAATACAATTAATAATAAAATTGCGAATAGAAATTTGCTTTAATTTTTCGGACTACTTTTTCATCATTATTTAAATGCATAACTGTCATATAAAAGTTTAACAAAGCGAGGAGCAACATTTTAATGTATATATATTCTCCCAAACAGAACTCAAGTCAATAGTATTGTAATTTTTAATTAAAAACTACACCAAGTGATTAAGTCAACTGTCGACTCTTACGTTTATAAATAGGATCCTAACTGCAAGAAAAAATATGTACAATCGGTATAAATGTAGAATCTAGTCGAGCAGGAAAATTGGTGCTAATTCTGCAAAATTGGTACCAAATCTTTTAATATTGCAAACGGTTCATATTGTAAATATTTAATAGGAATTAAAACAAAAAAGTTAATTCTAAAATTTTTTTTTCAAAAAATTAATGTTTTAAAGTTATTTTTCGAAGGCACCATCGTAATATGAAATTATGCTTTCTTGCGAATAATATTTTATTTTAATAACTGCCTTGAGTTTGCAACTGTCACTTATGACTCTTAGACCAAGTTTAGCCTATCTGAGGCCAACGCTATCTAAGCTTATTTTGAAAATGCCGCAAAAGGTTGATATGGAAAAAAGTCATAGTTTTGAGAAAATGAAAAGTATTTGTGGTTTAATTTTTAAATATTTAAAAACTTACTCCAATGCTGCATTACCTAAAATCATAAAAATTTGCAAAAACTGAGAATACAGTAGTGATTTTGATAATTTTCATCTAGGTGGGAAAATGTCTCCAATTTTTAAAATTATTTAAAAACTTTTAAAATATTTGAGTTATTTGTCTGTTCTAAAGCCCAGACACGGCAAGATTATATATATAATCCAAAATCATCACATTGTTTCAAGTGTAAGGCACTTAAATTATAGATTTTTTATTTTCTTTGGCTACAGAGCTTTGAAAAACAGCGTTAAAACAAATGTTTAAAAAGTTTGGGGTGCCGTTTATTTAGAGGAAAAAAATCAACTAAACATAAAAGTACTTTTTAATTCATTATATTTTAACAAAAACAAGAAAAAAAGCTAATTAACTGTAAAAACCACGCATTTGGCATATAGTTTTCCATTATTGGCGAAAAATCGTGTTGTTTGGCACCATTATTTGTTTTTCCCGAAAATGGTTCATGGGATTTTACTGAAGTAACGTATAATCTTTAAAAAGTATTTTTAATCAAAAATTTCATTTTTACCGTATATTGTAGTTGACTCTTTGTCACCAGGTAGTTCCTCATAAATAGAATCCGAACCAACAGAAAAATATATATGTTCCGATACGGAATCACTGGCCCCACTGGATATGGTAACTACTGTGGCACCTGTATCTTTGTACTTCCGGCTCTCATAGATGGACTGGTCAGACATTTTTCGACTTTTCTGCATCGGCAGTGTGTCGTATAAGCCTTCTT
Source organism: Parasteatoda tepidariorum (assembly GCF_982258835.1). Classification (NCBI taxonomy): domain Eukaryota; kingdom Metazoa; phylum Arthropoda; class Arachnida; order Araneae; family Theridiidae; genus Parasteatoda; species Parasteatoda tepidariorum. The sequence goes on along the minus strand of NC_141761.1, from coordinate 88,919,606 downwards.
CAGGGGGTGGAGGATATGAAGCTATACCCTGATTCCTGGACAAGCATGCATTCCTTTTTGGGGGCAGTGGCGGCAAGCTTCTGGGAAGAGGAGGTGGAGATGGTGACCTTCGTGATACGTACAGTAGTTTGCTGTATACTGGGCCTTCTATGTCTGATGTCAGGGGAGTACTTTTTCCAGACGATAATTCTTCCGAATTCTAAGGGAAAAAAAGGGTTGGTTTTTAGAATAATTTGTTTAAAAAGCTAATTAGTTGATCAAACGATTGATAATTTTCAGCGATAAATAGCGTTAGACTGATCTTACTTATACATTCGTAAAGCATTTGATGTAATCTTGATATTGTCTTTTAACTCAAATAGAAGTATTAAGTATTTAAAAAAAGCTATCCAATGGCAACAAATTCAGGTTATAGAACGAGGATTGAGTTAGGTGTCATTAGATTTTTTTAATTCTCATTTTGTGATTACACTGCCATCTGTGGGACAAAAGCAAAGTGTAAAGTCGTATTGGAGTACTTTTTTCTGGAAAATTAAAATATGCAATAAAGAATAAGGATTTCTATTTCTGATTTTAAAGTTGATCCCAACCACTCTCAAGGGGGGTGAGATTGGAAGACAGAATTAGGAATCATTGAATATGTGTTTTGAAAATATTTCGGTAAATAGTTTACAATCGAAGGTTTTTTTTTTATAATTGGCGAATTGCAAATAAACCACTATATATGAAAATGGACCAAGAACGAATCACATAACGGTAAACAAAAGTTGCGGTAACATGAAGGTGACGTCACTGAACGCAAAGCCAGAAAAGTATATTATGGTAGCCAAAAACGGGGTTTTAGCAAAACTGAACGGAAACTGTCACCAAACCAAGGGGCCCCCGATTCTACACATTAACCAATATTCCATATTAAGATCACTATTTTTAATCAACTTATAACAAATTGAAGTACATGACTCCAATGAAGTATTTAATGATAAATTCTTCACATCAACAAATTACACTTCATATATAATTTGAAAAACATACCTTTTCTTCGTAGTCCTGCAGTGTATTTACAGAATTATTCACGCCATTTTGAATCTTTAGTATACTGTAATTAGAATTTTCTTCTGATCCTATATTAACGATGGTACACGTAACAGGAGTTGCTTTTTCTTGAAAATTCTGTACAGAAGATTCAAAAGCAGTATCACTTCGGCATTTTTCGGTACTTTTTTTCAAATCTGTACTTGGTTGACTACTACAGTCTGCGTAATCGTGAGAGTTCGTACTGGGAACAGACATGTAGGAAGAATCTGAGGAACTATCGTCTGCAGTGGGTTCAATGTCCAGTTCATTTGGAATATGAGGTTGTTCAGAAGGGATGGAATGGTCACCATTGTCGTGAAAGGACTTCCCCCGCGGAGAGGTGGTGGCCTCGGGACTAGCGGCGGGGGAAGACACCCCGTTTTTTGGATGCGCATGCGTAGATGTGGAACTTAATGATGTAGAATCTAAAAAAAGGAAATAAAAATTAAAACTTATATACTTAATAATTATAAGAGAACAATCAAAAAATTTTAAAGGCTTTTTAAATGAACTTTGAAATTTTTAAACAGGTTTTTTTTTCTAAACCAGCCTGCAGCATAATTAATTAAAAAATAAAATGGTTCTCCATCCATTTATTCTTAAATTTTAGCATGTTTCTCTATGATTTTATCTACATGAAATTATTACTTTTTAAACATTTTATTCAACTGTTAGGGTTAATCATGCAATTGAATCAATTGTTAAGATGAATTGAAACTTTCTCTCATATACATAAGGCCAATAAATACTCAAATCAATTGTTATGAGTAATCAAACATTACAATTAATTCTCGAGATTAAAACAAATTGACAGTGCTTCAGAACTTAGTCTATAGCAACAATTCTATTAAGGTAACAATAAAACAATTAAACCAATTATTATGATTATTACTCAAATTTATTGTACGGATTATTCAAATCTTTTTATTTTCAAACAACAATGTCAAGATTTAATTCCGAAATTTGCCTATAACAACAATCAAACAATTTTATCAATTGCTATGACTAATCAAATATTATAATTAAGTGTTGAAATAACGACTATTTGAGTATGCTTGAGAATCTAGCCTACAACACAATAAAGCTAACAATAAAACATTTAAATCAATTGTTATGACTACTTACATTTAACAATCAATTGTAAGGATTATTCAAACTTTTTTATTTTCATACCACAATATCAAGTTTTAATTCCAAAATTTGCACATAACAATAATAAAACAATTTTATCAATCATTAAGATTAATAAAAACTTTCATTCGATTTATGTATGATTAATCAAACACTTAAATCAATTGTTATGACTTATCAAGTATTACAATCAAATATTACGATCAAATCAATCCTTGCAATATTAATCAAATATTGCAAGGATTATTTAATACCAAAATTAGTACACAAATTGACGTGTATACATATTTATAACATGTTTATATATGCATAGTATTATATCACGAGTAAATATTACATATGTATATATTATACACAAATCGGCGTGTATATTTAAAATAGCTGTTTTTTAAGGAATCAGTGAAGAAATTAGAAAGCAAAACCATAACTTTTTTGGTTGTACTAGAAAAAAAAAACTTTTTTATTCATTTCCTCCTTTAATTAAAAAAAAAAAAAAAAAAAAAATAGGAGACATACAAGTTTTAAGCCGCAATTGCAAATAAATTTATGTCATCCTGTTTCACATTTTTACAGTTTCCATTTGATATTTAAAAAACAAACAAATCAAAGATTTTCTCAAAAAATATCTTTAAATCAATAATTTCTCAGGTACATGGATTTTTAAAAAAAAAAATTTCTTTTCTTTTTAAAATTAGTATATGTTTAGGACTTTGTAAGTTAACTAACTTAGGATTTGTTTAGGATTTCGCAAGTTATACTAATTCAGAAAGATTTATTAATTTACATTTCTTTTACTACTTATCAATTACCGTTACAAATTGATTCCCAATAAAAAAAAGGGTCATTTATCATTCTTTGAATGTTTTCAAAGGGCAATTTTTCAAATAAACACTAAACCAGTTTCACACTTTCTTTGCAGGTAAAGAATAGCGTCCGTGACCTAATTAAAGAAATGCTTAATCTTCCCACAGGAATTTCTTTTTGTTGAAATTTCAACATTGCTTCGTTAAACGTTTTCTAAGAATTCTATTTAATCAAGTAGAATCGTATTCTAAATTTGAAACAAATTTTGAACTATCCTAATTAATAAAGTAGATTTTTGATCAAGATTATAGTAATTAAAAAATTCTTAAAGAATGTCAGGACCCGTAAAAGTACGCGTAAATACATGACATTTTAAAGTATTACAACTTCTAAGCAAAATCAAGTAGAATTAAATTGAATCAAGTGGAGTTTTTAGGTTAAGAAAATAAATATTACACGAATGAATTAGATGTCTCGTAAATTTTCACATGATAATTTCTAACTTTTCATTAAAATTTTTACAGTTTAAAAATTATGCATAAATATATGTTTTCAATTTAAAATTTTTACCTAAAGGATTTCTGAAAAACCATTTCATTTATTAGCATAAATACTTGTTTTTAAGTAATTTTTTATAAAAAATTTACCAAAACAAATTCATTTCTTATCAGTTTTATTCGACTTGAAAATTATTAATTTTTAAAAGAAAGTTATAAAATTATGAAAAATTTATAGTTGTGACATTTATGCATAATTTAAAACTGTATTATCCAAATTGTCTTGTCATTGACCGTAAGAATAAATCTAATGCCCGTAAGGCTACCATGGCCATAAAAATACATGTCTGTTCCTAAACTTCTCGTAAAATGTATGGCCATTGACTTTAAATTAACATTATGCTCGTAAAATTCATCTTTTGCTCAGACTTCGAGACTCAGGTGATTTGTTTGTCGAATTAAGGCGAACCGTGAAACGAGGTAAAATAAGGTAGTGCTGCCATCTGTCGAGAAGTGAGACAGCTGTATGTTTCCCAGTGCAACGAGAGCTTGAGAGGGATATTCTTTGGCGACGGCTGGGATCACACCCGCAACCTTTGTGTCCGTAGCCTGGTGTGCAGTACCCACCATGGTGCACATTCCCGAATTGAGTTAGAGAGTTTTATCTTATAACCGTATAAATTAACGCTCAGCTCTACTAATTTTGCTGAAGTTTGTTACAATTAAGGACACTAAGCTTTTTTCTTCTTAAAGAAGGGAAACGGCTTTATAAAATAACGGCCAACTCTTCTAATTTTGTTGAAATTCGTTACTATTACGAGTACTAAGCTTTTTTTTCTCAAAGAAGGGAACTGGTCGCATAAATTAACGGTTAACTCTACTAATTTTGTTGAAATTCGTTACTATTACGAGTACTAAGCTTTTTTTTTTCTCAAAGAAGGGAATTGGTCGCATAAATTAACGGTTAACTCTACTAATTTTGTTGAAATTCGTTACTATTACGAGTACTAAGCTTTCTTCTTCTTAAAGAAAGGGAAATGGCTGTATAAATTAACGGCCAACTCTACTAATTTTGTTGAAGCTCGTTACAATTACGAGTACTGGGCTTTTATTCTCAAAGAAAGGGACTGGTCACATAAATTACTAATTTTCAACGGTCAACTACTAATTTTACGTAATTTTCTTAGAGCTTAAGGCCAATTTAAAGCAAAAAATAAGTTTAAAACACATCTTTTGTTAAAAAAAAAATCAAATTTTAAAATAATTAAATGAACTCACCTGCTATTGTAGCATTCCCTCCGATAGGAACTCTAGATTTTCCACGACTTTGTTGAGCTAGAGGCGTCGTTCTCTGTCCTGGCCTGAGAGACTCTACTGTTTTGGACAATCCAGGTTTATTTTGGTCTTTTTGAGTCTTATTTGAAGTGGCAACTCTGAGATCACTGTGTGAATAGCTCTTAGGGGTGCTGCTCAGGGGTCTAGAAGGGGGTGGTGGCCCCTTCACATTTCCTTTTCTTATATTGGGTGGTGGTGGAGGTGGTTGAGATGGCCGTGGTATTGTTGATATTCTTGAATTTTGCTTTAAAAGTGAAAAAAAAAAAGAAATTATTAATTCCAGCAATTGCAAGAATATTAAAAACTTTTTCATTTTGCAATAAAAATAGCACTTGGAAACATTTTTTCTCTTTTTGTTCTCTGTTGCATGAGATTTTTTTCAACAGATCCGGGATACTTCGTATAGCTGATTTAAAATCTGCAAGCGGTTTCTCTTTCAAATCGACTGTTTTTTTTAATGACAATTTTTGTCTAATTTTTTTATTTTTTAAATGCGCAAATTTAAAAACGTTTTATATAAAAAGGGGATCACACAAATGTTGCGACTAACTTCTATGAGAATAAGGGCACGCCATCAGGATAAAAAATTGCACAGAAATGTTGTCGTACGCTGCTGGGGTCGCTTTATTATTAAGACGTGTTCAAAAGCACAAGAAGAAATAGTTCATAGCAGTTAAGCTATACTAGTGGCTTCTGACGACATTCCTAGACATAGATTTCTATGCGATTTTAATTCTCATGACGTGCCCTAACTCTCCAAGAATTTTGTCGTAACATTTAAGCGACCCCCTGTAATATATAACGATTATAAACTTATACATCTCGAAAAAAGAAGACTAAAATTGTCATTTAAAAAAACTGTAGCTTGGAGAGAAAAACCGATAACAGATTTAAAATCAGTGATACAAAAATATTTAATGTGTGCGGCAGAAATTTTTTTTCCTCGTGTTAATGTCATATCAAAAGTTTGTAACTATTTTAAGTATCATCACTAAAATTTAGAAATAGAATCAAGAATATAGGTATAAGGCAATTGCTTTTCAAACTTTTTTTTCTTCCTAAAGCCAGGCACTGAACTTTTACGTCCTTCGTCTAGGAAGATGCCGGAAGTATTACTCATTTAACGTTACCCAGTGGGCACCTGCGAACCTAAGTTACGGAGGCGAGCAATTTATTGTATATTTATTTATTACACCTTTTTTACTAAAATTAAATTTAAATTACAATTTTGATGAAAATTTTTGAAATACATGTTTGCAAAGCTTGTTACATATATGTTAGATTAAGATTAGATGAAGTTCTGCAATAATAATCTACGTTCGTCAGGTCGCAGACAAATTAGGATTTATAGAGATAATGTTTCAAATTTACTCTGTTAAGTAGGCTATCAGAGTCTAGATGCGAAAGCCATATCATACCATACTATGGATAGATGGCTTCAGACCCCCCCCTCCCCCTGTGTATCTATAGACACATCATTCCTTGATAGTAAGAATCAAATTAAAATATTTTGTGTTTGTTCTGACCACATTTATATAAAAATATGAAACAAATCAAATTTTTAAAAGTGTTATAATTTTAAAAGGAAAGAAATAAAACTCACTTTAGCTTCACTTTTGTCACCGTTGCTTCTTGGCTTAGCGCTTTGGTTTTCTTCTTCCTTGCGAGCTCTAAGATACTGTTCAACTGTTTGAAAGTCTTCGTCGTTCTTTTTTCGAAGGGTATCAGTGGTGGTAGAAGAGGAATCACTCGTAAAACTATCTCTGGCTTCCTCCCATTCTTCATCAGACGACGACAATGCCTCACTTTGTATTCGTTCCACAGCCAGTGATTCGTTGCTAAGAGATTTGAATTGCACACGTTTCTTTTTTCTAGTGTCCTGAGCATCCTGCAGATCGGAAGCATCTCTTGAACTCGACTCATCGCTGCTTCCGTTAACAGCAGAGGCGGTTAACTTCTCCCCAGTTTTCTTCAAGATTGACTTCACCTCGGCGTAAGGATTGTGGGAATTGACTTTCATCGGTTGCTTCGGTTTAATTTCGTTTTTCTTGAGGATGGGTTTGTTGCTCTTCAGCTTTTCGGCCAATTCCGAAGCGATCGAAGAGCTCATAGTGTTAATTGGTATCTTCTTGTCTCTTTTGGGTAAATTCTCTTCCTCTTTGTCTTTAATCGCATTAATTTGCGTCGGTGATTTCCACTGGGAAAAATTTGGAGGGGGTGGTGGAGGTGGGGGTGGAGGTGGTGCAGCAGAAGGAGCGGGAGAAGGAGTAACTGATGATGATGAAATGGTTGGTACTTCAGGAGCACGAGGTACTCTTCCTCTGCCTCTCAAAGTACCAGTATCTCCATATCCAGATGCCAGAGACATCATGGAGGTTGCTTTCCGGATAGTTGGAAATCTAGGAGACTCATAATGCCCATTCTTGATATCAGAATAGTGGGATGCTGGTTCGTTGTTTGTTAGACAGTTGCCACTGGAGTATTTTCTAAGATTTACTCCTCCCGGTGTTGGAGTGGAGTATATCCTGTCCTCAAATCTGAGAGTGGAGTCCGGATCTTTGTCATCATCATAGTCCGGTTCTGGTAAGGAGTAAATACCATCATCCGACAAAGAACTGTTACTCCAACTGCTCGTTCGCGAATCAACGGAATTCGTTTTAGATCCTTCGGAATAGAGGGAAGTTTGAGGGGAACTGTTACCATCCAGTTGAGGTAGAACTTTCATTCCGTGCCCACCTATTCGCAAGCTGGAGTTCTGCGAATAAATACCACTCTCGCTCTCCGAGCTGACGGGACTCGGAGACTTGTTGATCGTCATCTTGTAGTTTTTGTCGTCCTTTTTGAAGCTCTCGGACAAATCCTTGTTTGAGTTCTTTTCTTCTATTACATTATCACTTAAATCATCATCTAAATCGCTGTCACTACCATTTGAAGAGTCCTTCTTTAAGTACGTTTTCACTAAGTCATAAGCCGTGACATCGCATTCCAAAATTGACTTTCGAGAGGCTACAGAACTAAAAGGGTCTTTATTGCACTTTTCTAAAGATTTCATTAGTTTGGAATGATTCGAAGAAGCATTCGGATTGTAATTTACCGACTGAACAGCTGGAGGATTCGGTGCCTTGTATTTATTACTCCTCTTTAGAGTATCGTATAGATTTTCCTGGTTACGGCGGCCACAGGAATACTGGGAATCCGTATGCACCTGATCCTCATGTACTGCATAAAGATCTACTTTTTCAGGCAGAATGGATCTCCGTCTTGGAGGTGGAGGAGGTGCAAAACCTCTGGAAGATCTAACGCTGGAAAAACCACAGTTGCATTTTGAGGATTTTAATGAACCTAAATTTAATGTCCCAAAAGCGCCAGAATTTTTCCTTTGGCATTTGCACAAAGTTGAATTTAAAGGTGAAGAATTGTTAACTGAAATGGGTTTTGGATGGTCATCCCCTGTTGAGTGTAACTTTTTATTCTCTAACCTATTTAACTGATTATTTTTATAATTAATAGTTTCGTTATTGTTGTTAATTTTATTGTTGTAAGTTTCCCACGGATAGGCAACTGGTCCACGAGGCCTACCATTTATGCTTCTGACTGTGGCATGTTTCAAATCAGAAGACGAATAAGAAGGCGTTGTTGACAATGAGTCATTCCAGTCTCTATAAAGTGAACTAGTTGTTAAAGCGGAAACAGAACCAAATTTGAATTTATTGTGGCGCGATAAAGTACCGTTCGACACTGTAAAAGAATCGTCTGCTTTGTTTTTGTTTTTCTTCCACGGGAGGAAATTAAATTTCTTTGTTCTTCCACTAACAGGTGCGGATTCAAAGTCCAGTGCAGGCCGAACCTTGCCATTTGGGTTACCACGGACGGTACCGTACAAGTTCTGATACGCATACGTGTCAGGAGTTTGCTTGTAATACACTGGCCTTCCCTGGTGACGAAAACCATCCATCTTCTTGCGTTTTCCTGAAAAAGAATATTTTATTTAATTTCCAATGTAGCATAAAGCATAAGACAAAAAGTTTAGGTAAAGACTGACTGTAATATTTTTTACTTGGAGTTATTAGTATCGTTTTGAAACTAATATTATGTTGCTAAGTCTGTATACAAATCAGAATAATGATTAACAGAGTTATACATAGCAAATCAGTTGAAGGGTTTAAAAAAATAAAACGATAAGTTTTATAATTGCTCAGGGGAGCGTTTTTATCGGTATTTTTAAAAAGAAACGATTAAAAAGAAGTCTAGAGTACTATTATCTCAAGGTATTCCTGTAAACTTGTTAAGTATTTATTACGAAATAATAATAAAGAAAAGTTTGTTTCAAGTCCACTAATTTTAAAATCATTCCTACTTATATAGTATTTGACAAATCAAACCAGTAATTTGTTTCGATTAAAATCTAACAATGCAGTTTTTAAACGCAATTTTTTAAAATTATCTACTATTTAATTAATCAATTTAAAATTTAATAAAATTAGTAATCAATATAAAAAATATTAAAGGATTTGTACCGTATCAAATGTAATAAACCAATCAGTTTTTTATTTCGAAGAAAAGGTTTAGAAAATTAGAGTTACCTCAATATTTGTTCTAAAATTATTTTATCCTCCTGACACCCCAGCTACGGAAGTAATTGAGACTAAGAAATATGCAGGAAAGTGAATATGTAAATGCGAGGAAATATGTATATTTTTCCAAAAATTCAATTAATTAAATTTAATTAAATAATATTAGTTATTTTTAAGCATAACATTAAAGTGATGCAGTTTGATTTTTAACGTTTATTTGCATTTTGCATATGATATTTTTGCAGGGTATTTAACACGATTCTCTTAAATAGTAGTAAAATTATTCCTAAAATAATCAAACCTGATATTTGTATATAAACATTAGCTTATGGTATCCTCTTTGTTTGAAAAATTTCTTGCGCCGTATTTCGATGAAGGATAAAAATTTATTTCACGCTTTGAAATAAATTTTTTCGCTGAAATAAGGTTTGATATACAATTGAAATAGCATATTGTTTATAACTAAAAATATTTTTTTTCGTAAAATAAACGATATTTACTTTATCATAAAATTGAGATTTTGTGTGATAATCCTACTTAATCAAATTTATTAAAAAATGGTCTACATTGTTTAAATAAACACAATGAACTATAGGATTTTTATTAATCGTGAATTAAGTAGGTTTTAAAACAATCAAACTTAATATACGACAGTACGCATAGTTAGTTTCTTTTTCTTTTTCAAAAATATTTCTGACGTATTCTCACTAACGATCAAGGTATTATTTTACACTATAATTAAGATTTTGTTTACTGTGGGATACTAAAATTCTACTATTTGTATTTTCCAAACATATGAAAGAGCTACACTACTTCAAATAAGAGAAACAACAAAAAGATAACAACACTATCTAAAATGGTGGAAAATAATTTAGTTTTGAAAAACAATCAACACACAATATGTACGATGCGCAAAGCAAAAACGGACCACACTGAATAACTTTTGATCTAATAATCGGATCTTCAATTTCTAGGACTCAAACATAAAGGTTCAAGGCGAAGACCTCAAATATGCTAATTAATTAATACAGATGATATTTTAAGTCACGAAATCAGACCCAAAAATGTAATTTCTCTTGGCGGATCTTGAAAATCTTTTTTGTTTGTTTGACGGATTTAAATTTCTGACTCCCAAAATATAGGGGGTCAATAGTTTGATCAGAACAGTCCTCACCGAAGCCCAAGTCTAATCGAACACCCATAACTGTGCTGTGATCGTTTCTCTTTTTTATTTTTTAAGATTCTCAACTACCGAATCTACATCATCGACGGATCGGTTAATTGAGAATCGGTTAATTGAACCGAGATTGGTTCTATTTCCAATATGATCAGGACAGTGTTCCTTTACTTCTACTAATCTCTTGAGAGGAAGAAAATACTCCAGAAAGTGCATATTCCTGCTTAATTTTTGATGCCTTTAATTATATTTCTATAAATGCATTGTTTGATCAGATGGCGTAGTTTTAATGTATGCTTCAGGGGGGGGGGACTATCTCCTTCTTATACATATTGAAAACTCACACAATAACTCATTAATTAAGTAATTAAGTCATGCATAATTTCAGAAGGGGTTTTGTTCTCCACACCCTACCCCAAAACTACTTTCTTTTTTAGAGTTTAATTAATTCCAACGGGTTGATAATTACACCGAAGATTTATTCTCGCTTTCTTAAATTAAAGAAAACTACTCAAATAACCAGACATATGGGGTAAGTAACGACAAAAAAGGATATATTTTAACACGATGTATACAGAACAATTGTTGCACAACGACTACTTAAAAAGTGTCGATCTCTTGTTTCACAATATCTTTTTACAGTTACGGTTACAATTTAATTGACAATAAACGCTGCCATCTATCGGTGGTTCAACAAGTATTTCCACAACTACTGCACTGTATTTGATCAATAACTCCTAGAAGATAGAAGACCTTAGCACGGGTTACCATAAACAAGAAATTTGATTCTTTAGTAGTCCAAACGTAATGACAACTTTCATATTTTCTCCCCACTGCGCAGCTTGGTAGCCCGAACGTAGTGGCATCTTTCTTATTTTTTCTCCACTGCGTGGTTTATGTTTGTTACGTCGACGTCGGACTCATAAATTGATTTATGCTGAGGCCTTCTCTCTTCTAGAAATAGTTGGTTTGATATAAACAGTTTGTTTAAAAAAGTTTAAATCAGTTAATAATAATAATATTTTATTGTCAAATTGTCATTGTCTTAATTGTTATTGTCTTATGAGCCCACCCTGTTTCAGATCAATGGGTGTCAGCTTGTTTGGGAAGTAAAGGCGGCCTGTGCGCAATACTGACCACATTACCGCAATCATATCGTTGGTCACGAAAGTTTGGAGCTTTAACCTACATAATCCATCCAAAAACAAGCTGATGTGTGAATGCTTTAACTTTTTTAATCGGATCAAAGTTTTTCTCTTTTTTCTCTATAGATTAACATTCAAAACGTAACTGTATTAAGTTCCCTATTTTTAAAACAGGATCTTTAATTTAAAATTTTGAAGAAAAAAAATTTCAATTTTTGCACTCCTATGTGAATATTTAATGGTTTAAAATTATTACCATAATTCATCCTTAAACCGAAAATTTTAAAAACAACCTTCAGAGGAAGAAAAAAAAAATTCGTTCAATAAACCTAAACCGCATTTTCAACCTTTTCACTTTTACTGTTGCAGTTGGTGAGTGGTACTTTTAAAAAGTAATTGGTTCTACGGTGATCTCCTTTGTGAGTATTTTTTATGGCGTTTGCTTAGCGTATTGTGTTTGCTATTTTATAATCTTTTTTTAAGGAGTGTAAAAATTATTGCTAAACAGTTAACCGTTACTTATCAAAGGTCAGAAAAGCTCTGTTAGAGTTTTTTATTTATTTTTTATTCTAAAACAGGTTTTGTATCAACAGCATTTGAAAATGGCGAACGCTTAGAATGCTTTAACTTAAATAATTGTATGAAATAAAAGAAGGAAGGGAAAAAAGGAAACATTTAATGTTTGTTTGTTGTAGACTAGTTTCAATCAGCGCAACGGGAAGTTGTTTAAATTGAACTTTTTGGTGCGAGTATTAAAAAAATTCCAACCGGGATATTCCTTTATAAAAAATATTATTCGCGATAAGTAAATATAATTGCTTTTGGTACCAAAACTATCCCAAATGCGAAAGCTTATAAGAATGCATAAATTGCTTAAGAAATGGTTTAAGATGCATTGTAACGACATGCTCAAAGCTAGTTACACCAGCTAACACTAAGCTAGGAGCTAACTAAACGGAGTCGTGGCGGTGACCCAGGTTCAAATTACAAAGATGGTTGGTCGATACGAATTACGAACGTGGTTGCTATCAGAATAACCGCAGGAGCTTTTCGTTGTTTTCCACTTCGTGTAACGCAAATGCTGGTTAGTTAGCAAAAAATAGCAAAAAATCCTCTGAGAATAAGGCTAATTTTTAACCAATACTTGATCCAGGAGTTCCCTTGTCTTCTGGATTAGATTTAAAATTACAAGGCTACGGAGTTAAACATTGGTAGTCGTGAACCCAAAATTGGGTAGGCAAAATTTAGAGAATTTCAAACCAAATACAGTTAGAAATAAAAGAAAAGTTTTCGACGGTTATGAAATAAAATAAAAACTAGTATGCGACATACATTTTAGCGAATGCATATTAGTAGTAATTTAACCAAAAATTACATGAAGATTATCCCCTACTAAAGTGTGGGGCAATTATACGGCAAATCTTATATATTATTTATATTAGATAGAAAGTATACTATTATATAATAGTAATAGTTAATATAAATAACTTACAGAATTTTCTGAATAAAAATCGATTTAAACTTGTGATATCTTTTATTAAGTTCAGTATTATTAAATGTTGAGATCTTGGATCATTCGTATATGATCTTTATGTTTACTAAAGATTTAGGTACATTATTATTAGTTAAAACGAACTTATATATTTTCAAAGGCAAAGTGTAACGCCTCATTAAGATTGAGGTACGTACGATGCGCAAAATAAAAAACTGAACACCTCGATAAATTTTTGATCTAATGATCGAATTATAACATACCAGACTCGATTTTAATAATCAAGGTCCTGAACTCAAATACATTAACTAATTAGTTCAGATGGTATTTGAAATCACAAAAATCAGGCACAAAAAATATACTTTTTCTAAATAAACATTTTTTTTTGTTTTTGTTTTTACGGGTTTGGATTTTTGACCTTCGAAATATAGGGGTTAGCTACAATCTGGAAAATACGGTCTCAGTAGGTGAACGGTAAATGTTTGGACCCCATTATGTAAAATTAATTTTTTGCGTATTTCATCATAACTCGAGAATATTTTAAGAAAATTGAAAATTTTTTTGCACATAATTATGAAATTCGTTTATCAAACTATAATTCCATGCATAAAAAACAATTTTTAATAATTGTTCATTATTTTTTATTATTATATTCTATAATGGTCTAAACATTTTTGAATCGTAAGGTGTACAACTTTTTTATTTCATTTTAAAGGACGTAATTTTCTCGACAATTTTTTTCTAATATTTGTTAAAGAAGTCGTGCATTTATTATGAAGTATTATATATTAGAAGTTGTAGATCGTTTATTATTTATTTTTTTATTTTGAGAGTTACAAATTTTACTGTTTATTATTAATAAATTTTCCTGAAAACTCTTACAAAATCAGTACAGTACGTCATGATTACCTGCACATATCAACATACATAAGATAATACGTTCAATAGCCTTCAAAATAAATGCGGGCAATTGCATCACAATACTGCTGTTGATGCATTTTGATGACACGCTGATGAGTTTCATATGCAAATAGAATAGTCATTTTAATGGCAATTTCCAAAAAAAAAGAATTTCATATAAAACTGTCTTCTACCCTGATTACGATCCAATGCAAAAGACATATGCGACATAAAAATCAAACCGAGTCTATGATATCTATAATTTTTATGTGGATTGTCATAAGACACGGTAAATCTTGGATAAAATATGTCTCTGATCTTGAGTTTCGCTAAAAGTAAAGAAAGAGTTGCAACCTTGGTGAACAATGGGAGAGAAACAAAACAGAAATGAAGTTTAGACGCATAAATTCGTGGCCATATCAAGGACCGAGTGATAAAAGATGCCTCTTGCTCGTGTGTTGCTGTAAACAATGAGGCACTCTCGAAACAAAAGAAATCGAGGATTGTTAACAATCTGTTTCATGGTGGCCGAAAAAAATTAATTGCAAGACAAAGGGAATCTGTTGTTTATAGATATAAAAATGCTAGATTGAACGAACGATGAAAGTTCATTCCTTTAATCAAATTTAAAGTCATGGAACCTCATTTACATGGTTCTTTCGGATCTTTTTCGCCAAGGAAAATATTAAAAAAAGCCACAATTTAAGTGCTTTACGTGTGAAGCAAGGCTATAATTTTAAACTTATCTTGCCGTGAAGAATTATCTGGGTTTTAGAACGGACAAATAACTTAAATGTTTTAAAAGCTGTTAAACTTTTTTAAAAATCGCCAATTCGGTGCCGTTTTTCTGTTGTTGTTTTTAATGCCACTTGCCAATACCAACATCGATGCCCTGCTTGGTGAAACCAACAGTATTTCAGGCAGAGGGTGCGTTTCTTGTTTTTCAGTGACGCCATCTATGGCGTCATCTGTGGCCATTCAGTGACGCCATCTACTCCATAGCCAGCAAATACTAGCCAGCTATACCAGCAAAGCTATACAAAATTTCGGATTATCAAAAGCAATTCATCCTATTAAGGATAATTAAAATTCTAATACGATCGCACTCTCTAAGAAATTGATTCAATATTGAACCACAATATTGATCAACCATAACAAGGTGCAAATGTCTTGCAATCATAATGAGGTATGAAATGAAAATAAGTCAGTTTTCTCAGTTGATTAGTATGAGTATCGTTAATTATGTTCGCAAAGTATGTTCAATTTAGCACCAAATTAAGATTACAGAAATTTTAAAGAATATTAGTGTTTTACAAATTCCAAATTTTTTTGTAATAACGTTACGTAACTTTTAAAATATCGTATAGTAATTTTCCTTCGCTGAATAATTTGGAAACTTTAGTTCTGAGTATTAATTGTTTTTCCTTTGGTTTTTCAGGTTTATCTCTTGCAGTGCCATCTGCGGAAGCATTTTTGAACAATAAACAAGAAATTTCGGAGTAAAACATTTATGCCTCGTCACATAAATTTGCTGCAAGTGCTGTCTTTTTCTTAAAAAAAAAAAAAAAAAAAATCCTGTCTATTTTTCTGCTATAAATAAATACAAACCTTTCGAGCTAATTTAGAACATTTCGTACACATTAATCATGTTGATTTACTACTGTATTTCAAAATGAAAGAAACAGAAAGAAATAAAGATGTAATTTTTTTTTATGCACAAAGTTTGGAAATCACGATCTTAAGTAATCTTAATTCAAATCTCTCTTCTTTATGGACGGGTATAAAAAAAACGAAACAATTGTACAAGTTCAAAATAAAAACTTCTCATTTAAAATAAGCCGTGCTTAATAACCGTTTCCTTATTTTTCTCACAGTATGCGGTCAGGATCATGATAACGATATCACTCGCGGAGTTTTTATTAAACCCCTCAAGCAAATCGTTATTAAATAAAGCTGTAATTACCGTTCATATTATGTAACAATGGTCATAAAGGTTTTTATAATATGCGTTCGTTAATTGACGATTTGGACAGCTATTCAATTAGCTTTGTATTGGTAACTGATAATTCCATGCAAATAAGATGTTGGTTGAAAAAGTTCAATTTTGGTAAACATTGAAATTAGTAGTGAATGGATGAATGAATTTTTTTTCTCATTGTTGTGGAATTTGACAGCAGTTTTGAAAGCATGTTATTCTAGTTTCTTAATTCTTCTCCAATCAATAAATAGCACTAATCATTCATTTCATCAAAGGAATTGACATACTTTTGACATCAGAAACTAGCTGCATATAATGATTTTCTTTTCTTTATTGTCAATAATATACATATAATAATTCAATTGCGATTGATCAATTTAAATATTGTTGGGGATTAGTTGTCATTTAAAAATTGAGCTGCTTGAATGAATCTATAATTTTTTTAATAAAATTAATAAAAATTCTAATTACAATTCCTAATCATTCATTTCATAAAAGGAATTGACATACTTTTGACATCAAAATCATATTTATTTATATTTTTGGTTGAAATAAACACAGAATCTTTTGATTTCAAATGTTATCGTTTTGTGCTTTTTCCTAAGGGAAGGGGGAGTGCGGACAATACATTTGCCCTATTTTGATACATTATTTTTGAAACAATTTTATTTATGTTTGAGATATCCTTTTTATGATAATATCCTAATTTTTTTTTCATATTGGAGCCATTTTTAAAATAAATCTTAATGTGAGACATTATTTTTGGGACATTTTTTTTTTACATTTGCAATACTTTTTGTGATAATATCATTATGTGACGCATTATTTTTCTTATATTTGAGATATTATAATTGTGATAATATCCTAATGTGAGACATCATTTTTTTATATTCGAGACATTATTTTTTGATAATATCTAAATGTGAGACATCTTTTTGATAATATCCTAATGTGAGACATTATTTTTGAGACATTTTTTTTTTATATTTGAGACTTTATTTTTGTGATAATATTCTAATGTGGAACCTTATTTTTAAAGTAAAAATTTAGAACAAAACAATTAATGTGGTGTTTATTATTATTATATCTAATGTAAATGTGCTCGGTATAAATCATTAGGAATCTTCTAAATTTCCATTACTTAAAAGCACAGAATTTTAAGAAATCGAGTAAACCTAGAAAAGGTGCCCTAATATGAAATAGTACCGAGATAATATGAAACTATATTAAACACGTAAGCTCTAACTGTTATCAATTTTATTCACTCGCATTTGGCTAAAAATTATAATGTATTTGATGACGAAAATAAAAACTACACAAAGACAATTTTTTTAAAAACACATCCATGTTCACAACACAGCCAATAGAAGACTTCGATTTTCAAAGACTTTTATCAGCTGCCTTCACAAAAATCTTTAATGTAAATCTTTAATCTTCACAAAAATCTTAATAACCATCTTCATCAGATACACTAAAGAGTACTGCATATTAGGAAATCTACCATTGCGATGTACCATTCCTTTATACCAAGGATCCAAACATTAGCCTCATGACAGCAATGCCGAGATAGTAGAGCTAAATAAATGCCTTTCAAACAAAATTAAAAATGAACAAAATACCGTCATGGTAAAAAAATGCAAAACTATACTATTTTATGAGCGCAGTTTTTTTTCCAACCAGAAAATTTATTTTGTGCGCAATTTCGCCATCACTGTGCCTTATCCACAGTCCTTTTGTTAAAGTAAACCTTCGATCTCAAATTTAGTTGTTTAAAAAAGCAATTTTCCATCCCGTTAATTTCGACAAACCATAGGGAAATATGCACTAATCACGCGATTGCAAATTAAAACATAGTGACATTCTTAGATCACCTTGTATTTTTTCTTTTGCAAATGATATAACTTCCGCATCAACAACTATTTGAATAGATTGCATTCCCATAAACAAGGAACTTCAACAGGGCAACACGAGCCAAAACAAATGGAAAAGTCACCAGCGACTATATCCTTCTCGCTCCATTGCAAATGCTAAAGACGTTGGTTGCGCCATTTTCTCTTACCTGAAACGAAGTTCTTTTAACATCCTAAAAAAAACCTTCTTTGTTTCTGAAATCACAGAGATCGAGTAGGTGTATAAAATGTCAAACAATGCAATTGAAGCGGGAAGTCGTTTAGAAAAAAAACTTTCGACAAAATATGTCTTGTTTGATGATACAGATAGATGTAGGGAACAAGAAAAAAATGTCAAGAAATGGGAACGTTTGAATATTTACATTTTGAGTTCAAACTGTAATTTGTCTTCTCCATTCATTAGGCGTTGGTACAAGTGTATTTTTTAATTTTCGCTAATTGTCTTTGCTAATCGTAGTGTATATAATTAATTTGTAATTAATTTACGTTAATATGAAATGCTGTAAAAGTTTCGTAAATCGTGTTATTGCAATTTGAGATTTCCGAAGTGTTTAATGATACAGATAGATGTAGAGAACGAGAAAAAAATTTCAAGCAATGGGAATGTTAGAATATTTACATTTTGAGTTCAAACTGTAATTTGTCTTCTTGATTCATTAGGCGTTGGTACAATTGTAATTTTAAACTTTCGTTAATCGTCTTTGCTAATCGTAGTCTATACAATTAATTTATAATTACTCTGAGTTAATACGAGATGTGATGAGTGTTTCGTAAATCGTGTTATCACAAATCGCGTATCCACAAACCACGTTATTGCAATTTGTGATTGATGAATCACGTTAATTCGAATCCCGATGAGTGTGTGTGTGTGAATCGTAAATGTGAAAATCACGTATATACAATTGGTAAAGTGTGATTTGAAAATTGAGTTAATACAAGTCGTGAAATCGATTCATGAATATCTTCTCAACGGATCGCAATATGCGATTTCGAATTTACTAAAAATAAAATCAGAATCCGTAAGTGTGGATTTTCGTGAATGTGACTGATTTAATTCCTGGAATTTGTTTTACGTGTCATTACTCAAATTTGTTATGTGGGTTTCATAAATCTAGTTAATAAGGATTCTGAATTTTTAAATCAAGCTAATTAGAATTACGATGGCTCGTAAATGTGTAAATCACATCAATGTGATTCGTGAATAGTAATTTGTAAACTATGTTAATACAAGTAAGTGATGTTCACGAAACATGTTGCTATGGATCATGAAATTTTTTTATTTCCTATGAGCTGCACGATCAGTCTTCCCGATGAGCAGACCTAGTGTTCTCCAGAAGTGGTATCCACTCTTTCAGGACCACCACAATGGGTGAGATACCGTTGGCCATGGTAATTTGGACGTCTAGTTTCTGCCACACTAGATGGCAGCACCGAGACTCTATTTGGATGCTAAAGTGCACTAGAAATTTAATTTTGCCGGAAATGCCAAGAGCCAATAAGGCACTCCAGGGATCTTTTACATGCCACATAATCATACGACATGGCCGCTGAGGATTTTCTGCATCCCGAAATCCGGTGTCTGGGCCGGGGATCCGGTGTTAGCGCCACCCAGCCACATGGATCATGAAGTGTGATCTATAATATGTTAATATAAATTAAATTGAGATGTGCAATTCAAAAATATCGTCTCAACCAATTCCAATTCACTAAAAATAAAAACAAAATAACCATAAATGTAGATATTTTTGATAGTATAATTGATTTAACACTTGGAGTTTTTCTAATTAACGGAAAAATTAAAAGCTTTGGAGTTTATGTATTATATGTTATATATAATATGCTATACGCCAATTAAATTAACGAAAAGTTTTGGAGAGACCCAAGTTTCTACTGCTAACCATGAGTTAAAAACCTCTGTTCTTAAACGCATGCTTGAAAAACAGCCTTCTTAAAGTGTTACTTTTGCGATCAAAACAGACGGTTTTTCGCACAGAACTTAAAAATGGCTTCAGGGCATACCTTACAAATAACGGACCAAATCTGAGTAAATAAGCACTATATCAAAATGGAAACACCGTGACTTATTATCAGATTATTTTCCACTTTCAAGAAGTCAGATACATTGTCACACATTTATTTTAAACTCAATAATAGCTGAAAGCGAATGTTAATCTGGAGTTTTCGTGATGGGTAAAAGAAGAAAAAAAAACAGATTATGCTAATGAGGAGACAGATCTTCTTTTAAATCGAACATTGATCCGCATCGGCAGTTAACTATTTATCTTTAGAATCACCGTTATCCAACAAGAATTATTTCTTATCCACTCCTTCATATTCGAATGTCAATGAAACAATAGAAGGTACTGGAGCGAAGGTACTGGAGCAGAACTGGGGGGGTTCATGAGTTTTTTTTTTTTCCAAAACGAATTCGCGTGCGCTCTGCTGAAACAGTTAAGAGTAACGCAGAAGAAAGATGGAGATATGAAATTGGATATGCGCGACATCGTTTTCAGAAGAAGAAAGAAAAAAAAATACAACTTTGTAATGGCAGACGTCTGTTACGGTCTGACGGACAAGACGGGTGTGTTTCCTGACCAATCGACCAAGATACTGGTCATTCAATTTACTTATGTGACACAGTGCCGAATTGTGGATGGTATTTTCTGGGGGAACTTGATTTCTTTTCGAAGGAAGTATCGAAATGGCTTATTTTCTGACGGAATAGTTATTCTTTGTTTGGAAAGAAACAAAGAACTAAGCATTTGTATTGGGCAAATGTTAATAGAACAATAACGCCCAAGGAAGTAGTGCAAGAGGTTTGGGTAAATAATAAAAAAAAAATTGTGTTGATTCAGAGTTAATAAAGTTAGAACTGTCAAATACTACAACTGCGAACAATTGCAATTCCTATTTGGATATGATATTAACTTACAAATGCTAGAGATACAGTAATGTAATAGCCAGATAATGTATTAGATATTTTTGAGTGCGATGAACCATCATAGAGTTCGAATTTCCTGCAAACGTAAAATGTCTAATTGAACCATATTATCATGCAATTTAATCGTTTTTGTACATGATTGCACGATAAAAGGGCTCGACTAAAACTAATGAAAAGTTGCAATTGACACTCTTTTAAGTTTACAGCAGATTCGTATAATATAATTTAAGGTACCGATATCAAGGTTCACCATACAGTCTAATAGTTCTGAGCTTTCTAATAGTTTTCATGTTTTGAATGCAAAATCTGTAAATAAAATATGTCAGGCGAAAGAAGCTACAGGCACGAGGTAGAAGGATGATTCCTCAATTTTTAGTTTGTTCTTTTTCTGGTAACATCCAGCAGAATGAAGAGCTTAAAAACAGGGTCCATGCTTTTGTTTTTCCGTGTTACTTTCAGACGATGCAACTTACGTTGAATCATAATATTATAACCTTGAACTTTACTGTGAAAATTTGCTGAAACCTTAATAAGTTGTTAAACTGAGCCTTGTTTGTGTTGAATTTTAGTCATTGCTTCGTAATATGTCAATTTCAAAACAATTATATTGCTGTATAATAAGATTCAAATTAAAATCATAGCAAAGTTTCATACGATTGCAATAGATCCAAGATTTCTCACAGAGTCGAAGAAAAATTGAATACATAACCTTCTGTTACACGAAAAATTGGGAAAAATAGCCTTGATAAGCTACCCCTAATTGAAAAGGTAGTAACTGCTTAATGAGGAAAATATACAAAATTGAAAAAACAAGTATGTATATGTTTTGCCTCATTCATTACATTTTTATTCCTGACTCATTTTTATGACTCATGAATGACTCGGAAAAGATATGTATGGCATACACAGTTAGAAATTACTCGTAAAAAATCGTTAAATAACAATTTACTTAATTGTTAATTTATCATACTAAAAAAAACCAGTCAAATAACCATAAATAAGATGGTATTCAAACTGTTAACTTTGAGAAAAACCTGTTATTTACTACTTTCACCTAATACGGTTAAGCAACCAGAATTTTATCGCACCAACTAGTCCCACCAAATGAAGTCACTTAGTTCCCTCTCATGACCGATAGAGTTGGGGTTCAAGTCCCTGTGTTGACACTACAAAATTTAATCCATCCCCTTCAACACATGAAAAGATTTCAGTGACCTGTACTCCCCAATTCGTGATCCTGGACTATTATAATACGATATTCTCATTTACGCATAGATGGCAGCACCATAAAGCTACTAAACTATCTCCAATTAAAAGTTAAATTTCTTTTTAACGATGTTGAATCCACACTAGCTGTGTCCCGCAGTGGACTGATCGTTAAGACACGGTTCCCAGCAGATCACCGAAGTCAAGCATCACTGGCTGCGGACAGTGTGCGGGTGGGTGACCACTTGGATTAGCCTGCGTAGGGACCGAGGGGGTGCGGTATTGGTCCTCGTTAAACTGTGCTACCGTAAAGTGCGCAGGTCGTCGGGCTACCGAAGCGGAGGTGCTATCCCCTCTGCAGAGGATCAAAATTGTGATGGCATGTCTTCGGATCATCCTCAGGGATGTTTCCCAGACCGTCGCCAATAGCCCATTGTGCAGCTCTAGTGCGACGTACATTAACTACAACAACTCCGACTAGTTGTAAATGGTTAAAGAAACGCTTAGTTTTGTATTCATGATATTTTAACCATTCTAGTTGTAAACGGTTTCAAAACCGTAAAGGTAAAAAAATGCTTTTTACCGTAAACTTTTCGGTTAATTGGATGGAAAGACTGCTGCCGGATATTTAATCATAAATTTGGAACAAAAATTCCAACAGTGTACCAGAAGAAGAAAAAGCAAGCTGAAAATAATCCCGGCCACCATGCATATCCAATGCATAACCTTTAGTTATTCTGAAAATTGGGAAAAGCAACCCTAATAAGGCATCTCTAATTGGAAAGGTAGTAACTTACTTTATGAGGAAACTATACAAAATTGAAGACGAAAAAAAAAGTGTGCATATGTTAATGTACCACACACATAACATTTTTATGCCTGATTCATTTTTATGACTCATAATTTGTCTCCGATCTCGGGAGAAACGATGTGGATGCTTATGGCGTACAAGAAAGAAAAAAAAAAGTAATTGGTAATAGTCTTCTCAAAATCTTCTCATATTCGAGGGCAACAAACTCTACCTCGAAATAAAATATAATATCAATACAATCTTTACAGTTAACTTTAACGAGCTCTATAAAGATCGGGCGTTTAGAAGTCTGTATCTCTTACAAGCGCCGCGTGAAGCCTAGTTATAATGAGTTAGAGAGCGCATAGCCATTCCGATACGAGAATGGGCTTTATTAGAATGTAAATATCACGATGATGTGAAGGTGAGCGATAATGATATTATTCATCGTCACCCTTTCGACTTCTTTGGATTGTCATTATCCGCCTTAAGTATGATTGAGAAGCTGATGTACTTAGTCTTCCGCATTCTTTTACTGCATTTGGAATCAAATAAAAATAAAAAATAAAAAGAACATGATGTCGTAAAATTTTTTTTTCCATGATGTTTATGAAATTGAATTTATTCGTTTTTAACCAGAAAAAAAATGGCAAAATGATACCTTGTCAGATTAGTGACTTCTTCGAATTTCTTTTTTAATTAAAATTATAATCTTGTTTAAATATGGATTGTTATTTCTCCGGCTTTCACTTGCATATTGCGGAGTTTTTTTTTTCATTCATAACATTGAAAAGTTTTTTTTATAGATATATTTAGTGACTCGTTAGTAAAAATAACACCTTTAAATAGATCATGAGTAAGAGTCCAACTGAAGTCGGGTTAACCCTTAGAGGTTTTCATAATTTTGCGTCGTAATTCTAAGAAAGTGAGTTTGTCTCTTAAATCGGTTAATGATATTGGGTTGACCCCAGACAGCGAAGAAATGAAATAAAATAGAAATAATTAAAATCACAATTTAAAAGATAGAGATAGAGCCTTGATGGCCCAGTCCATCTCATTCGCCTTCCAATGAGATGGACCGGGTTCGAATCCCAGAGATGGTCGGTCAATATAAATTCTGCGTCCTGCTTGCCCCGACCTTAGTGCTGACGTAAAATATCCTCAGTGGTAGACGGATACTAGGTTAGAGTCCCCTTACCGGCAGGATAACCATGGAAGGAGTTCGTGGTTTTCCTTTCCATGTAACGTAAATGCGGGTTAGTTTCATCAAAAAGTCCTCCAAGAAGGCAAATTTCTCTCATTACTTGATTCAGGAGTTAACTTGTCTTCTGGAATGGGTTCAAAATTACAAGGCTACGGAGTTGAATACTAGTAGTCGTAAACCCAAAAAAATTGGGTCGGCTGTTCAACAACAATTATAAAATAAAATTTAAAAGTTAGTTACAAATTTTTAAAATTAGAAAAGTAAAATATTCTTTTCGTTAGATCATGAAAAGTTTTGTCACTAGAGTACCCCAAGTAAAAAATCTGATAGATCAGGTAACATTTTACATAGTATTAGAATAATAGTTTCCGATAGAGTAGTGGAAGTTTTGTTTTTAGAATAATTAGTAGATCACAATTAGTAGAAATCTTGGTACTATGTTTCCACTAGTTTAGTTCTTTTGAGCGCATGAATGTTACTAGAATATCACACGTATAGTTTCCCTAAGTGCATGAGTAATACTATAGAATAGCACAAGTAAAGTTTCTCTGAGTGCATGAGTAATACTAGAATATCACAAACGCAACTTCCTTCAGTACATAAAGGTTAGTAGAATAGGGTTAGCGTAACAAATATAGTTTCCCGCCTGAATAATACTAAAATATCAGAAATATATTTTGCTTAAGTATTTAATTAGTTAGTAGAATATCACAAGTATAGATTCCGTTAGTCCATGAAAATTACTAGAATATCACAAGTATAAATTCTCTGAGTGCACGAAAATTACTAGAATATCACACGTAAAGTTGCTTTGATTGCATAAGTAATGTTAGAATATCACAAATTTAATTTGCTTCAGTACATAAGTAAATTAGTAGAATATCACAAGTATAAATTTCCTGAGTGCATAAAAATTGCTAGAATATCGCACGCAAAATTTCCCTGATTTCATGAGCAATGCTATAATATCACAAATATAATTTTGCTTGACTATATAAGTAAGTTAGTATAAAGTACAAATTCCTTCAGTGCATGATAATAACTAGAATACCAAAAGTATAGTTTCCCTGAGAGCGTGAGTAATAGAATATTACTAATATGATTCGCTTGAGTATGCAAGTAAGTTAGTAGAATATCACAAATATAGTTTCGCTGAGTGCATGAGTTATACTAAAATGTCAGAAGTATAATTTCCGCTAGTGCATTAATAATACTAGAATATCATAAATATAATTTGATTGAGTACATCAGTAAATTGGTAAAATATCTCAAATATAGAATCCCTGAGTGCATGAAAATTACTAGAATATAACAAGTATAGTTTCCATGAGTGCATAAGTATTACTAGAATATCACAAATATAATTTGATTGAGTACATAAGTAAGTTATTAAAATATCACAAGTATAGTTTCCCTGAGTTAAAAAGCGTTAGTAGATTATCGGAAGTATAGATTCCCTGAGTGCATGAGTATTACTATAAAATGTCATAAATACTCTTCTCAAAAAATTTAAGCACATTTTACTTATTATTAGAATATTACTGTATTGCTTTAGATGGAACATTAGAAAGTAAAACTTTCAACAGAGCATTCGAAGCATTGTTTTTAAAATACCAAGTACAGTAGAGTTTCCCATAGAACAGGAGAAATAATATAACGAGAATATTTAAATAACAGATTTGGACGTATCATGAAAGCTTTTACTCAATTTTCGAATAGCACAAGCACTTTTCCGACAAAACACGATAATGTGCGTCATTAATAGTGCAAGTGCGAATAGTGCAAGTACAGTATCTGATACAGTGTTGCTCAATATATTGTGAAGCAGTTTCCAGAAAGGTCTGAAAAGTTATGTTTAGTACAAGATAAGTTTTTATGAGAGCATAATGCTTTTCCTCATCACAGGATTGAGGTTACGCGTCTTATTAGAATAGCACATGTTATAAGAATATAAGTTGACGAACTATTTTTGCAAAATCGTGAAGTGTTTTTCGTACTACAGGTTTTACAGGTTTAGAACAGCACATGTTATTTGAAATTTTTTTTTCTAATGGCAGAGACAGAACTTTTACGTTCTTCGCTTAGGAAGATGCCGGAAGTATTACTCATTTAACGTTACCCAGTGGGCACCTACGAACATAAGTCACGAAGGCGAGCAACATTACCCACGCCACACTGCTACAGATACCCATTTATAGGGTGAGCCACATTCACACATCACACAATAGAGAAACATCCCTGCTCTGAGCGGGATTCGAACTCACAACCATTGGCTTCGCAGTCAGGCACGCTTACCGCTGGACCATCTGGCGGACTGTTATGGGAACATAAGTTGTGCTTTTAGAAAACCACACGAATAATTTTTGTAAGACCATGAGGAGTTTTCTTCACTGTAGGATTCATATTTCGTTATTTCTTTATTTTTACTTTATAACCGGCGTTAAATAGCCGGTTTATTTTTAATTTGGGACTATCAAAGTTCAACTCCGCAGCCTTGAAATTTTGGATTCCACCCATAAGACAAGGGAAGTCCTGAATCAAAACTTGATACAAACTAGTCTTCATGGAGGACTTTTTTTTAAAGAACTAACCCACATTTACGATGCATTAATAACCACAAATTACAAACCATATAAAGAACCTGATGTCATTAAATTTATCAAAATTCAAAGGATTAAATGGGCAGGCCACATTATAAGAATGGAGGATAGCAGGACAACCAAAAAAGTTTTCTGTGCCAGGCCAACAGGTACAAGAAAAAGAGGACGACCAAACCTAAGATTTTTAGACTGCCTTGAAAAGGACCTACAAGCTTTAAAGATAATAAGCTGGAGAACCTTGGCTAAGGGACGAATGTCTTGGCATAGGCTTGTTGAGAAGGCCAAGGCCCATCCTGGGCTGTCGCGCCAATGAGAAGAAGAAGCAGAACCACAAAACCTCGCATAGTTAGACCGAAAGCAAGGGGATTTTTTTTCCATGATCCATCTACCACGAAAAATATTTTATATCAGCACTGTGGTCGGTCCCAAATAAGGCTGTGATTCTTCGAGCTAAAAACTATTGAGATAACTTTCGTTTTTTTTTTTTTTTTTTTTTTTTTTTTTGTAAAGAGTTATCGAAAAACTATTTTTAAGGAAATATTTTAGTGAAAGAGTACAATGGCAGACACGATATTCAATGAAAATGTTTTTTCAAAATAAGAATTTTTTAAAATTGCAATCACCAAAATAAATAAATAAGCATTATGTTTCGCATGAAGCACACATATTTAGAGTTTTTCCTCTACTAAGTCAACCATGATACAAATAAGAATTCTGCGAGAAAAAAAAAGTAATTGTTTTATTCTTAATACCCATGTTGTTTGTTTTATTTTTAATACTATTCTTAATACTCTTAATAAATTAAATTTTAAGTTAATGATCTATTCCATATACATTGTAAAAAATGGATACTCGAATATCACGAAACTTTCTTCGGTTTTTACAAAGTCGTTTCCTAATATGTGCTCCGAGTAAAAATTTCGTCAAAGTGACTATAGTTACTGAAAGAAAAAAAAATACGATGAGGCACGTATAGAACCTCATGGTATCGAACGAGCGCTATTGATTACTTTCTCATGAGTACCATGTAAATAAATCAACGTCATCACCCAAACAACGCAAGAAGAACAGACAGAACAGGTAGATAAATTACATCCATGCCTGAAGCGGAGCTCGAACCCGGGATCTTCACGGTGCGAGGTCAACTCCTTGACCACCATATATCGGGTTGCCTTGTTTCGTCATCCCAGTTCCGATCGTCTAGTCTTATTTTAGTAAGCCATTGCCCATAATGAGGTTCCGAGTTGAGAAAACATTTTCGTTAGATATTTGAGAGTCACAAATCACGTGATTTTGAGATGAATTGATTCTCAAAATTAACGAAATTCAGCCCAAAGATGGCTGAATCGTCAAAAGTGAGCGTTTCCTTTCTGCATATACATTCTAAACTTTTATATAGATTTAAAAAAAAAACTTCCTTCAATTTATCATTAGATTATCAAAGAGATTATTTAAGTTTTTTTTTTTAAAAAAAAAACGCATCATTAGATAGAAGGAATATTTAAAATAATGGCTATTAATTTTGTAATAATTGAAAACAGCTATTTGATTTTGTAGACACAGCCGCCACTGTGAAGGAACTCAACCGTATAAATGTTGAAAACCTCCAATGAGCTAAAAGAGCCATTTCAGCTTTTATACATTCGCCACTTCTGTTTTTGAACAATGAAGTAATTAATGCACCGTCCGTCTATTGTGCGTTCATGTGTAACAAATTCCTAGCAAATAGTTCGGCAGGCAAAAAATATCAGAAATGTAAATACTTATTATTTGGAATTGACCTGCAGCCTAAAGATATAGGATTTAGATTTCAGGTTTTTATGTATTTTTTTTTAATTTTAATGACAACAGGAAACGGTTTAATCTTTCGAAAAAAAACACGGATATCTAAAAATATAATTTAGTTATATTTATTGTATTAAAAAAGAAAATTGTTCCTTTATCTCGGAAATTTAATTTAGGTCTATGTCTTTCCGGTTTGTATTGATAACGGATAATACGGTTTAAGGAATCAGGATTGTTATTGTCTGGAAAAAAATATGAATAAGCATATTTTTTCGATAATATCGGAAAGCCAATATTGAAAATAATATGATGTACGTCTCTTTTTTGATATAATGAAATATTCGCATAATAACATGAGTGTATAATAAAGTATAATATATTACGTGAGTAAATGAGAGTATATAAATAAGTATAATAAGATTGTCTGGAAACAATGGGAATATCTTAACAAAAAACGACCATGAATAACCACATTTTTGTTGATAATATCAAACCTCAAATCCTCAAAATATCATTATGTAAATCACTTATTGATGTAATGAAATATTCGTATAATAATATGGGTGTATAATAAAGTACATATTGGAAGAGTATATAAGGAGTAAGCAAGAGAAATTGCTTCAACATTGAACCCATAATATCAGAATAATTCGAACTATAAAATTGTACAAACACACTTCAACATTTCAATAAGGTGTTAATTTAAACCATGTAACCGTCCAAGTTCAACCATAACTTGGTTGAACTTGGACGGAGGCCAACCACTGTTTGATGATGTACTGAAATATTCGTATAATATTGTAACATGAGTATATAATAAGGTATAATGTAACATGTGAGTATATAGGGAGAGTATATTAGGAGTACGCAAGAAAAATCGCTTCAACATTGAACTCCTAATATCAGAATAACTTGAACTATAAAATGGTACAAACATGCTTCAACTCCTCATTAAGGTGTTAATTTGACCATGCATGCATCCTTCCAAGTTCAACTATAGTGTATTGTAATCAAGTTTATGTTGTTGTTAATTTACGTCGCACTAGAGCTGCACAATGGGCTATTGACGACGGTCTGAGAAACATCCCGGAGGATGATCCGAAGACATGCCATCACAATTTTGATCCTCTGCGGAGGGGTGTAATCAAGTTTAAAAAGTACTGTAATACGATTAAACTTAGCATACTAAGGTTGCATATAAATTTTAAAGACATTAAGGTTCAACACGTTTATTGTTTACTGTGCAATTCAGGTTTTAAAGTAATCAGGTTTAGAAGTAATAGCAATTTTATAAAAGCAATCGCAAATAAATGGCGCAAAAGTAAATTTGGTGCTTGATTTAATCAAGCACCAAAAACAGTTTTAAACTAGTAACAAAACTACAATGAGAAAAAAGTGGGGTCAAAACTACCAGAATATGATACGATTTTACCGTCTTTATGGTTCTTTGAGAACACCAAAATCTCGGTAATTTTACCGAAATGCTTTGGCAATGATAAAATTAGCAATAAGATATGATTTGATAATATGTGACACAATTTGGTAATTGTGGTAAAATTTGGTATTTTAATCATGATACCATAGAGCATGGCATAAAAACCCTTTATTCGGTTAAATTTACCTTTCAATTTCGTAATTTTTACTAAATATTTGGTAATAAGAACTATAATTTTAAAAATCAGCATTCACCATGTAAACGGAAAAGTCATTATATATATATGGTTTAAATACCATTTATTTTGGGTTTTATTACCAGAATTATGGTTCTTATTTACATGAAATGTCATTATCATACAATACGATAATTTTTCCAGAATTTTTTTCTCCGCTTACAGTCAATATAAAAGAAAAATATTGTCTTCTTGAGAAGAGAGTTTTAAATAATACCAGTAAATATAATTTTTGCTTAGAGATTTGTAGCTTAGAAAAAGTAAACTTATATATGCTATAAATTAATAAATAAATAATTATACTTAATTAACTTTTTTTTTTAACTTCGACATAAAAAATTAATAAACTTTAGTTTTTAGCATATTTTTAGGGTACTTCTTATTATTTTGTACGTGAAACAAAATTGACTAGTCTTAAATAATAAGATATTTATAATAAGATAAGATTATAATAAGATACGCCAAACAACTATTTAAAAGATAAATTGATTAGAATTCTTTATATTTTATAATTTCTCAAAGTAATAAAAAAAAAAACTCCGACAAACGAGACAGACAAAAGGCATGGACTGAAACTTTATGTAAGCATACAATCGGACAAAAAAAAAAATCTTAAAATATGTATTATTTTTTAAGTCATAAAATTGTACCCTATTTCATCCTCTATACTGGAGGCTGAGTAGCATTGATAAATCTACTTTTTATTGCAGGAAATATTTCAACAAAAGGCAGGTCATTAAAAATATATAGAAGAGATGTTTTTTTACTAAACTGAAGTATGCGCATAAAAAAATCAGCCTCGTTTGTTGAAGAAAGAAGATAGCAAAACATGACTAAATCAATTCTCATCATCTTTATTTTTTTTTTCTCCATCGTCGCGGTCCAATACATTCGACATCCACCGCTGAGCTTCTACAGCCAAAGTAGCGACTTTTCTCAGAATGTTCGAACAAAAACATCAGAAGAAATAATTCGTTTGTTTTAACAACTCCTTCTCTTTTTTTCCTTCTTTTTTTATAGGCGTCAAACTTAAAATTCCATAGCAAAAAGTCAAAGACCAGACAAAAGATTCCACAAAAATTCTTGATAAAATTCCGAATCAGAAATAGCAAATAGTGCGCTGACTTGTTTTGTTTTTGAAGTGTATATGTTTTTTTTTAACAAGTCCTATTTTTATGAAGAAAAAAAACAGATTCTCTTAAGAAATCAATAAATATTTTTGTTAAATTTATGGTTTATGACAAAGATGGTGAACCTATGGCACGTGACTTTTGCAGGCAAGGAACCAGTACACGTTAAATTACTTTCCAATTACATTCACTGAATGTTAAATAATGGAAATTAAATTAATAAAAATCGGCAGTCCGTTTTGTAGAGGAGGGGGCTGAATTTTTCAAGGGAATTAGAATGAGGGGGTTATGAGTTGTAAACAGGAAACCTGAACTAAATTACAAATTATTTTATTTCATTTATATCCGGCATTGAACAACTATCCCAATTCTGAGTTTACGACTATCAATTCCTTGGACATGTAATTTTGACTCCAACTCAGAATAGAACAGAACTCCTGGATCAAACGTTGGAACAAACTAGCCTTCGTGGAGGACTTTTTCGATGGAACTAACTAGCATTTGAGTTACATGAGAGGAAAACCACAAAAACCGCCCACAGTCAGCCCGATGACAAGAATAATCTAACGTATGATCCTTCTACCACTGAGAATATTTTACGTGATCGGTGAGAGTCGAGAGCAGAATTCCCATCGACCAGCCACCGTTAGGATTCGAACCTTGGTTGCCCCTTTCAGGAGGGAAAAGCCTAAGCCCTAGTGGCCCAAATTGATATTATATTTGATAAATTTATAGCCGTCTTTGAACAGATGACCCAATTTTTTCTGTTTACGACTACTGATGTTCAATTCTGTAGCCATGTAATTTTTAACCCAATCCAGTAGACAAGGGAACTCCAGATTCAGGTATTAAGAGAAATTTGTCTTCTTGGAGGACTTTTTGATAAAACTAACCCGCATTCGCGTCACATGGAGAGGAAAGGAGACAACAAGGAGAAATTGCCATTATAAACGAAATTGCAATGGTAAATTTGCACAATTTTGTGAGCTGGTATTTTCATCAATGAATTCTATGTGACTGATTGTAAGAAACAGCCCAGTTTCTGATTTATTGCAAGTTAATAACTAAAGAGCAAATATAGTTATCCAATGTAATTCTATGATTCGAAATCAAAACAGTGGCTCTCAAATTAAATTTAAAAAAAAAAATAAATAAATAAACGATTCAACAAGTGGCACGCTGGACACCTGAAAATTATAAGCCGTATTTTATCTGGCACATTGTTCGAAAAGATTAGCCATCTCCGGTCTAAGAGAATTATTGTGAATGATAGTAAATAAATGGATTATTTACTATCGATTATAAATAGATTATTTTCTTGAACATTAGACTTACATTTAATGCAAAGGCATATTCTTCATATTTAAGATAAAGATATATTTATACTGCCATGCAAACTCGTGTTGAAAGGGTCATTTTTGTTTCTGAACTTAATCTGTACTTTTTTGGGGGTAATTACGAAAATAATATGTAATATGTGTAGAAATATGTTCAAAGAATACGATGGAATACGAAGAATACGACAAAGAAAAGGTTTAAAAAATTTTTAAATTAAAATGGAAATTTAAACAATTAAAATTTAACTTGCTGAATTGGGGCATTTTGAATTACAAATTTAACGCGAGATGTTTGTTTTAAAAAAAATCCAAATTTATTAAGTTCGAGAAGCATTGTTATCATAAAGTGTTTTAATAGATTTTTCACTTTTTGTTCTCGAAATATATCTATATTAAGAGAACAATTTTTCAAAAATAGTATCGTGACGTTAAAATTATATTCCAGTATTCTTTTAAAAAGAAAAAGATGTTTCGAAACTTGTCAAAAAAGTATTTTTATTTGTTTATTGACATGGTAACCTTTAAATCATAACCAGGCAAGTTCTTTAAAAGCAAATAACTCGAAGAATATTTATGTAAAAATGTCATCAACTTTAAATGAAATCTGAGATAGTAATTTAAAGAATTTTAACTAATTGCTAACAGAAACTTAGTACATTAGTAAAACTTTATTACTAAATAAAACACTTTTTGAAGTACAATGCATGAAAAAACTCATTCTATTATGTACTATTCACTTTTTTTTTTAATTACAAAATCATTTTATTATGCCTTATTTGCCCTCATGCATCAGTACAAGACAGAAGAGTAAACATAAAAATACAAAAGTACATAACAATAATTAACCTCATAACAACAATATCTTTACTGGTAAATGATGACTGCGAGTATATTAAATATGAAAGAAATTTATTCGCTGGATAACAAATACATCAACTATTGAACCGGCAATATCAACTTTTCTAGGTATAGGTTTTCTTTCTTTCAAGGAAAAACATCATAGCACATCAAGGAAGGGGCATGAAATGTCTTTTTCAAATCAAGAAAAAAACTCGAAACTTTCAGAAAAAAACTCGAAAAAAATTTCTTATTCTTTTGAAATTTAGAAGCGTACCAATCAGATCTTACTATTTTTTTAAAAAAAAAATGGCGATGAAAATTGACAATGAAATTAATATTTTTTTCTTTGCTATATATTATTATTTTTTAAAAATAAGCTATGAAAATTGACAATAAACTTAATACCAGGGTTGCTATTTATATTTCTGGCCTTGGCAACAGTAAGTGTTGCTAGGCGACCGCAGACGATTTTAATCGAAAGTTTGATATTTTTAAATATAAATTTAGCAGTCGATTTACCATTATAGCTTCATTTGTGTTGTTGACAGTAAATTGAAAAGTTCTTCTCTTTCAAAAAATGGAATTGAATCGTGAACATTTTTGTGCCATTATTTTTCATAACTTTCGACGTGGATTGTCAAGACAAGAGTGCTTTGATGAACTTAATTCTTTATTCAGCGATAAAGCGCCATCATACAGCACTGTAAAAAAATTGGTATAACGAATTTAATCGGGGTCGATGTTTGATCCAGGACGAATCCCGTGCAGGTCGTCCAAAATCCGTTGTTCTACCAGAAAAGATCGATGCTGTGCGTGAACTGATTAAGCAAGATCGTCATGTGACATACCGTGAGATAGAGGCGTCTTTGGACATTAGTATGACTAGCATCAATAAAATATTGCATGAACATTTGAGCGTAAAAAAAATTTGTTCGCGTTGGATCCCGAATAATCTGACAAACGCTCAAAAAAAGGCTCGTGTCGATTGGTGCAAGGAAATGTTGGAAAAATACGTTCAAGGTACATCAAAGGCTGTGTATAACATCTACACAGGTGACGAATCATGGATCTATGCATATGAGCCGGAAACAAAACAGCAATCAACTGTATGGGTCTTCCAAGACGAGGCAAAACCAACAAAAGTTGTTCGAGGAAGAAGCACATCGAAACAAATGATTGCCTGTTTCTTCGGCATTAACGGTCATGTGGCAGCAGTGGCGTTAGAGCAACGCAGGACGGTCAATTCTGAAAGGTACACGACCATTTTTTGCCAAGAGTCATCGGAGAAATTCGAAAAAAGCAGAACAGGCGAACCATTCTTCATCATGACAATGCGAGCTCTCACACATCGACTCAAACAAAGGCATTTCTGACGGAGCGAAAGATCGAACTGATGGGTCATCCGCCGTACAGCCCTGATTTGGCACCCAATGACTTCTTCTTATTCCCACACATCAAAAATAAATTACGTGGACAACGATTTTCGAACCCCGAAGAAGCGGTTGATGCATTCAAAACGCATGTTTTGGAGTTACCTCAATCGGACTGGAAAAAGTGCTTTGAAAATTGGTCCAAACGCATGCGAAAGTGTATTGATCATCATGGAGAATATTTTAAAAAACAATAAAACCAATTTCGATCCTACATATTTGTTTTTTCATTATTAGGCCAGAAATATAAATAGCAACCCTCGTATTTTCTTTCTTTTGCTTTTTTAATATAGTCTTCACGAGAATTTATTTCTCCATTTTATTCAATTAACTATGAAGAGTCTGGCGGCTGACGGTATATAGCATTCGCTTTCCAGCTAAGTGAACCGGGTTCGAATCCTAGCGATGGCTGGTCGGTACGAATTCTGCACCCGACTCGCACCCATCACAGTTCGGACGTAAAATATCCTCAATGGTAGACGGATCATGGGTTAGAGTCCCCTTGCCGTCAGGCTAACCGTTGGTGGTTTTCGTGGTTTTCCACTTCATGTGACGCAAATACTGGCTAGTTCCATCAAAAAGTTCTCCATGAAGGCAAATTTCTTCCAATATAGTTAATCCAGGAGTTCCCTTGTCTTCTGGATTGGGTTCAAAATTATAAGGCTACGGAGTTGAACATTATTAGTCGTAAATCTAAAAGATTTAATCTGCTGTTCAATGACAGTTATAAAATAAAATAATTTAGACTAGAAAAGTGTCAGAGTAGAAATCACCAGGCAATGACCCTTACACTTAAACGTCCGTATCAGGAATACCGGGCAAGTGTATCTCGGACTATGGAACTATATCTTTTAAAAGAAAAGCATCATTGATGTAACTATGATGCAATTACTTACTTTCTAAACCAGTAGCAAAGTTTGGGGGAGGCAAAAAAAGACATGAGACCTGAAAGGGAGCCAAATTTATGAATAAATAACTAAAAATGAATTCCAGAGTAAAATGCGTTTTTTCTTTTAAATATTCTCAGTTTCATTTCCTAATTGCGGGCTCCATCAAATGTTTATACAAATTACCTAAAAATTGTGCAGGAAGTCTATTAATGTTGTAGTTTGCTTTGCACGCAGGGATTTTTTTAAATATTTATTAATAATTAAATATAATATTATGTAATATTACATAATTTAAATATTATATTATACAAATTGACGCCATATTGACTGAAAAATGACGTAAGAAAAAATATTATTCAATCAAAATCAATAAAAGCAATCAAAGAGATAGATGGGAATTGTAAGGACTAGTGCTGTATATTCGTTGTTTTGTAATCTTGCAGTTGGGGATAGCTCAATCCCTGGCCTATGTTCAAGCGAAGACTAGATTTACCAAACAAAAAATAACCTAACTTGACCTCTATTCAAATATGAATGATGAAGGACATAATAATGGATGGATAGGTATGCATAATAAAAGGTGTATAATAAAATAAGAATGTATAATAAATTATCATTTCGTCGAAAACTAGTAGCATATATGTCAAAACGGCTGTAACTTATTCTGAAACTGTAAGGCGGATAAATGGACTATTTATTAAAGAACTAAATGAATTAATATTTTAAATAAAATACTGCTTTTCAAATTGTGTTTTTTATATAGCGAAGAACTAAGGATAATTTGAAATAAGAAAATCTAAAAATATAACATTTTAAAATTCGAAAGAAAAAAAAACCAGACAGCAAACAGGCACTTTTTGAAAAATGACCCATGTATAATATTTGATATGAAAAAATAATAAAATTAACAAATAATTTATTCTATAAAACTAGTAAATCAATAAAAGGTCTCAAACAGGATATTCCGTCGTTTCTTGCTCTGATTTTGAAAGTCGAATAGAAAACATACTTCAAACTTTTTTGTGTCAACTTATTTATGGACTTCATTCCTGCCAAAAAACTTCAGAAAAATAAATTTTTCCCGTCCATTTGAATAATAAATTTTATGTTTGACAATTTTATTTGACATTTTTCAATTCATTTTTCCTTAGCATACTTGGCAAAGTTTTTGAGCAATAAACATATTTCTCAGTGTACTTAGCTGAGTGGAAATATTGTCTTTCTGTTAAAAAAAAAAGTATGCTGCTTGCTTTTAATGATAAATAAATGTATTAATCAGAATAAAAAATTATTCAATTAAAAGATCACGAGATATTTTATTTTATCAACACAGATTTGGTTCCTGTTGTAGTAAAACTAAAATCTAATTATTTCAATCGATAAGCATAACAACTTCATCCGCAAACTTATTTTTTAAATTCTGAATTTTATTTTCAATTCTTATTTTTTTTATTTACTGACAATAAAAATTCGTTAAAGTTTTTCACCGAAGAAATTAAATTAACAATAGTTTGAAAAGTTTTATTCAGAGTGTTTTTTAATTTTAAATACTTTTTGTTATAATTATTTGAATTGCTTGTTTTGCCGATGCACAGTTTTATACGAAATACGCTATAAAAACAAATATGATTTATCAAAAATGTAACTTTCTGTTACAATTGGCCATAAAAGGTTTGATTCTATATGTATATTATAAGTATTCTATGAAATGGTATCATTAAAAAAATTGAGTTGACTTCAACAATTGCTTGTTTAAAAAGTTTTGTAATAAAAAAATAACAAAATCAAAATACTGGTAAAAAAAAGATGTAAATATTTTACAGGTACTTATTATTAAAACTTTGTATTAATTAATTCTATGTTTATGTCATCTAAAAATTTCAGAATCTTCTTAAATTAAGAATAAATTAAGAATATCATCTTATGATTTCCCCGGCAAGAATGCGGATACACACACATATATACATGTTAAAAATTTGGAGGAAACATGGAAGATTAAGGAAAAGAGAAGAAAATAATTATTAAAATAATATATTTGTAAAAATTATTAAAAAAAATTAATTTAAAAAATATTATAAAGCTTGAAAACAAAATAAAGAAAAGATAAAACCTCTTCATCAGTTCACACGATTATATTCGCGAAAAGGAGTGCTTTCTAACATTGTATCAATATAGCCATAGCAAATTTCAGAACATATTGCTGTCTTATTAAGGGCTTGCTAGGAACATTTTTTTGGAAACCAACTTAATTAAAATCTTAATTTTATATTTGATAAGTAGGGGTCCTAAAATTAATATAAAGTAACTTTAAAAATCTATGAAACAATACCAGTGTTTGGAACTAAGATCTTTAAGAAATTTCAAACATGTAATGAAATAGAAGTACATATATTGTTCAATATTTATTTTTTTAAAACATTATTTCGTAAAGTGTAATAAAAAATATTAA
Organism: Parasteatoda tepidariorum; assembly: GCF_982258835.1. Taxonomy (NCBI): domain Eukaryota; kingdom Metazoa; phylum Arthropoda; class Arachnida; order Araneae; family Theridiidae; genus Parasteatoda; species Parasteatoda tepidariorum. The sequence continues at coordinate 88,881,317 of NC_141761.1, read as the reverse complement.
ATCCACACTTAGACCTTAATTTTTTAGATCAAAACGTAGCTAACATTATAAAACTCTACACTCGAAGAAATTCTATAACTTCTATCTAACTATTCTTTGTGCATTTTCAAAAATAGAAAATTTAAAAAAAATAGAAATTTTCGTTTCAATCGCTTATTTTTAGACAGTCATTTATATCCGGCACTGGTAATTCAGAAAACTTATTATTTGTCTGAAAATAATAATTAGGTACCGTTTGATATCAAAATGTTATCTATCGATACATCATATTCCCTTAAAACTCTTCTATTGAAATTGAAATTACTTCTAAATGAGTAATTAAGAATGATTTTGCATAACAAGAGAATTTTTGAAAAATAGAAAGAGTCGCATGCTTTAAAATTCGAATAATAAACAGAAAAAGTCAATTTTTTGTTTTCTTTATTCCCTCAATAACGCTTCATTCTATACAAATAGAATTAATGACAAAGAAAATTAGGTCTATTACAAAGAAGAAAACCATATAATATTAAAAAAAATATCTAAGAACGTCATGCAAATTAAAACTTTTAAGCAAATTATAACTGTTATAAGTTAGTAGCAGCAATTCGTAACTAATAGGCATAGTATATATAGTCAAAGGTCATATGGTAATAATAGGTTACATTTTGCCCATATCTACCCAGCCTATATTGAGTAGAATGCTGTTTATAAAAATGGAACAAAAAGTAAACATGAAGAAAATCTAGTGTTTTGGAAATGAAAAGCGTTAGTAATTGAACTTCGTATAATATGTTATAAATTATGACAACCCTGCATTTTTGGATAACTAAATCTGTACTTAAATTGAGAATTATTTAATTATTTCAGTAGTTATATATAATCTTTATACAAAAAACTGCACGCATTAACGAATACTTGTTTTTTTTTTTTTTTTAAAGTTTAATACTTCAAATATTTTAAATATTTGTACCTATAAGGTACAACCTTTATTTTTTATTTTTTGCAAGGTAGTGTAAATAGTTTCATTTTGAGTCTAAGTACTGTTTCGAGTTTAACATACTTTAAAGTGCTGTTTTTTTGACGAATTCTCCATCATTCTTGAAGAAAATGTTTGTTAAATAAAAAAATATGTATATAAACCTAAAAATATATCGTTCAAAAATGTAATCATTTTTCAAAACGACGCAACGCACCACCGACTCAAGATTAGAAAAATAAATACAAGAATTAGACAATTTTTTTTTGTAGGGCATTGTATTGCATCATAAGACTGATCACGTGGTTGATCAGGGAAGCCAACCAATTACAGTCACTTGTTTGGCTTTTCAACGTGAAAACAAAGGGTCAGACCTTAAGATGCTGACCTTTGAACCAGTTTTTTTCCTGGAGCAATTGGAAGAAAAATTTTATTGTCATTGCAACCAGCTGACTGAAATGATAATCAGGAAGAAGAGAGAGCATACACGTACACAATTTTCGTTTAAGATCATCATTTCTGCCTAACGGTTAATCGTGTTTGCTTCTTCTTCTTCGACTCCGTGACATTTCGTTCTCACGGGGGATATATCTTTTTTTTTCACGCATTCCTAGATTCACACAACTCATTTGATTGATTTCATTGTTTCAGGTAATGTTTCCTCGAGAGAAACACGAAACCTTGATATGAAAAAATATACATTAAGAGTTTAAAAATGGTGAGAGCTTCTAAGTTGTGCGAAGAATTATAATATTTAATTTGCAGTTTGTCCATGCATCGCGTGAAACTTGTTTCGTCAAATAAAAATGTGTAATTTACTAAAGATATAATACAGGGTGCGTAGCCAAATTATACAATAAAAAATAAGCACCTTTTAAGCACTTTTCAAGCACACAAAAAATATTTTTAAGCACTTTAAAAAAATATCCCAACAAGGCAGGGCTTTCAAATTTTTGACAATTGACGATTTTATCTTGTTTTAACCATCATGTCAAAAAAAAATCCTTTTAGCATTGTTTTTGACAATTGAAAAAATCATGAAATTTTGACGAACATCCGAAACGAATGTCGTTTTCATAAGTTATGGACTGACAATACGCCGAAATAGATTGGGGTTGAATTAATTGTGAAAACGTTGAATAGAACAATGTGAACCGAGTCTTTTTGCATAATTCGTAGCGAAAATCACCATGGTAAAGGAAAAATTTCATTTTGGAAAAGGGGAAATTAAGCACTTTTTAAAAACACCTTTAAGGGCTTTTAAAAAAGGAAAATCGAAAATAAGCACCTTTAAGAACTTTTTAAAAACGCTACGCACCCTGTAATAATATATAGAATTCAGACATTTTTAATGACGTCGAAATGAAGATATATATATAAATCTATTTAATTCATAACTCATTCGATTGATTTCATTGCTTCAGGTTTTTCCTAGAAAAATGAAAAACAGTAGGTAAAAATAGAAGAAAAAACAGAATTTAAAAATGGCAACAGCTCGATTTTCAGTCATGAATGGAGAAAGTTAATATTTACTTCGCTGTCTGTCCTTACGTCGAGCTTTCCCCATCGAAGAGAAAATGTTATGTTATAAACTCTTTTTGTTGACATGTGGGAGATGGGAGAATTAACGTCTGTTGATTTCCACCTCTTTTAAGTTGTAGATATGAGCTCGAACTTACGTTTTGGAGCTCCAAGTCTTCTTGTGCCCGAAGTCTTTTAATCCGACCCTCGATGAGTTTTAATCTGAACCCGATGATTTTTATTCAAACTCCACCTGAGCCTGAAGAAGACCTTGATGGAAACTGAAAATTTTATTCCGAAAATTCCTGAGCGCACTGCTGGGGAGCGCAAGATATGCAAACATATTTTTGATAAAAGCATACATTTAAACTCAAGAATTGAGACATATTTTTCAAAATAACTTTTCAAATAATTAACTTTTTCAAAAGTATGAAAAAGTACAACAACAACAAGTAAATTTGTTAACTGTTTTAAATAGTACGTTTAAATAGTTCAGTTCCAATTAACGCATTTCATTGTATAAAATGGAACTGAAATGCTCCCAAATAATAATTAGTTACTTAATATTACCTGATTAAAAACTTCATTCGCTTCAAAAATACATAAAAAGGAAATAAAAGTCAAAATTTTTCGAGCGCTTAAAAAATAGGCGCCCATTTTCAAAACTTGACAGACGTTCTCTTTCACGTAAGGCAAGTCTTGAAAATGAGTGTTTATTTTTGAAGCGCTTGAAACATGTCGACTGTCATTTCCTTTTCATGTATTTTTGAAGGGAATGAAGTTCTTTTTATCAGAAAACATCTTAACGCTTCAGTTTCTTTGGATTATTTATTTAGCTACTTAATATATACTTTCGTTTGTAAATTCCTCATTGCATTCAAAAAATGTTCATTAGATTAACATGAAATGAGTTGAATCTCCTTTTCAGTTTGACGAGAACGCATAATTAATCGTATAAATACGCAGAATTGATTTATACCATTATAGTAATATCATGCTGCCAAAATCAACTAAATAATAAGCAAAAAGGTTAAAATCAGTTGCAATTTTTCTTCCAACTAAGAACATTTTCATAACATTATTTAACTGATTGATGCAAAGTGAATGATTTTTCGGCCTTGTGCAAATCATTCCTACATTTATATTCACTATACCACAAAAATGAAAATTAAATTGATAAAAACTGAAAGCATCTGGAATTATTTAGCATTTTAAATTTCGTATAAATTTAAACATTCAAATAAACATGGCACGGAACATATGTTCCTAATAAATAATAAGAATCGCATTAATTTAACTGTTAATGTTTGAGGAAATGTGCAAAAAAGTTACCTTCAATTAAAATCGAATATAATTTTTTATATGATAAATAGTTCCACCTACAATAATTTTTAATAAAAAAGAGAATAATTTGCATTTTATTGTTCTGAATGACTTGTTTACAAAAGTTAATAAATAATCATTTTCTCACCATCAAAGAAAAGTCTGGCAGCAAATTTTTTTCTTCCTTAAAAAAATACGTATTACGTCTAAATAACCTATTCAGTATTCAATTAAAAACCTTTTAAATTCTTGGAAAAGCGTTTAATGCAATAATGGGTTGCATAACCTGTTGGTTAAGGAAATTTTAACAAACGATTTTTTTTTCATGTGGTGAAATTAATTGAAATCGTTTTTGAACAGAAGACCGGAAATTCAAAATTTGACAATGGCATAATTACATAAGAGCGCTTAACCCAACTCAGATTTAGTCGATGATAATAGTAGCACCTTAAACTATTACTGCACTTCACAAAGCGTAAAGCTATGCTTGAAGCTAAGTTAACAAATAACACTGGGGAACTAATTTTCTATGGCATTTATACAAATACTTGATCTTACCTAATTAGGGTGTGGGACTTTACTTTTGCTCCTAAAGCTACAGATTTTTTTAATGACATTTTTAGTCAATTTTTTGTAGAAATGATAAGTTTAAAAACCTCATGAATAATAATAGCATGTCGCGCAAATGTTGAGATAAATTTCTAGGGGAGTTAGAGCACATTATCAGGGTTAAAATTAGATAGGACCCCACAACGGCGCCGGCAGCGGGGTGCAAGAGGGTGCACTTGCACCCCCTGGCTTTTTTTTAAACAATTAAAGAGATACAGAAAAGCAATTTTGTTATAAATTTTTTTTATTAAAAATATGTTCATACAAAAACAAATGATTAAGTAATTATTAATACATAACAATTAAAAAATTTTTAATCAAACAAGAATTGTAATCGTCTTGTTTGCTGTCCAAATCTGTTTATAACTTTTTCAATGAATTCTGAGTCATCTTTGATTATTTTCTTATGCACACTGAGCATGCACAAACTTAGCAGATATCTCAGCTATATTTTTAAATTTCATTTAATAAAGTATAAATAATATTATATTTTTTATTAGTTATTTAGTTTAACAAAGGTGTAAAACACAAACTGACTTCTCACAACTGTAAAACTTCATCAACTGTAAAACTTCATAAATACCAATGTTAAGCGTGCACAAACACGTTAGTAAGCGAAACTACTGTTAGTAGTTATTTGTGCTTCAAAGTCAGTAGCTATGCCAGCGCCATTAGTACAGTTTCTTGTGACAAAATTTGCAAGTACAAGAAATTCGTATTTTTTTTAAAATATCTTATTAACAATGAAGAAATGTATGTTTAAAAAAATTAACAGATGAAAGTATACGTAATAATAAAACAAAATGTAATAACAGAATATTTGAATTTTTTTTTTTGGGGGGGGAGGTATTTTGTCAGAGGGTTGCACCCCCTTTTATATTATTCTGCCAACGCCTTTGGAAACCCATGACCGGAAATAGGGTCGTACGTGGTTAAGGGCGCTTACTTATAACGAACAGTTCAGAAGCAAAAGAAGAACAGTTCATAATAGGGGAAGAGCCCCAAGTGGCGTATGGTAAGGTTTCCTGGCATGGGTTCCTATGCAGTTTTAATTCTGATGATGCATCCTAAATCCTCTAGAAGTTAGTCGCAACATTTACTAGACCTCCTGTTATACATAGTTTTTAAACTTGTACATTTCGACAAAAAATAGACCAAAAGTGACATTTAAAAAAAAAACAGAAGCCTGAAAAGAGAAACTGATTGCAGATTTGAAATTTAGTGAAATGAAACTATCTAAGATCAGTTTAAAAAAATCTCATTCCACAGAAAACACACACAAAAAAACACTGTTCCTCAATGTAATTTAAGAATCCATATAAATTACCTCAATGATATATTACGTATGGAGATTTTGGAAAAAATATTTTATCTATATAAATAAAGCAGAATGTTTATAGGAATGTATGCGTGTATGTACCTTATAGGAATTCACGATTATGAACCCATTCGGACCAAATTTGGTGTAAATACGTTCACAAACACGGAAGACCTAACTATCTAGTTAAAACTACCTCCGACCATCAGTTCTTGCGCTACATCCCAAAGACTGAGTTTTCCATAGGATTTGGTAAATATTTTATAGTTTGGCGATTTGCTATCTGTAATCTATCAAAAATTAATTTTTTCCGCACGCTATGAATTATTTATCTTTAGATTCATATGTTAGGTTATCACAGGAAAAATCAGCTTTAATCATTTCTCGATGTACATAAACTGAAAAGGTATATGACACCACTTGCTCCTTTAATTCAGACTTGCAACTTCGAAGCGTGTCTCTATAAACTCCAATAATAGAAACTCAACAAGAAATAATGAAATGGAATTGAAGTTACAGATTGAACCCATGGAAAAATTGCGGTTAATTCTGAATATAGTATTTCAAATGATACTATATATATATGTAATCTTTCGAGGCCGGGTTAGAATCTGGTAGAAAAGGCGCTGGACTAACGTTCGCGAGAACAAGAGTTCGAATCCAGCCGGTCGAAGACTCCCCGTGTAGTAAATGGTGAATGGCTGGTGCACGTTAAATCTGTCGGGTACCAAAGTCCTCCATATTCTCATAACAAATTATACCTCTGAAGGTACTGAATAGGAGATTGATCGTTTTCTGGTTCAGGTCAAAATTACAATCTGTGGATGAACAAATGGATGTATGAATGGGTCCGCCCTAAAAACAGGTGTGATATATGGGTTGGCAGAAGTCGAATTCTTGGCCATAGATGGCGCCACTGGAAGACAATAACAATCGCACCCCTTTCCTAAATGGCATATGATAACAACGACAGGTACTGTTTCTTTTAGTGAGTTGAACTTCTCCGTTTATCGTAATATGCAACAAATATTTAAAAAAAAAACATAAATAAAGATTGTTTGTTAAAGAATGTGCAAGATGGTTAAATTAGGGCAGAGGTGCATTATTTATGGCTATGGAACTCTAAATGATCAAGCTTCTTTCGCCGAACCCTGTTATACATATATAAAAAAAAGGTTCATAAGCAGTTGCGAATATACTACACGAAAGAAAATGCCTATTAATTATTTTGTAAAGATTTAATGTAAAGAATGAAATATTTTAAATTCTAAACTAGCAATTGGTTTATTCATATGCTGAAAATGAATAAAATAAACAGAATTATGATTTTTCCCGCTATAAATGTTAACAGAGATATTCCTAATTCTTTAATTTAAACATTACATTTTGAATTGAAAAATTCGATGAGCAATACTTTGGGGATTTTATATTATATATATTTATTTTATATATATATATATATATATATATATATATATATATATATATATATATATATATATATATATATATATATATATATATATATATATATATATATATATATATATATATATATATATATATATAGTATATGGCCTATATATATATATAGTACATGGCATAACTAAACATTATGCTGCACTTTAGTTAATCAGGTTCAATTGAAAGTTCTTTATTTTGAAAAAGAAAAAGGTGTTTATTGACCTTGTGTGTTTTTTATACGTGATACCTGTTTTAACAAAAAGGGAAAAAAAAGTAATTATGTCCAAGGTATAGGGTTATGAGTAAGGAGGAAATTTATTTTAGACATCAATCAAGTGATTGATCTCCATCTAGTTTGACTGCATGCATATGTATCAGGTTGCGTAGGAATTCATATAATCTTTTCATGAACCTTTTCCCTGACAATTTCTTTTAACGTCACATGGATGATTCACTACTTGCGTTCTATTTTTTAAAACTTTTCCGCCGTACTTCAACATCAGTTGTAATTGCATTTGCAGTTGTAAATTAAGATTGCTTATATACAATATAAAATGAAATCGTTAATACTATTATTATTCTTTCTAATTATTATTATTATTTTAATTTCCGTTGTCTTCAGTTTCGTCTCTATTCCTACCCTCAATCCATATTTCAGGCTCCTTAGACAAATAAAGGGATATCTAAGAAAAAGCTAAGTAAGAACCTAAGATGGAGTTTTTACCCTAAAAGATATTTTTTACTTAACTATTTACTTTATATTGGTAGAATATTGTACAGTGAGCAAAATAAAAAGCTGCCCACTCTGAATAACTTTTGATCTAATCATCGGACCTTCATTTTCTAAGACTAAATCTTAATGGTTCTAGGGGTGAACTCATATATGCTAATTAATTACTGCAGGCAATATTTAAAGTTACACATCAGACACAAAAACGTACTTTCGCTGAATAAACACATTTTTTTGACGAATTTGGATTTCTGAACCCTCTCTAGAGTATAGGGGTTAGCCGCAATACGGGAAATAGGGTCCAAATAGTTTGATCAGGAGCGATCCAAAATTTGGGCCCCATAATGTTACTTTTATTTTTTGTGTATTTCGCCATATCTCGAGAACTTCTTAAGCGAATTGAAAATTTTTCGCACATAATTCTAAAATTCTATTATTAAAAAAAATTCATGCAAAAATAAATTTAAATAAATATTTATTATTTTTTATTATTATATTTATTTATTATTTTATTATTATGTAATTTATACTTCGTCAAAAAATTTTAATTGTAAGGCATACAATTTTTTGCATCATTTCAAAGAAGTGTAATATTTTACTTGGCAAAGTACAAAATTTGGGCGAAATCGGTCGAATACTTTCTGAGAAATCGAATTTTAAAAACATAATTTTTTCACATTCGATTGCTCAGGAACTATTCAACGGATTTCACTCAAATTTTGAATTTTGCCATGTAAAATTACATACTTTTTATTATGTATAAAAATGTTTACCTTAAAATTCAATATTTATTCGACTATTTTTGAATAAAATAATTAAAAAAATTAGTACAAGTTATATTCTACATGGAATACAAACGAATTTTATAATTGTGTGCAAAATAATTTTAATTCTCTTAGACAATTTTCGAGATATGATGAAATACGTACAAAATGACATTAAAGGGGTCCAAACTTCGGACCACTCTTCTGACCAAAGTAATGAGACCATATTTCCCAGAATGCGGATCCATCTAATCCGAATCCATCTAAAAAAAAGGTACGTTTATACAGAGAAAGTACGTTTTTGTGTTTCATTTCTGAACATCGTCTTCCCTAATTAATTAGCATATATAAAGCCCTTAAGATTAATTCACATATCGTGAAGATCCAATCATTAAATCAAAAACTATTGAGGAATACGAGTTTTTTTTTTTTTTCGTTGAGCACTGTATATGTTTGTTAAAGGAGATTTCACAGGTTATGATAAAATCAACTACATTATAATATAATGCGAGGAAAAGATGTTTACAAAACACTTTTAACTATTAAGTAACCTCATTTTCTTTAAGGCAGAATGAATTAACAACCAATAGTTAAAGCCAACCATGAAATGTAAGAAAATAAAATGTTTTCAGAATGTCACTTCACTAGAAGCATTCACGTAGGATATTAATATGCTTTTCATGAATAATAAATTACCATTCCATCGTCGCCTACTCGTTTGTATTAAGTGTAGACTTTTCGGACGCTGACACTGGCAGAAAGGGCGTGGGGACCCATTTTGCAGACCATCAAGTACCCCACTGGTAGGACGACCAACTCCCATGTATTTTCCAATTCAACTCTTTAATCCCTCTTGGCAAACTGCATATACCAAGGATAATGATGCAAATTCCCAGAGCCACAGGGGGTCGAGGCACTCTAGACTAAAAGTGATTTCCATAAAAGAAAGTGCATTGCCCAGTTACGGTTGAGGCAGATTTATTTTTTGGATAAGAAAAATATATATATATATATAAAATTTGTTTCAGATTGAGATTAAATATGGCGTGTAAAAATTATTATAATCGAGTACTATTGAAAATGCTATAATGGAAATATTACTGTTAGTAACACTAAAAAGATTTCTTTTTCTAAAGCCCACCTGGAGGATGACTTACGTCATACAGGCATTTACAGGGCAGATTTGTTGGCCACTCTTTCAGGGGCACCATATTAGGTGGGCCAACGTTGCTCCCACAATAAGGACAGATAGTACAGAGAAGGAAAGAACATCCATGCTTAGCCCGGGATTCGAACCCAAAACCTTTCTGATACAAGGGCAGTTCCCTAACCCCTACATAGGCCGGTCGGCACACTAAAAAGATGGATGGAGTCAATTTGACCCCCTAAATTTTTATTGCTCATTAATAGGAAAAATAACTTACAGACTTAAAATTACTTAAAATTAACTTAATAACATACTTAATGTTGAGTATTTCTGACTTTTCATAATTTGATCCAATTTAAATTATTTATTCAGTCGTGCAATAGCCCTATAGTAAATTACATATAGAACCTTATAGCTGGAATGACGGGGGGGAACAGAATGGACTCCTATGTATTTTGGAAGATATCCCATAACCCCTTGTAGTTTTCAGCATAAGGTAACCTTTGGTTTATATAAGATACCCATATTTCTATATAAAAAAAAAACAAGATTATAAGAACAAGATCACCATATCTATATTATTTATGGAGTTAAGGAAACTCAATTATCTAAGAAACTAATGTATGCGCATAATTGAAAATATTTTCATTAATAATAATAATAATGTTTAATAAAATATTTACGTTAACCAAATGAATACCATAGAATTTCAATGACATATGATTTAAGATTTTGGCTGTCTAATTGATTTACACGCTAACAATCTGGTAAATACCAAACTACCCCCTTCAGTCTTTCTAGGTATACAGTAATGTCCAGTCTTTCTAGCGTTAAGTAAAGAGAATTACATACATTTCAAACAATTGATTATTTTAGAGAGGGGATATTCACATATATAACAAAGCTTAGAAGAGTGTATGGGAATTCATATGTAATAAAACGATATATAGTAAATGTTTAAAAAAAAAGTTTCGATTCTGCGAGTATTATTTCAGGCATGCAACTATTCAGTTACGTAAAGAAAAACTTAAATTTTATCGGGAGCAACTATGTAAAGCATCATATCTTTACATAATGCATCTACTATGCAATATGTAAAGAGAAATCTGCATTATTACCTATCTGGATGGAATGCATCCTGCATGTATTCCATTTATCCAGTACACTGTAAAAAATTCCGAAATCTAATAACGGTATAAAGTACCGGCACTGTAAAATCCATTTTTACCATAAAATATAACGTTATCTTTTCAGCAATAATTATTTAATTAGTTTAATTCAGTGATTTTACGGTAATTATTACTGCAAGAATTACGGCGTAACAGTTTTTTTTTCGTAACATGTTCCAATACAAAAGAATTTTACAGTAAAAAGCGCCTGTACTCTTAGTGCCGGTACTTTTTACCGTAATGACACGCAGAAAGGGTCATTCCACGCGTCATTACAGTATTCTTCCTTCGGTTATTACGCATTTACAGTTCATGCTCGTATTTTATCTTATAAACATAAATAAGGAATAGATCCGGATTTATAGAAAAATACATATTCAATATTCTCATAATACAAATATACCAAAGAAAAATACAATATCTAGAAGAGAAAAATGGAGAAATACAATAAAAAAGAAAACAATCCTATTACGAAAAAGATCACATGCTTTATTTACGTAAACTATTTCTGTTTACACTCGTTTTCTCATTTTACTCTATAAAACATGAAGTAAGCAATAGCTTGAATTTATAGATATGCTCATATTCAGTTTCTCATAATACATAATACCTAAAAGAAATACCAGATGAATACATAAGAAATAAAAGAAAGATTACTACAAGCTACGAAAACGATTACATACTGTATCTACGTGGGTCATTACTAATATGCAGTTCCCGCTTTGATTTTATGCTATTGAACATGAACTAAGCAATAATTTGGGTTTATAGATTAAGTAGAGAAATATATTCAATTTCTCATACATTCAAGTCGAATAATATGTATAAATACATGCATATATTCGCAAATATATTCGAATAATATATTTTCAATATATTCAATTTCTCATTAATAAAGTACCATGGAGAAATATAAAAAAAGAGGTAACGATTTTATTTTTCAGTAAATAAATTTGAATCTCAAGAAAGAAATATCCTACACTTGCCACGATCCAATGCGCAGAGAAAAATTCCTACGTAAGTTGTTATCCGCGTTTATGTAATAAATTTTTTTTTTTTAGGTGTGCCATTTCGATCTGATATGAGTGAGGAATACACTGTTATGATTTTAAATAAATAATAAATCCACACTTATAGTTCCTGTTCTGATTTCCTCATTTGAACTTTTCCCCGTTTCAACTTTGATTGAATGCTGTATTTGAATTCAATAATTTACCTAAATCATTTAATTCGATATTTTTATAACAAGGTCACATTTCAAAACACAACAAATTTGTTGAACGGTGATGAAAATTATCAGCAATTTCTTCAACCTTTTCCCCAGTAAACGAAATAAAATCTATTCATAACTTAATTTTTTTCAAAAAGCCTTGGCGCCAAAATCCAGCACAAAACCATCTTCACGGATTTGTGATTCTTCCACGCTTTTCGTTTCAAGGTTTCAAATCTTAGCACCTTTTGTTCGCCGCCAAAATAATGTAAAGAGCATATATGATGATTTGGCTGAAAGCTTATCAATGTATCTCATCTATGTCATCGCCAACTTCAAAAGGAATATGTGATGAAACTCGCCATCCCGTATTTAAGTTGTTAATAAAATATATACAAAATAATTATGGAAGAGAAAGACATTGTTCTTTATATTTGTCAGAGCGAAAAAAAGAATAAAATATTTCGAAGATCCTTTTTAAGAAGAAAGAAATGTGAGAATTGTTGTTAGGTGACCTTATTCTGAAAAGTTTTTTAAAGTTTCTTTTAAATAACATCTGATGAAAGTATTGAATGATTAATATTTTTTTAACAATTGAAGTTAATTATTTAAAGGAAAGAGATGTTACTTAATCGAGTTCTAAACTTCCTGAGTTACTTTTGTTAAAAACATTAAATTAATATAGAACAGAGAGAGGATGCATTTTAAAATTTTACTGTGACTTCCCGTATTGAGCGATTTCGTAAAGTGTGATCTCAATTTAAGCAAAACTTATATGTAATTCAAAAGTTTAGTCAAGAGTACGTTATGGAAAAATTTTATTTCGTTTAAATTTTCAGTAAAATTAAGATAATCCAGCTTTGGAATATCTTATTTTAGAGAATTTGAGAAAATCAGCTTCAGCATATTTCATTTAAAAAAATTTTAGATTATATCATTTTGGATGACTTGAAAAAAAATGAGCTTAGATGGCTTGAAAAAATCAGCATCAAATTATATTATTTCAGAGAATTTAAGAAAATCAACTTCAGAATATTTCCTTTCAGTGAATTTAAGAAAATCTGCTTCAGATTAAATCATTTTTGTGAATTTGAGAAAATTACCTTCAAATTATATCATTTCAGAATATTTGAAAAAATTAGATGCAGATTAGATTATGTAAATAATTGAGTGCTTCAGGATATATAACTTTAGAGGACTTGAGATAATCGGTTTCAAGTTAGATCATTTCAGAAAAAAACAGCTTCAGAATACATGATTTTAGAAAATTTGAGAAAAATAGTTGCGGATTAGAGGATATAAGTGATGCACACTGCATTTTAGAAGATTTGAGAAAATTAGTTTCAGAATATAAAATTTTAAATAATTTTAGAAAATCAGCTTCAGAATATTTCATTTCAGTGAATTTTAGCAAGTCAGTTTCAGATTATATAATTTTAGAAACATTGAGAAAATTAGCTTCTGAATATAGAATTTTGGAAAATTTGAGTACATCAGTTTCAAATTACATCATTTTAGAAAAAATCAACTTCAGATAATATCATTTTAAAAAATTTGAGCAAATCAGCTTCAGAATGTATCATTTGTAATAATCAGCTATGAACTGTATTCATGGTCAGAATGTATATTTGCGAAACAGTATTTTTCGTTGAAAACTTTCCGTTTTAAAAATTTGGTAGAATAAATAAATTATATACTAAATTCAGAGTATAACATAAACTTTAAACCTCGAAAAAATTTTAGCTTTTTAAAATATTACTTTACACGCTTTTTCAATTAGAAGACAAAATAAGTAAATAAACAATCCATTTTTAATTTCTGCCATTATAAAATAAATTTTAAAAATTGATGTGTTACTAACTCTCTGGAGGTGAAAAAATGTTTGTTACTTTCAGAGAGTTAATTGATCCACAAAACTGTCGGTTTCAATGATGACGATAAAAGAGGCATTACTTTGTCAATAGTAAATTTTACTCTATGATGAATATGACTTTTTGATTGATGGTGATTTGGAAATAAAAAATTAACATAACAAATGCATGTGAAGTAATTATTCCATCACTTAATTTATTTTTTACATGGTGAGATTTGATAGATGAGGCTTAAATTTTCACCGTAATTTGAGAGAAAGAAAAGTTTAAAAGAATGAACTGCGAATATTCCAGTTGGAATTTAAAAAAAAAAAATAAGAAGACAAAAATAAACCTTTTAAATTTGCTTAGTCTATCATTTATAACAAGCTAGTATTATAGACTCATGACTAAATAATTTATTTTAAAAATAAACATTTGTTTTTATTTTTTATTTTATTGCCGTCGTTAAACAGCCGATGTAATTTCCAATTTTCGGCTACCAATGCTCAACTCCGTAGATTTGAAATTTTGAACCCAATCCGGAAGACAAATTTATTCCTGGATCAAGTATTAAGCAAAATTTGCCTTCGTGAGGGGACTTTTTGAGGAAACTAATCCCCCATTTGCGTTACATCTAGAGGAAAACCATGAAAACCTCTTACGGTATGCCTAATGGCAAGGGGACTCTATCCCATGATCCGTCTACCACTGAGGATATTTTACGTCAGCGCTATGGTCGGTGCGAGCCGGGTGCAGAATTCGAATCGACCAGCCATCGCTGAAATTCGAATCCGGATCACGTGATTAGGAGTTGAGCGCTCTATCACCTGAATCACCACGACTCAATAATTTGTTTTTATCAGAAATAATAATAATCAGTTGAGTGCAGATGCGTGTGAGTGGTTGGGGGCGATTTTCCAATCCGGCGTTGTTTAATAACTCATTTTCCGTTTGGTCGTTAATTTTTAGTTGCGATAACAAATTTTAAAAGAAATACAAGCTTGCGCTATAAATGCAGCCAACAACAGCAAAAGCAAATATTTTTTTAGAAGAAAAAAAAAAACGAGTCGTTAAAGGCTGTTGGATTGTAAATTAGCGCCTGGGGCATGATCCTCAATTAGATGTTCTTGAAATAAGGAGAGCAATCATTCGAAACAGCCAAGAAATATTATTCTTAGCAATTTTAGATACCCCACCCCCTTTTTAGCAAGTCTCAACTCCCCTCCCATGTGTACATAAGAAAATTGCTGCCCCCTCTTTGGTTTTTGGTCTTTAATTTTTATTATAGTAATCTAATTTTAGAATTAATTTCAAATAAACGGATGTAAGTTTGCAAGAAGCAAAGTTCACGTAATGAGTCATTTTCTAAAATTTTCAGTCGAATATTCTTGACATATAAATTTTATAATTAAGGACAAAAAGAATATTGTATAGATAATAAAACTGTTTTAGCTGCTGTTTACAAAATATAATGAAAAGTTACAGTCATGATGATAATATTTTCCTTTATTTATGTTTCAGTAAAAATACTAGACAATTCATGTTATCGTATAAGTCAGGTTAATTGAGTTATTTGCGTACCCTATCGTGCTTTCGCATAAAGAAAATTTATAACTTTTGCTAGATCTGCAAACTATTTCGTGATGTAAGGTTAAACCGGTGCGAGACCGGTTTGGTAGTAAAAGCAGACGTGAAAAAAAAGCTTCGGAGGGAAAGGCGATTTTGTTGCCTTTTCAAATAAGACCCTGTTACGAGTGACCTGACATGCTTTTAAAAGCAACTGCTTTCACGTTTTAAAAAGAAAGATTAGGAAAGATAAACACTTTTCTTTCTGTTCAATTTGCTTTCATAAAAGTGGTCAGCAGAGATGCTTAACCTTTAGTGAAATCGCTAAATTCCCATCTAGACTGCGAGCACGAACAACATAAGACGTGTTGGTGTTTCTTAAACTTTCTTCCTGTGGATATGAAGTATTCTAAATGACGTATTCATTAAATGATTAAATATTACTAAAATGGTTGTTGGCGATGAAGCTCGACTGGCATCTCAAAATGTGTCCCGAGAGTTTTAAAATTCTCAGAATTGGGCATAAATGTGTCAAAATAGCTCGAAACAAATAATTATCGAATTCGAAATATCCCATATATTCGAAATTGAAACAGCATATGCTCATTTTTGAGCAAAATGGAATAGTCTCAAAAGTGATGAGGAGGGAGAAATGAGTGAAAAAGATGCTCTTTGGCCATCGGCTAGATTCGAACCAAGGACTTCCTGGTTCATCGTTGGCTGCTCGACCCAATAGTACAACCCAGGTCAGGGGGAGACAGGAAATCTTATATATTTCATTCACTTAGAGGTTTTTAAGAAATAGCGAAATAAGCAAAAAGGGAAATTAAAATACTGATCCCCTGACTAAGCTATTGGGATCATATTTTTTTTGCATCATTGAAATTAGAAATTAATATGTCATGATGGGCCATTGCTGTGGCAACTATATGAATCTTCCTAACTTTGCCTGGACTGGGTTGTACAACTATGATGCTCAGAGAGTCCTACTGCGATCCCGATGATTCCTGGTTCGAATCCTGCAGGCAGCCGACGAACATCTCGCTCACACAATTTTCTCTTTACACCTCTTTTGTGATTGAATTTTGCTCAAAAATAAGTATATGCTGTTTAAATTTTACATTCAATGAGTTTACAAATTCGGTTATTATTCATTTCACAGCAATTTTGTCACATTTTTGAGAAAACTTTTCTTAAAGTGCTTTATTCAAACTTTGTATAATAAGTAGTTTAGTCAGTACTGACTGGTGTAAGAACTGATTAGACTACTGATTTAGAATAGGTGTCTTTTAGCTGCATTGGAATTAATTACGATCGAATTGGAATTGGTGTCTTTAGTTTTGAGGTTTTATTGATTTTTTTGGTGTCTTTTAGTTTTATTAAATTTCTCGGAAGAGGGGGTGTTTGGTTAATGGTTAGTCAGTCAAAGCTTGAAAGTCAAATTTAATATACTTTTTATATAAAAAACAACAACATAGTTTTCCGCTTAAAATTTAAGATTACATACATTGATCAACAACCGATTCTCAAGCTTTATGTATTTGAATAAAAAAGTTAAATAAAACGCAAAAAATTGGGAGACAAAGTTCTGAAATCTACATCTTATTTCTAAATTTATCCTCAACTTAAATAAAAAAACGTTTCAATTTTTGTAATGATTTCGTAATTTCTTTCCGCCTCTATAAAAACAAAGAAACAACTGTCTTAAATTAATCATATTCTCAAAGGGAGTCGACTAGTTTTTTATAATTAAATTAATCATTTTCTCTACATTGTAAAAATTAAAAGATAACTCCTTATTTTTAAATTTATTGTCTATCTAAATAAAATAAAAATTTTGTTCGTCTTAGTAAGATTTTTTCTAGTTCTATAAAAAATTTTTTTAATTAATCTTTCAATTAATCTTAATTAATAAACACCTATTCCTTAATTTAGTCTTCCAAAATAAAAACATGTCTAATTTTATAGTTTTTTGAAATATTTTACAATCAAAATAAAGATAGTTGGATAATGAAGATAGATTCCAATCTTAAATAAACACCTCATTCATTAACTTGTCTCTTTTAAATAAATAAAAACATTTTTGTTCACATAACTTTATGAATCTTTCCTCGGCCCAATTAAAATAAAGAGTTAAACAGTCTTTAATTACTCGAAGCCTACTTAAAATGAATTTTTGTTTTTTTTTCGGACAAATGTTGTTCAAATTCCGCACATTAAATCATTTTTTTTTAATAATTTTGTACACCGTTTTCACTGCTACAGTAAAACTTATGAGGTAAATCTTAATTCATCATCATATTCATAAATTTCGTCGGCTTAAAAAAACATTTCTGTTTTATAAAACACTTTTTGACAAAATTTGCCGTAAAAAGTACTTTCTCGTGCAATAATCTTTACATGACAAAAAAAAAACTAAATTTCAATTCAAAATAAACCATAAATTTAAGATGAATATGAATAACTTATGAGATAAATCATAAATCAACATCATATTCATAAATTTTATCGGCTTAAAAAAACATTTCTGTTTTATGAAACTTTTTGACAAAATTTTCCATAAAAAATACTTCCTCATGCAATAATCTTTACATATGACAAAATAATAAACTAAATTTCAATTCAATATAAACTGTAAATTTAATATGAAAATAAACAAGTATTTCGTCTGCGGTCGGCGAGACATTCTTCGCTCATTTTATAGCTCTTTGTTTAACAAATCACGTCAGTAAATATGGTCTTCCGATTTGCGAAACCATTGCATGGATTGGCAAATAGAAAAGACATAAATGTAAATGAAACCGTGTAGATAAAACGTGCATAATGCTTTCAACAGTATAATTTTCAAATTATATATTCTTCAAAACATAAATAAGGTCTTTTAAAGTTTTGTAAAAGCAAATATTACTTTTAGTAAATGTATTTTCTAAAAAAGACATAAGAAGAATTATTCAACGATAAATAAATAGATTTAACGTGAAATAGACAGTTCAAAAATAAAAAAACAAATGTGCACAAACGCTATAAAAATTTCGAATCAAATTACTATAAAAAGTACCGGTACTCAGAAGGAAATAACTTTTTACCGTAAAATGCATTTTTACTGTAAAATTTTACGGAACAAAAATTCTGATGAACCATAATTTTTATGGTGAAATTTACAGTAAAATTACTGAATCGGTAATTAAATAAATATTATTGTAAAAATTATGGTATAAAATTTGATGATAAAAATGTATTTTGCGATAAAATCTATTTTACGGATGCTGCACTGAGAGCCTGTATTTTACCGTAATTTGATCCGGATTTTTCACAGTGTAAGGAAAAATAGCATGAATTGCATTCGTTATATTTAATTATAAAATGTAAGAAAAAATTTATCTATATGATTAAATTATATATATTACATGTAATATTATTTAAAAACAATTATCGTTTTTCACAAAAATTCGAACAAATGTATTCATAATAATAAAACAGAATTCAGCCTAAAATAATTATTTCGAACCAAAAAAAAAATACACACAGCTTTAAATATTACTTGTGATCAATTTCATTCATTAAAAATATTAACATGATATTTTTAAGATATTATGAAGGAAAATACTAAAAAAATATAATTTGCGTCAATATTTCAAACATTATGAGATATTTAGCTCGTAACATGTAGCAAAATAAAATTATACGATCGAAAAAATTAAGAAAAAAAATTTGAGTGTCTTGGCACCAACAGAAGCATGTTATATATCTTTGGTATAATGGGAGAAGCTGGCTAAATCAGCATGTTTTTTAGCTTTCTATTTACATTTCTATAATACTTACTATATCAAAAATAGCTAATGATGTGGTTAGTTAAATCCACAAATGCAAACTAAATGATAAAAAAAAACATTTAATTATAAAGACAATAAAGTAATAAATGTCTAATTGTAAAGAAAATTTTTCAAAAGATTTTCCCAAAACTATTTCTCTATGAACATAATGACTCATTCATTTTAGTCAAACAATCTATTTTAATATAAATTCGGCTTAGTAGTTTATTGTTTTCGTTCTTTTTCGTATAATTTATTAAAAAAAACTTCTTTGGACTTGCATAAAACCAACAAGATATTTTTAGCTTAAAAAGACTAGTTCATTACTTGAATACATAACCAACATTAAATTATTCCTTACGTAAACTTATTAGCCCTTATACAGAATTTTTCCTCAATTAATAATAATTATCTTAATTAACAATTGCTTATAATTAATTTTTTATATAAAAGCCCCTTCATCCACGATCATAATAATTCACAAATTGCAATATTGTTAAGCAAATCGCCTCAATCTACAATTCAAAAAACGATAAAGTCTGTTTTGTTTAAATGACTCCAACATCAATTGTTTATATCTAACTAAAAAAAAAAAATAATACTAATCCTGCTTGCAGTTTAAACTAGACAAACTTTGTGTCCCAGATAAAAGTCTTCAATAGATATTAAATCGCTTTAAGAACCTATCATTAAAAATCATTCACGTCAAAATAATTCACATTATTTTCATTCCGAACGCGAGCATTACAAGAAAGCTTGTTACAATAGAATTGCAAACGAATCGCATTGTCCGAACAAACGGGCATTTAAGAATATCTCTCCTCTTGCACTAACTACTTTTTCAATCTAGGAGCTCATTATATATCAGGTCAGTTGGTACAATGGATTCGAGTGCTAATGTATTATTCAGACGATTTGTTTCGCAGCTACGATCGTAAGCGAGATATCAAACGGTGAAAAAGCAGGGACCAGGTTTGAATATCAGCTGATACAGTATCCAGTGACCTAACTTTTGTTTGAAGCTTTATTAAAATAACTTCTTTTTTTTCTTCCTCGTATTAGAGGTCAATGCATGTATGATATTTAGAAGATAATATTTGTATTGTATGTATTTGCATAAAACTTAATACAGTAATGATGATTTTTACAGAGGATATTTTAAAAATATCTTTATTAAAAGAAAAATTCTGTTATCAAGACACTCTTTGTTATTGTAATTAAGAGTTACTAATTTATAACTACTGTTTGAATTAATTTATTTCGCTTTAATTAATATTGTAAATTAGGTCATTCATTAAGGTCTCTAGGGTAGCTTTTGTTCCGAGATAGGAAGGAAAAAAATTTGAAAATTGAAAAATCTTTCTTAATTATTAATAATTTGGATAGTTAATTTATAAGTGTCCATTTGTATTTATAGTATAAGTGTCAGTTAATTTTAACGTTAGTTAATCAATAAGTGTTAGTTAAATTTTAACGATATAAGTTACCAATTATATCTTTAAAATTTAACATAAATATAGATTTTTAAACTTTTTAAGGGAGCATCCAATTAGATAAAATTAAATATACGAAGAGAAGGTGAATAAAAATTTGCTAATGATGAAGAAATTTTTATTAATAACATTTATTACATTAAAAATTTAAAATATTTCTTATAAATTGAGACAGTTTTTATAAAGATGTATAATATTTTGAAGATAATATATTTGTACAGTCTGCATGCGCTTAAAGTTTAAAACAATGATGATGATTTTAGTAAGGAGTTTTACAGAGGATATTTTAAAATTAAACTTAATATTTTAAATTAAAAACTGCTCTTATCAAGACATCTTTTGTTATTGTAATTAAGAATTACTAAATTATAATTACTGTTTTAGTTTATTTATTTTGCTTTAAACATGCCTTAACCACCATGCAAACTTCAGGGGATTTGTTAGAACACGGAGACAGGAAGCACCGGTTCACCTACGAAGACACCTACTCTAATAAAATTAGAGTAACTCGAACAACTTTCGGGGGATATAAAGCTCCTAAAAGGTCAGTCGCTCTGAAGAACATTGGCCACTCATTTCTATGCAGATGAAAGGGAAGTTTGATGTTTACACAATGGGACTGAAGTTCTATCTTCGTGACGTCAGAGACGAGAGTGGTTACTTTTGAAAGTTTTTCAGCTACATTCCATCTACCCCCGTAATTCTGCATCTGAGATAGCGAGATGACTAGATCATGTGTTTTTCGAGGATTTGTTCTTGACATCATAAGACCAATCAAAATGCCGCACCCTCTTTGCTGGAATGATGTCAGAGCTTTAAACCGAACTTTTTGTATTTCTCAGTCCTTAGACGGAAGGAAAAAAAATTATATAAGCTGGTACAAACCTTTGTGGTATATTGTAAAGAAAATTAAATTATAAAAGTTTCGAGTGTGGTAATGATTTTTTTAACCAATATGAACTAAATCCTACGATTTTCCTAATAAAATCAACAGAATCTTAAACACGCTCTTAATTATATAAAAACAGAGAAACTTTCTAACAAAGAAAATTATCTAAAACAATCCCAAAGACAAAAAAAAAAAAAAAAAAAAAAACTCCAAAACACTTACTCAAAATTTTGATATGTTTCCTCAACCTTCATTGTAGGTTAAACTTAAAAAGAGTTTACCTTACATATGGATCAACATTTATATGTTTGGTCTTTTTTATTTCCTTATTCTACATATTTTTATGATTAATTTAAAACAAAGTTAGCCTAATTCTAAGGGGTGATTTGGATGAGGCAATTATAGAAAAGTTTTATATGCATTTAGGTTCAAGGTGTTTACTACTCGTTCAATTCAAAACTAGCAATTTCTGTTTTTTAATTATATATTTAGCT
The DNA here is from genome assembly GCF_982258835.1 of Parasteatoda tepidariorum. Classification (NCBI taxonomy): domain Eukaryota; kingdom Metazoa; phylum Arthropoda; class Arachnida; order Araneae; family Theridiidae; genus Parasteatoda; species Parasteatoda tepidariorum. The sequence continues at coordinate 88,858,997 of NC_141761.1, read as the reverse complement.
ACCAATTTTTTTAAAAATCAATTTCTGTCTAAATTCAACGAGACGTTTGGTCTTTAAAGTGATTTTTGTGCAACAAAATTTTAATCTTTAGACATATCTTCAAAAGGCGTTTTTTCGAGAATAACTGCGATTTTTTTTCTTTAATGTCAACTTGTCTTCGAATCTACTGCTCTGATCTTCAAAAACTTTTTTTTAATTGAACAGATTTCAACGCGAGACTTTTTAATGATCGTTTTTTTAAATTTAATATTGTAATTAATTTTTTAACGAAACATTTCCTTAAATTATAAATTTTAAAGTCAAAATTAACATTACGAAGAGTATAAAACAGTTGTTTTTAAAATAGATTCCGTAGTGTCTCTGAAAAACGCAAATTAAAAGTCATTTTAATACGGATTAGATAAAAGAAATCCTCTATTAGAATAGCACATCAGATATAAATTTACCTTTAAATTAATTAATTAAAAAGTTAAATTTATTAAAATGGCACATCAGATATAAATTTACCTTTAAATTAATAAATTAATTAATTAAAAAATTAAATTTACGTTTATGTTCTCATGCGCACTTAAACATAATTTTTTCATTTTTTATGCTCTAATTTTTCATAAAATATATTAACTAAATGTAAGCTTCTAACAAAATAAAGAATTATCTATAAGGAATATATCTTTAAAAATATCTATTTTATTAGCGAAAGACATTTAATCGATATAATCTATTAGGAATACTGATCTATTACGAATATACACATTAGAAAAAAAAAGAATTGGAATTTACAACGAATCATCATAGAACACATAGTAAAAATTTTTTTTCTCCTTTTACTTTTTAACCCTTCGACGCACAATTCTTATTAAACATATTTTTCATACTTTTTTCAGTGTTCAGTGTTTTGTATTAATTTAGGTCAAAATAAGTGAAAAACAAAATTTTTCAAATTAGCTCTTATTTGCAGTTTTTTTTTTTTTTTTTTTTTGATAAATTCTTGAACGTGAATGAAAAAAAAATTCAAACTGCAAAACTAATTTTTCACGCAGATTTTTTTGGGTAATTATTAGATTAATTTTTATAATTAAAAAAATACCAAAAAATATTTTTGCTTGCAATTAGAGGATCAGAAAAAAATATATAAAAAGAACAATGTCCCATCTGCGTCATATGATCAATACGTTCAAACAGTCCCAGAAATCTTTCATGTATACAAACCATAGCGCGAGAAATATATCATACAGCGATTGCTTTGTTTTGTTTTTAATAATTATAATATCCAAACAAAACAATCGTAACATTTTTTTTCAAACAAAAGGCTCATAAGTACCGAACTCAATAAAATAAGTTAATTACCACTTAAGACTATTAAGACCAACACATATGATAAACTTCACACCCTTACATTCCTTATCTCCAAAGAATCCTTCCTGTAACAACACGGAAGCGTCACAATTACATCCCATTCACGTTAATGTAAGGACAATAAACGGTTGATTAGTTAAATGGTCGCCAAATGTCCTCACAATGCGCCGATGGAGGAAATATCGATGAACTGCCCAACTGTCTATGGAATGTGAAGTTGTCACTGCACATGATTTGGTTTCTTATATTTTTTATTGCGAAGTCAAATGGCCGGGAATGGTCTGTTGGTCAACCAGTGCGAATTTGAAGTGAAACTTGCGTTTTTATGTTCGAAAAAGCTAGAATTAAGACAGTTTTTTTCCCTTTTGCGAATTGAGGTAGAGATGGTTTCTTAGAAGAAAAAAAGGAGAAAAAAAACTGAAGGTCATTGTTTCCTAATGATTTTTAAATAAGAGTCATGGAATATTAGTTCGGAGTAAACTTATCAAAGCTTAAGCCTTTGACGCACATAGAACACCGATGTCCCTTTTAAATATTTTTTTCTGGTGCTCTTAACTGCAAGCAAAAATATATCGTGAGATTTTTTAACTATAAAAACTGTCTGCTACTAAAAAGAATCCGTTAAGTTATTAAATTATATATGCATAAAATATAAAATACGAAGAAAAAAAAATAGTTAGAAATCTTTTTTCTTTTATTCGAAAATTTATCAATAAGTGATTTTGTAAATTAAAGAAATTTCAATGATGAATAACTGTTTCTCTTAAATCTAAATAACTGCAAATAAGCAGAAATTTGAAAAATTATTGTTTGGAAGATTTTTACCTTTAACACAGATAAAGGTGTTTTATGTCATACTTCATAACCATAAATTAGTAAAATGCTAAATATAATATTTTTTTCTTATTTTGACTTAAATTAATACAAAATAATGAAAAAAGTAAGAAAAATACGTTTAGAAAAAACTCTGAGCCAAAAGGCTAAAAATGGCTTTTGATGAAAGTTTCGACTTCAGAATAAAGCTTATTTTGGATTTTTTTTTCAAAAGGAAATTTCTTGGTTTGCTCATAAATAACTGTTATAGTTCAACATGTTGAGAAACATTTCGAACAAGTTATAACCATAACCTCGTAGAAAATTGCTACTACTTCAATACAGTGAAGAAATGAACCACACTATCTCTCAAATTAATCCTTCTTAAATTGGATTAAACTTTTTTTATGGTTCAGTTAGAATGAAAATATGGTTCAATTTAACACCTTATTATATTACTGCAGAAATATATGATATAGTCCAATGTTCCAATATTATGGTTCAATATTTAGCCTATGCTTTCTCTCAGAGTTTCATTTAAATTAATCTCAGAATTTATGAATAAAATTATGAAAAACAAAAAACAAACTTAAAAACAAACACTAGGATCAAAATGTAATTAACATCTGAAATCTTGCAATTGTTAATTTTGTGCCCAAACAACTGAAATAAATTAATGTTGTCCCACATTCCAGTTAATATTTTATTTAGTTTACAAATAAATGCTCAGGTATTTCCTTATTGACCTGCACACATATTTACGAAGAATGTATTTATGAAGCATTATAATAATATTTCTAACTAGAAAGTATGTCATAGGTCGAAAAGAAAGTGATTAGTCTTTACAGATATCTGTTTATGAGAAATGAGGCTAAGGCTGTCATAATGAAAGGAGAAGAGAAATTTTCTTAAATTGCCTTCAAGTAATCCTGTTCGTAAATTTAATCGAAATCTACTTTTTCCCCCTAAAAATGGAAATGATATGCTGCAACAATGTAAAACAATGATTTTTTTTGTTGGTTGTTCTCGATTTTTCTTGAAATAATACTTACAGCATTTTATTATTTGATCTAGGTGCTCATAGCTAAGCATGAATTAACCTAAATTTTGCTTCATGTTTAAGGTATTAGGCTGTTGATTAATTGTCAAAGTTTTTATTATGAATATTTTTTTTCTTTATTATCAAATTAAAATGTCTTGAATAATAATTACTTGTAAAATAATATTAGCATCTCATGGAATACTTTCTTAGAAAAATAGGTTCACCTCAATGCCGATAACTTGCACAGTTGTTGAACTATAATTCCGTAGAAGTTAACCACATTAAGAAAAAAAGTGTGGTCAAAACTACCTGAATAGGGTAAAATTTACCGTGTTTCTAGCTCTATGGAAGCACCAAAAGCTCGGTAATTTTTACCGAAGCGCTTTGACTATGGTGAAATTAACAATTAAATTATTGTGAAATTAACAATTAAATATGGTTTTATGTGATGAAACAATTAAATATGGTTTATGTGATGAAATATGTGATGAAACATGGTAAATGTAGTGAAATTTGGTGATTTTATTATGATACTTTGGATGTAAAAAATATTTATTCGCTTAAATTTGCTTTTCAGTTTTGTATTTTTTATCAAATGCGCGGTAATAAGAACTATAATTTTGAAAACCAGAATTTCCGGTAAACCATTACCATATGAAGGGAAAAATTACTAAATGAATGGTTTAAATACCGCATATTTTGGTTTCAATAAGCAGTTTTTTTTAACCAGAAATAACATTAAAATACAGATCAGAAATTTTAAAAGAATTATTTCTCTGTGCATAGTGTTGTGTAATCAAGAGTTTAATGAATTTCATGAATGAAGAGTTAATGAGTTTCATTAACTTAGTACCATATTAAAATTAAGGTTACAGAAAATTTGTACATTAATACGGTTTAACACGTGCTAAAATTTCAAAAAGTGGAGTGTATTACTGATCACAGAAACATTTAGAGAAAGCGTTTCTAACAAGTGTTCACTTTTGTGCAACTTCTATTATTTAAATCTTTTGTTTACGTTTCTGAAGTGTTACAAAAAGAAATGGAAAATCTTTGCAAAAACATATGAAATTCTTTCATATTTTGTAGAAATTTATTTGCTGAAAACCACTTTACAGAGAGCAAATCAATCAAATAGAGACTAAAGAAAAATCAAAAAATATATTTAAAAATTCGTGATAAAAATTTTAAAATTTTGCTTTTCTTAAGGAATTTTGTTTCCTATTAACTAATGAGAGAATATCTGTGCAATACATTCTTAAGACTACATCACTTTTCCCCACAACAAGAAAATCAAGTTTTAAATTAAAATTTCATTCTAAAATGAAATTTTAATTTAAAGATATATTTTTCGCTTTAAATATTTAACTTATGAAACCTATAATTATTTAGTTAATGAAACCTATTATTATTTAAATTATAACCACAATTATTAGAGATTACACTTATTGCTAATCACGGAGTTCTATTTCATAGAATTGTCGCATTCGCTTATCTACAGAGTTATAATTTTTGTTTTCAAACGCACACATTTTTATTTTGTTTTCAGAAATAATGAATATTTAATAAACAGTGCTGATTTTAAAATTTATCCTTGGATAGCAAAAACGGTATGCCTACTGATTTTTGACCTAAAATATTTAGGATCCTAATAATCAATATTCATAGAAAAGATTTCTTTCCCGATAAATGTTCTTGACCTACTTAAGGCGACAAGGGGCTTTCAAATTTTTTTTTTGTAATTATGAAGTGATTTGCTTGAAATTTTCAGAATACATTTATATTGTTAAAAACAACTTTTATACAAAATTTCAAAGAAATATTTCAAAATTTAAGAAATTAAAAAACTAAAATTTTTGAATTTTTTATGTTTTTTTATATTACTCCTCGCGTCTGAAATTTTGTCAAAATGACAAAATTCTTTTAAAATATTACATATTAGGTAATATTGAAAAAATTGTTGGGAGTACTTTTTTTATTTTTTATTATAGAAACAAATAACATTAAAAAAACTGTAAAAAACCTACATTTTTAGGAAAAAATCATCATACCTCTATAAAATATCATGTATAAAAAAAATTCTATTCACTTAATTCAAAAAACTTTTCCAACAAAATGTTAATAATATTCATCAATATATAGCATTAAATTCTCAGGTCAATAGAACGAAAATTCATTACGCTGGAACAGTTTGAAATTTGTCAAAAAAGACATTTTGAGAAAAATGACATTTACTACTTTTTCATTGCAAATTTTACTTCAGAACAAATATTTCTTGTTTTTAATATAAATACCTATAAATATTGTCTAATGAAACAGTTTAATAATTATAGACTTTAAATTTCTTTAAAAAAATTAACAAAATATTTAACTAATTTAAAATTAATTTTAAACTAAACTAATTTTAACAGTTACCTGCATTCAAAAAAAGGTAAACAAAGGGGTGTGGTCAAAACTGAAATGGTCATACTAAAAAAAAAAAGTATGACCATTAGTAACTTCATCAGTTTTGCTCTTATTCCAGAAATTTTTTTTTTTAAATGTTCAGTTAAATGCCAAGATTTCAGAAATATAAAATGTAAAATATCGATTTTTTGACAAATTTTTGCTTCTTTGAAAGTCCCTTGTCACCTTAAGAATTATAGTTCGTAGATTACAGTAGCAAAAGAAATAAGAAATCATATCAAATTAAAAAATATTAGAATGTGTGGAATAGATTAAAAATACTTGTAGTGGTTTCCTCCCCCCTTCTGTATTAGATATGATGAAGGTAAAAACACATTATCGTAAAAAACGACAAGATAAAAGATATAATGTATCAAAGACATTTGTATGGCAAAAGGTTAACAATATATAAATAGTAGCATAACCTTCTGAACAAAATTATACGTTCCAAACTCACTGTTCGTAAAGCCTCATATTCCAGGATTTAAGATGACTCAAGAAATGTTACTATACGGAAATAGCTCTTTTCCTAGAATAAAGAGCCATGAATTGATGATAAGCAGAAGATGGTCTGTCACCCAACCAATGCATAATCAAACGATCAGCTGAAGAAAAATGAGTGGCACTGGGCCTTTACAATCATATATGCATCTTGCTTTCGAGACTATTAGCATTCGAAGCACTTTTGTTGCCAACCAAGCATGATGGAATGCTGACATATATTTAGAAAACACGTCGAAATCGTCTGTTTTCTGACTTTTAATCTTATAAGAAAGGTTATGAAGACAAAAAGATTGGATCGTTTGCAAACAAAATGACGATTTCATTAATATATGATCGTTTTCTCTGTATGTGACATAAGTGAAGGATAACATCGGTCTAAGCAAATAAATTCATTAAAAATGTTTTAATGTAATTATATTACTGCTTGAAAAAATTTATAAATCCATGATACGAAAAACTATTACTTAAAACTTGGCACATATTAAAAAAACACGATTAAAATCGTTTAATTCTTAACCGATAATATATCAAGAAAAAAAGATCGTTTGCAAATGTAACTGCAAATTTATAATTATATGATCATTTTTTTTAATTTGTGGCATAGATAAAGAAAATTAATGTACCGTACATAAATGTAATGTAAATGTAATATTGAGAATGTTCGTAATTTAACAGCCATTGCTTCAAAATTAGCAAAAAAATTAATTAATTAAAAAAATTCATTATTCTTGTCAACAAGCATTAAAAAATATTTTCTTTTTATTTGAGTGCATGAGACATTGAATTAGTTAATTGCTCTTCGCGAGCGGCGAAAATTTAAATTATAACTGGACACATTTTATATTAATTATTTTAAATTGAGACTGGAAAGTGTTTATACAAAGAAAAACAAAAAAAATCTCTCTATTCGAAATACAATTTAGCATTGGAAATACACAATTATATAATGTAAATATGCACTATTTTTTAAAAGAATAATTTATTAATGCAAATATATATATGAATATCAAATCAAAACTTGTATTCAAAGAAACATTCCTGCAAGTTTTGTTTTTGATTATATTACTTTTCATTGTATTAGCCAAAAAATTTCAAAACAAACAGACAATTCAAACTTGATTCCAATACAAACTTCAAAAACTATATAGATATATGTTATTATTTTCATAAAATTACTTTCATGAAAATATAAGAAACAGTAAATATTTCCTCTCATACACCGAAAAAAGATAAAACGAAACATTGCTTACCAAAATGGCACTAAACCAAAACATACAAATTACAAAGCATTTTGGTTATTCTTTATTTGTACTTTTTTTACCTATTGAATTGCTTTAAATTAGGTCGGGTCGTTTTATGTATTTCCTTACACTTACTTTCTACCATAATGTTTTTCGGATATTACATTAACATTAAGAACTAAAAAAACATTACGAAAACTCCCGTCCTTGGATCAAAGTAAATTTGCCATAACAAATGACGAGTAACACTTGCAAGAAAAGTACCATAAGTAACTCTCCTAAATCGCAATGCATTTCTGTTCGAAGCGGGAAAAAAATTAGTTATAATCGAATGATCAGATTTCCGTGCGACAATAAATGATGTAGCACATTTTTTCCTCAATAGTTTTGACTCCCTCCTTCAATTTATAGATTTAGAAAACACGTCGAAATCGTCTGTTTTCTGACTTTCAATCATATAAGAAAGGTTATGAAGACCAAAAGATTGGATCGTTTGTAAACAAAATTACGATTTCATTAATATATGATCGTTTTCTCTACATGTGACATAAGTAATGTGACATATAGTAATGTGACATATAGTAATGTGACATATAGTAATGTGACATATAGTAATGTGACATATAGTAATGTGACATAAGTATATATGACATAGTCTCTATATGTGACTCTAAGCGCCACAGTTCACCAAACTACCTATCCTCTTTGTTACTCTCTTACGCTAAATTACATAAACATATATTAGCAGTTCTGGAACAAAACACATGTTCTAGATCAGATTTCAAATTTTATTCTTAAACTCTAATTAGGCGTTTTAATAGATGTTTAGATGTGTGGGCGGAGAAAATTTGGTCATAGCTATCGGAATATGGTAACATTTATTGCGTTTCTAGCTCTATGGGAACACCAAAAAGCGCGGTAATTTTTACAGAAACGCTTTGGTAATGATTTCGGTAAAATTAACAATAAAATATGCTTTTATAATATGTGATAAAATTTGGAAAATGTAGTCAAATATGGTAATTTTATCTCGAATCTAAGAGCATAGCATAAAAACCCTTTAATCGGTTTTCAATTCTGTTTTTGTTTTTTTGCTTAGTGTAGTTAATAAAAACTCAACAATTTTGAAAACCAGAATTTCTAATAACTAACTGCAAATAACAGAATTCAAAATAATATAGGAAGATTTAATAAGCTGAGATTAAATGTTTTAATTTTTACCCCAAATGCGTTACATGGCACTTCTTGGTATACTACCTTCCTATCCCCATTGTCAACTGGTACAATTTTGACAACCCCCTTCTTTTCCACCAAGCGTGACATCATTAGATGGTCGGATTCTAAGATACCACTTTAATGTCACTTAGCTTTTTTTTTCTTTTCATTTTTTAACTAGTTAGTGCAGACGGAACTTTGAATTACGATATCTAACATAAAAAAGTACCCTCTCCAAAAAAAAAATTTTCTCTCTTTTGTCCCTTAAAGTGATGGAAATCAGGAAAATGTGGTCCAATAATGTCTTTTGGAATATTTTATTCTGTTTCTTAAGCTGATTGCACATTTTTAAAACTCCTTTAAGTAAAGATAATTTAATTCTAATTTATTACATATTTACTTTTTCATTGGTTAGTAATTGAAAACAATTTTTGAATTCTAATTATTTTCTACGTCATCGAATAAACCTGATCGTTTAATACAAATGACAAAATCTCAAAATTTGAAATTAATTGGACTAATAGTAATAAAAAAAATAAACTTGAAAAAAGAACCCAAAAAAATTTTTTTTTCTTGATTTCATTCAAAGTTTTGATTTTTTTTTCATAAAATTTTTTTTCTAATTCAAAGTTATGCAAAAATTTGTTTACACCATGTTTATATAATTTATAACATTATTAAGTTAAGAAAATAACGATATATAATTTCAAAATAAATTATTAAAATGAATGTTCCATATTCTCTTAGTACGCTTTACATTTGTTAAATTCCATCTTAGTTCATAAAAATGTGATCGGGAGTTACAAAGTAATTTAGGGTGTTACAATTATACTTCATTACCTATTTGCCTGCTCACCGTACATAAATAATTTCTAGTATAATAACGAATCTATTAAATATAATGAGTCTTTATTTATTTATTTATTTTTTTAAAGAAGTAAACTGACTTGATTCCCCCCCCCCTTAAAGTTAGACAATTCCTTTGCAAACATAAGCAATTTGTTCGCGGACACCATTTGGCAACCCTTATTCTAGCTTTTGCACTGTAAAATATTCCTGATAAAACTACAGTAAAAAGTACTGACACCCTGTACAGTAAAAGTAGTGCATCCAAGCTTTAAAAAGTTTTGAATCAAATTACGGTAAAATGTACTGGCACTCTCAGTGCAGAACCGTAAAATTGATTTTATCGTAAAAAAAATTTTTATCGTGATATTTTATACCGTAAATTTTACAGTAGTATTTATTAAATCACAGCGATTCAATGATTTCGCAAAAAATGTTACTGTGAAAATTATAGCATATCAGAGTTTTCATTCCGGAAAATTTTAACGTAATTTGACCAGAAATTTTTTTCTGTCCGCAACACATTATGGTAAATAAAAGCGATGTGCAGGGCCACGAATTCATTTAATTCCATGCAAGGAATTTGATTCCATGCAAGAATGATTCCTTGCACGAGTTTCATTTAATTCCATACAAGAAAATCATCTCTAATTCACTAATTAACTTTAACCATACAGAATGACCAAATGAGGTTAGGGGTATATCTTGTGCAAAATCGTCATAATAGCAAAAAATGTCGTGAATAAACCTTAAATAAAGGTAGTGCATAAATGGACATACTATAGTCTCGGTTCTATAAACAGGAACCTTCCTCATCGTCTGAACACATCTTGTTTGTTTATAGACCACAAAACTATAGTACGTCTATTTCTGTATCTCTATTTGTGCTTCATTTACGACGATGTTTTTTTATTTTATTTATTTTTTTTTATTTTTTATCCGTGTAGAATGAGTCGATATTTAAGTTTAAAATTCATCTGTAACTTAGAAAATCATTTACAGTTCCTCTTTAGCATCAATTCATTTTCCTCTCATATTAAATGAGTTTGGTAATCTAGAATTTCCCCTACTATGTCGGAAGATTGCATTGAGATTAAGAGCTGGAAGATATACGTTTTTATGAACTCATCAGATTTGGATGCACGCAAGTAGGGAAAATACATACCTCAAGACAATGCACTGGGGGAAAGTTTTCGTGACACCTGTGTTAAACAGTTAGAAAAAAAAAACAAATATCAAAATTTGTTTTTAAAAGTAGGCAAATGGCCAACAGTCAGAATTCTTTTAATAAAAATCATGTCAATCGTAGAATCATACTGCAATGAGTATATATAACATTTTAAATGAATATTTGAGTTGTACCAAAATATGATATTAAAATATGTAATATGAACTAGGAAAAAAACAATTAAGTTTTATTGTAATAATCACTTTTAAAACCTTTCTTTATTGAATCAAGAATTTTGCTAAAATTTTATTTATCCAACGAAAACTGGAAAAATATGGGTGAGAAACAAATGCAATTAACCACTGTAGCTCTTTGAAGAAAACATTTTGCCGAATGAACAATGTGATCAAGATTTAATAATTTTATATTGGTTTATTCTTTTTCTTATTAAATTATATGCGTTGTTAAAGCCAATAACGAACTTATGACAATAATTATTATAAATTAACAACTTGTTCAAATTGATATCAAATCAATAACATGAACTTGAAAAATCACTATGTGTTAATTTCCATGTCACAGAAACAGATGTTTTTAAAAAAATTTCTACCACCATCTTGAATAAATAATTTTGTATTAGTTTGCTGTTTATCCTATTAAATGGCATACGTTGCTTAAACCACAGCAATTAATTGATGGGAATAATTACTATTAATTTAACAACTTATTCAAATCGATGTCAAATCAGTAACACGAACTCACTATCAGTTTCTTTCTTTCTAACAAGATTAATTCTTTTAAAATCATTTTCTGCCGAAGAACTCCGTGATCAAGAATTAAGAAATTCGTAGCAGTACAATTTTTGTCCCATTTAAAATTATAAGCTCTTAAGACCAGCAATTTATTCATGAAAATAATTAATAGAACTTAAACACCAAGTTCAAATTGGTGTAAAATCAATAATATGAACATAAAAAGCTCAATCAGTTCATTTTCTACTGTAAGAATAGCTCTTTCAAAACGATTTTCTGCTGATTTGACAAAGAATTAATAATTTTGTATTGGTTTATTTTTAATCCCATTAAAAATTACATGCTGATAAAACCAGTAACTAATTTTTGAGATTAATTAATGTAGATTAAACAACAAATTCAAATCGATATCAAATCAGCAACACGAACTAACTATCAGTTTTTTTCTCTCTAAAAAGATTAGTTCTTTTAAAATGATTTTCTACCTATGAACTCCGTGATCAAGAATTAAGAAATTCATATAATTTATTTTTTATTCCATTTAAAATTATAGGCTCTTAAAGCCAGTAACTTATTTATGAAAATAATTAATATAATTTAAACAACAAATTCAAATTAATATCAAATCAGTAACAGGAACATAAAAAGCTCAATTGGGTATAATATGAAAAAAACACAACTACTTCGATTTAGTAGGAGCAACATATGACGCAATGCTAAACGAATGGAATTTAGTTGTTGTTTATTTAGTTATTGTTATTAGTAGTTGTTGTTATTTGTTTTAGTTGTTGTTGTTTATTTAGTTGTATTTAGTTTCAATAACTTTTCTTTATAATGCAATAAAATCTGGCGAGCAGCTATTTAAACGATCGAACACTTCGTTTGTTTATTTGTGGCTTGAAGTTAGGCTCGCAGAAAATGCCGTTCATGGGTTAAATTTAGTAGGAACAACACAACCTGTGACGTAGGCTATATTATACCCAATTAGTTCATTTCTTGTTTTAAGAATAGCTCTTTTAAGAAGATTTTCTGCTGAATGAATTCCGTGACTAAGAATTAATAATTTTGTATCGGTTTATTTTTTATCCCATTCAAAATTACATGAAGATAAAACCAGTAACTAACTTTTGAGAATAATCCATATAAATTAAACAACAAGTTTAAATCAATATCAAATTAGTAATACGAACAATTCAAAAATATTCTCTGTAACAAGAACAGCTATTTTAAAGCGATTTTCTGTCAATGAACTCAGAGATAAAAAAAAAAGAACTTTATATTATTTTATTCTTTATCCCATTAAAAATTATATACTGTTAAACCAGTAACTTATTTAAATAATTAATATAGATTAAACAACAAGTTCAAATCGATATCAAATCAGTAGCACGAACAATTCAAAAATATTCTCAGTAGCAAGAACGATTTAAAACGATTTTCTGCCAATGAACTCCGTGACCAAGAATTAAAAAACTTGTATTTGTTTATTTTTTGTCTTATTACATGATATAGGTTGTTAAAACCAGTAACTGATTTATGAGAAAAATCAATATAAATTTAACTACTTATTAAATCGATATCGAATCAGCAACATGAACTCAAAAAATCACTATCAGTTCATTTCCCTGTAGCAAGAACAGCTCTTTTAAAACGATTTTCCAACTAATGAATTCCGTGATCTGGAATATCTACCAAAGTGAAAAGATTTACCACAAGATTATAAACTAAAAAAGAACACATCTTTTAGAATTTTTCAGATTTGGGTGCACGCTAGGGAAAAAAAACACTAGAAGACAATAGTATGGTGAAAACTATTCGTGATCGCGGTGTTAAAAAGACGAAAAGTGGAGAAAGGATCAAGATATCTAAAGTTAGACGAAATATTCTTTTAATCCAAAAAAAAATCGCGTGTAAAGCTTTAGCGAACCTATTTTTTACACAATGTACCGTTATGTAGATGAGGCAGACGATAAAAAGAGAGTGTCCGAATAATAAGAACAATGGAGTGTTCCAAGAGATTACCTTTTTCTTTGATGACGTTATTTTTATCTTAATAATAGGCATTTTTTTTTCGTCTCAGTGTATCAATTCACTTTACTCTTCATAAACATTAGCCATTTTTTTTTCTTTTCATTTTATCGAAGCTATTTTTGGTGTCTATGCTACACGAGGAATTTTCTGGAATGTAAAGCTTTTTATATACTTGTTTTAATAACAAATCATGCGGTACTATGTAATACCATAAGCAAATTGTCTGTTTACTTTAATTCGTTGTTTGTACTGAGGTAATCTTTAATTAAAAACTATTTGTAGTTGACCTTATAGGAATTTAATTGGTTTTTGAAGCTAAAGAGTAATTAAACGAATGATCTAAAACAAAAACAAAGAGATACGGTGATTCTGGAACTTTTACGTACAAAAGAATAATGATATGTCGTTATTCTTAGAAACGTTTTAAATAAAATTTTGAAAATTCTACTTGTTTGTTTATTTGAATTCTTTGTATGCTTAAGTAGTCTGCAATTATTCAATTGTTTTTTAATTAATCGGAATTCATTTATTATTTCACACAGCACTGTCTATTCAAACTAATTACTTCACAATGCTGAAGAAAAAAAAGTTCTTATTGTATTGAAAACTTTACTAACAAAAAAATATATTATATGGTTTTATGCATCGAAACTATATATATTAACACTTAGATTTTTAAGTAAAATTTTATATTAACCTTATTATTGATAAATTTTCAAATAATGACGTTTCGAAAACTTCCCAGATTAAATACAAAAAAAATATACGGTTATAGTTTAATTTATTTTTCCATACAACAAAAATTACATTATTTTTCACAAAATAAAAAAAAAATTAATATTATTCAAAATTTTATTTTTCAAAATTTAATAAAAAACTCTTTATTAGAACTCGTCATTCGATGTTATTATTATTATTTTTTTTAAATTTCTGAATGATTAAATCCTTTTGAGTGAAATAAAATAATAGTGACTAAAAGCTTATTCATTCTTACGATATCAAGGAAATTTCATTGCATTTTATCTAAAAAATGGTTGTTATTATTATGTTTTTTGTAGCTATTATTAAGTAAAGTGTTATTTTTCTAAATTTTATAAATAAATTCCTATAAATTTTTAAGCGTTGTAGTAAAATGTATGTTTATGAAAAATAAATTAAGGAAAGTTCTGTCTTTTGCTATACTCTTAACCTATGAAAAGTTTACAGTATTTTTGCCATTCTAAAAAATACTTAATTCATTATTTCATTATTCTTACAATGCTAATGATTTAAGATCGTAATGAAATTTATAGTGTTAAGTTTAAAATACATATAATAAATTTCTATAACAAAATATTTTTTAATTACAAGTGACGAAATCTAATAGATTAACTAATAGTAAATTAAAATTAAATATTGAAAAAAATTAAACTTTTAAATAAACTCAAATTTCATTAACTGCATAACTTATTTCTGTTTTACAAATCTTTTCAAAAGAGTAAAAGCAATAAATTTTAAAAAACAACTGATTTTGAATTGTACTTCAATTACATTTTCAAAATCCTATTTTTAATACCTATGCACCAAATTAAAAGAAAAAAAATTGAATCTATTTTTTTTCCAGATAATACAATCAAACATTATTATTTCTCGAACTGGCAGCTCAGTTAAGATATGTTTATCATTTACTCATAAGTAAAATAAATGGAGAAAAAAAACTATTTTAAACAATATCTCGTATCTAAGTATGTAAGAAAATAAAATTAAACTTTTAATTTTCATATATAAATCAAATTAAATTTAGTAATCATTCAATTGCAGAAAAGAAAAAAAAAACTACCTATAAAAATATTTGATGAGCACAGAAACATTATTGAAAAATTTTTTACAGCTCTGAATGTTAAGTATGTAATCCAAATTTTGATAAGATTTAAATATTCATTAAAAATTATTCTAACTTCCAGTTTTCAAACGGATTAAAACATTTATTAATATTCTTTATTAAGGTTTCTCGTATTTTAAAAAGTGTGTTAACGTAATTTTATACAAAAAAGTTATATTTTAATTATAACTTTTTTTCATAATGCAGATGCAGAAACAATCAAATTACTGATTTGAAATAAATTTCTATCTTAGCCCCTCCACTATTTTTATAAATCCAGGTCAGTGATAATGCATTATTAAAATCTTTAATTCGACTTTTTTCTTATTTATTTATTCATTTCCTTTAAGAGAGGAATTCAAAAAATTAAAAGTGGTATGTCATGATGATTTATGCTAATCTCCAAGAAATCAAATCCTTATTTTAAAATTAAACTGAAAAATTCTTATTATACATTTTAAATACAAAATTTTAAACATGAATTAACTAATTTGGAACATATAAGTATTTATTTGAAATGCTTCATGAATCATATCGAAAAAGGTGCATGGATAATTTTTTTTTCGAATACTGTTCACTAAACTTGGAATTTAAATATTTAAAATTCCTAAGAAGCAGAATTAGTGGAAAAATTTTTTGCATCTTTTGTCATAGAGATTATTGAAAAATTTTTTTTTATATTTTAATAATATTTCAATTAGAAGAATCGTTAATTTTCCGAAAAAGAATAAAATAGACATCGCTTTACATAAACTTAATTTAAAATAAATATGCTTCTGAAAATTTCAAAATTATTATTTTAAAATTTATTATTTATATCCTCGATTGTACTAGTTTTTATGTCTATATTATTAGAGCTAAAATAGAATATCACATAATTCTCTGGAGAAAAAAATCATGTTAAAGAAAATTTCTGAGAATTCAAAAATCTAAAAATTATAATTTAAATATTTAAAGTACTTACTTAAAAATTGATTCCAATAAAAATTTTGTTATTCCATCTCCTTTCACAAATAAATCCTAAATAATTAATCCACAATTGAGGAAAATCCACCAAATGTTACTAAAACACACATTCACAGATCTCCAATTAAGAATAATCCACATTTGTTTGCACCGCCATGTTGAAACACCACTATTTAATTCGATACAGCATGCAAATTTAAGTTCATCAAAGAAATAAGTGAAGATAGTTTTCTCAGTTTTTCAAGTAGCGAAAAATATTCTTTTAATGTAATAGGACCAAGTTTTCGAACTGACATAAAATCAGCCATTTTAAGTTTAAATCATAACACATAAGTTCAGGTATAAAATTTAGCGTTCACTAACGCTTTTTTTACTACTTCTAGCGACTGTAGATAAATAAGTAAAATAAATATTACGGAAGTGATTACCACGCTTGCAAAAATTAAATAAAATAATGCCACAACCAGTTTCGATTACCTTTTCCAGTTAGAAACCTGTTGGAACACAATCCGAAACCAATTAATAATCGGATTAATTCTGTTATGACTGTAGATGATAAACGCAACTATCCTTAATCACGGCACTGAAAAAATGCTGCTCTAGCGTCCAGGAAGGTCTTCACGCCAGGTATTAATCACAGTTAATTGGACAATTGAAATATTTTTGATTGGAACATAACTGGATAATATTCTTGGTAAAGATGTCAGGAAAAAAATATCACTTTAAATCCAAGGTTTTCTTTGAATTTAATTTAAATGAATTTGATTAAGAAAAAACAATAAATAACTCTTTATCACCATTCGTAAATACAACTGCTCCGATGTTTCAAAGACTTGAAATTCAAGATGGTTTTCTGTGCATAAATTATTAATTCGATTTAAATTAATTTGATTACGGCGAAAATGTTGGTGCAAATATTAATCACCATTCGTAAGCAGAACTATTCTGTTGTTCCAAAGCTTCGAAACTCTAGAGAATTTTCTTCCTATAAATTGTTATTCGATTTAAATGAATTTGATCAGGAAGGATAAATCCATAAAATTCTTAATCACCATTCCAATATATAAGTCTTCCATTGTTCCGTTAGTTTTTCTTCATCCAAATTATAAATGTTCTGATCATGAAAGAAATCGCTATATAATGTTTAATCTCCACACCAAAAGAACTGTTCTAAAGCTCCAGAAGATCTACTTCGAAGCCACTGCCATCCTACCGCGCAAAGAACAGGTGTTCTCGGCGATTCCACCCTTTCTCGAATAGCTACCAGCAAATATCGCATAAGTCGACTACGGCGAGTGAAATTGTAGTGTTGCAAGAATCGGTATAGCGGCGAGAAGCCGTAAAACTGGTTCAGGCTTCAAAACTGGTGGAGAGAGAATGGAATAAAAATCCAACATCACTCACAGAATTCTTATTTTTCGGTTTTCCTTTCTCGGCAAGGAATTGGCGATGTATTTTAAATGAGGATATAAAAGTGAAACAATTGGAGGAAACTTCGCAGATTAATGGGTTTTAAAATCACACGTAAAAATAAATTCAGTTTTATTTTATTATTATTATTTTTTTGTTACGTCTTGTAGTTGAACTTAGGATTATTTATGCTTATAAGATAAACAAAGATATAAAAACTCCGATAGGATGTTTTTTATTGATAAAATTGTAAGCCGGACGTTATGGTAATTTTGTTATCAATGAGCCAAGGAATAATAACTAGCTACTGTGAGTAATTATGCATTTTATTTGATTAAAAGTTTGAAAAAGTTTGTTATGTTTTACAGATGGAATTAAGAGGGTATGCAGACAAAAAAAAAACCCTTTAAAGCTTGTTTTTTTGTTTAGAAAAAGAGTAAGCAGTTTTTCTTATACTGTGGCTTTTAATAAACCATGAAATAATAACATGTTATTGGAAATTACTTTTAGTTTAATTATATATATATATATATATATATATATATATATATATATATATATATATATATATATATATATATATATATATATATATATATATAATTAAATTAGAACAGCATTTCTTGAGGTTTCAAACCAAATTTTAGAATTTTTCGAAATAACAAAACCAAATTAATTAAAAGAATATAATTAAAGCAAAATTTAAATTAATTAACAATTAGCCTATTTGAAATCAGTTTAATTTATGTTTTTGATATTTCACTGCAGGGAAAATTTAGACAGGAAATTATTAACATTTTTTTTTGTTATTGATAATTAAGTTTTAATTCTATGAGCGATAAACTACGTATTTTTAATTTTTTGTTCATGCTAATCTTGACTCATTCTGAATGTTTTTGGAAGAAGTATCAGAAATAATGAGTTTAAAGTTAAGATGGAATATGAAAAGTACTTAATTTGATGAATAAAATAACGCCAAACGAAAATTTTTACAAAAACACTTTTCTTTTCTTTCCAGAAACAGTCAATTGCCAACATTAAAACTCTTAATTTTATGAGACAGAATCTGCATAATAGAAATTTTTGTCGATAACATTAACTAAGTGTAGTTGTTTTAAAAATTACTTTAAAAGAGTTATAACAATTCAGGAGAAAAATATTGAATTAGAGTTGAAAAGTCCATTATGTAACACGTTTTTTCAACGTTTTAGCGTTACATTTTATGAGAAAGAATCAATGTTTTTTGCACTGCATTTTTTTTAAACCTAAAATTGATTAAAAGCGTCAAATTCAACAAACAAAACAACGAAAAAGCCAACCAAATGTTCTTTCAAAAGTGTTTTAATTCGTTCTTAATTTTATGCTTTTAATTTTAAGAGAAATCAACTAGAATTTTTTTAACATAAATGTCTATAATATAAAATCGATTATTAGCTTTATTTTACATAATATATAAAATCTAACAAGGAAGTGTTTAAAATATAGGAATTCGCCACAATGATATTAAATTAAAGTGCAATATTAATTCGACAAACAAAAGAAAGCCCATTGTAAGATCTCTCAAAAGTGTTTTAAATTGTTTCTCCAACGTAATAGCTCTTAATTTTATGAGAAAGCAACTAGAAACTTTTGAACATAAAACTCATAGTTCAGCACGGAAATGTTTAAACGAAATACAAGAATTCACGAGAATGAAGTCAAATTAAAGGTGGAAGTGCTAAATTTAACAGATAAAAGAAGTCGAAAGTTCTCTCAAAAGTGTTTTTAATTGTTCTTAATTAATTAATTAATTCCTTTAATTTTATGAGAAAGCTACTAGCAATATTTGAACATAAAACTCATAATTCAGCACGGAAATGTTTAAACGAAATACAAGAATTCACGAGAATGAAGTTAAATTAAAGGTGGAAGTGCTAAATTTAACAGATAAAAGAAGTCGAAAGTTCTCTCAAAAGTGTTTTTAATTGTTCTTCTAATATAATAGCTTTTAATTTTATGAGAAAGCTACTAGCAATATTTGAACATAAAACTCATAATTCAGCACGGAAATGCTTAAACGAAATACAAGAATTCACGAGAATGAAGTTAAATTATTAATAAGCCAGAAGTGCTTAATTTGGCTATTAAAAGAAAGCCAAGGGAAAGTGCTCTCCCTCAAAAATGCTTTAGTTGTTTTTCCAAAAGTTATCAATTAACAAAACTAAAGTTTTCAAGTTTGTGACAACAAAATAATATTTCCAGCTCTTTTCTTTTTGCATAAAAATTCGTGACTCAGAGTGAAAGTTATTAGAAGTAAGATAAGAATTCCATTTAAAAAAAGTTCAGAATGAAATTGGAAAGGCAGAAGAGCCTAATTTGGAATGCAGAGCTTGTGTTACGAACTGGATCACACCCACTGTAAGTCAACGAGATAAGCACATTGGCGTCACACAGAGATTGACATTTCAAAACGAGTTTGATATTTTTTTTCTTTGACGTCAAGGAGTTAATCAGCTGTAAAGGAAATTAGAATTAATTATACAATAAAATGTAATGCAGTTCGGTTTCATAACTGTGACTCATATTTGGTAGAAGTGGTCAGTATTTTTTAACAGTTACTTTGTAACTGTTGTAGAATTGAATACCCGCAAGTGACGTCATCGTAGGTAAATCTTAGCATTTGTCGATTCAGAAGCCAATCAGGTTCGACGCACTCGTGTGACATGGCTTACAGGTTCCAATTAAATCTGATTTAAATCACATGGTTAGACATAATTACATCACTACTTCTCTAGTTGCAAGTACCCAATTGTGTCTGGAAAATGACATGCAACTCCCTAAGAGAAATGGATTACTAAAGGGTTTTTTTTTCTTCTTTTTTCTTAAAAAACTCATATTACATTTTTCAGAATGCGAAACTATCATATCTGTCACAAGTAAAAGAGAGAAAGAAACTGACTTCAGACATGAATATCTTGTTTTGGAAAGAACAGTTATTTTAAATTATTTTCTCATTTTAAATTAAGTAGAAAAACATAAGTTACTGTCTCGTTGTTAAGGGACTAGGCCACCCTAGTGCTTCTAATTTAAAAGGTACCTAAATAGAATAAAAGGAGAAATCCAAAAATTTAAGGGCTGATATATACGAAACAACATAAATTTTAAATTATTTGCGAAGCCCCAGATAGCTGAGGTTACTTTAGCTATTCTCATATTTAAAAAAAGAAGAATTTTTTTTTTTATCTTGACTTAAAATGCTGGAGGTTCTGCTGGCTCGGTCATACCCAAATAAATAAACGTCATTAAAAAAAGAAAACGCTGCAAGGCAACCATTTCGTTCTTTATCGATCGCTTTCTAAAAAATAATTTCAATTAAAAATTAAATAGAATTAAAACAATTCTGGAATTGTATACTAAAGGAGATTTTTAGGATTCCTCTTCAAAGTTTCAATATAAATTTAAGTTCATTGAAAAACGAAACTAAATATTTTAAGATTCGATAAATTTCAACTTTCTCTCCTCTCAACAATTAAAAAAAAAAGAAGTAATTGCGTTGTTTTACAAAAGCAAAAAAGATTTTTGCATCCCGAATCCCTTTAAGATTGTCGATTCCTGCTATAATATAAATAAAGACGCTTTTGTACAGGATCGCTAATAACAGGAATTAGTAAAAAAGCTTAAGTGAAAAAAGATTTTAAAGAATTAATTTTAAAAATTTAAGATTTTTCGAGGAAAAAAAAAATTTAGTTTAGTTTTGTTTCGCTTTCCATCATTTATTCATTTTGTCACATAATTAAGTTTTAGAGTTCTCAGTGAATGAAGGCACTAAGTGATAAGAGAGTGGAGCTTTGAGTGTTTTTGCAACGGAAGAAGGTTCCAAGTGCATTTGACAACAAATAGTAGGCGGATAACCTAAGAAAAAATGTTTTTGGCAGCAAACTTTTTTTTTTAATGCTGGGTAGAGGAAACGGAATTAAACAGAACTTAGTACCTAGGACTACCTCTTCAAGTTCAGGTCAATTTTACCTGATCCGCCATTGTGTTCAAATACTCCTCTTTTATCCCCCAGTAAGGCCACCGTCTTCAAAGAAACAGGTACTACCTTCATCTTGAATTGACCTCCTCCTCAAGTCTACTCAACGTCCACATACTTACCTGTTCATTTGCATTTTTTTTTTAAATGCCGCAGTCTCTTATAGAGGGCGAATTCTTAATCCATTCACTTTTTTTAATATAGGCTGCGCATGATTGCGTTTACGCAATTGTGTAACAAATGCGTGAGTTTGATTTCTTTAATAACTTCCCAGTTGTAATCACTTTGATGCTGACGCTAACCTGATTTGTATTGAATGCGATTTATGTATGTTTACAACTTGTTTTCGCAAACACCGAGCTTGTAAGAAAGTATTGTTGTAAAAAAAAACTATAAAATGTATATGCCTGCTTGCGTTCAATGTAATAAAAAAACATTTATGGAGCATAAAAAAATTAGATGCTGCAGTCTTGTAATAAATTGATCAAGAAGTAATGATTTCATAATCTAACACGACTGAACGAACATTCCTTCTGCAAAAAATATGATTTTTATATGTTCTCAAAAATATGCTTGTAGAAATATTGGAACTAATATCGTTCGCATTGTTGAATTAATATTGTCCGCATATATTGAAGAAACAATAGAACTGGCAATTTGCGATTTTTTTTTAAATGGCACTTTTTAATCCTAGTTTGTTAAAATACACGCATGTTATTTTTTGAAAATGCCCATATTTCTCTAAAGAAACTTAAAGAAAAGCATAAAAATAATAATATTTTGCCCGAACAATCAATTTTCAGTGCACTTAATGAATTATCGAAAATACAGATAATTTGCACTTTTTTTTAAAAAGAACTTTTAAAAGCACGATTCTTTTAAAACTGTATTTATGAATAAATATTATATCGTCCTATTTCCTGAAAATTTCCATATTTGTCTAAAAATA
Organism: Parasteatoda tepidariorum; assembly: GCF_982258835.1. Classification (NCBI taxonomy): domain Eukaryota; kingdom Metazoa; phylum Arthropoda; class Arachnida; order Araneae; family Theridiidae; genus Parasteatoda; species Parasteatoda tepidariorum. The sequence goes on along the minus strand of NC_141761.1, from coordinate 88,836,386 downwards.
GTTAAAATATAGTTTTAAAATACCTGTAATTTGGCCAAAACAAGATATTTCCAGCCTGTATACTTCAGCCCATATTAAAGAAACAATAAAAAAGACAATTTTGCGAAATTCTTAAAACTCTTTGAAAGGCGCGATCTTTTAAAACTTATTTCATGATAGAATATGCGATTTGATTTTATAAAACCTTGATTGACAATAATTTATTAAAAAAAAACTGCACTCATGTTTTTTGAAAGCGCATGTAATAGTTATAGTTTCATTTTATATGAGTTTTTACTTCAGATGTTAGGGCAATCTTCTTGCATGTGATAACAATTAAATTATTTTAAAATACCATAGATATCCGAGAACTTTTAGAAAATTTTTGGAAGCTAAAGTGAGTTGGAATGTAATCAGATCCATTAATTTGGAAAAATTCCAAGTAGGTCATCGCAAACAGAATAGCTCTTCCTTTTCTTGAGCATTAGCAATAATCTGTAAATATCGTGAAACGTACATAACAAAACGCAAAAATACATAAAATAATAGTTAAAAACGGAAAATTAAAAGGTAACAATTTAAGGTAACGGAACTATAATGGCTCAGGGAATAGAGCGTTGGTCTTCCAATGAGGTGAATTGGGTTCGAATCCCAGCGATGATTGGTCGATACGAATTCCGCATCCGGCTTGTACCGACCACAGTGCTGACGTAAAATATCCTCGGTGGATGGATCATGGGTAAGAATTCCCTTTGCCATCAGGCTAACCATGGGAGAGGGGAGGCTTTCGTTGTTTTCCCCTCCATTCAACGCAAATGCGGGTTAGTTCCATCAAATAGTCCTCCACGAAGGCAAATTTCTCCCCAAACCCTTGGTCCCTTGTCTTCAGGTTTGGGTTCAAAATTACAAGGCTACGGAGTTGAACATTAGTGGTCGCAAACCCCCAAAAATTGGGTAGACTGTTCAACGATGGTTAAAAAAAAATTTTTTTAGGTAACAATTAAAGGCAAAGGTAACAACGCATAAAAGGTAAAAAGCACATAAAAAGGACAATTTGAAAGGAATCTTATTATTTTTTCAATCTTCTACTTTACTTATGTTTTTGTAAATGAGAGTATAAAAACAAAAGAAACAGAGCACACTAAAATCCTACCCATAAATTTAGTATCAGAATCAGATTTTCCGTGAAGCTGGACAAATTCCTGGTCAGTCATCCGAAGATCTGTTTATAATACATCATCCTCAATTCAAACGTCTTCATTTTCAGGTGTGTCTTCACAGACTAAATTTTCTTCGCAGACTAAATGTCCTTCATAGACTAAATGTTTTTTGCTCCTATACATATTGTTACTGATGCAACATTTCTTAAAAGATATCGGAAGGTCCATGCTTCCCAATTTACAACCATTATCACAAGAGACGGGTTAAATTTTTATTTCCAAAGGTATGTTGCGGGCCACAACATACTTTATTTATTTTTATTATTATTTTTTTTTTCGTCGGTTAATGTACGAGTTTTGAATTTTTGGTGAATTTCTAAACAAAAAGCGCACACTTCGTCTCAAATTCGAATAAGTTTATTTTTGGAAACATACGGTAATATTGATTTAAAATAATTATAAAATAAAAAAAATTTCTCAAAAATTTCATATTTTTTTACCATTTAGAAAGAAACAAAATTTCGAAAATTTGCACGAGTGGTTCCTAACTATGCGGAGAAAAACAAATTCTAGTAAGCTTATCGTACTTGTGTGGTAAATAACATTTCTGGTAAAGAAAAACAATAATTCTTGTAATGTGACTACAATACTCGTAGGGTAACGGCTTATCGGAAATTCTGGTTTTCAAAATTATAGTTCTTATTACCATACATTAAGTACAAAATGCAAAACTGAACAGTAAATTTAACCAAATAAATAGTTTTTATGCCATGCTCTTAGGTATCATGATTTAACTACTAAACAGCATGGTAATAAAAACCGAATTGTATTGTTATCTTACCTAAAGTCATTATCAAAGCACTTCGGTAAAAATTGCCGTGCTTTTTGGTGTTCCCACAGAGCCAGAAACAAGGAAAATATTACCATGTTCTGGTAGCTTTGACCGTTGTTTCTTCTCAGTGTACCACATGCGGGCCACAACCAACCCAACAGCATTCTCAACTGCGGAGAGCAGGGCCAACATGCTAATTGTTTAGTCCACAGTTAATTTTGATTAGATTTTGAAACCTATGATGTGAGTAATAGTAATGAGTTATAATAATAATAGTCAGAATAGAAGGTCGGGATAGCCTGGTTGGTAGGGCACAGGACCCATGCCCAAGAGTTCGTGGGGTCGATCAGCCGGTCGAAAACTCCCCGTGTAGTAAATGGTGACTAGTGCACAGTAAATCGGTCGAGCCGCAAAGTCCTCCATGTTCCCACAACAAATTAATACCTCTGAGGGTACTGATCTAGGAGTTTCCTTGTCTTCTGGATTCGTTCAAAATTACAAGGCCACTGAGTTGAACATTAGTAGTTGTAAACTCAAAAATTGGGTCGGCTGTTCAACGACGGTAATAAAATAAAATAAAATACCTCTGGACAAATTGATCTAGGAGTTTCCTTGTCTTCTGGATTGGTTCAAAATTACAAGGTTACGGAGTTGAACATTAGTAGTCGTAAACCTAAAATTGGGTCGGCTGTTCAACGATGGATATAAAATAGTCGGAATAGAATAAAAATACTGAATAATAATCAGGAAATCAACAATCGATACGCGCAACGAAATTGAACATTTTGAAATTAATCATAAAAAAGCATTTCCGTGACAAACAACCAAGGGGATCATGGGGATTAAGGATTAGTCTCTAGATCAACAAAATGAGGGAGACAATAAGATCGGCATCGACCGCTTTTGCTCACTTTCCAGACAAAAAGCTGAATTATTCTCCACACTGATAAATTTAAATAAGTATGGTAAAATTTGCCATGCTCCTGGATTTAGGGAAACGCCAAAAAGCTCGGTACATGTTTTCGCAGTCCTTTGGTTATAGTTTTGGTACAATTAGCAATAAAATACGGTTTTGTAATTCGTAATAAAATTTTGTAAATGTGGTAAAATTTGGTACTTTATCATAATTTCCTTGAAGAGGGCATGAAAACCATTTATTCGGTTAAATTTACTTTTCAGTTTTGTATTTTTTACTAAATTTGCGGTAATAAGAACCATAATTCTGAAGAAAAAAAAACATAATTTCCGGTAAACCGCTACCATATGAAAGGAAAAATTACCAAATGAATGGTTTAAATAACGTATATTTTTGCTTTAGTAACCAGAATGATGGTTTTTTTTAAACCAGAAATGTCATTACCATGCAGTACAGTAATTTTACCAAAATTTTTTTCTCCGTCTAGGGATGATATGAAATTTGTCTTAACCTTTTGTTTACGGCTTGAACAGCTGATGAACAGAATAGCAGGTACTATCAGGAGCCGTAGTCGAAAGGTTAAATATAATTTGAAACAAGACTGAGAAAGAGTGGTTTCGTGTCATATACATCTTAGTCATTGGTGGATTTCGAAACGGGAATTTGCGAGTATTTCAAAATTAGCGTTGGGTATTATAATCTATCTAATCTGTCTATCTATGAATGTCTCGAAAAGTGCAATAAATATAAGTGAGAAAAAAAATTTCAAACTACTTTCTTTGAATAGTACATTTTACTACAAATATAATTCCGATAATCTAACAGATTCCTTCGTAACTATTGGACTGTTTTTATAAATAAAAAAAAATACTAAACTATTAACTTGTCTTGCAATTAGAGCTTCAGAAAAAAGTATATAAAAAGGGACATTGGTGTCCCCATCTGCGTCAAAGGATTGAGTTAAGGAATCGCGAAATTAAATCTTTTTAAAATGCCTTTTTAATTTTTTTCATTTTGAATCAAATTAACTCATAATGTTTTACTATGCAATAATTTTAAATTTTTTTAATTTTTTTTCCATCATTATTTGCATGAGTTGGATAATCTAAGACATTCGCTTAACCGGGACATGGGGACGGGTTGCATGGATATATATATATATATATATACCTTGTCAGTGGAGAAGAAAATGCATAAAGACGAAACGTGTCGAAGATATTAGAGGAAGAGAAAATATTATTGAAATAACATGTTCAATCATTCACACTTCGTTTATGTGCCGTAATCATGTTGTTCTCAGAAGACAGTGGAAAAATCTTCAAAACTAATACAGGTTAACGAAATAAAAATCTATTAGGCGTGTCCTTGTCTTTCACTTTTCGTGTTTTTTATTCTCTGCCTAACGAACTGTCGCAACTTCTCAAAAAGGAACATTTCATAGACAAATAAAGAATTCTCTTACCTGTTTCTGTGTCAAGGGGATCATTTTTTTTTTTACTCTATTACGGGCCATATTTTCGTAGAACTAATGGCCTTAAGAAAAAGAAATCAAAAGTTCGATGGGCTTCAAAATGATTAAATAATCCAAGGGGAAAAAAACTAAACCACGGTTATTCATTTCCTCTTTAGTTTGAACCATTTTGAATTACTTTTTATAACTATTTTCTGTTTTTTATTTCATTCAATAATGGGGGGAAAACGTTTTGAATTGTAATTTTTGAATCATTTTAAGTTATGTAAATTTGAACAATGAAATAAAAATTTAGCCGTAATCAGAGGAAGTTTTCTTGAAGTGAATGTTTTGTTTAAAATTACAAATTTTATACCATTAAAAGTTATTATTACATATATATTATCAGTTTTATTAAAGGGTAACAATAACTTGTTTTAAAATCTTCTACTTTGATCTAGTTAAGTTCAATATTATGTAGTGTTAGGTTTTTATTTAAATATCTGCATATAAATTTTATTTAAAATATATAATTTTCTCAGGTATTGATATCAGTGCATACAAAAAAAATGTATTCTTACCTTAGATGCAAACCCATTCAATCATAATAATTCAAAGAAACTCAAATTATATTTACCTGTAAATAGAAAAAAAAAGTTTATAAATATACATTACAAATAAAAATCATTTTCGCAAATTAAATCTTAAACGTTAAGTTCTTAATGACGTACTTTTTTTAAAAAAAATTGTTAATTTTGCAAAATGTATGTAAAAGTGTGTTAATAGAGGACAGATTAGGTTGAAAAGTTTTGTCATGTAACTAAAAAAAATTTAAAACAATTCATTAGGATGCTTTACACAAAATGCTTCATGTATACCAGCATGGTGTACATGAAGCATTTGATCTTAAGGATTCTTAAGGATTATTCTTTTAAATTTTATAATACTCAAAACAAAGAGGCAGCAAGTAAAAAAAAGATGAAATAAATATTTATAAGCAATGTATTTATTTTTAAAAAAATAAATATATTTGTGCATTCAGTTGCAATTTTAGACTTTTTGTGAGAGATCCTACACCCAAAAAAATTCCGGATCAAATTACGGTAAAAAGTATCGGCATTCATGGTGACATTACTTTGCACCGTAAATAAAATTTCACAGAAGAAAAAAACCTAATATATCCTAATTTCTACAGTAATATTTTAAAAATTGTTGTCATTAAATAAATATTACTGTAAGAGTTATGTGAACTTTACGGACACTGTACTCGGGGTACCAGTACTTTTTACAGTAATTTGATCTGGAATTTTTTACAGTGTAATTTACGAGACATCCAGTTTTATGCAAAAAGTATATTTTCACAATTTTTTTAATTCAAATAAAAGTGATAATGTTTTTTCACAACAAAAATCAGAATTTCATACAAAAATTTTAAACTAGAATAAAGTAGCGAGTTTCATATCTTTCGGGGAATAATGAAGAAATTTAAAACTTTGACAAAAAATAATTCAACACATTCCTATGCAGATTTCCCTTTTACTGTGAAATCCAATTTTACCTGAAGATGTTATGGAACAAAAAATCTGGCATACCTTAATTTTTATAGAGATAATTACAGTAATATCATTGAATTACTCTAATTAAATATTGCTGTTAAAATTACGGTATAATAGAATACGATAAAAATGAAATTTTAAGGTAAAATGGATTTCATAAGTAACGCATCCAAAGTGCCCGTACTTTACATCGAAATTTGATCCAGGATGTTTTACAGCGTGTTTCCGTATAATTGTGAAAAATCTATTCATAATTTAGTTAACATAATTTTAACTCATTATTACATAATTTTTCACATAATTCATAATTTTGTTATAATTATGGTCCTGTTTTGCGAATTTTGAAGAAAAATAACATAAACCAGAAGTCAGTTCAGTTTGTTTTTTATAAGTTACTACTTATGTGAATTTATGAAGAATGTACTTGTTATTCTCTGAATACAAAATTACCGTAGAATGGGGTAGTTTTTGCTAGGGTCCCATAATTGACGTGTAAAAATGAAATCCTATTTATGCGAAGAAAAAAGTGCCAAAACCATGCCTTTAAAGCAGTTGTAGTTTTAAAATAATGAATAAAAGACATTATTGGCTCCGTTTTTGAAAAGAAGAATTTTTTGAAACGTATCCATTTTTCAGATGAAAGAAAGCTGAGAAGGATCTGTTTTTTGAAAAAAAAATTATAAAAGGAAAATTAAAATCACTTTTTCGCTAAACATTTTTATGCTGAAATAGCTTGTGAAGGGTTTATTTAAGGACTAAAATCCCTGGTTAAAAAGAAGCTATTATTTAGAAATATTTTTAGGCTCTAATGATATACCTTAAAATGATAAAGAATGCAGTTACTGAAACATACAAGAAAAGATTACTATTGAAAAAAAATTATTATAAGGAAATATAAATAGAAAACTGAAGTGATGTCCATTAAAAAGTGCAAGAAATTAATGGAAAAAATTTTACTATAATTCATAAAAATTTTAACGATCTGTAAATCGGAAGATGAAGCGAAATTCATTAAAAATTCATGCATGTTATCCTTATCTTATCTTAGATCCAAAGTAATTAAGTAGAAGTCCGTTTTTTGTTTTGCGTACTGCACTTTGAGTTTAATTATTTTTTGAATTTCAATTTTATTAATAATAGTTTCAAGCATTTTAATTTTTAAATCAAACTCATAAGTAGTTTCCCACATTGTCAAGTTGAACTAATCTCCCTGGCTGTTGCACTTGCTTCTGTGGAACTTCAGATGTTTTCAAAGAGCAGCTGTTGCGTAACTTTAAAAGTTTTTGTAAAATGATTCCTTTAAATGTTTAGAAAAAGTAAAACTTTTTCGTAAAATTTTTATTTCGGTTTCGCTTTATACATCTAAATTTATCTGTATCGAGCAAATATTTTTGTAAGTGGAATTGTTATTTTGCATTTTTTGTCAGAAGATCAATTCACTAGATTTTTGCAATGCATTTCCTAATTTTTATAGGTTTTCTGTACTGAGAAAAAATTATGGTCAAAACTACCGAAATGTGGTGAAATTTAACGTATATCAGGTTCTATGAGAACACCAAAAAGCTCAGTCAGTAGCTTTTACCAAAGTACTTTGGTAATGATTTTGTTAAAATTAACAATAACATATAGTTTTATAATCTATGATAAAATTTGATATATGTGGTAAAAATTCGGTTTATATGGTAAAAATTTCATAATGATACCTTAGAACATGGTATAAAAACCATTTATTAAGTTAAATTTACTTTGCAGTTTTGCATTTTTTACTAAATTTGTGGTAAGAAGAACTAAAATTTTAAAAACCAGAATTTACAGTGAATCGTAACCATACGAACGGAAAAATTGCCAAATTGAATGGTTTAAATACCGCACATTTTGGTTTTATCAACCACAGTTAGCTTCTTTTTTTTTACCAGAAATGTCTTTATAATACCGGAATTCTTTCGCTTCGTGTATAATACAAATAAAGAAAAAATTCTCCAATAAAAATTTTTTTGTTATTTTTCAGTTAACATCTATTTAGTGTATAATCTGTTTTCAAAAATTATGAATGAATAAAAATTATTACCAGAAATGTCTTATTAATGCCGGAATTCTTTTTCTTTGTGTATAATACAGATAAAGAAAAAATTCTCCAATAAAAATTTTTTAGTTATTTTTCAGTTAGCATCTATAGTGTATAATGTGTTTTGAAAAATTATGAATGAATGAAAATTATGAAAAATTATTACCAGAAATGTCTTTATAGTGCCGGAATTTTTCCTCTTCGTGTATAATACAGAAAAAGAAAAAATTCTCCAATAAAATTGTTTTAGTTATTTTTCAGTTAACATCGATATTAGTGTATAATGTGTTTTGAAAAATTATGAATGAATGAAAATTATGAAAAATTATTACCAGAAATGTCTTTATAGTGCCGGAATTTTTCCTCTTCGTGTATAATACAGAAAAAGAAAAAATTCTCCAATAAAATTGTTTTAGTTATTTTTCAGTTAACATCTATATTAGTGTATAATGTGTTTTGAAAAATTATGAATGAATGAAAATTATGAAAAATTATTACCAGAAATGTCTTTATAGTGCCGGAATTTTTCCTCTTCGTGTATAATACAGAAAAAGAAAAAATTCTCCAATAAAATAGTTTTAGTTATATTTCAGTTAACATCTATATTAGTGTATAATGTGTTTTGAAAAATTATGAATGAATAAAAATTATGAAAAATTATTACCAGAAATGTCTTTATAATGCCGGAATTCTTTCTCTTCGTGTATAATACAAATAAAGAAAACATTCTCCGATAAAATTTTTATAATAATAAAATTAGCTTCTCCAACGCGCAACTTTAGTTTTTAGAATCTATACTCGCGTACCTGCGCGTGTCAACCGAATGAATCCTGCCACCGTTGATAAATAAACAAACAAAAAAATTGTGTACAAAGTAAAGACGAATTAATCGCAATCGAAGTTATTCACATCATTTTACTAACCCTACTTTTATCAACATCTCAAACGTACCAATTTTAAAACGAATTCACTTATTTTAGCCTCGAGTAAAAGTCAATAACCCGAATCAATCGCATCCTAATCACTAAAAGTGATTTAATAGGAGATATTTTGCTTCTTTCAAATTAAATACAAATCCGAACAGTGGGGCAACAATTTATCTAGAGTCATTAAACGTTCATTGGAATATAACACTCGAATTTCAATCTAATTTTTCAGAATTCATTCAATGATCTACCCCCAAAGGGGACTTCAGAATTCGAATAAATGTGGCATTTCTAGGTGTGGTGAAGGCGATTTTCATTGTGGATGGCATCATTTGGAATGAAAACCGAAGAATAAGCATTCGAAAATTAAGATGGCCTATTTTGATCGTCTGCAGTCATTGTCAGATTTTCTTTTGTTGGACGATACATTGTGAATTGATTTCTTTTTTAATGAGGCCGGCGTGGCTGATTATTTTCATACATCGTTTTATCAATTTGACGGAAATCTGATGAAAAAGATTTTGTGAATTTTTATTTCGTAATATAGAAAAGAAAGGAAATTCGTTCGTTAAATTTTATCATGATTTGGGAGATTAATTGAAATTTTTAATTTAATTAATCTTGGTCATATCACATTATTTTCTACTTTGTTATAGTTTTAAAATGTCTATATGTGGGTATTCATATCCTTAAATCAAAATTAAAGGGGATTCTATGTAAGCATTGCTAAAATAACTTATAAATTAAATGCTTTAAATTTTTCCAATCTACTTTATGTCTTGCAGTGGAAACGGTACCCAGTTGAACCTCGAAGTCAAGCATCACCAGCAGCGAACGGTGACCGGGTGGGTGACCACTTTGTTTAGCCTGCGCAGGGGCCAAGGTTGTGCTGTATTGGTCCTCGTTAAACTGTTCTACCGTGAAGTGCTCGACTTCGCGTACAGGTCGTCGGGCTACCGAAGCGGGGGTGCCATCCCCTCTGCGGAGGATCAAAATTGTGATGGCATGCCGTCGGATCATACTCAGGGATGTTTCCCAGACCGTCGCCAATAGTCCATTGTGCAGCTCTATGGCGACGTAAATGAACAAATCAAATCAAATCAGACACCTATACTCACAAGAAATGTCCGATGAGACACACCAATCAAGCTAAGTCTTTTCTTTTTTTTTAATAAAAAAAAATTCTGTATTTTCAGAATATTATATCAACTTTAGATTAAATTCTAAAGTTGATTTATGTTCGTCGCTCAGAATCGATATACGGAAGACCCGAAACCGGAGTTGTTCATGTTGGCTCTTCGTTTGTTCCTTAAACGCTATCATTATGCCTGATGTTATATTGATCGCGAGCTAGTTATGTTGATTTTCTTTAAGATCTTAATTCATAATGAATAAATTTTGCTTAAAGAAACTCTTCCTGAAGTTAAGTTTATACTAACATGATCATATATAAAATTTCATTCGCCCATTTCGAAGTAATTACTAAGTTCTAAAAGGGTAATTTTTAGCTTGAATATGCCGCTACGTTCAATTTACACCAAAGACGAAGAGCGCTGTTGGCTATTAAGGTTTAATTTAAAACTTTCCTTTTTTGTTGGAAACTTTAATGCTTGAATTTTACCAATAAGACTCAACGAAAGACAGTAGGGGGGGGGGGCAATTTGGCCTCTCTCGTTTTCTGTTACCCTTTAATTCGACGAATAACATGCTGAGAGTGTTGAGTAATTTTGACTTTTTATAATTTAATCCAAGTGATTATTTAATCATTCATGTATTATTCTTTTAGAATCTTAAATATAAAACCTTATACCCATGAAGACAGAAGGGAACAAAAAGGCTCTTTTGGTACTTTGCTGGATATCACATAACCACAGGTAGTTTTGGATATGAAGTACCCTTTGATACATATGTAAGGTACCACGTTCTTAATATAAACATGCGAGTATTTCAACATCTCTATAATTATTATTCATAGAAGAAAGGAAACTTAATTATCTAAGAAACCAATGCACACGCTAAATTGAAAAGCCAGTGTTCGGTTTAAGTAAATATTCTCGTTAATCAAATCAAATATCATAGAATTTCGATGATGAAGTCTATGATGCATTTCTTGTTAAATTAATTATGATTATATTTTAATATTTTGGACGTCTACAGGCAAATAACCTCTAAAGTGCCAAAATGGCTTCTTCATTCTTTCTAGGTATACAATGTTTAGTCTTTCGTGTATCAAATAATGAAATTCCAATAATTCTACTGTTTTGAGTAAAAAAAAATTCCAAGGTCCCTGCTTAACTCTTCATTTCTTTACCTTTTTTTTTTAAGAATACCTATTTGTTTTGTGAGAACTCTAACGAGTTTGAAATTAACGTCTTCATCAATATCTTGATAGTTGTTGTTACTTATATTACTTGCCAATATCAGCAAGTCTGCTTGAAACCTTGAAACCAAGCGAATAAAGGCATAGGGGGTATTTCTCGTTATTCAGGGGCGCCATCTATGGCCAAGAATACGACTTCAGTCTCACGCACACATGTCACAGCCCGTTTCACCATTCCAACTTCATTCATTAATCCACAAATCTTAATTTGACCTGAACCAGAGCACGATCAATATCCAATTCAGAATCCCTAGAGGTATTAATTTGTTATGGGGACGTGGAAGACGTGTGACACCGACAGAGAACTTGCACCAGTTATCATTTAACACACGGGGATTCTTCGGCCGGCGGGATTCGAACTCATGATTTCACGAACACGAACCCAATGTCCTACCAACCAGGCTATATATATATATATATATATATATATATATATATATATATACAAAAGGATCAAAAATAAATCTAATAAATCACTTCATATCTCAGTATTTAATTCTAGAAAAATAAAAAATTGCTCTAAATAAATACTTAACGTATAACTAATTTTTTAACTCTAAATTATTACTAAGACAACCACACAAAATGAATAACTATTGTGTTGCTGATAGATAGAGAAATACCTGAGTTTATGGTGCCACAGGAACACAGAGAAATATATATAAAGAGAAATTTTTTCATATAATTTATATTTTATTCTCATATATATTTTTCTATATTTTCTTATATAAGTGAATATTAAAAAATGTAATTTACTATGCATAAAACAAATTAAAAAAAAAATTGCATCGTAACACGTTAGAATGTTAAAAAATTTATCTATTTTAGTTTAAAAAGAAAAACCGGAACGAATCCAAAATAATGCATGTGACTTTAACATTGACAGTTGATACCTATGTATAGACATCTAAATCAATAAAAAAACGGCATAAAAGCAAAATCACTCTAAATAATAGACATTTACAATAAGTAAAGGGTTAAATTCACGCCTTTGAAGCGGAGCGAAATCTTTTCCCATGAACATCGAACGAAACGTGCAGGCTTGATTTGCATCGGAAAAAGAAAAAAAAAAGATATTCGGACCTCCCCAAAGATTTTGTTCGAATTAAATTAAGAAGAATGAACGGTAGCCAGATTTAGCTTCCTACGAAAACATGGACAAAAGAAAAACCCAGTTCAATTGTGAAAGAGAACAAAAAGCTTGGCCAAGATACTCATCAAGATTCGAACAAAAAAAAGGAGTTCTCACACATACTAGAAGTCCACGATTTTGCAATGCCTCACCCTTCACAATTCAAGGGTTTAAAAACTAGTTCACGTTGTGACACGGTTACAGTTTTGTAAGCTAAAGTTGAGAAGAATAACGATCTTTTTAGTGTTTCCCATAGTGACCAATGGTCTTTTTTTTCTTCTTTTTCCTAAGTGCTTGAGTTACAAAAACGTGCTACCGGACTGTTTTGATATGAGTTGAGCAGCGTCTATTTGGAACGAATTAAATTACAATTAGTGCTAAGTTAAGAGAGAATATGCGGGCGGGGCAGTATTTTTTTAAAAGTAAATCCAATTAGGCGTTCATTTGACTCTTGTTAAATTACCTGTTTTTTGGGTTAAAAGTTTAAAGTATTTCTATTTTGATACATTTTTAAAATTCTTTGCGAATTTTATTTCAGGATTTATTTTATTTCAGTATTCATATTAAGAGGTTAAGGAGTTCTAATTAAAGAATATTAAAAAAATCATTTTTTCTTTTTAAAGAAAAGTTAATATACCAGCTTACCATAAGGAGATATCTGGGATTTAGAACGACGAAATAATTTAAATATTTTAAAAAGGGGTCGTTCAAATACAGCGTAAGAAAATTTTGGAATCCCCTTCCCCACTTGTTAGAAAAAATTAGCAAATCGCGAACCGCCTCCCATGCTTGAGCTATAAAGTTGCGTAAAAAGTTATAAGTTGAAAGCTATAAGAAAGTTATTTCTGTTTCAGTAAGGAAGATACGTAAGCGAAACCCTCAACCTGGTTTGTGCTTTAACTTTGACAGTTACTCTAATAATCTAGTTTTGGGATGAAGTTATATTTAGATAAAAACGATATAACTTTGCATTAAACAAAGTTAAAGTTTTAATTAATTTTATTAGTTTTTTTCGGTCGATAATATTTTTTAGAAATCTTTGGTGTTCCCTGGTTTTCGCTTTAACTTTGACAGTTACTGTAGTAATCAGTACCTTCGACAGTTACTGTAGATAAGTAAGGAAGATATGCAAGCAGCACCCCCACCCTGGTTTTGTTTTAACTTTGACAGTTACTCTAATAATCTAGTTTTAGGATGAAGTTATATTTAGATAAAAACGATGTAACTTTGCATTAAACAAAGTTAAAGTTTTAATTAATTTTATTAGTTTTTTTCGGTCGATAATATTTTTTAGAAATCTTTGGTGTTCCCTGGTTTTCGCTTTAACTTTGACAGTTACTATAGTAATCAGTACCTTCGACAGTTACTGTAGATAAGTAAGGAAGATATGCAAGCAGCACCCCCACCCTGGTTTTGTTTTAACTTTGACAGTTACTCTAATAATCTAGTTTTAGGATGAAGTTATATTTAGATAAAAACGATGTAACTTTGCATTAAACAAAGTTAAAGTTTTAATTAATTTTATTAGTTTTTTTCGGTCGATAATATTTTTTAGAAATCTTTGTTCCCTGGTTTTCGCTTTAACTTTGACAGTTACTATAGTAATCAGTACCTTCGACAGTTACTGTAGATAAGTAAGGAAGATATGCAAGCAGCACCTCCACCCTGGTTTTTGTTTTAACTTTGACAGTTACTCTAATAATCTAGTTTTAGGATGAAGTTATATTTAGATAAAAACGATGTAACTTTGCATTAAACAAATTTAAAGTTTTAATTAATTTTATTAGTTTTTTTCGGTCGATAATATTTTTTGGAAATCTTTTGCGTTCCCTGGTTTTTGCTTTGACTTTGACAGTTACTGAAGCAATCCACTTCTGCAATTAAATTAAATTTAGGTAAAAAGATGTACATTTGTATTAAACAAAATTAAAGTTTTAATTTATTTCATTAATTTTTTTTCAGTCGATAATATTTTTTAAAAATCTGAAACTCATCGAAGAAATTTTTCTCCAATTTTTTCTCTCCTCGAATTCAACTTTTTATCCCACATTTAAAATTTTTTAAGGAGTAATTTTTTGTTACGTTTCTTTTATTTCGACCTTTAAGAAAATTTTGAAAATAAGGGAATTTTACTTTCTTACGTAAGAAACCTTGTCAGCAAAAATAATCAAATCACTAATCCCCTCCCCCCGTTATATGCTTACGTTTTGTTTGAACGGTCCCAAATATTAAACTTTTATTAAAAATCGCCAATTTTGCAAGATTTTTGTACCTAAATAAAAATTATCAAAATCAATAAATAATTCTCAAATTTTGCAAATGTTCTTGAGCCCAGTTAATACAGTGTTGATTTGACTATTTAAATATTAAAAAAAAGGCTTTTTATTTTCTAAAAACTATGGTTTTTCTTCATCTTAACGATTTGCGCTATTTTCAAAATTAACGCAAAATTGGCTTAACAATCAGAAGTAACTCTTGCAAACTAACAGCAGTTATGAAAAATAGCGCATTATTTGCAAAAAAGACGTTTATTTTATGTGAACCTTCAAGAAACAGTATCAATACCTTAAAATGATGTATGTGAAGGTTTATGAGTAGGAAAAATAATTAAAAACTCGATTTATGAATTTTTCCGAGCGAATTTAAATTTTTCTTTTTACTGCCTAGTCTGCATATATTCGCATACTTATTCAAAAAAAAAAAATTTTTTTTTTCATTATAACTTAAAAATTACCAAGTACTATTGGGTTCGACCATACACCCATAAAAAATTATTTTCATCGAAGATTCTATTTTGATTTATATTGGCTTTGGAAAACTAATTTTTACAACTCACTTACTAGTACAATGTAAAATAGTCCCGATCAAATTACTGTATAAAGTATCAGCACTTTGGATGCGTCGTTCATAAAATCCATTTTTACATTGAAATATTATCCTGTGATTTTCCAGTAATATTTATTTATTTAGAATGATTTATGGTAAAAATTACGTTATATCAGATTTTTTGTTCCGTAACATGTTCTAATAAAAATGGATTTTATGGTAAAAAGTACCGGCACCCTGAGTGACATTACTTTTAACCGTAATTTGATCTGAAATTTTTTACAATGTGGTTAATAAAAGAAACATTTTCAGAATTTTGATTTATTTTGATTTCTGAAAAACCTTCCACCATATGCATATTTTTCTCACTTCTAGAATAGCTTAACTCTTTAAACAAATTTTCAAACGATACTTTTAGAATATGCAGGATCTAACTTACAAGAAAAAGGGTCTGATGCACTAACTGCAATATTCACTTCGCTATTTAAAACTTCGTAGTCGAAGTTAGCCTTTTTTTTTCATATTGACATTTTGCACCATGTTACTATTCAGCGTAGAGGCGCTTTTAGAGTTAAACAATGCTAACAATTTTGAATAACTGTATGGAACTTGCCGATTTCCTCATGTCGTGTACTACTAACGAGACACGCTATGAATTTCAGGGCTACAGTTATTTATATTGTTATATCGTTTTACTGTCAATCAAGTTTTCAAAAAAAGATTAGAATTGATAAAGATCTAACGCGATGCAACGATATGATACATTATAATCAATAAGGACTATACTTAAATGAAGACCAGATATTTAGTTTTAACATTTTTGGATTTATTTATTTATTTTTTTGCTCTTTCATGGCATATTTTAAAATTTTTTAGAAGTACTAGTGCATAACAACCTTCAACCATTTTAAGTAATTTATACTATTTAATGCATTACTGTTTCCGGGAAAAATATGGACGTTGACAAATCTTACATACATTCTCTTCTAATGCACTCTTACAACCTTCAACCATATTAACTAATTTATACCATTTATTGCATTACTGTTTCCAAGAAAAATATGGCCGTTGACAAATCCTACATACATTCTCTTCTAACGCATTCTTACAACCTTCAACCATATTAACTAATTTATACCATTTATTGCATTACTGTTTCCAAGAAAAATATGGCCGTTGACAAATCCTACATACATTCTCTTCTAACGCATTCTTACAACCTTCAACCATATTAACTAATTTATACCATTTATTGCATTACTGTTTCCAAGAAAACTATGGCCGTTGACAAATCCTACATACATTCTCTTCTAACGCATTCTTACAACCTTCAACTCTTTGATACTATTTAATGCATTACTGTTTTCAAGAAAAATATGGCCGTTTACAAATTTTACATGCATTCTCTTCTAATGTTTTCTTACAACCTTCAACTAATTTATACCATTTATTGCATTACTGTTTCCAAGAAAACTATGGCCGTTGACAAATCCTACATACATTCTCTTCTAACGCATTCTTACAATCTTTAACCATTTGATACTATTTAATGCATTACTGTTTTCAAGAAAAATATGGCCGTTTACAAATCTTACATGCATTCTCTTCTAACGTATTCTTACAACCTTCAACTATTTTATACTATTTAGTGCATTACTGTTTCCAAGAAAAATATGGCCGTTGACAAATCTTACATACATTCTCTTCTAACGCACTCTTACAACCTTCAACCATATTAACTAATTTATACCATTTATTGCATTACTGTTTCCAAGAAAAATATGGCCGTTGACAAATCCTACATACATTC
Organism: Parasteatoda tepidariorum; assembly: GCF_982258835.1. NCBI lineage: Eukaryota > Metazoa > Arthropoda > Arachnida > Araneae > Theridiidae > Parasteatoda > Parasteatoda tepidariorum. Next base: position 88,819,354 of record NC_141761.1, on the reverse strand, counting down.
TCTTCTAACGCATTCTTACAACCTTCAACTCTTTGATACTATTTAATGCATTACTGTTTTCAAGAAAAATATGGCCGTTTACAAATTTTACATGCATTCTCTTCTAATGTTTTCTTACAACCTTCAACTAATTTATACCATTTATTGCATTACTGTTTCCAAGAAAACTATGGCCGTTGACAAATCCTACATACATTCTCTTCTAACGCATTCTTACAATCTTTAACCATATTAACTAATTTATACCATTTATTGCATTACTGTTTCCAAGAAAAATATGGCCGTTGGCAAATCCTACATACATTCTCTTCTAACGCATTCTTACAATCTTTAACCATATTAACTAATTTATACTATTTATTGCATTACTGTTTCCAAGAAAAATATGGCCGTTGACAAATCCTACATACATTCTCTTCTAACGCATTCTTACAACCTTCAACCATATTAACTAATTTATACCATTTATTGCATTACTGTTTCCAAGAAAAATATGGCCGTTGACAAATCCTACATACATTCTCTTCTAACGCATTCTTACAACCTTCAACCATATTAACTAATTTATACCATTTATTGCATTACTGTTTCCAAGAAAACTATGGCCGTTGACAAATCCTACATACATTCTCTTCTAACGCATTCTTACAATCTTTAACCATTTGATACTATTTAATGCATTACTGTTTTCAAGAAAAATATGGCCGTTTACAAATCTTACATGCATTCTCTTCTAACGTATTCTTACAACCTTCAACTATTTTATACTATTTAGTGCATTACTGTTTCCAAGAAAAATATGGCCGTTGACAAATCTTACATACATTCTCTTCTAACGCACTCTTACAACCTTCAACCATATTAACTAATTTATACCATTTATTGCATTACTGTTTCCAAGAAAAATATGGCCGTTGACAAATCCTACATACATTCTCTTCTAACGCATTCTTACAACCTTCAACTCTTTGATACTATTTAATGCATTACTGTTTTCAAGAAAAATATGGCCGTTTACAAATTTTACATGCATTCTCTTCTAATGTTTTCTTACAACCTTCAACTAATTTATACCATTTATTGCATTACTGTTTCCAAGAAAACTATGGCCGTTGACAAATCCTACATACATTCTCTTCTAACGCATTCTTACAATCTTTAACCATTTGATACTATTTAATGCATTACTGTTTTCAAGAAAAATATGGCCGTTTACAAATCTTACATGCATTCTCTTCTAACGTATTCTTACAACCTTCAACTATTTTATACTATTTAGTGCATTACTGTTTCCAAGAAAAATATGGCCGTTGACAAATCTTACATACATTCTCTTCTAACGCACTCTTACAACCTTCAACCATATTAACTAATTTATACCATTTATTGCATTACTGTTTCCAAGAAAAATATGGCCGTTGACAAATCCTACATACATTCTCTTCTAACGCATTCTTACAACCTTCAACCATATTAACTAATTTATACCATTTATTGCATTACTGTTTCCAAGAAAAATATGGCCGTTGACAAATCCTACATACATTCTCTTCTAACGCATTCTTACAACCTTCAACCATATTAACTAATTTATACCATTTATTGCATTACTGTTTCCAAGAAAAATATGGCCGTTGACAAATCCTACATACATTCTCTTCTAACGCATTCTTACAACCTTCAACTCTTTGATACTATTTAATGCATTACTGTTTTCAAGAAAAATATGGCCGTTTACAAATTTTACATGCATTCTCTTCTAATGTTTTCTTACAACCTTCAACTAATTTATACCATTTATTGCATTACTGTTTCCAAGAAAACTATGGCCGTTGACAAATCCTACATACATTCTCTTCTAACGCATTCTTACAATCTTTAACCATTTGATACTATTTAATGCATTACTGTTTTCAAGAAAAATATGGCCGTTTACAAATCTTACATGCATTCTCTTCTAACGTATTCTTACAACCTTCAACTATTTTATACTATTTAGTGCATTACTGTTTCCAAGAAAAATATGGCCGTTGACAAATCTTACATACATTCTCTTCTAACGCACTCTTACAAACTTCAACCATATTAACTAATTTATACCATTTATTGCATTACTGTTTCCAAGAAAAATATGGCCGTTGACAAATCCTACATACATTCTCTTCTAACGCATTCTTACAACCTTCAACTCTTTGATACTATTTAATGCATTACTGTTTTCAAGAAAAATATGGCCGTTTACAAATTTTACATGCATTCTCTTCTAATGTTTTCTTACAACCTTCAACTAATTTATACCATTTATTGCATTACGGTTTCCAAGAAAACTATGGCCGTTGACAAATCCTACATACATTCTCTTCTAACGCATTCTTACAATCTTTAACCATATTAACTAATTTATACCATTTATTGCATTACTGTTTCCAAGAAAAATATGGCCGTTGACAAATCCTACATACATTCTCTTCTAACGCATTCTTACAACCTTCAACCATATTAACTAATTTATACCATTTATTGCATTACTGTTTCCAAGAAAAATATGGCCGTTGACAAATCCTACATACTTTCTCTTCTAACGCATTCTTACAACCTTCAACTCTTTGATACTATTTAATGCATTACTGTTTTCAAGAAAAATATGGCCGTTTACAAATTTTACATGCATTCTCTTCTAATGTTTTCTTACAACCTTCAACTAATTTATACCATTTATTGCATTACTGTTTCCAAGAAAACTATGGCCGTTGACAAATCCTACATACATTCTCTTCTAACGCATTCTTACAATCTTTAACCATTTGATACTATTTAATGCATTACTGTTTTCTAGAAAAATATGGCCGTTTACAAATCTTACATGCATTCTCTTCTAACGTATTCTTACAACCTTCAACTATTTTATACTATTTAGTGCATTACTGTTTCCAAGAAAAATATGGCCGTTGACAAATCTTACATACATTCTCTTCTAACGCACTCTTACAACCTTCAACCATATTAACTAATTTATACCATTTATTGCATTACTGTTTCCAAGAAAAATATGGCCGTTGACAAATCCTACATACATTCTCTTCTAACGCATTCTTACAACCTTCAACTCTTTGATAATATTTAATGCATTACTGTTTTCAAGAAAAATATGGCCGTTTACAAATTTTACATGCATTCTCTTCTAATGTTTTCTTACAACCTTCAACTAATTTATACCATTTATTGCATTACTGTTTCCAAGAAAACTATGGCCGTTGACAAATCCTACATACATTCTCTTCTAACGCATTCTTACAATCTTTAACCATATTAACTAATTTATACCATTTATTGCATTACTGTTTCCAAGAAAAATATGGCCGTTGACAAATCCTACATACATTCTCTTCTAACGCATTCTTACAACCTTCAACCATATTAACTAATTTATACCATTTATTGCATTACTGTTTCCAAGAAAAATATGGCCGTTGACAAATCCTACATACATTCTCTTCTAACGCATTCTTACAACCTTCAACTCTTTGATACTATTTAATGCATTACTGTTTTCAAGAAAAATATGGCCGTTTGCAAATTTTACATGCATTCTCTTCTAATGTTTTCTTACAACCTTCAACTAATTTATACCATTTATTGCATTACTGTTTCCAAGAAAACTATGGCCATTGACAAATCCTACATACATTCTCTTCTAACGCATTCTTACAATCTTTAACCATTTGATACTATTTAATGCATTACTGTTTTCAAGAAAAATATGGCCGTTTACAAATCTTACATGCATTCTCTTCTAACGTATTCTTACAACCTTCAACTATTTTATACTATTTAGTGCATTACTGTTTCCAAGAAAAATATGGCAGTTGACAAATCTTACATACATTCTCTTCTAACGCACTCTTACAATCTTCAACCATATTAACTAATTTATACCATTTATTGCATTACTGTTTCCAAGAAAAATATGGCCGTTGACAAATCCTACATACATTCTCTTCTAACGCATTCTTACAACCTTCAACTCTTTGATACTATTTAATGCATTACTGTTTTCAAGAAAAATATGGCCGTTTACAAATTTTACATGCATTCTCTTCTAATGTTTTCTTACAACCTTCAACTATTTTATACCATTTATTGCATTACTGTTTCCAAGAAAACTATGGCCGTTGACAAATCCTACATACATTCTCTTCTAACGCATTCTTACAATCTTTAACCATATTAACTAATTTATACCATTTATTGCATTACTGTTTCCAAGAAAAATATGGCCGTTGACAAATCCTACATACATTCTCTTCTAACGCATTCTTACAACCTTCAACCATATTAACTAATTTATACCATTTATTGCATTACTGTTTCCAAGAAAAATATGGCCGTTGACAAATCCTACATACATTCTCTTCTAACGCATTCTTACAACCTTCAACTCTTTGATACTATTTAATGCATTACTGTTTTCAAGAAAAATATGGCCGTTTACAAATTTTACATGCATTCTCTTCTAATGTTTTCTTACAACCTTCAACTAATTTATACCATTTATTGCATTACTGTTTCCAAGAAAACTATGGCCGTTGACAAATCCTACATACATTCTCTTCTAACGCATTCTTACAATCTTTAACCATTTGATACTATTTAATGCATTACTGTTTTCAAGAAAAATATGGCCGTTTACAAATCTTACATGCATTCTCTTCTAACGTATTCTTACAACCTTCAACTATTTTATACTATTTAGTGCATTACTGTTTCCAAGAAAAATATGGCAGTTGACAAATCTTACATACATTCTCTTCTAACGCATTCTTACAATCTTTAACCATATTAACTAATTTATACCATTTATTGCATTACTGTTTCCAAGAAAAATATGGCCGTTGACAAATCCTACATACATTCTCTTCTAACGCATTCTTACAATCTTTAACCATATTAACTAATTTATACTATTTATTGCATTACTGTTTCCAAGAAAAATATGGCCGTTGACAAATCCTACATACATTCTCTTCTAACGCATTCTTACAACCTTCAACCATATTAACTAATTTATACCATTTATTGCATTACTGTTTCCAAGAAAAATATGGCCGTTGACAAATCCTACATACATTCTCTTCTAACGCATTCTTACAACCTTCAACTCTTTGATACTATTTAATGCATTACTGTTTTCAAGAAAAATATGGTCGTTGATAAATCTTACATACATTCTCTTCTAATGTTTTCTTACAACCTTCAACTAATTTATACCATTTATTGCATTACTGTTTCCAAGAAAACTATGGCCGTTGACAAATCCTACATACATTCTCTTCTAACGCATTCTTACAATCTTTAACCATATTAACTAATTTATACCATTTATTGCATTACTGTTTCCAAGAAAAATATGGCTTTTGACAAATCCTACATACATTCTCTTCTAACGCATTCTTACAATCTTTAACCATATTAACTAATTTATACTATTTATTGCATTACTGTTTCCAAGAAAAATATGGCCGTTGACAAATCCTACATACATTCTCTTCTAACGCATTCTTACAACCTTCAACCATATTAACTAATTTATACCATTTATTGCATTACTGTTTCCAAGAAAAATATGGCCGTTGACAAATCTTACATACATTCTCTTCTAACGCATTCTTACAACCTTCAACCATATTAACTAATTTATACCATTTATTGCATTACTGTTTCCAAGAAAAATATGGCCGTTGACAAATCCTACATACATTCTCTTCTAACGCATTCTTACAACCTTCAACTCTTTGATACTATTTAATGCATTACTGTTTTCAAGAAAAATATGGCCGTTTACAAATTTTACATGCATTCTCTTCTAATGTTTTCTTACAACCTTCAACTAATTTATACCATTTATTGCATTACTGTTTCCAAGAAAACTATGGCCGTTGACAAATCCTACATACATTCTCTTCTAACGCATTCTTACAATCTTTAACCATTTGATACTATTTAATGCATTACTGTTTTCAAGAAAAATATGGCCGTTTACAAATCTTACATGCATTCTCTTCTAACGTATTCTTACAACCTTCAACTATTTTATACTATTTAGTGCATTACTGTTTCCAAGAAAAATATGGCCGTTGACAAATCTTACATACATTCTCTTCTAACGCACTCTTACAACCTTCAACCATATTAACTAATTTATACCATTTATTGCATTACTGTTTCCAAGAAAAATATGGCCGTTGACAAATCCTACATACATTCTCTTCTAACGCATTCTTGCAACCTTCAACCATATTAACTAATTTATACCATTTATTGCATTACTGTTTCCAAGAAAAATATGGCCGTTGACAAATCCTACATACATTCTCTTCTAACGCATTCTTACAACCTTCAACCATATTAACTAATTTATACCATTTATTGCATTACTGTTTCCAAGAAAAATATGGCCGTTGACAAATCCTACATACATTCTCTTCTAACGCATTCTTACAACCTTCAACTCTTTGATACTATTTAATGCATTACTGTTTTCAAGAAAAATATGGCCGTTTACAAATTTTACATGCATTCTCTTCTAATGTTTTCTTACAACCTTCAACTAATTTATACCATTTATTGCATTACTGTTTCCAAGAAAACTATGGCCGTTGACAAATCCTACATACATTCTCTTCTAACGCATTCTTACAATCTTTAACCATTTGATACTATTTAATGCATTACTGTTTTCAAGAAAAATATGGCCGTTTACAAATCTTACATGCATTCTCTTCTAACGTATTCTTACAACCTTCAACTATTTTATACTATTTAGTGCATTACTGTTTCCAAGAAAAATATGGCCGTTGACAAATCTTACATACATTCTCTTCTAACGCACTCTTACAACCTTCAACCATATTAACTAATTTATACCATTTATTGCATTACTGTTTCCAAGAAAAATATGGCCGTTGACAAATCCTACATACATTCTCTTCTAACGCATTCTTACAACCTTCAACTCTTTGATACTATTTAATGCATTACTGTTTTCAAGAAAAATATGGCCGTTTACAAATTTTACATGCATTCTCTTCTAATGTTTTCTTACAACCTTCAACTAATTTATACCATTTATTGCATTACTGTTTCCAAGAAAACTATGGCCGTTGACAAATCCTACATACATTCTCTTCTAACCCATTCTTACAATCTTTAACCATATTAACTAATTTATACCATTTATTGCATTACTGTTTCCAAGAAAAATATGGCCGTTGACAAATCCTACATACATTCTCTTCTAACGCATTCTTACAACCTTCAACCATATTAACTAATTTATACCATTTATTGCATTACTGTTTCCAAGAAAAATATGGCCGTTGACAAATCCTACATACATTCTCTTCTAACGCATTCTTACAACCTTCAACTCTTTGATACTATTTAATGCATTACTGTTTTCAAGAAAAATATGGCCGTTTACAAATTTTACATGCATTCTCTTCTAATGTTTTCTTACAACCTTCAACTAATTTATACCATTTATTGCATTACTGTTTCCAAGAAAACTATGGCCGTTGACAAATCCTACATACATTCTCTTCTAACGCATTCTTACAATCTTTAACCATTTGATACTATTTAATGCATTACTGTTTTCTAGAAAAATATGGCCTTTTACAAATCCTACATACATTCTCTTCTAACGCATTCTTACAATCTTTAACCATATTAACTAATTTATACCATTTATTGCATTACTGTTTCCAAGAAAAATATGGCCGTTGACAAATCCTACATACATTCTCTTCTAACGCATTCTTACAACCTTCAACCATATTAACTAATTTATACCATTTATTGCATTACTGTTTCCAAGAAAAATATGGCCGTTGACAAATCCTACATACATTCTCTTCTAACGCATTCTTACAACCTTCAACTCTTTGATAATATTTAATGCATTACTGTTTTCAAGAAAAATATGGCCGTTTACAAATTTTACATGCATTCTCTTCTAATGTTTTCTTACAACCTTCAACTAATTTATACCATTTATTGCATTACTGTTTCCAAGAAAACTATGGCCGTTGACAAATCCTACATACATTCTCTTCTAACGCATTCTTACAATCTTTAACCATATTAACTAATTTATACCATTTATTGCATTACTGTTTCCAAGAAAAATATGGCCGTTGACAAATCCTACATACATTCTCTTCTAACGCATTCTTACAACCTTCAACCATATTAACTAATTTATACCATTTATTGCATTACTGTTTCCAAGAAAAATATGGCCGTTGACAAATCCTACATACATTCTCTTCTAACGCATTCTTACAACCTTCAACTCTTTGATACTATTTAATGCATTACTGTTTTCAAGAAAAATATGGCCGTTTACAAATTTTACATGCATTCTCTTCTAATGTTTTCTTACAACCTTCAACTAATTTATACCATTTATTGCATTACTGTTTCCAAGAAAACTATGGCCATTGACAAATCCTACATACATTCTCTTCTAATGCATTCTTACAATCTTTAACCATTTGATACTATTTAATGCATTACTGTTTTCAAGAAAAATATGGCCGTTTACAAATCTTACATGCATTCTCTTCTAACGTATTCTTACAACCTTCAACTATTTTATACTATTTAGTGCATTACTGTTTCCAAGAAAAATATGGCAGTTGACAAATCTTACATACATTCTCTTCTAACGCACTCTTACAATCTTCAACCATATTAACTAATTTATACCATTTATTGCATTACTGTTTCCAAGAAAAATATGGCCGTTGACAAATCCTACATACATTCTCTTCTAACGCATTCTTACAACCTTCAACTCTTTGATACTATTTAATGCATTACTGTTTTCAAGAAAAATATGGCCGTTTACAAATTTTACATGCATTCTCTTCTAATGTTTTCTTACAACCTTCAACTATTTTATACCATTTATTGCATTACTGTTTCCAAGAAAACTATGGCCGTTGACAAATCCTACATACATTCTCTTCTAACGCATTCTCACAATCTTTAACCATATTAACTAATTTATACCATTTATTGCATTACTGTTTCCAAGAAAAATATGGCCGTTGACAAATCCTACATACATTCTCTTCTAACGCATTCTTACAACCTTCAACCATATTAACTAATTTATACCATTTATTGCATTACTGTTTCCAAGAAAAATATGGCCGTTGACAAATCCTACATACATTCTCTTCTAACGCATTCTTACAACCTTCAACTCTTTGATACTATTTAATGCATTACTGTTTTCAAGAAAAATATGGCCGTTTACAAATTTTACATGCATTCTCTTCTAATGTTTTCTTACAACCTTCAACTAATTTATACCATTTATTGCATTACTGTTTCCAAGAAAACTATGGCCGTTGACAAATCCTACATACATTCTCTTCTAACGCATTCTTACAATCTTTAACCATTTGATACTATTTAATGCATTACTGTTTTCAAGAAAAATATGGCCGTTTACAAATCTTACATGCATTCTCTTCTAACGTATTCTTACAACCTTCAACTATTTTATACTATTTAGTGCATTACTGTTTCCAAGAAAAATATGGCAGTTGACAAATCTTACATACATTCTCTTCTAACGCATTCTTACAATCTTTAACCATATTAACTAATTTATACCATTTATTGCATTACTGTTTCCAAGAAAAATATGGCTGTTGACAAATCCTACATACATTCTCTTCTAACGCATTCTTACAATCTTTAACCATATTAACTAATTTATACTATTTATTGCATTACTGTTTCCAAGAAAAATATGGCCGTTGACAAATCCTACATACATTCTCTTCTAACGCATTCTTACAACCTTCAACCATATTAACTAATCTATACCATTTATTGCATTACTGTTTCCAAGAAAAATATGGCCGTTGACAAATCCTACATACATTCTCTTCTAACGCATTCTTACAACCTTCAACTCTTTGATACTATTTAATGCATTACTGTTTTCAAGAAAAATATGGTCGTTGATAAATCTTACATACATTCTCTTCTTACTCATTCTTACAACCTTCAATCATTTTAACTAATTTATACTATTTACCGCATTGAAGTTTCCAGAAAATAGATGAGCGTTGATCTCCAGTAAAAGGAACTATTAACAAGTATAGGAAATTGAAGTAATTTCCAATATAACTTGGGAGCGCTTTTAATGTTTCTAAGGGCATTTTTTGCTATTTTTAATGACATTTTAACGCGATGATAGGTAATCAAAATCTAATAATCAGCCTAAATTTCTCTAACATCGAAAAAAATCACAAAATGAGCTCAAACTTTCAAGGAAAAAGTTTTAATAGTTAGAAGTTTTATTTTGGGACAATAAATAAACTTCATCTGGTCACAAAATGTCGCGTGTTTTCCTCGTTCGCTAAGTCAAAAATTCTAATCACATTCAAGCATACATTAAGTGCTTTTAAAATAAACTATCATTCATCTCGAAAAAGCTAATAGTTATGTCAGACTAACTATTGAATTCGCTTAAAATAAATTTGACAAGTCACTTAAAAAACGATTTGATAATGCGAACTGGAATTGTTGATACCTTCACGAAATGTTCTTCGATTTTCGCGTGACTTATCTGAATAAAATATTGACATATTAGTGCTTATTTTTAAATATGTAGATATTTTAAGTGTGAGACTTCTAACGTTTACGCATGTATAAGTTATAAATTTTTTTCGCAACAATCGTAAAATTTTTTCCTTGTATTTTTAATTAATATTGTCTCAATGCAAAGGTAATAACGAAAAGACTTGAGTATAGAATCATTTGCACATATTGTTACAGAAATTTCTGACCCCCAAAATATATAGGTCAGCTGCAAATCAAGCAAGATGGTCCCAATAGTTTAGTCAGGAGAAGGGTCCAAAATTTGGACCCTTTAATGATAATTTTACTTTTTACGTATATCGCTATATCTTGAGTAAATTTTAAGTGAATTGAAAAGTTCTTGCACACATTATTCCAAAGATTAATTCCATCCAAAAAACAACTTTTAGTATATATTTATTATTTTATTTAATAACAGTCAAAAAATTATGAATTATAAGGTATGCAATTTTTCGCATCATTCAAAATAATGCAATTTGAAATGGCAAAATACAAAATATGAGAGAAATTGGTCAAATAGTTTTTGAGAAATCGAATTTTAAAAAAGTCGTTTTATAAACATTTTCATGAACTATTTGACCGATTTTGCTGAAATTTTGTATTTTACCATGTAAAAACTTTAAAAACATACTTTAAAATTATGAAAAAATTTGTATACCTTAAAATTCAAAATTTTGTTTGACTATGATAAAATAAACTAATAAAAAATAGTAAATACTCACTAAAAGTTGTTTTTGCATGGAATTATCTTTGGCTAAATGAATTTTATATTTGCATACAAAAATTTTTAATTCGTTCAAAAAATTTTCGAAACATGGTGAAATACGAAAAAAGTGAAATTAACATTAAGGGGTCCAAGCTTTGGATCGCTCTCCTGCCCAAACTATTGGGACCATATTTCCCAGATTGCGGCAACCCACGCCCCCATATCTTGGGGGTCAGAAATCTGAATACTTCACGAAAAAGGTATATTTATTCAGAGAGTTTTTGTGTCTGATTTTGTAACTTAAAACATCGTCTGCGCGAATGAATTAACATATTTGAGATCTCCCCCTTTGAACCTTTAAGATTAAGTTCTAGAACGTGAACATCCGATCATTAGATCAAAAATTACTCAGGGTGGTCCTTAATAATTTATTCTACCAATGCTAAGTAAATATTTAAGTAAAAATATCTTTGAAGGGAAAAATTCCATTTTAAGTCCTTACTTAGACTCTAAACTACGCCCAATACTAATGTATTCTCGAAAAAAGGAACGAAAAAAACGACGCATCTCCCATAATTTATGCTTTTTTCCGACGTATAAATTATTTGTTTTAACGTTACATTGATTAAGAATGAACTAGGGCTGCAATGAAACGACGTATAATTAAATGAAACGACGTATAAAAAATGCTTGTAAATGACAAATAAGAATAAATTAAAAAGGCGTATAAAAATGCGTATAAGGGAAAAATAAGGATAAATAAAAAAGGCATATAGTATAAATGAGGCTTCATTGCGTTTCAAATTTTTTATTGGAACTTTAGCTATGTGAAGCATGACAACAATAATGCTTAAATAAGCATTTATTTTATGGAAAAATATAAAAAGTTTAAAAATTAAGAATATAAACACATTTAATATGACGGTTTTAAATGTCTTTATTTTATCCAAAAAATTTTTTGTCTCGCTTCTTGTCATTCCTACCTCCTCTTGTCACAAACTATCACAATTTCCCTCCCTCTCCTCAAAGTTCAACATCATTCGTAGACTAATAAACCACGTTAAATTAGTTCATAATTGGTTCATAGGCAGGGATAAAATGTTTTAAAACATAAACTTTTTACTTCCGAATCTATTAGAAACAGAAAAAAATTATACTATTTAATGAGATAAAAAAAATTAGAAAATACAGTTTTCCCAGTGCAATTTATTTCGAATAATTTTTTACTACAATTATTCATTTGCTGACTAGGTATTTAAGTTTTTCTTTGTATCTAACGATGATTAGAATTAAATTAAACGTTTTACAAATTGTATTGAAAAGAAAGTTCTCACAACAATTCCTCTTTTTTACGGCTGGTTGAATATTGTGAGTAAACGCAAATTGATTTTTAATTCAATCTAGGAAATAGGTAAAACAAAATAGATTAAAAATCAAAAAACACTTTTCACTTTTACTTATCGCTTTTTTTTTCTTCTTCCTTTTGCTTGTTCTCGAAGTAAAGGTACAAACCAATTATATTAAAAAACCTGATTATCATAACTCAAAAGAAAATGGCTGCCAGATTAAGTCCTGCATCTCCGTGATCTATTGCTTCGATAATTGTCAAATTCTTATCGATAAATCGATCGATTTTGGATAACTTTTCCTTTTCCCCCCAGTCAGATTTCGATTTATTGTTACACGGTATCCGAAGGTAACGATTTGTCTTGAAATGCCGATGGCGATACTTATACCAAAAGATCGAAGAAATTTTTTCAGAATCGTCACGTTTCACTGCATATTCATCATGTTTATAAGTTATCAAAGGTCAAGGTGATATTTACGATGAGTCTTTGTGCGAGATTATGGGCTGAACATAGTTTGGCGCCTACCCAAGAATGTTTTTGGTTGAGGAAAGTTCATTGTCAAGGATTTCAGAAATCATTAACAGATTTAGAGGATGACACCCTAGCACTTACTTCCGCCAGGGTGGAATATTTGTAACAAGTATTTATTGTTGTGAGAATTACGTTTTTAGTGTTTTCTGTAGACAGAGATTCACAACAAATTGTACGCGTACCTCTGGTGGCAAGAGGTTTTGTTATTTTAACCCTAACCTTAAATAAAAGTGGTTCTGGACTCACTCCCCAATAAATCAGAAAAAGAATCGAACTTCGACAACTAATATACCGATAGGCTATATTAGTTTGCATATATTATACAAACTAATAATTAGTTTGTCAAGGCAAGATACCGATAAGCCATATTGGTTTGTTATACCGAAATTCTGGCAAGTCAAAATTCCGACACTAATACAGTTTGGCGTCTACCTAAGAATGTTTTTGATTGAGGAAAGTTCATTGTCAAGGATTTCAGAAATCATTACCGAATTTAGAGGATGACATCCTAGCACTTACTTCCGCCAGGGTGGAATATTTGTAACAAGTATTTATTGTTGTAGAATATTATTGTTGTGAGAATTACGTTTTTAGTGTTTTCTGTAGACAGAGATTCACAACAAATTGTACGCGTACCTCTGGTTGCAAGAGGCTTCGTAATTTTAACCCTAACCTTAAATAAAAGTGGTTCTGGACTCACTCCCCAATAAATCAGAAAAAGAATCGAACTTCGACAACTAATATACCGATAGGCTATATTAATATGTATATATTATACAAACTAATAATTAGTTTGTCAAGGCAAGATACCGATAAGCCATATTGGTTTGTTATGCTGAAATTCTGGAAAGCCAAAATTCCGACACTAATACAGTTTGGCGCCTACCTAAGAATGTTTTCTGTTGAGGAAAGTTCATTGTCAAGGATTTCAGAAATCATTAACAGATTTAGAGGATGACACCCTAGCACTTACTTCCGCCAGGGTGGAAAATTTCTAACGAGTATTTATCGTTGTAGAATATTATTGCTATGAGAATTACGTTATCAATGATTTTTTTAGCGATTAAACAAACAAAAAGTTAAACTCGTACTGGCAGGAGAAAAAACCTTATGGGTGCAAGATTATGCGATCCGTTCTATTACTGCTGAGAAATAGTTATTCTATATAATGATACGCAATGCTTAAATGCTCTATTTTATAGCTTTGTAATTTTAACCCTAACCTTAAATACAAGGATTCTGGACTCAGTCCCCAGAAAAACCACGATGCCAATGACTGAAATCAGAAAAAGAATCGAAACTCCGATAAAGATATCAATAGACTATAATGGTTTGTCAAGCTAAGATACCGATAAGCCAAATTGATATGTTTGGCCGAAATTCTGGCAAACTAGAATTCCGACACAAACACAGTTTGCCGCTTACCTAAGAATGTTTTTGGTTGAGGAAAGTTAATTATCAAGGCTTTCAGAAATCATTACCGAATTTAGAGGATGACGCCCTAGCACTTGCTTCCGCCATGGTGGAATATTTGTAGCCTATATTTATTGTTGTAGAACATTATTGTTGCGAGAAATACGTTTTTAGTGTTTTCTCCAGCGATTCTCAACTGATTTTACGCAAACCTGCATACCGACATGAGAAAAAATCCTATATGTGTACGATTCTACATTTATTCTATTGACTTCTGTTGGTGAACAGTTGCTCTTATATACATGGTATAAAGCTTTTTGTGTTCCATTTCGTAGATTTTGTAATTTTAAATCCAACCCAAAATAAAAGGCATTCAGATTTACTTTTTTAAAAGCCAGAACCCTGATGGCCGAAATCCTAAAAAAAAAAAATCGAAATTCCGACAAACCAAGATACCGATCAACTAAATTGAGTTGTCTGGTCGGAATTCTGACAAACCGAAATTCCAACACAGCCGTAGTTTAGAGTTTATGCAAAAAACATTTTTTTGGTTGAATAAGTTCATTGTCAAAGTTTTCAAAAATTATTTACAGATTTAGAGGATAACACCGTAAAACTTGCACTTGCTTATACCAGGATGGAATATTTTTAGTGCGTATTATCGGTGCAGAACAGTATTGGTGTGAAATACGTTTGAAATATTTTTCTCGTTTATCTTTATTTTCAACTATTATTAAATAAAATAATAAAAAAACGCCCGGTGGCTGAGCGGTAGCGTTTCGCGCTGTCGTGCCACAGGACCCTGGTTCGATCCTCGAGCCGGGCAAGGTTGACTCAGCCTTTCATCCCTTCAGTGGGTCGATAAATGAGTACCAAGCATCATGGGAACTAAAGACTGGGGGTTCCGCGTGCGGTTGACCACCTGACCGGAACATCTGCTCCTGCACCCCAGAGCCCAAGGTCAAGAAAACTGAGATTGGCGAAGTAGGCCTTGGCCCTTTATGAGCTGTCGCGACGCTGAGTTTTTTTTTAATAAAAAAATATTAAATAATCATAAAAAAATATAATTTGCGTTGAATTATCTTAAGATAAACGAATTTTATAACTGTGTGTAACAATTTTTTTCAATTCACCTGAAAGTTCTCAAAAATAGGGCAAAATACGCAAAATTTAAAAAAAACGAAATTAAGGTGTCCAAACATTCGACCGTTCTCCTGACCAAACTGTTGTACTATATTTCCCAAATATGGCTACGCTCTACATTCTGGGAGTCAGAAATTCAAGTCCGTGGATGAAAGGGTATGTTTATTCAGAGAAAGTATATTTTTGTATCTGTTTTTGTAACTTAAAATATCGTCTCCACTATTTAATTCGTATATTTGAGATCACCCCCTCGAACCTCAAGCGCAAGAACTTGAAGATCCGATCATTAGATCAAAAGTTATTCAATGCGTTACGCTTATTTTTTCATTTTATTTATTCTTTTGCGCATTGTATATGTTATTCAACTATATTTTTAAAAAAAAAAGATGTATATAATCCTCAAAAAAAGTTCACTCAAGAAAGGAAATATTACAGACATATCATTTTATAATTTCATTGCTGAATACTACCATGTTTTTTTTACTTTAAGTCTGACATTTTTAATTTGTGTTATTAAAGAAAATGTTTTCTAAACGAGCTCAGACTAAACAATATAGTTTATATTTTTAATGATGAAGAGAAAGCAGGAAAATGACAACAAAAATAACTACTTGTTTTTTAAAAACTCTTCAAATGGATTTTTCCCCAAACTGTCTTTTTTGTTCTTATTGTGAGATATATTTTAACAAAATGGATTACCAATCATTCATTTAAACACAAATAATTAACGCTAACGTCATTTATGTAGGTTATGGAGAAATGAAAATAAGTGGCCGGGAAAAAAGACATATTTTCGTGTGACATACAAATCATGAACTGAAAAAAATTATTTTTTCAAAATATTTTGGAAATGGTTTCTTCGGGCATATACTCTAGAATTGCTATTTATCAGTTTGATGTAAAAGTGTCGATAGTGAAAATTATATAGGGAGTATAAGTTATTACAAACATTGCTTATGACATGCCAGGAAAATGGCATTTTTAAAAAAAAAACATATAATTTTAGATACATTGGTGTATCAGTCAACTTTTTAAACCTTCAATTTTTTACGAAAATCAGGGGGTCGTTTTAAGCTCCGGTAATAAAGTCAAACATTCGTTCATCGTGAATTCACGTATGTTAGTTAAGAATAACAGTGTTTCAATCTCAATTTTGCATTATCAATTTTTCATTACAGAATTTTGCAATTTTGCATTTCAGAACCAATTTTGCATTAAATATCACATTCTCTTAACACATAAAAGTTTTTTTTCACGAAACAATACTTTAAATCACGTTCAGAAAAAATTATTTTGCTTTATTTGAAGGCTGCTTCAAAGTATCATAGCGTATCATGTCCCCGGAGAGAACAATGTGAAATATTTTTAACTTTATAAAATTCAGTAAACTTTATAGAAAAATTTTTGAAATTTCAGAAATTTTTCATAATCGCTGTTTTTAGCTGTCGCCTTATACACCAGACATACCTGAAAAATAGAGTATAGGCTTATACCGTGGGTCATATGGTATTTGTAATTGTTAAAACCAGTGTAAAAAGATTCTAAAAAATTAGCGTTAAATAAAGTCCAAAAAAATCACAACTTTATAGCATTGCATTTTATTCCTTTGGTAAATAGCGCAATGTCTCAATTGATGACTATGTCCAAGAAGTCGTGGGTTCGATCCTCGCCGACCAAAGACTCCCCTTGTAGTAAATGGTGACTGATGCACGTTAAATCTGTCGAGTCTCAAAGTCCTCCATGTTCCCATAACAAATCAATACCTCTGGGGATACTGATCCAGGAGTTTCCTTGTCTTCTGGATTGGTTCAAAATTACAAGGCTACGGAGTTGAACATTAGTGGTCGTAAACCCATGAAATTGGGTCGGCTGTTCAACGACGGTTATAAAATAAAATAAAATCATCCGTTTTGAAATTTAACAGTGGCGCTTTCATTTAATTTTTTTTTAAACTTCATTTTCAAAGTTTAAAATTTTAGGACTGGTAGCTTACGTTTTTGTAATAAAGCAGCCTGTTACACAGAGGTAATAACCATACATTAAACAGTTTAGTTCCCTGCCATATAATCATATCTTTCCTTTATCGCAACTATAGACGTTTCACCCGTAAATTTCCCCCACGCAATGACCCGCAAGGCCAATATGAGGGCCCACTCATTGTTAAAGTGATGTTTCTGTTAAGTCAACAAGTTCAATACCTGGAATGGAAATAGGATACGATGTTTTCTGGGCATTATTTGGAATATATTTGATTGTAAAGAAAATCTGATCTACATTTTTAAAGGGTTTAAAACGACTGAACCTTCCTACGTCGCATCGAATGAGACAAGTGACGAACAAATCGATTGATAAGCATTAAAAGCATTTGTTAAACAGGAATAGCAGAATTTTGGGACCGTTAAGTCTGTTTTATGAATGCGCCGTAGTCACATGAAATGATACTTTTTTGCGAATAATATACCATTTTCATAACTGATGTGAGTTGGTAACAGTTTACTCATAAACACCGGGTCAAGTGTTGCCTATCTTTAGCCAGCGGTCTCTGTATTAACTCTGAAAATGGTGCAAAACGTCAATATGGTGAAAAACCACTAATTTGAGAAATTGAAAAGGGGTTATGGTCTAATTTTATGAACCTACTCCAATGCTGCAGTATCTGGGCTTATAATAATTGCAAAAAAAGGGAACAAAGCATTGATTTTGATAATTTCAATTTAGGTGCCAAAATGTCACCAAATTAACGTAATAAAGTTAAATAACTTTTAAAATATTTTATTTATTCGCCCCTTCTAAAGCTAAGATAACTCTTTACAGAAAGATGGCATTTACAGTTTAAAATTATTGCTTCGCTTCAAGTGTGAGGCACTTAAACTGTGCCTTTTATATTTTCCTTGCCAAAAACCTTGTTAACGAACCATACACGAAGTTTTTCTTTTCGCCAAATCAAACCTTTAACAAAATAGTTAATCATTAAAAAAGCCCCCTCACGAAGTTTTATTTAATCACCGAATCGGACGATTCACGAGATAATTAATCGTTAAAAAGAATCCCTCAGGAATTTCTTTTTACCACCTAATCGGATCCTTCACAAAGTAGCTAATTGTTAAAAAGGACCTCATATCAATTTATTTTATCACCAAATCGGATCCTTCACAAAATAGTTAATCGTTAAAAAAGACGCTTCTCAAAATATCTCATCAGAGCATTTCCACCTTACTGAGTGGCGATTCGCTACATTTCGATAACGTTTTTGTTTTACGCTAGCTTAACTATTATTATTAGGAGTCTCGAATGCGAATACTTTTTTTACCGCATTTTTGCGAAGGATTATAAAAACAAATATTAATTTCGTTCATAAATAAAAATTTTATATGTCTTAGTTATTAATAAGATTATCAAAAGAAAAAATTACAAACAGCACTTAGAAATATGATGTAAAATTATTTCATAAAGAAAATGTTGTATATTAAAAGCTAATACAGCATTAAACTTTATACCACTTAGGAATTGTATATAAATATCACTTTTTTTAAAAAATAAGTTTGACTCCCCACCTCCTTTTAGTCCCAAAGAGTATATGTCATCTTTCTTCACCATACCTCTTATATCAAAATTTCAGAAAAATATTATAATTATATTTAAAAGACAAACTTCATTGATACTTAGTCACTACGATCATAAAAGTAAATTTTTTTTTGTATTGCTAAGAAATTATTACATAGAAATTAGAACAAGAACGAAAAGTATTCGAGATTTCAATAGAATAAAAGGTACGCATTGCCCTTTTACTGGTGTTGATTGTTTACAAAAGGAATTCATCCGGAAATAAAATCGGCAGGGCATTTTTTTGTTGGGCTTCGTGTAGGAAGACTGTAGGTATACTTCAGCACTCACGTGGGGGAGGATGGCCTGGGGTCACTGAACCAAACACTTGCTGTGATTCACTTTAGAACATTTCTTATATCATTAGTCACATTACCTTCCTTGATGGTTACTTGCCTCCGGATTTCGAAAATAAAAATTACAATAGATTATTTGAGTAAATACAGACCACATCAAGACAACTTTTGTAAATTATAAGCTAAATAAAATGCAAACATTTGCCTTTGGAATTAAAAGAGCATTATTCGCTTATGGAACCATGAAAACAAAATTGGATGAACGATTACAAAGAGGAAAAGTATAATCGTCTGCATTAACTTTTATACATGTTCCATTTTGAGATTAAATGCAGAATTTTTGTTATAATTTAGAGATAATTTGGATGTAATGGATGGGGATGAAAAAGAACATACTCATTTTGTAGGATGAGATTAAATGAAAAGTGTTGTAAGTCGATAAATAACAAATATTATGAATTTTAATGCTAAGAAAGTGAAAAAATATGTAAGATTAAAATATGGTGGAATCTTTTATATGTCTGTCCCGACGGCGAATGTTTGTTTAAGATTCAGTTTCGCGAAAGTAATTTAAATATCATTTAAAAATAAATTTCTTGACTTCCAGTTGAATATGAAAGTAAGTACAGGGAAAAAAATATCGTTACTTTTGAATGTTAAGACTTCCAAGAGGAACTCTTTGTACTTAGACCTGAAAAATGTGCTAAAAAGAAGTTGAAAAATCTTTAGATTAGAACGTGAAAGATTCTTTTATACATTTTGTTCTGATGTCGACTGTGTCGTCGAAGAGAAATTAGACATTTAAAAGAAACACTTTTTATTTGCTTTCAATCATAAAAAAGTAATGAAATATAAGGTCAAATTCAGAAAACATAAATGTAAAATTTCTGAAACAGGCTAAAGAAGTTATTTGACGGTGTGAATTTTTTAAAACTTACAACATAATGTTTTGTTGATTTTGTAAAATATTCAAAGAAATAAAAAGTAAAACGAAATTCTCTTCATTTAAATGATGATTTCTTTCTGAACTTCCATCATTAATCAAATTAAAATTAATTAATGTCGAACAAACTTATCCATAATTAAAAATTGCTGCACCAAACTAATCTAGAAAAGTGAAACTTGCTTACTCAAATACCTCCAAAACAAATAGAAATATTTACTCCAAATTACTGAAATCTACTCTTTACATTTTCTTGAAGAAATTTATCTTTTGCTTTGCGCATTAGTTTATTAACTGCAACTTGCAAACTATTTTATTTTACACAATTGCAATGTTTTTTTTTTTAGCAAAAAACAGTTATTTTCACACTTAAAATTTTAGACGCCGTGACTTCCCATTGAGGAAACCCAGGTTCCAATCCCAGCTGCGTCTGGTTGATACAAATTCTGCATCCAACTAGCACAGACCACAGTGCTCACATAAAATATCCTCAGTGGTATACCGATCATGAGTTAGAGTCTCCTTGCCGTTAGACTGACCGTGGGAGGTTTTTCTCCGCATGTAACGCAAATACGAGTTAGTTCCATCAAAAAATTCTCCATGAAGGCAAAATTTCTCCCAATACTTGATCCAGGAGTTCCCTTGTCTTCTGGATTGGGTTCAAAATTACAAGGCTACGGAGTTGAACAGTGGAACACGTAAACTCAAAAATTGGGTCTGCTGTTTTTAATATCGGTTATATAATAAATAAATAAAAATAAAGATTTCACATTTAACCAAACCTGGAAAAAAACTAATTCACTGAAATATGCTTATTAAAAAATGTCCTCTTCTAAAAAGTAATGACTAACTCTTGAAATCGTTCTGGAATTAACAAAAAAGCTATTTTTATTACAAGGTAATATATGTAACCATTACACTAAGATAATAATATATTGCCACTTTCAATGCCTCTTCATGTTCTTTTACTTAAAAAATTTTGTAACGTATAATTACTCAATTACAAATCTTCTCTGCTTCACAAGTAACACATCTGACTTTCGCAATGGTTGACTTTATTTCTTTTCGAAGCAAAAAGTGTAATTTATTTGTCTGCTCCAACATCGCGTGATTCTTCGAATATTAAAAGAATGGCAGAATCACGTGAAGAAAAAAGAAAAGGCAAAAGATAACATTTAAATTTAAAAAAATAAAATATGACAGCATCCTTCAAAGCCATAATAAACAGAGACAATTTCTCCAACCTTTCGCGAGAGTTGATACGACCTAGTTTCCCGTCCGAAAAAACCTGAACGATCGAGGCCATTTCAGGGAATTCAAAACCTTACCTGACCCCTTCTAGCATCGAGAATTCTTCAGCTAAAATGAAGAAGCTCGGAAGAATGCCTAATCAAGTAGAGGTAATAATAATAATAAATAAAATAAAAAAATTCAACTTTCTGCTTGGTTATTGGAATAATTCAGAACTTGATTAAGATTCAAAATGGCGAAACGTGTTGACCAACGACTGGAGGCTCGAAGAGCGAAAGCTTGGAGAGAAAAAAGAAGCCGTTTTCGGAATATCTAAGCAGAATGAATGGACAAGAAAGTTATTGGAATAATTCACTACTTTCCAGTTGTTGCCAAGGGCTTGGAGATACGGTCTTGGTGTACTATTTGTATAGATGTGAGAGGAGTTTTAAATGTTTGTAGAAATATTTGGAAAAAAAAAATTCTTATCGGACAAATCAGCTAAAAATAATAAAAATAACGTAAATTAAATTAACGTAATGTTGATTACATAGGGTGTTTTGCAAGTTTTTTTCATCAAGGAATATAAAAATTAACATAAAAAAAAATGTTTTAAGTCTATTAATTCCGACTTAGATCAACAAAGACAATTTTTATTTTAGTTACTTTTTTATTAAATAATTGTAATTGATATAAATATGTACATACATATTTATATTAATATGTCTATGCATATTAATATTATATATCTATGTATGCATTTACATATCCCATATAAAACTAAAATTAATAAATGAAATTTAATTAATGAAGTAATATTTGAAAAAACTGTATTTAACATCAAGTGTCATCAGTTACAAGTTTAGAAAAACGTATTTTATGTACTAAAAATGTAAATTAAATACATAAGAGAAATTTTCTTCTTCCGAATAAAACTAAAATTAATTAACTAAATTTAATTAATAAACTAATATTTGAAAAAACTGTATGTGACATCAAGTGGCATCAGCTACAAGTTTTGAAAAACTGCATTTGATGTAATACAAATGTAAATTAAATATATAAGAGAAATTTTCTTCTCCCATATTGAACTAAAATTAATTAATTCCAACCTCATTATTAATTAATAACTAATTAATTAATTAATTAAAATTAATTGAAGGCGAAAGCTCTATCCCCTGAGCCATAGTGGTTTGGGGTCACGTAATTGCTGAGACAAACTTCTAGGGGAGTTAGGGCGCATCATCAGGATAAAAATTGCATGCAAAACCATGTCCAGAAATGTCATCATACGCAGCTAGGGGGCCTATCCCTATTATAAACTATTTTCTCTTGTGCTTCTGAACATATTATAATAAGTAGGAGCCCCTAGCAGCGTGCGTCAACATTTCCCGGCACTTATTGCCATGCAATTTTAATCCTGATGACGTGCCTTATCTCGCCTAGAAGTTTGTTGCAAAAATTACGTGACACCTTGTTATATGTAACGATTTCAAACTTGTGTACATTTTGACAAAAATAGAGTAAAAATATCATTTTACAAAAATCAATAGCTTTAGTAGCAAAACTAATTTCAGACTTGAAAACCTCACATCCGAATTAGGTAAGATTAAGTATGCGTATAAAAACAATAAAGCGTAATTTATTGCACTTCATGATACCCTTTTTCAACAGATAAAACTTTTTTCCTCAATACTTTTGCCTGAACAAAGTAATATTAGTAAATCGATGACTGATGATACATAGCAATGGCAACTAAAGCATCGAAATTGGCGATTAATACTGATTTTATCATTTTTTGTTACGTTTTTTTGTGTTATGACACCAGTAGCCGTTACATAAACGACAAACCCAGTTACAAATGCAGTTAAAGTATACGTGTCGATTTTCTTAATGACCACTCATAACTCACCCAACAATTCATCGGAATTAAATGAACAATAGTAATTTCACTTTCGTCACACACAACATCCGCCTCAGTGTTCTATTGTCACATTTCAGATGAATAATATTCCGATCAGATAATCAAAATTATGGGCGGATTTGATACAATGCGCCCCGTGCGTATAATTTTGATTATATCATATGACAAATAACAGATTCTGCTGAATAGGAATGTGCTGAATTATTTTTTGTCGGAATTTTTAATGTCTTTATTAACTTACGAATGAAATGAAATTATCCACTATATTCTTGTTTAATGCATTTTTTTTAAATTAAAAATAAATATCGCTTAGATTTGAAATTGCGAAGACAAACATTTTGCATAAAACTGGCTTTCTCGTAAAATCGTTAAATCGTAATCGTATGGTCACAGTAAAAAATTTCCAGATCGAATTACAGTAAAAAGTACTGGTACCCTGATTTCTGTATCCGTGGTGGCTGAGGGGATAGAGCCCTCGCCTTCAAATCAAGTGCCCCGGGTTCGAATCCCAGCGTTGGAATTCTGCACCCGGATCGTGCTGACGTGAAATATCCTCAGTGGTAGACAGATCATGGATCAGAATCCCCTTGCCGTCTTGCTAACCGTGAGGGTCTTCGCAGTTTTCCTCTCCTTGCAACATAAATGAGGGCTAGTTCCTTTTAAAAGTTATCCACGAAGGCGAATTCCCCCCAATACTTGGTAGTGGATGGAGTTCCCTTATCTTCTGTATTGGAATCAAAACTACCAGGCTACGGAGTTGAGTAGAGTTCCCCCCCCCTAAAACTTAACGCTAAAATTAATTTTACAGTAAAAAGTAATGGCACCCTGTGTGGGTCTTTTTTAACGTAATTTTCTGTAGAATAAGGAAATTCCGGAAGTCAGGAATTTTTTACTATGCATCTTAAATTTATCTGTAGATATTTGAAATATAGTTATTTAGATAGATTATAATTTAAGTATTACCTAACATTTAGACACAAATAGATCATTCAATTTAAAATCTAATGCAAATTTGTAATTGCAAAGGAATACAAATATAAAATTCTATGAATGTTAGGGGAAAAAATCAACAATTCAACTTTCCCCGATAAACTTTTCGATATGTATATATGTATAGCATGCATAGATTTTTTTCTCTTTTGCCAAACAATACAAAACGAACGTTATTCGCTAAATATATATCATATTGTTGTCTAAAATGATGGCGTTTTACTTTTTTTACGTACCCCAAGCGTGGGACAAAGTACTGTTGAAGCGAAACCAATTTTCAATTGAATAAATTTTATTTGCCGGGATAGCCTGCTGGAAGGACGTTGGGCTCACGTTCGTGAGGGCAGGAGTTCAAATCCCACTAGCCCAAGAAATGGTGACTGGTGCGCAATAAATCTGTCTGGGTCACAAAGTTCTCCAATTGGAGATTGGACGCTCTCTGGTTCAGGTCAGAATTACGATCTGTAGATGAATAAATGAATGTATGAATGGGTCCACCCTGTAAAACGGGCTATGACGTGTGCGCGTGACCTGAAATCGTATTCTAGGCCATGGATCATGCCACTGAAAAACAAAAAACTCCTCTGTCTTAAACTCGCTTGGCTTCCCAAGCAGACTTGTTGGCATGGCTAGTAGGCAATAGAAACAACAACAACATAAATTTTATGCAAACAATTTCTAAAAGCACTGAATCATGAGCTACATATTACAAATGTATTTATTCGAAGAAAAAGAGCTGTTATGGCTCAAGGAATAGAGCGTTCGCATTCCAACGAGGTGAACCGGGTTCGAATCCCAGCATCGGCTGGTCGATACGAATTCTGCATCCGGCTTGCACCGACCACAATGCTGACGCAAAATATCCTCAGTGGTAGACGAATCATGCGTTAAAGTCCCCTTGCCCTCGGGCTAACCGCGGGAGATTTTCGTGGTTTTCCTCTCCCTGTAACGCAAATGCGAGTTAGTTTCATCGAAAAGTCCTCCACGAAGGCGAATATCCAAATATTCGGTAAAGGAGAGCCCTTGTCTTCTGAATTGGGATCAAAATCGTGAGGCTAGATAGATGAATATTGATAGTCGTAAACCGAGAATTGGGTCGGCTATTCAACTACGGTTACCACATGACATTATAATATAATATACGAAGAATCATATATCTAATTTCCCTTATTCCAAAATTGGAATATGCATTTTGAAATAGAGAATAATATTATTGTAAAAATATATTCAGGTAAAATTTAGAAGCATACGACATTTTCAATAATTAAAATAAAGCAATATTTCAGAATACAACCCCTTGTAGGAGAAGATATATAAATCTTTTTAAAAACTTTTGTTGTTGCATCATGTTGTTTACGATATTAGCATAGCATAATGTTGTCCCATGTGAATACGTCCCAAAGTACAATCATCTCGTAGTTTAAATAAAATTAAAATGTTGATCAATTTTAATTATCCTATAATTATTTTCTCACTATTAAAACATTTAAAACTCTTCTATAACCAAATCAACATTGGTTGAAATGTTTAACAATTAAGTAATTCAAAAATGAAAATTACTTCCTAGTGATGAAATTCTCTTTCCAAAACATTAATAAAAAGCACTCTCCCTTAATAACAGTAGCGACGGTTAATTATTTACCGGAGAGAGTGGCAGAGAGGGGATGAAAGGTGCAATGATCTCAGGCATCCAATCAAAAGGGACGTACAATCCATTAAAAAGGAAACTAAATTTTTCATTAACTAAGTACTTGCCTTTAGCGAAATGTTTTCGGACGAATTAAAAGAATCGTTTACGAACATAATTAGCAATGAAGTTCAAAGTTATCTTGCAGAGTAAGAAAATTTAAAAGTTTAAAAAATTAAAAGACATTTCAGAAAGTTTAAAAATATTTTGCTGGAAACGATCAATTTTTGAAAAAGAATGTGTTTTGACATGCAGACGAATTTAAAATATGGATTAAAGCTATTATAAATATATAATACCCCAATGTTTTTCCTCCTTTTGATTTTTTGCCCCTTTCAGATATTATATTATTATACTCTGCTTTTTAAGGACATCGAATAGAGGCGTTTATCTTGGACAGACGTATACATCCCTTCATCGCAACTGCTGCGAGTTTATAAATACCAACAGATTTAAAGATATTGGGTATATAGAAAAGCCCTGTTTGTGCAAAAATACTCTTAATAAACATATGACGAGATTATATATTTTCCTTACTCTGTTTTCCGGCATTTAATCTTTCTTTTTTTCTAATTTTTAAATAATTTATTAATTTATCAATAATTTTTCTTCTACTCTTTAAAATTTTCTATATTTTCTTCCATGTTTTCTTGTGTTTTCATGTTGTCATTATATATATATATATATATATATACAAGAAAACACTAAGAAAGCTAAGAAACACAATAAGTTTCATTTATTGCGCTTAAGCTGCAAGTAAACAGCACTCATTAGATAAGTTCAAAATGAAGAATAAAACAAAGAAAAAGTATAGACATATGAAAAAAAAAGGGGGGGGGGGTGGGTGGGAAATAATAAGTAAAAAAAATAACAAACAACATTTTATTAAAAAAAAAAAATGAAATGAAATGTTAATTAAATTAACACTAATTTAATTAGTTTAATTAACATTTCATTTTTTTTTTTAATAAAATGTTGTTTGTTATTTTTTTTACTTATTATTTCCCACCCCCTTTTTTTCATATGTCTATAATTTTTCTTTGTTTTATTCTTCATTTTGAACTTATATATATATATATATATATATATATATATATATATATATATATATATAGATTTATGAGCAAAGGTGATTAAATTCTTGGAACCATGCATGTCTTTCTTGGAACAGTTACTGTAATGTATGCAACAAAAACTGCTAAAATATAACCGGTTGGTTAAATATTACCAATTTTTATTGACCACAAGCATTTTCACGTGATCAGAACAACATACCAGTGGTTTAATCGCTTCCTTTATTTATAATACTCAAATATGTTTCGATTCTTTTTTTTCCCAAAAAAATTTCCTCCATATGAAATCAGCATCTATTACTGCGACAGTGAATCAGTTTGTTCGAAAAAGAAAAGAAAAGGGGCCACAGGTTCCCCATAGCAATTTACGGGGTCACGACACCCTCACATTTTATTCAAGTAACCTTTCCATAGGTTAGGTTCATTACTTCATTTCTAACCCAACCAGGCATCCATCTATTATTCAAAATATGAAAAAAAATACTTTTTCCGCATTCCTCCGCTAGAAATCCCCCTCCCTCTAACTACTTTCTGAAAAAAGAAAAAGAAGCAACTTTTCATTTTCATCATATTGTATAACGTGTTCTTTCTAAAAGTTTGATTTCAATAAATAAGAGCGAAAAAATACAGAAAACCTTAGTGTAACTTATTGGATTCTTCTATAATATTTATTATTTGCTTTAGTGTAGACAAAATGAATCATTCATGTCTTTTAACGACAAAAACTCGACCTTCTTTAAAGTAATTGTTCCGAATACCTTTAGAAAAAATGCACTATTTTTTCAGTTTTTTTAAAGGTTTTAATTTTATGTGGCGGATCGATTATGATCGCTAATTTGAAATTAAAATAGTTTAAAATGATTTAAAAAGAAAAATTCGATCGATTTATTTAATTAACTATTCGTAAAATGTGGTACGGAACATCAGATCGATATATCGATCGACGGAATAGAGATCGAACATATCGATCCGAATACTATTCGATCTAGAAAGTTTTTAATTTGAATTTTATATGAAATAAATTTAACATGAAATTAATTCTAAATTGAAATTAAAAAAAAAAAAAAAACATAAATCTGCTTGAGATGAAAAAAAGTAGTAATTAAAATAAATAGTTTGTAACAAGATTTCAATTCGAATCATCTGATTCAGATCTTGATGTTAATCACTGATTTGAGCCAGTTCATTACTTTCGCATTATATAATAGGTTTCAGAAAAATAACGGTGTTTATCTTTTCTGAATTATATAATTTGTCTTGAAAACAAATTAATATTGAGTTGTTCTTTTAATTTAAATTATATTCATTTAATAAATTGTTTACGAAAACTCTATTCTAAGTTTTAGATCATTATCTATTTACTGATAAAAATATATTAAAAAAAAAAACTTTTACTTGAAAACTTTTTTATGTCAACTCAAAGTCAACTTCAGTGGAATAATAATATATTATTATTCCGATTATATTATAATTTTTATAAAATCCCTTTTTTTTTAATGGAAGTAGGCGTTGGAACTATTTAGATAACCTAGTTTGAAAAATAAGAGATTTTTCCTCTCTTTTTTTGAAAGGCTAAAAATTAATCGAAAATGAAAATGAAAACGTAGATCAACGCTCGATTAATATGAAGGCAAAAAAAGAAAAAAGTGTTTTTATGCATTCCGACTCAATGAAGCAAAGATATTTCAAGATTTTGAACACATACCTTCTGTTTTACTTTTATTTTCTAATATTATTTAAATTTTTACTCCTTAAATTAAAATGCTATTTATGACTTATTTGAATGAATAATAAATTTCGAATGATAAGAAAAAGAGAATATTAGAAAACTTTTAGTGATAAGCGAAAAGAAAAGAAAAACAAAAGAAATTGAATAGCATTATGCTAGTTATAACTAAATACTAATAGCAATGTTTATAATATTCGTTAAACAACAAAAAAAGAAGAAATTAGTTTTTCATGAAATGAAAGTATCACGTCATATAATTGGAGAAATTGAAATTTGATCAATTTAAAAAAATCTAATCAATTTAATCAATCAATTTAAATTAATTGAAAGGAGCTCGAATCATTTTAAAGTTTTTATGGTGTTCACTTCTGTGTTCACTTATGGTGTTCACTTATTATGGTGTTCATTTATTGTGTTCACTTCAAAATATTTCTCAGTCCTTGATGATGATTCTGATTATCTTTGACTAACATTGTCTTAATCATAGCTGCTTATAATAAATAAATTCTCTACTTGATAAGTATTCTCTGTTTTTTTTAGGGTCAACTGACATACCTAGTTTGGGTTCCTATTATATACACTGGTTATCATAAATTAAGGAAAAATCACAAAAATAGCGATAACTCTTTCAAAAGTAAGCCAAACCGTGCAAAATTTGCATATGTTGTCCACTAAGAGTAGCTGAGTAAAATTGCAATATGCAAATTAGTGGCGCTGCACTCGGCTTACGTCATCTGCCTGGAGCATAAAAGTCCAAGTTTGAGAGAAAGCACACAAATTTTACTGTGATTGCGACATTGAAAATCTGAGATAGCCAATTCGTAATAATGACCTCTAGGCATCATTTGCCTGAAGAACTACGATGGAGAGCCATCGGGAGACTAGAGGCAGGGCAGAGTCAATCAGAAGTGGCCAGATGGCTAAATGTGAGTCCATCTGTGGTTCATAGACTTTGGAGGCAATTTCAAACCACAGATTCGGCATCTAGGAGGTTCAGTCAAGGACGGCCAACTGTTACGACCAGTGCCGATGACCGAT
This sequence comes from Parasteatoda tepidariorum, assembly GCF_982258835.1. Taxonomy (NCBI): domain Eukaryota; kingdom Metazoa; phylum Arthropoda; class Arachnida; order Araneae; family Theridiidae; genus Parasteatoda; species Parasteatoda tepidariorum. The sequence goes on along the minus strand of NC_141761.1, from coordinate 88,789,016 downwards.
ATTTGACATTAAGTGCACGCAGGAATAGAACCGCTACTCCGACACATCTTAGATCCTCTCTTGCTGCAGCCACCGGAAGGTTGGTGTCAACGTCAACTGTGCGCAGAAGGCTCCACGAAGGTGGTCTGTATGCGAGACGACCAGCCATTTGCGTGCCGCTCACATCACGCCATAGGAGAGACCGTTTGCAGTGGGCCCGACAACATGTCCACTGGACGTCAGATCAATGGAGGCCTGTTCTCTTTACGGATGAGTCCAGGTTTAGTCTAGAAAGTGACAGTAGACGTTATTTGATATGGAGAGAACCTGGGACCCGTTATCATCCATCAAACATCCGTGAAAGAGATGCATACGGAAGAGGCAGTGTCTGTGTTTGGGGAGGCATATCCTTAGGAGGGCGCACATACCTCCATGTCTTTCCAAGGGGAACCGTGAATGCTCAGGTTTATCGAGACAACATCCTTGATGCTTATGTGCGCCCATATGCCGGGGCAATTGGTGATTGCTTCCTGTTACAGGACGATAATGCAAGACCACACAGAGCTCGCATTGTTTATGATTATCTTCAACAGGAAACAATTACTCGCATGGAGTGGCCAGCTCGATCCCCGGACTTGAATCCTATCGAGCACGTTTGGGATGCTCTAGGGAGGCGTGTATCTGCCATCAATCCGCCCCCTCAGACCCTTGCCACGCTTGCAACTGCTTTACAAGAGCAATGGCTCTCACTTCCTATTGAACTGATAGACCGCATAGTTGAAAGCATCACACATCGCTGTTTGTGCTGTATTGCTTCTAGAGGCAATCATATTCCATATTAAAGGTACTTTTTCTATTGCAAACCGATACTTCCAATTTGTTTATTTTATACATGTGCTAATTTCTATACTACTATTAATGTCTGATAATTTCTTTTTATGTTGTTTAATACCTTACTATGTGTTGTATATTGTGGGTAAGTTTCATAAAATTCCATGTGTAATTTCTTGAGTTATCGCGATTTTTGTGAATTTTCCTTAATTTATGATAACCAGTGTATATTGGTTCTAATTGAAAAGAGGTAATAATGAGCAAAATTCAGTTTTTGTCCCCCTTTTAGCGAAAAAATAAAATATATAAATACACTTAACTTTTATTTCATTTTGAATTTCAATAAAATAAGTTGATTTATGTAATTAAATAAACTGTCTTTAATATTGCATCCCTCAAAATTGACTAGTTGTTCATATGATGCATATGAATAAATATTTCAGTACAAGAAGAATATTTTAGTGCTGCCATCTATGTGTAAGTAATTGATATATTTCCACTTTAACTATTTGTAAGCTTACAGAGAGTAACTTTTTTGTTAGAAAAATAGATTACATAATTACGATTACCAAATAATAAACCAAATTCCAAAATCATTCGCTATTTCTATTTCATTTATAGTAGTTTTGTGTATCAGACACTTTAACAAAATAGCATTTCAAGATTGATTTCACTTGAAATACGTTTTGTAACGTAGGGCTTTAGTTTATATTTAATAAACTAGATGGCAGCACAAAAAGTAACCTAAATAATTTGAACAAAGTTTCTTTTGGAAATTTTGATAGTTTTTTTAAAGCTAAAATTCCTTACGTTGTCGGTGAATTTCCCACAAAGAAATGTTAGGAAACGTGTATCTATGTAAATATTTAAATTATTATATAGAAAAAAATATACGCTTTTCAAAAAACATTGTAGAAAAAAGAGACAATAGGTTCGACTTTTCTGCACTTCATATCATGCATAAATGAAACATATTTCATGCATTGACTTGAATTTTGGTAGAATTTCTACATCAGAAAAACTCTAAATAAAATCCTTAATTTTTTTAGTTCTTTAACTGTATATTTATCTCTTAAGTATGACGCAACTTCTGTCAGATAATTTGTTTCTACCATGCCTGCTATTATTCCTACTAATGAAAGTGTACCGTTGTAATACCGAAACGTTATGGTTTTCTAATAAAAATTTCACCATTTGTGATTTTAAGCTTTCTTTTTAATGATTTTAATACTAAACTATTTCTATTTCCTATGATTTTTAAGGTAATAAATGCTTTTTTTTTCTTTTTCAATTTTTGAACTTTTTTTTTAAAATTCTAATGAAGATTTTATGCACATATTTTCCAAAAAAAAATGGGTTTTAGTAAATGTAATTTTATTAAAATTTAATGTAATTGATGTGAATTATTACATGCAGTGAAAGGTAAATGCAGGTAATTATGTGTGGAAATTGAAACAAGAAATGAATAGTCATAAACTTTTTAAAGAAATCGAGCAAAAAGTTCAGCTAACATTATCTAATTTATATACAATATCTGTTGGAACTATATTCACATGAATTGTTATATAATTAAAAGTATTCAATTACGAGCATTGCAATTATTGACAATGTAGATCATGGACACATATCAACAATCTACTAAAATCTAATGGCCATAAAATCTAAAAATATAGCAAGAGTGACATAGATTTAAAATTTAGTGAATTATAATTTCCATTCAAATTTCTTGACTTTGCAAGTTGAACATTAACAATTAGTTTGTCTCAGAAGCTTTTAATAAAGACGTAGGCATAAAGGTAAAAAAATATTCGCTTTGAAAGTAAAGAAGGTAGAAATCAAACCAACATATAAATAAACTGTGTTGAAAATCCCTGACTGTTTATGACTTTATGTTTATGATAAAGCAAACTATTCCACAATTATCTGCTAAGAAATTTAAAAGAATAGTTTGTATTTTTAAGAAGGAAAAAAATTAGCCTCAAATTTCTCAATTTCAAAAAAGAATTGTTGAATAGTAAGCAAAACTTAAATGTTGTTTTCGCTATAAAATTGGTAAATCTTTTACTCAATATATTGCTAAATTAATACATTACTTTATTGATGCAGTATGTAAAGAGTAAAATTAATTTTTGAAATTTATTTTTTAAATGAAGCGCATAAAATTTTTATTTTTAAAAATTGCACACAATGTATAATTATAAAAAGAAGAAATTCGCAGTGAGATTCTTTGTTATAGCTCCAGAACCAATTGTGCTATGTCCTAAAATATGAAAAATAAGTGCAAGGGACAATTTTACCCCCCGATTCTAAAATCGGACTTGAAAAGTGAATTTTTCTTATTGTTTTGTCATTAGCCATTGTTATAAATTAAATTTTAGATAGTTCTGTTTTTTACAAATATTTAAAATATAATATTAGTGGTGTTTGCTAGCTTATAGCTCCATTTTCCACTTTCTTTATTATTTAATTATTTTTTATTCGTTACGTCTTGTAAGCTCAGTCGGGGACTTACAATTCGCGAAGAAGATCCACATGTGACCTATGACGTCAGCTGATCGCTTATAAGCAAAATTTCTTGTTAAAGTTGAGCTAATTTTGTCCACATTAATTAGAGAATGCTAATTAACGGGAAAATAATTAAATACAGCGCCATATCGCGCATCAAATTTGTTGAAATATAATTTTTTTCGTCTACGTCTTTTGCAGAGCCTGATTATAGTCTTGGCCCAATAGGCACGGGCCTAGGGCCTACACTTTCTGGAGGGCCTCAAAAACTAGTAAAAAGTCCACAATATTACATTAAAAAAAAATACTGAAAGAAGCAGTTAATCTCAAAAAAGGCATTTTTTCATTTCAAATTTTCTTTATATTGTGATATATCAAACTCGTGTATACATTGTACTAATCAATTTCGAAAGTACAGCTGAATTTTAATTGATGCAATTTTTACTCCAACTGCTTAATCAAATACAACAAGAATGCATATTCGCAAAGTTTCTTATAAATGATTAGTGTCAACAAGAACTTAACAAATATGTAAAACTGTAGATGGAAGGCTGCAACATTTAAAATAATTAAGCTAATCAGTAACTTTAACAAAAATCACTGATTTCAATTGTTTATGGTCACAAAACTATTTTTATTTTCATACAACATTGTTGTGTTGTTTAATATTTTGCTTTAATAATTACATGTTTAAACTTTAACTTAGAAAAATAATCTTCACTTGTCTGCTTTCATCATTTTTTAGAATGTTTCCCTTGAATCACGCAGTTCAATAAATTCTTTTTATAGTTAGGACTACTCTTCGGAAACTTAATTTCAAAATATTTTGTTAGGGGCCCCGAAAATTTTGTGGGCCTTGGGCCTGAATTTGTCTTGATCGGTCCCTGGTCTTTTGCTTAACTTTATTATTTGTTGATGTATTTTATTGCAACCGAGATATATTATTGTTTTGCGTACCTGACAACTTCAATGCCTAATTAGTTTGTTTATGTTCTAACTGGTTTCGTGCCTGTCCCTGTGTTAAGTAAGAAATGTATAGTGAAATAATTGAAATTTTTGGGAAAAAAATCTTTGTGTGAGAATATTGAATGTGTCATTTAAGAGAAATGATACTTGATGGGTTGGGCTTTCTCGAAATAGAATGGAAATAATAGTTGCTAACGTTAACAGATGCCACGTTTCAACAACCAATCAGTATCCAGATACCCACACTACGTCACTTGCATCCCATTATCACTGTGGATGGCATGTGAGGGTTTCGTCGTAACCGAATTATCATTCCTAAAGTTATATAAACCACGTGTTTCTTTCGTTTAGAATTACGCAGTTAAAACGTGTTTCTAAAAAAACTAAATAATATCGAATCAACGGTTACCAAAATGAAAAGATATAATACATAGTAATGTACAAAATATGTAGTAATGTACAAAAAAGCGTAAACAATCGAGAAAAGATACTTATTCACTCAGGAAAAGCATGAAAATCACCACACTACTATAGACACAAGAGATGCCTAAATAATTTTAGTTTTAGGTACAACATGCGTTATGGTAATTGATGCTCTGTGAATAGGTACCTTCTGCAGGTACTGTAGTAAAAAATTCTAACAGTCCCCGAAAGGGATTAGTGCTGGAGAAAGTTGCCGGAATTATGGTAAAGTAATCTATCATGATTTCACCGTGAGAAATACCATTATTATTGTTTATTTAGTTTTAACTCCCCTTTCAAGGAACGAGTACATATTTGGATAGTAAATATCTTCTGTAAGTTGTTATCAAGTCTGTAGAAACATCTCCCCCCCCCCCTTGAAGTTTTAAGCGTGTACTTTTTCAAAAAGATAAAAACTGGTAACTAAATCATTTGATTTTTTTAAATTTTATTTAGGTTGAAAAGGCATTTTAGTTCACTGAAAATATAATAAAAATAATAATATAAGTCTTCATATTTTGATCTAAAATTATGAACTAGTAATACTTTTTAAACTAAAGACATAATCAATTTAAAAATTGCTTGTTAGTTAATGGATAGATTCTTTATCAATTAAATTAGATTAATCATTTTAAAAGCTACAGAAATCTTCCTGCATACTGGAATTTCATTTGGCAATGATGCTTAACTTTATCCTATTTATCATATTTAAATATATTTAACATTTATTTTAATACTCGAAAAAGTGAATTAGATTGATTGTTTTCGTACAAAGCCATGTATTTTCGTTTATTTTTGGAAAAAAAATCAGCTATACCTACCCTATTTTGCAGTTAACCCTCAGCTCTTAAACTGAGTAATAAAAAAAAATACATATTTAATAATTCTAAACAATTAAAATTAAAAAAATAATAATAAAGTTACAATTTAAATACTTTTTCTGTTAACAAATTAAATGACAATTACATTTAAGCAGTAATTCTAATAATACAACGGGAAAAAATTCTGAGCAGCAATAACTTAAATAAGTTTTTAAAAAAATTTAAAAAAAAAACATGCATTATAAAAGCAATATAAAAAGATCTGAACAAATTTATTACTTTTAAAAATGTAGAAAAAATTTGTTTGAAAAGAGAATGAACTATTTAGATTTTAACGTTATACGCTCTCACTTAAACAACTTTTAAAAAAAATATTCAGTTTAGCTTTTTTAACGAAAAAAAGTAGAATTATATCTTAAATATAACGTGAGAACTTAATTAATATTTGTGAGCAAAAATGTTTTGCATGCTTCACTTCTTATCTAAATACCCTAGTTAAAATAGAAGTTAAGTATCAAGTTACGTAAAGGGTACATTTTCAAATCCAATATCAAAAAAATAATAGAATAAATTGTTTACCTGTTTCACTCTTCTTCAAATTTCAAACAACTTAAATGGATTGAGCTATTTCCTCATAAGTACTTTTTTAAACTATATTTGTCGTGTCTTTACAAAAGAAACACTGTATTCTTATCGTTGCTCCAGCATAATAATGCAATACAAAAAATCATACGTTAAATAATAATATCTATGTAAAATTAATTCCATTCCCATTTAGAACAAATACATTTTCGATGTTGCATATAATTAAGAAATGTCAGAAAATAGTTGTATATAAAAAATGCTTAGACGTGCGTGAATTATTAAGACCAATTACGTATACATCAGCATAGACATACGTAGAAAATGTATTAAAAACAGCAGTTGGTCATTTTCAAAAATGACAAAAAAAAATATGAATTAAATCGTCTAAAAATGTGTGAATTTAATCGTCTGTTTCACATAAAATAAAATATCCTCTGCATAATGAGAAATGCTTAAAATAGTTTGCTTTAAAAGAAATTATTTTAAAATTGATTTTCTCAAATATCGTTTGGTAAATTTTTACTTGATTATGTCATTTGACTGCAGAGATTTTGCTTATTAATTTTGATTAGCCAAACCACAGAGAAATATATTCCATTATATATTCCATATAATAAATAAGTTTCCATTCTAATGTTACAGTAAATAAAAAGCAACGTTTTTTTTTTTTTTTCAATGCGCGGCAAAATTGCAACTATTTCTCTAGCGAGTTTTGCACCATGTTACTGCTAAAAGCTTAATTGCTAGTAAGATTGATGATTTTATCTTTTCTCTTATGTATTTTCAGTTTGATTAATAAAGTTCTTTATAATCGTTTGGTTATTTGCTTTATTTTAGTTTTATAAAATGCTTAGAGGTTAGTTAAAAACAAAACCAAAATAAATAAATAAAAACAATACCTGTTAGATACAGGTATCATTTTTTGCATTAATAAATAACTCCTATCCTTGTGTTTTAGAACTTTAAATTAACTTTAAAATCTTCTGAACTCATTTTTTCTAGATTTTAAAATGTTTGTATTGACCTAAATATAAGCCTTTTTAAGGTCGGACCAATTATGATTTTTTTATTTGTATATTTCTTTTTAAATAAAAACTGTTAAAAAGAGATAAAAACTAATTTGATTGAAGAAAATGAAATTCTGAAAGAATTCTTATCGTACAAAGAAAGAGAACACGACGCTCATCGTTTTACAGTTAATAGTTGCACGCGTAGACTTTTAAACAATAAAGATGAAGAATAAGTAGAAAAAAAAAAGATTTTTTGAGGATATCGAGAAAGCGATTTTACGCCTTGTAGCTGAAGGTTATGATGATTGTTGAGATTACGATGAAATGTTACCCAATTCTGAGTTTACGAATCTGGCAACGACCATATTTTTGACCGGGATAGCCTGGTTGATAGTGCACTGGGCCCATGTCTTGGAGTTCGTGGGTTCGATCCCCGCTGGCCGAAGACTCCCAGTGTAGTAAATGGTGACTGATGCCAGGGCTAACATAACAGGATGTTAGGGCTGATGCCATAACAAATCGATACCTCTGGGGGTACTGATCCAGGAGTTTTTTTGTGTTCTGGATTAGTTCGAAATTACAAGGCTACGAAGTTGAACATTAGTAGTCGTAAACCTAAAATTGGGTCGGCTGTTCAACGACGGGTAGAATAAAGACCACATTTTGCGGAAGATGTATTTCTAAATATTAATTAAATCTATGAACTTATTATTAATGTAACTAAATATTCCTTAAATCTAGGCGAATATGTAACTAAATATTCATAAATCTAAGAGTGTACATAATTATGTATTAAGTATATCCGAAAAAAGTGTCTGATTAAATATTTATAAATCTAGAACGAGGATATAACGAAATATTCAGTAAACTTACGAATAGTGTAAAATTAAACATTCTGTAAATTTGGGGATGAGGGTATAACTAAATATTTAGGTACGACTTAGCATTTTGGCAAAACATTAGAATCACCCAAGCCGAAGCATTAATATAGAATATATTATATGTGTATATAATAATATATATGTGTGTGGTTGAATAAATTCATAACTGTCTTACGACTCTATTTCCTTCCTAACATACATTTATGTCCAAAATAAAGAAATTTTCCAGGTTTTGCCAATTATCTGCAAAACTACTGGACAGATTTTTATTGAACAAAGGTTGATACGATGCAATACAAAAATAAATAGTAATTCAATGGTTAGAATAAATGCATGCATGACTGTGCGTAACTCTAATTCAAACTAGAAGATACATAATGTTTGTAAGATTACTGAATAAAAAAAATGGATAAATAGCGAGAATTTGCATTAAGTTTGTCTTACTCTAACCTCATTTTCTGTCTCTTAACAATTCAATGATGTGCATGGAAATTTTTGCACATGTTCTGTGAAACTCAAATACCGTTAACATTAAAGTATCGTTTTACCAATTCCCTTTAATAACATAAATTTCTTTTACACAAAACTTCTACGTAAAAACTTCTTTTAAATACATAATATAACATAACATAAAACTTCTTTTATTAAAGATAATTTGAATCAAGAAATATTTTTTTCAATTATTTATTACTTAATTTAATTGGGATGAAAAAATATTTAATTGCATGTTAAAGTGTAAAAATTTTACATAATTTTAATTAAGATGATTTTGTAATACAAAGTAGAAAAGAAATCGGGACTTTTTTTAATCAACTATTGATTGTTTAGTTTATTTAATATTAATTATTACTTTATTTATTTGTGTTTATTATTTAACTTAATAAGGATAAAAAAAATTAATTCCTTAAGCAAAATTTTTGAGTTATAGAAGTGAATAGTTCCGAAAAAATTGTAAAACAGGTAATATGGGTGTAAACTCTAACACATGTAATAAACTGTTCTAATACAGGTATATAAAAAGTTTTAAATAATTTCAATAAATGTAATTTTATAATAAAAATTTAGAAGAAATCGAAAATTCATCTTGTGAAAACTGCCCCTCTTATCAACTGTTGATTGTACAATTTGAACGCCATCACTGCGGTCAGTATAATTATTTTTCAAACATCTCAACTCAACAACTTCTAAAATAAACACAGTTCGACAAGAAGAAAGCGTAATAGCTTTGTAAACGTCTCCAACGAAAGAATGTTCATATATTTTACAGACAGTTAAAAAAACAAGTTAATATTGTCCAAGACAACGAAAGATGGTAATGAACTTTTATTTGCTTCTTCTTTGAGGAAAAGAACAAGAACTTCTGATTGCGGGTCATGTGTTCTTTTTTGATGACGGGATTTCTATTTTCCCGCTCTTTTCCGTGACGGCACAATGAAAAGGTAAACAAAGAATTCTTATTTGTCTTCGGTGTCAAGAGTTTTGATGGTGATGGAGAAGACAACCTATTTATCACTTCCAAATTTATTCATGAAAGAGATGGCCTGCTGGGACTACACCTATTAAAACAGATCGCGATTCAGAATAGCAATCAGATGTCGGTATTGTTGTGCATTTTCTGTCTTAATTGAACTATCATTCTAACGTCATGGTAATTTTAGAATTGATTTAATTAATAAACAGGCATGAAACAACGTGATAATTATGAAAACCGGGTTCCATTTAATGCTTGAAAAATATAACAGTTTTGAATTTGGGTTTTTTGAAAAATCACAACAGAACTGCTTAATTCCATTTTCAAGAAAATGCTACTCACGCTTTCATAAACATTACGATCGAATATTTCAAGCAATAATTAGCAAGTATGACAGGCTTAATAATTACCTAAATTAATTATTATTCTAAGTAAGAATTAATAGGATTAATAACTACATAAATGATTTATTATCGACCTATGGGTTAAGTTAACCTGTGGGTTACGATAGTACTATATCTTTTTAGAAATTATTGTTTATATTTATTACTTTATGCATATTGTGCTCCTACAAAATTGCCAAATCTTTAACTGATTTTAAACTTAATTAATAAAATATAGGTCAAATAAATGAATAAATTTTTTGGTTAAATACTTAATATTAGTTATTAACTCGATGTTTCTTTAATTTTGAAAAGATATATATTCATTTTATAATAAATAGAGCCCGATTTTATTCACTTGTCCCAAACCTCATGACATATAAACCCAGCCCTGAGTTTAAGTCATAAATATAGCAGACGGGGAAAACATTCGTAAAAACGTGATAATTCATCATTAAAAACTATCACATCTTTTCAGGTACATTAGTAATTAATAGTGCAAGCCAAACTACTTTTCAACGATGAACAGTAATATCAATAATTTTAACTAGAATATGTTGCAAATCTGCTGCAACTTAATAAAACACAAAATTAAACACCTCAGCCATTTAACTTGAACGACAACATGGTGTGATCAAGATTCAGAAGTACTGAAATATGATTTAAATATTAATACCATATTAAGATTGCACCAAATTTGAACGAGGTTACACTATAACACACTCCAAAATTTCTAACAGATTCCCAGTTTTGGGTTTACTTAATTTCTGGGTTCTTCCCGATTTTGGGTTTACGACTACTAATGTTCAACTCCGTAACCCTGTAATTTTTAACTCAATCCAGAAGACAAGAGAACTCCTGGATCAAGTATTCCGAGAAATTGGCCTTCGTGGAGGATTTTTTGATAGAACTAACACACATTTGAGTAACACGGAGAGAAAAACCACAAAAAATTCCCATGTTCAGCCCGACGGCAAGCAGAATCAAGCCCATGATCCGTCTACAACTGAAGATATTTTACACCAGCACTCTGGTTGGTGCAAGCCGCGTGCGGGATTCATTTCGACCAGCCTATGCTGGGATTCGAACCTGGTTTACATCATTGGAAGGCGAACACTCTATCCCCATAGCCACCACAACTCTTTTTTTTTCATTTATAAATTTTTTTTTCATCCCTCGGGCCTTATCCCATCAAAATAAAGATTAAATGTATTCTGTATGATATGACATGAGGCTGTTGCTCGAGGCAAACTCATGATAGGAAAATTTTCCACAATCAAGCTATTTTTTGCAGTACTTATCCTTTTTTAAGAGTAATTACATATTTTAGACTATCTATTCTATAATATATATAATAAATTATATATTATAGAAATTCGCTTTCAGAAGTCATAATTTAAATAAATTTTGATACAGTAGTTAGTAACTTTCGATACCAAAAATTATGCTGTTTTCTATTTTTGATTATTTTAATTACTGTTGTTTTGAAATTATTTAGTTTCATCGAAACACGTTTCCAAAGCATAACTATAAACAAAATAAACACATGGTCACAGATAATTTTAGAAATACTTGTTTGGTGACGTTGCCATCACAAGTTAGGCAAATATAGTGCGGCTTTCAGGAGAACTCCTCCAGACATCAGTCTCGCGTCGTGGCAGGTACCATGGTTACGAGGAAAAGTCACTTCGAACTTGTAACCATAGCAACAGATAACCCCTGACTTTAAGTCCGAGGGAGTTCTTTTCAAAGTCGCAGTATATATCCTTAAGCATAATGAATAAAAATACAATCAATTATTGATCGTTTTTCAATTTATATAGCCCTATACTGGTGGTACAGAGAGCGAAAGAAAAAACAGACCACCCTGCATAACTTCCATGCAAAAAATAACTTTTAGCAAAGGTTGTTTTCTTATTAAATATTAGTCGAACAAACTTTGGAATTGTAAGATATACAACTTCTTGTGTCATTTTAAAGAGTGTAATTTTACTTAACAAAATACAAAATTTAAGCGAAATGGGTCGAATAGTTCCTGAGAAATTCTACTTTAAAAACACGATTTTTTTTTAAATTCAATTTTTCAGGGACTATTCGACAGATATTTTGGAGATCAGAAATCCAAATTCGTTGAAAAAACGGTATGTACTGCGAATGTATGTTTTTGTGTCTGATTCTGCAATTTAAAATATCGTCTGAATTAATTAATTAGCATATTAGAAGTCACCCCCTTGAACCATTAAGACTGCTGCCTATAACCTGAAAATCCGATCGTTAGATCAAAAGTTATTCAGAGTGGTGCGTTTTTTCTTTTGTGCGTAGCACAATGATTCAAATTAAAATATCGTAAATTTTAACACTTTACTGAAATTAAAGTCAATTTGAGCAGTACTGTATTGTTCAACGTACCGATTGTTCAATGTTGAGTTGATTCTTCTGAAAGTGTACAAATAAATGAGAATAAACGGGATTAATTGAATAAAAAGAGAAAATTAGAAAAAAAGAGTTAAAACTATAAAGAAAACGAAGTATGATTGATGGCTATGACACCACTAATTATAATTTTATAAATTATAATTATTTTTATGCAAAATAAATCGCACACTGAGAAAAAAAAAGCATGATCAAAACTAACAGAAATTTCTGACTTGATGGTAACACCAAAAAGCTCGGTAATTTTTACCGATGCGCTTTGGTAACGATTTTTGTAAATTTAGCAATAAAGTATGGTTTCATAATATGCTATAAAATTTGATAAATATGATAAAATTTGGTAATTTTTTTATGATACCTTAGCATGGCATAAAAACAATTATTCAACAGTTACACTTACTTTTCAGTTTTGTATTTTCTTACTAAATGTGTGGTAATAAGAATTATAATTTTGAAAACCGCAGAATTTCCCGTAAACCATTATCATGTGAACGGAAATATTACCAAATAAGTAGTTTGAAAATCTATATTTTTGTTTTCATAAACAGAATTATGGTGTTGCTTTTTTTACCATAAATATCATTACCAAAAAGTACGGGGATTTTACCAGAATTTAACGTATTTATTGATTCGCTGACTTAGAGGTTCGTTCATTCATTGATGCACAGATTCATGGAATCGTTCTTTTTTGTAGGTTTGCTTTCTCACTTTGGTTCATCCATCATTTCATCTTTCACTTTTTCTTCCCTTATTCTCTAATTATATCAGGAATTTCTTACAGTAATCATTGCCTTAGCAACTCATAAAAATATTAACCGACCTACGCTATTTAATGAGGATTCAGCTAAAATTCATATAGTCTTTCCTCAAACAAACGTAAGACTCATAAACTTATGAAGAGAAAAAAATTATTTTTTAATTTTCTTCTACAACGCTATTTCATGAGGATTCAGCTGAAATTCATACAGTCTTTCCTCAGACAAACATAAATTCATAAATTTATGAATTTTTTTTTTTAAATTTTTAATTTTCTTCTACAACGCTATTTAATGAGGATTCAGCTAAAATTCATATAGTCTTTCCTCAGACAAACATAAGATTCATGAACTTATGAAACTTCTTTTTCTTTTTTAATTTTCTTCTACAACGCTGATTAATGAGAATACAGATAAAATTCATATAGTCTTTCCTCAGACAAACATAAGATTCATAAACTTATGAAGAAAAAAAAATTATTTTTTAGTTTTTTTCTACTATTATACTATTTTACTATTTAATGAGGATTCAGCTAAAATTTATACTGTCCTTCCTCAGACAAACATAAGATTCATAAACTTATGAAGTTTTTTTTCTTCTTTTTTAATTTTCTTTCACATCGTAAGAACAAATAAAGTAATCATCGAATTAATGACATATTGACTAAAGTAATCATCAAAAATTACTGACAAATGACATAATGATCTTTTTAAATTTTTTATAACACAAGAGCTGATAAAGTAATTAATGACACATTGATTTAAATAATCATTTAATTAATGATGCATAATGACGCAGGCAATTATGATTATTTTTTTCAGAATTTTCTTATATAACGTAAAAACCAATAAAGTAATCATCTAATTCATAACACATCGATTAAAATAATCATCCAATTAATGATAAACTACAAATAATTATTTTTTTTTAGATTTTCCTCTAAAACTTAAAAACTAATAAAGTAATTATTTAACTATTGACACATTTATTAAAATAATTATCTAATTAATGATACATAATGACACATGACATAATGATTATTTTTTTTCTATAATGTAAGAAGTAATAAAGTAATCATCTAACTAATGACACACATCGCACTTCAAGGTGCCATTGTGCCTTTTCTCTATATTTTGGTGTAAATAATCTATATCTCCAGACAAAATAAAGAGAAATAATTTTCTTCTAAAATAATTATCTTATAATAATTATTAATATTTCTTCTACATAATTTCTTCTAAAATAATAATTATATAATTAATATAATTATAATTATTAAGAAATAATTTTCTTCTACTTGAGAACTAATAAAGTAATTATCTAATTATTGACACATTGATTAAAATAATCATCTAATTAATGATACTTAATGACACATGACATAATGATTTTTTTTTCTATAACGTAGGAAGTAATAGAGTAATCATCTAACTAATGACACACATCGCACTTCAAGGTGCCATTGTGCCTTTCCTCTATATTTTGGTGTAAATAATCTATATCTCCAGACAAAATAAGAAGAAATTTTAAAAAAAAAAACAGTTGAACTCTACATCAGTGATTTTTTCGGTCGACACTAAAAAGCTCCGTTTTTCTATTGAGCTGTCAGATTACGAAGGCATTGACATCGGGACAGTCCGAATAATGCCGTCATATGTTTGCGACAAACAATGCAATCGGAATTCTACGTACGGATCCTGGTTCGTTCTATTAAAGTACATTTGTCTGCATCACGAATAGACCCGGTCCTTTATAGCAAAATCTTTGGAGCGAGGTGAGATGATTTACGAAGGACCAAATATCTCTGACTTCAGAATTTAATGGCGGATGCGATACATAAAAAAATAAAAAAATCGAATCGAAAAACCTCTATCAATGCTTCAAGATGCGATATGAATTGAATCTGATACAATTAGTCTTGATGCGTGACAGCAAGCGCTCAGTTGGTATCTGTTTCAAGGGTCGATCTTCAAATTGTTTTTGTACCGATAAAGAAGTGAATCTGATACAGTAAACTTTAAAGCGTGCAATTAAGAACAATCAGGGAATATCAATCCGAAGAGCAGTTACAAAACTCCTAATTGTTCCAATTTAAAAAAATCCAATTATGCTAACTGTTTCAAATTGAAATAGACGATGAATAATTTAATTAGATAATCTTAGCTTCAAAATAAAGGAAACAAAGGAATCTTGATTGCTAATTTGGCATAGCGATTTCGTGCTTGGAACAATGAGTATATATAAATAAAAGAAAAAAAGATGCTTTAAAATTCCTCCAAATATATTACTTACGTAATGAGACAAATTAAATACTTAAGTTCCTTTGAAACAAGTTAAATTAAATCAAATCTAAAAAATAGGATTAAATTAACCCAGTGTTTAAAAATTTATATTTTATAAGCTGTAAAAGCTGATAACTCTTTAACCCTTTGACGCAGAATTTTTTATAACTATATTTTTCATACTTTTTTTTTCTTATTTTGCATTAATTTAGATAGAAATACGAGACAAATATTATAATTAGAATTTTAATAATTCATGGTTATGAAATACAACATGAAACAATACCGCTATTCATAGTAGTATTTGCTAAACACGGCTTACTTCCAAACAACAATTTTTAAAATTTGCAGTTATTTAAATCTAAGAAAAACATTTAGTTATTCGTCATTAAAATTTCTAAAATTTACAAAATCAATTATTGATAAATTTTTGAATATGAATTTAAAACAAAATTGGATTTTATATATTTCATGTCTATATATATATATATATATATATATATATATATATATATATATATATATATATATATATATATATATATATATATATATATATATATATATATATATATATATATATATATATATATATATATATATACAGTCAAACCCCGTTATAGTGAACTCCCGGATATAGTGAACGAAATGTTCGCTCCCGTGCCTTGCTATACACATATAATATTATTTTCTGGGGATATAGTGAACCAAAAGTCGAGAGGAAATTGGATATTATGAACTTTTTTCTGTCTTCGACTGATTTTTTTTCCTTCATTTTTTGGTAATTTTGAAATTTCTACATAAAATGCTTATACCAATTTTTAAAACCTTCTATTGAGTTGAATGTAGCCATAAGCATTTTTTCCTGTTTGCTTCTTCTATCTCAGTTAAAATTGTAATAAAGACGAAGAGTAATAAAAAATAAAAGTTAACCCTTTTTTTAATTATTTTTGTATTTCCTTTTATTGGTCATTTATTTAATTAATGTGTAATAAAAGGGAGCAGCTCGGAAAAAAGTAGTTAAATTTGTTTGCAGTACGGATATAGTGAACTGAAATTTCGGTCCCTTGAAGGTTCACTATAGCGAGGTTTGACTGTATATATATAATATATATATATATATTATATATATATAGCACAAAAATAAAATTTCGATAATCTACAGAATTTTTTTAGTAACTGTTAGACTGTTTTTTAATAATTTAGAAATGCCATAATATATTTTGCTTGCAATTAGAGCGTTAGAAAAAAATAAACATAAGAGGGACACCGGTGTCGCATCTCCGTCAAAGGGTTAAAAATTAGAACTGTGGTATCGGTAATGGAAATGTTTGACTCCTACTCCAAATCTGGAATTACCGGAAAGCTTGATTCCAATTTGTACCCAATTAAAATGTCCAACGAATTCCAGGAAAGTTATTATTGCTAAGTAAATGTGAACTTCAAATGATATATTTTTATTTCTTTTGCGCAATTAGAATAAAAGGAATTTGATTTAAAATAACATTTTATGTATAAAAGAGGGCTATAACTGGTTATTATTAGGGCCGATGCTCGCTGTTTTGGGTGTACAAAAACTATAATACTTAATTTGAAGTTACTAAAGGGTATAGAGCTCTCGCCTCCCAATGTGGTGACCCGGGTTCGATCCCCAGCGATGGCTGGTCGATACACATTCCGCCCACGGCTCGCATGGAGTACAGAGCTGGCGTAAAATATCCTCAGTGGCAGAGGATCATGGGTTAGAGTTCCCTTGTCGTCAGGTTTACCGTGGAAGGTTTTTGTGGTTTTCCTCTCCATGTAACGCTAATGCGGATTAATTCCATCAAAAAAGTCCTCCACTACAGCAAATTTCTTCTGATACTTGCTCCAGGAGTTTCCTTGTCTTCTGGATTGAATTCAAAACTACAAGGCTACGGAGTTGAACATTAATAGCCGTGAACTCAAAATTGGATTAGCTGTTCAACGTCGGTTATATAAAATAAAGTCTTATTTTTGTTTCTTGTTACTGTAACTACAGAGTCGAAATTTGGCTTGCTGAATGGGTTACATTTGCTTATAAATTTAACACAGTTTTTCTTTTTTTTCAAAATTCTGATCTGTTTGAAAGTCATTGAAATTTTCAGTGCTTTTCTTTGCAAATTTTCCTGACTTTTTTTTTTCTTCAGTTTTACGTTACATTTTGCTTTTCTAGCTGTTCAAAATTACGCTGCTTCAAGTTTGAAAATGCAATGGTGTATAAAAAAGTGCACAAGGAATTCAATGGAATAAACAAAAGCTACAACTCGATTGTTACTTCCAGAATTACTAACTGTTAAATTTGTAATGAAAAAAAAATTAAAACAAAACATTGTATATCTACTATCCGTTGAAATGCAACTACCGAGTTGAAATTCAATGTGCTGCTAGAACCTTTTCATATTATAATTTTAGCGAGAGTTTCTTTTTGAAATATTCCCACTTGTTCGAAAGTTCAATTTTTTCAAATTTAAGTGCTTATTTTTGCATTAAATATTGACTAATTTATTCATTGTTGTTGAAAATTTATTTTTCCCACACGAGAACTTTATTTCTTTATTTTATAAACTCAAACTCAATTGCATGTCAATAAAAAAAAGAGATCGCGTTTAATCAGATATAGTGACATTTATAGTAAAATTTTTAAAAATACATGAAAAAAGCTTAACAAAGTTAACTCTGTTCTTGTCTCTCAAAGTTAACTTTTTTAACTCTGTTAGAAGTCTGCTATAAGTTCTATTGAATTGTTATAAGTTTTGCAAACGAGTAAAATTACTTCTCATTTATTTCTTTTTATTGAGCCACACTTTCTATGTTCTTTGGGTTAAACTTCTTTTTTCAAATTCAGATGATTGTCCTTCAGAACCAAATAATTGTCTGTTTCACTATGAAGAACAAAATTAATTAAATAAAAATTCATTAATTAATTAAAATTAACAAAATGTTCTTCTATAAAACTAAAATAAATGTAACTTCGAAACCAAAATGTTCGATGATTTTGTGAAAAATACTGACGTTTAAGAAGAAATTAAAAAAATATGAATGAGAATCAGTTACTGGGGTGGGCGAGCGGAGCGAGCAAGGGACAGGAGATTATTAGTATTTATACAAAATATTGAAATTGTGCTAAACCATCGTTAGAAAAGAGATATCAATATCTCAAGCGCACATTTTTAAACGTCTTATGACAAAGAAATTGCATATTGAACTTTCATGAACTAGGTAAATTGTTATAAATGATACATTACAACTCACTCACACATTTTTTAATTAATTCAGCAACTTAACTAAATAAATTTATAAAATTTGAAAGGCAGCTTATTGATAATTCATTTATTAATCTCGATTTTTTAAATAGTTCCAGGGATTTCAATAAGTTCAATAGGATAGGGGAGGGGGTAATAATTTAAATAACTGTCAGAATATTCATTCGAGTAATATTTTTGCTTACTTAATTATAAATATTTGTCTAAATAATTTTGACAAGATCTTTCAAAATATCTCTTTTTCTCTCTCTTTTAATCAACAGTACCTAACTTTTAACAAGTCGGAGTCGAGCAAATTTTTTCAGCTCTGACTCCTCAAAATTTTCTATAGCTCCGACTTCACTGCTCAACTTAAAAGTCAACTTTTAAAATTGCTTTCATAACATCTGAAATAAATCTAATATATTACGTACTGAAGCGTGTTAAGAACAATCAGGGATTGTCCATCCAATCAGCAATTACGAAAATCCTAGTTACTTTTTTCGATCACGTTAATAGTTTCAAAGTGAAATAAAAGTTGAATAATTTAATTAGATAATCTTGGAGGGACATAAATTAGCCTTGAAAGTGAAGGAAACTAGATTTCTCGAAATTAATTTGACATGACTAATTATTATTTGGGACAATGAGTTAATAAATAAAGACGTTTCTATAAATAGGTTACTTCTCGCATTTAACCAAAAATAACAGCTCTCGATTTCAAACTGTCCACACGGAACTACTTATTTCAGTTTTAACTATTTTCATTTGATTGTTTTCAAAGTTCTCTATTGAAATTCTGCAGTAATTTAAAATCTGTTCGGCAGCCTTTAAATTACACAAATCACAGTAAGTATGTATACATTTGAGCATAATAGGCAGCAGAAATTTTAAAATTACTTCTATGTCTGTCGTGAGATTAGATAGAAAACTCCTCCCAACGCTTGGTTACGTGCTTTACTACTTCCTCGCGCACCTATCGAACCATAACTTGAGTATCGTTTAAAATGCATATGCCATTTTATCTTATATTTTATAACCATTGTTGAACAGCCGACCCTAATGTTTATCTCCGTAGTCTTGTAATTTCGACCCAGTTCAGAAGACAAGGAAACTCGTGGATCAGTACCCCCAGAGGTATGATTTGTTATGGGAACATGGAGGACTTCACCAATAATTGGTACGGCAGTATGCGGTACCATAGCACCGTTTATTTTTAGAATTTCTACAGCAGTTTTAGAAAAGGTCAAAATAAATTTAAATAATTACTTTGTAATTAAGTTTTTATGTCCAAAAAATATAAAATTATTCTAAGTAAATATAGCATAATTCAACTGTATTATAATCATCACTTAAGACTACTTAACTAAATGTTTCTATATAAATGCGTAACGCATAACTAATTATTTAAAGCTACGGAAGCTATCATTTATGACTACCTAACAAAATGAATGATAAATGATTATAGTGTTGCTACTTTTGTCGCGTTTTTGTACCATATTAGAGAAATAAATATGTAGATTATAAAGCTCAGACTTAAATAGAGACAAATTTTAAAAAAAAATTGGAATTTTATTCTTGTTGCATTAGAAGTATTTTTAAGCTTTTTCAGAAAATATTTGTGCCATATTACTTATTGCTACTGCTCCTTTTGACTGCTGTTTCTCAAAAAAAAAACATTTTTTTCTTAAAAAAGAGCATTTTTCTGAAGCCTTAATTTTGGTAATATGTGCCTTTTGCAATTCAGATTATTTAACGATAAATTTTGTTCTAAAATTTATTGAAAACTTTTCTTGTATAAAGTTTTGACGTTTTATAATTTCTTTTTCCAGAAATTTTCGAGCGACACTATGACTAAAAAGGATTTTCGCTGTTAGAAAGAATCTCAAGCTTATGTTCATTCTCAAATTTCAGAAAATGTAACTTTTTAAACATTGTGTGTAAAGAAATTCTGGGGCCGGAAATTAGGGTTGTCCCCGAGGGGACTAGTCACCATGGAAATTTTATAGGGACATGCTTTTTTTAATATTTGTAATATTATTTATTTGTCGTTTATAGATTATAGATAACTGTATAGCTGTATATATGTCGTTTATAGTTAACTATATAGATTTAAAGGATATTTTCGATTATATAAGAATTGATTTTTGAAATATGGGGGGGGTGTGTATTTTTAAAAGATGTCTTGGTGAGAGATATTACTTCCTTCAAATTTATTATATTTTTGACGGGGATCTATATAATCACATAAAATAACAAATAAGAAAAATTTTTGTAACTAAGTTCAGTTGAACGGAGACACAAATTTTTTCAGGAGGTATAAATTATTTTGTAAAATCTTTTCTAGCGATGATGCTTTTCTGAAAATATCAAATCATAGAAAGAATAAAAAAATTTTGCATGCATCAGCTTAAAAAAAGAGTTGAATAGATGAGAATTCGTGCTAGGAAAGTGTTAACTCCTCTCCAGTATTCACACTATTCCAGTATTGTTCCAGTATCGCATTTCCAGTACTCATATGACGACACGTCTAACTTAGTTTTAATTTCAAATTATTTTTTGGGCTATTACTTCGCTTGTCATTTTTTATTTACATTTTTTCAGCTTTTTCGATGAAAAGGAGAAACTAATTCCAGTAAAACACTTTTGCTTGAAGATAAAAAAAAATTTGCTCATTAAAAAAAATTATATATATATATATACCATTTAGTTTTGGAATTATAAACTTTTCAAGTTCATTTTGCTACGTATCTCCATGAAATTTATTTATATGATTCCGACAGTTCAACAGTAAATTCGTATTTCTGTTTTGTTTAAATACTTCACCCATTTAGTTAATATTTATCATAAGATTAACGCTTTGAGAGACTTATTGTTAGTGGTTACATTAAATATTATAATATCATCATAGAAGTCATACTTAAAAAATTCAAAATTTATTACTTTCCCTTATGTAAACTTCAAATTAATTATCGTATATTAATTATTTTTTGTAAATATTTAATTACATTCAAATTATTTACCTTAAATTAGGTTATTTATTTGCATCAAATTAGATTATTTATTTACATTAAATTAGATTATTTATTTACATTAAATTAGAGTAAATCAAATCAGTCGTTAAATTCACATAATTAAAGCAACTACTACTACTTTAGTCAATTCTTATTGCAATTTTAAAGGATACATTTTTTCTGGTTATTTTCTTCGATGCTTTTTTTTTTCGGGCTAGTTTTTTTTACGTGATTCTTTCTTAAAATGCTAATTCTGTCCTCCAAAAATTACACATTACAAAATATTATTAAGAATTAACGGTAAAGTAATTAAGTGATATGCATTGTAATTAGATTCAAAGAAAAATACTGTTGTTGTTTAAACTAGTTTGCTTAGTAAAACTAATTTGTTTAGTGAAATTGAATTTAACTAATTTTACTTTGACTTCAGTTTTACTAAACAACAGCAATTTAGTTTTACTAAGCAACAGCAATTTAAACAAATCTTTAAAAAAAAAAAGATAAGATTCATGTTATGATTAATGTTTAAAATTTATTATTATCTTATAAAAACTTGAATCTCTGAAACTTTTTCATTTCTAAGAGTGCAAATTAGTACACTGAGCCATAAAAAGGTATTACCCATAAGAACTTATATAAATGGTAAATTTTTATGTACTAAGAGCCAATATATTACATCAATAAATGGTTAATAAATTACATTAATAAATAGTTGACCTCCAATATGAAATATGAAATTAATAAATAAATTGGAAAATCAGACACAAAAACGTACTTTCTTTGAGTAAACATGCCTATTTTTGGAGAGATTTTGAATTTTGATCTACAAAATATGGGGAGGGGGGGGGCGCAATTTGTAATAAATGCTCCTATCAGGAGAGGAGATAGAAGAGAGGTCGAAACACAGGCGAAAGGTCTAAAGTTTGAGCGGCTTAATTTTGCTTTCAAATTTTAAGTATTTCACAATATTTTTCAGGAACATTTTAAGCAAATCGAAAAAAAATTACACAGAACTACAAAAATTTTTCAACTAAAAATAATCCCATGCAAAAATAATTTTTGAGAATATTTTATTATTTTTGAACAATTTTATTTAATAATGGTCGAAAAAGCTTCGAATTACGAAGTTTGCACATTCTTACGTGTCATTTTAAAATGGCAAAATATATAATTTAAGCAAAATCAGTCGAATATTACTAAGTTATAAAATTTCATGAAATGTCATATTTTTTCTTAAACCCGTATTTCTTAAAAAAAATATTTTATCATTTAAAATGTTGCGTGATTTAAAAAGCTAAAAAGTTGTTTAGGGAGTTTTATATTCTTTCTGTACAGTCAGTGAACCGTAAAATTATTTTCATATCAATAAGAAAAAAATCTGAAACAATAGGTTTTAAGTTAATAGCAATATGTTGTAGTTAAGAAGTTACTTTAGGGCATAAAAAAAGAAGAAGAAAAAGAGCTTAGATTACTTAAAATATTTTTTAATTGCCATGGCTAACTAATAACTAGGCCAATGAGAAGGCATAAAATAAAGGAAAGTATTTCTAGAATTAGTTTACGTTGTTAATTAGAATTAGTTTACAAATTGTGTTTAGGGCCAAAAAACGCAAATATTTTTGGTGGATCCGTGATGACTCAGAGGTAGAGTATTCGCCTTCCAATGAGATGAACCGGGTTCGAATCCCAGAGATGGCTGGTCGATACGAACTCCACATCCGGCTTGCACTGACCACAGTGTTGACGTAAAATGTCTTCTGTGGTAAACGGATCATGGGTTAGAGTCCCCTTGCAGTCAGACTAACCGTGGGAGGTTTTCGTGGTTCCTCTCCATGTAACGCAAATGTGGGTTAGTTCCATCAAAAAGTCCTCCACGAAGGCAACTTTCTCCCAATACTTGATCTATGAGTTACCTCTCTCTCTTTCTCTCTTCGTATGCCTGTTAAGGAAGAGGGGTGCGATTGTTCTTGTTTTCCAGTGGTGCCATCTATAGCCAAGAATTTAACTTCTACCTCATCCATACGTCACGCCCGTTTATAGTGCGGACCCATTCTTACATCCATTCTTCCACAGATCATAATTTTGACCTGAATCAGAAAACGATCGATCTCCAATTCAGTACCCCTGAGGTATTGATTTGTTATGGGAACATGGAGGACTTTGCGACTCGACAGATTTAACGCGCATCAGTCACAATTTTACTACACGGGGGTCTTCGCCCGGCAGGGTTCGAACCCACGAACTCTCGGACATAGGCCCAGTGCCCTACCGTCCAGGCTATGTCAGACCAGGAGTTCCCTTGTCTTCTGGATTGGGTTCAAAATTACGGCGTTGAACATTAGTAGTCGTAAACCAAAAAAATTGTGTCGGCAGCTCAACGACGGTTATAAAATACAAAATAAAATATTTTTGGTTGCTCCGGGGATAGAGCGTTCAGCTCCGAATGCGGTAACCTGGTTCAAATCCCAGCGTAGGCGGAGAGTTTATACGAATTCTGTTCCCGTCTCACACTGACAAAAAACATCCTCTGTGGTAAACGGATCATGGGCTAGAATCCCCTTGATGTCGGGCTAACCGTGGGAGGTTTTCGTGATTTTATTCTCCATGTAACGTAAATGTGGGTTACTTTCATCAAAAAGTCCTCCACGAAGCTAGTTTCTCCTAATGCTTGATCCAGGAGATCCCTTGTCTTCTAAGTTGAGTTTAAATGTAAAGGTTACGAAATTGCACATCGTTAGTCGTAAACTCGAAATTGGGTCTGCTGCTCAACGTCGGTTATAAAATAGAGTATTTTTCTGAGACACATTAATGTATTTATGTCACTGAAATTATGAAGTTCAATAATTATTTCTGACTTACTAAAATAAATTGAGATCAATTGTAACGAAGAAGTTGGAAAATAGCATCTATTTAGTATCGAATTTTCCTATTAAAATAATCCAATTTTATTTTTATTGTAATAGACCATATGACCATGTTTGTAAAGGGAATTAAAAACGTGGAAACCAGAAAAAAAAAAGTAAAAACGGATAACTAAAAAATAACAACATATCTGTCATAGTTGTTTAAATGTATCAAGGAAATGGGATCACAAATTTATCACACGCATTACAGTAGATAAATTTTTCGTTCGTAAATGTGTAACAATTCATTGGCATCTCAACTTGTTCAAGACTGATATAAATGACATATCAACCAGCATGTAGATAAATATGTAAAAACTTTTTATCAAGAAATGGTTTCTCTCAGCAGCATCCTTTAGAAATGATAAATAGAATAAGATCGAATATTCATTTATTCTAAATCGTTTGCTTTCATCCTTAAGGCTCATAGACCCATTTAAAGAGTGTTGATAAAAAGTAAACATAGTTACCGATCGAATTCGGTTTCGATGTCTAACCTAAAATTCACTTTGTGCCCGGTGCTATGGTCCAAGTGACCCCATTTTTAGATGAAATTGGTTACCTCTTCTTCGGAAACCTGTTCTGCATTCCTAATGAAATTAACTGTTCAAAGAATGTTCTGTCAGCTTTAAGCTCGCTTCCGACCAAGTTCAAGGTCATTTTTTGAAGTCGTCCGTCAATTTTATTTTTCTGATTTTGTTGTTTCGGCGTTTTAATTTAGAAAGAGAAGATGAAAAGGTAAAAGGATATTATTTAAACAAGTATGGTAAGTGTTGTGTTTATGGTGCTAACCCACTAGCCTATTTGAAAGCAGAGAGTGTTCTAGCTATCCATTTCTAAGCTTTATCGTTTATTTTGACTCGTTTATTATCATTTAATATTTACTTTGATGCGAGAAAACGAACAAATTATTTGTTCTGAATTGAACATCGAAGAAGGAAAATGTTTTCACAAATGCATCATAGGATTAGATTAAGTTCTAGACGTCCTGAATTTCATTTAGAAATGGCACGAGGGATTTCCTGTCAAAACCGTTTTAAAACTAAACAAAACTTTTGATTTTTGAAAAAGTTATAAAATAAAACAATTGAAAATAAAACAAAAAGTTACTTTTTCAGAAATAGAGAAAACAACATTATTTGAAACCTAAAATAAAGAACATAACGGAATAGCATCACATTTGAAAGACGTGAGGGTGAATTTTTGATGTTGATTGAAAT
The DNA here is from genome assembly GCF_982258835.1 of Parasteatoda tepidariorum. Taxonomy (NCBI): domain Eukaryota; kingdom Metazoa; phylum Arthropoda; class Arachnida; order Araneae; family Theridiidae; genus Parasteatoda; species Parasteatoda tepidariorum. The sequence goes on along the minus strand of NC_141761.1, from coordinate 88,763,251 downwards.
TTGTTATGAAAGTGATGTGCCCTATGCGTTTCGTTTTAGATTTGACAAAAACAATATTATATTCTCGCATATTAGAAAACTATATTTTACTGCTAATTTTATCAAAATCATTACCAAAGCGCAAATATTACCGTCCATTTTGGTGTTCCCATAAAAGTAGAAACATGGTAAATTTTACCATTTTTGTAGTTTAAGCCATGCTTTTTTCTCAGAGTAAAAATTACAATTTAATAAGTTTCTTTTTATTTATTATTAATTTTGGATGTTATTGTTTTAGTCATTTTTTTAACTGCTTAACGTCGCTCTTATATAATTAAACTTACAGACTAAAACAGACGAAATCAAGCAAACTGTTTATAATTTAATTATATTTTCATTCAATATATATGGAACCATATTTGATTACAATGTAGTTAATAAATTGTTAATTTTGTATCATTGTTTGTTCTTAACTTCACAATTTTTTAATGTTCTTTAAATGAAACTTCATCAAAATCCAGCAATGGACTAAAGAGTTTTTGTCAACCGTATAAACCATGGTTTTTATGTGGATAGTAACATTGTGTCCAAAGTCTTATCAAACCTGGGGCATCGAATGCTATAATTCTAAAATCTATTCACGCCTTTTTCTTAAGTGGCACAAAAATACATTTTTTTAATTATTTTAACAGTATCCGCATTGAAATTTATAAGTAAAATCAAAACAATATTCTCGCAACAAAAATTAATTTCTGAAGTATTGTACTGTTACAAAAATTCGTGGACACTTTGAAATAAATTAAATACAGCGCCTATCAGTTTTGGCAAATTTCTATTTGATTACATATTTGTGCGGCTTAAAGTTCCTTCCTTTAAGGAATTCATAGCTTTTTTTTTAAAGGGAGAGAAACTTGTTCACCTGATCTACACACCTAAATTTTTATCAAAGAGTTAGAAGAGTCCAGAGAGTTAAAATGAGTTTTTCTTAAAGAGAAGTTTGTACTTATCGAAATAGATGCAGATCTGAGGGCACAAGGTGCAGTGAATATTATGGATAGGATACAACAAACACAATCAAGCTCTAACAACTTTTGTCGAAAGGGATACCTGCAAGTGACGTTGTGTGGGTATCTCGATCCTGATTGGTTGTTGAACGTGGCATTTGTTTACGTTAGCAACTGTTCTTTCTATTCTATTTTGAGTAAGCCAAGTCCGTCAATTTTCAATTCCATTAAGTGACACATTCTAAATTCTTTCACAAAGATTCTTTCTCAAAGATTTCAACTCTTTCACTATATATTCACAAAAAAACTTAACAGAAAGACAGGCACGAAGCAATATAGAACATAAACAAACTAATTATGCATCGAAGTATACAAAAATATATATATATCACGGTTACAATAAAATATATAAACGAATAATAAATCTAAGTTAAGTAAAAGAAGTGGATGAGAAAGAATTATATTTCAACAAGTTCGATGTGCGATACGGCTCTATATTTAATTAACTTATCGTTAATTAACATTCTAACTTATGTACAGAAACTTAGGTCAACTTCAATACTCTTTGCTGATAATTATCAGCAGGCAATGACGTCATAGGTCACATGTGTGGGTATGGGAAGTCTCCGTCTTCTTGAAGTGCAAGAACCCAATTGTCAAGGACGCTTCAAGCTGTGCATTTTTTTAGTGAAAGCTGACCCCTTCCAATTCGTTTCCATTTGAAAGCAATAATTTTCTGAAATAGATCTTAGAATAAGTACGTATGCCATTTGATTTTCAATAATTCTAATATATTTAAACCTGTCTTTCTTTCCTAAAATTGAGTACGAATTTTAAGGACAATCGAAAACTTTAAATATCAGTTTTGCATTATAAAACATAAATAAAGTATCATTTTAATATTACTTCTAAGTTTAATTGCGTAATTTAGCAAGTTCATTGCTAATAGGATATATTTCCATCAGAAAGTGTGAAAGTTGGCAACTAATCAAATGATATTTAATCATCTAACTGTAAATCAGATATTTAATCATCCATATGACCCCTTATAACTGTAAGTATAACTGTAACTAACTGCAAGTATCAGATGTTATAGGATATAAAAGTAAAAAGTACTTTTTAAAGATCTGCACAGCATGAATTCCAGTTTTTTATATACCTTAACGAAAATATAAAATTAGATTTTGTACTTTCACATAATAATAAAAAAAAATTTAAATTTTTGTAAAATTTGGACACATTTTATTTAAAATGAAACTAAGTATTATACGCTATTCGGAAAAATTGTACACGTTGCCCCACAATACAGAGTACATTCGCTGCAAACTCAATATTGTGCTTGAACTATATCGTGTAAATTAAGCCATCTTGAACTTGAACTCTCGATACTATGAACCTTAAAACATGGTATTAAATTGAGTCATCTTTAACTTGATTACACATACCTATGATTTAATTTCAATGAAACATGGCTCAATTTAACACCAAATTAAACCATCTTAAACTTAATAACATGATATTAGGATACAACTTTGATGGAAATATGGTTGAACTTAAAAACCAAATTAAAACATATAAAAATTAAGTATACGATATTATATGATTCATCGGTAGTCTGCAAAATACCGTCGATTATATTCGACAAAACCCAAAAAATGGCGTTAGTCAACACGATTTTTCGCCTACAATGGAAACTTAAATACCAAATACATGACTAATCTTTTAAGGTTTCTTAGTGAAGCAACTTTTTTGATGTTGTTAAAATATAATAAACTTAAAGTCTTTTATGTTAAGTTAATTTTCCAAATAAATTACTGTGCCAAAATTTTTTAATCGTATATTCGAAGACAATTTCTACATTTTCAAGTCTTTACATTTCAACATTTCTACATTTTCAAGTCAAGGGATTTTAACAAGTACAACTTTAATGGCAACATAGTTTAATTTAACACCAGCTTAAACCGCATTAAACTTGATAATATGATGCTATAATCAATCTTAAATTGAAAAATGGTTGAATTTAACACTCGATTAAACCATATTAAACTTGATAACATGATGCTATGATCAATCTTAAATTGAAACATGGTTTAATTTAACACTCGATTAAACCATATTAAGCTTAATAGCACGATGCTATGGCCAATCTTAAATTGAGAAATGGTTGAATTTAACACTCGATTAAACCATATTAAACTTGATAACATGATGCTATGATCAATCTTAAATTGAAACGTAGTTGAATTTAACACAAAATTAAATTTGTTTACCCGATACTACAATTCACTTAGAACAGAAATATGATTCCATTTAACACCTTATTAAGGTTATGGCTATTTTTACTGATATAGACCAATGTTAGACCGATTTCCCCGAGAATGTATACAGTAAAAAAAGAAAAGAAAATATAGGTTTTTTTTTTTCCAAATCATCAATTGTAATGATCGTATTAAACTCGAAACAAAATAACTAATACTAGATTCAAATTACATATCAGCCAATTTAGCCTGATTACATAATTAACAATAAACCCATTTAAATCGCGACTAATATCCACTCCCTTATAACTTTTATTAGAGTTTCTTTTCTAAAACCGATCTCACTTAAATCGTGTCAAACCGGTGAATCTTATTAATGATGTTCCATTTTTAGTTGTTGTTCGAAAAGTGATCAATCCATTTCATTAATGATGGTAGTGTGTTTTGAAAAGTGATTGTCCACCTCGGGCAACATGTTAGATACATCATTTTCTTTCTTTTTTTTTTTATTCTCTCATTGTTTAGATCTTCGGAAAGGAGGGGTTCCTGTTTCCGGACCGAATTGCTTTGATCTTGATTTCATCTTTCGCAGTTGAGTGGAACACTAACACACTTAAAAAGTAGTTACTTTATGGTTTGGAGCTAAGTTTCTCCGTAGCGTTTTTACTATTTGATTGCAAGTTAATGTAATAAGCTATAGAAATAATTGAGGTCATTTCACTTTTTTAATATAATGAAATAAAAATATAAATCCCTACTTAAATAGGACTACAGTTTGTAGTGAAATTGTAATAAAGTAAATAATATTTAGTCAAATTTGACAACAGTGAAAATTCATAATTGAATCAGATTACAGTATGTATGGAAAATAATTTATTATTTAACAGGATTACAGTACATGTTAAAAATAATTCATAAATTTTTAAGATTATATGCAGTGCTTATTTATGCTATATACAATGAAAATAGGTAAGGAAAAATCAATGGTGTGTAGTGAAAAAAGATAACAATATGTTCTGAAAATGATATCTTATATTAAATAAGATTCCTAATTAATAGCAAAACTTTAAATTATCTCTATAATTAACAAGTTAAAATACTGGGCATTAGTTATAATTGCGAACAAGCTAATATCGAATTGAAAAGGATTACAATATGCAGTAAAAATATATAGGGAAAAGTCAATGGTGTGGAGTTAAAAGATATTACAATAAGTACTATATGTACTGAAAATAATTCCTAATTAAATAAGATTCCTTATTAATAGCAAAAATGTAAGTTATTTCTAAAATAAATTAGTTAAAATTTTTGATATTAGTTATAATTGTGAAGAAAATAATTTCAAGTTGAATAGGATTACAATATGTAGTGAAAATAGATAAGGAAGTGAAAAAATATTACAATATGTGTGTAATTCCTTATTAAGTATGATTACTAATTACTTGCAAAAATTGAAACCATTTCCAAATTAAATTAGTTAAAATGTTTGACATTAGCTATATAATTTTGAAGAAAATAATTTCGAGTGGAATAGGATTACAATATGTAGTGAAAATAGATAATGAAAAGTCAATGCTATGAAGTTAAAAGATATTACAATATGAACTGAAAATAATTTATAATTACTTGCAAGAACTTAAACTACGTCTTTAATTAATTAGCTAAAATATTTTACATTAGTTATAATTAAGAAGAAAATAATTTCGAATCGAAGAGGACTACAATAGGCAGTGAAAATAGATATGGAAAAGTCAATGGTGTAAAGTGAAAAAATATTACAATATGTGTGTAATTCTTTATTAAGTATGATTCCTAATTACGTGGAAAATTTAAGGAGAAAATTTAAGCTATTTCCAAATTAAGTTAATTAAAGTATTTGACTTCAGTTATAATTGTGAAGAAAATCACTTCGAATTGAATAGAATTACAATAAGCAGTTAAAATAGATAAGATAAAGTCAATGTTGCGAAGTGCAAATATATTATAATATGTTATGAAAATAAATCCTAATTAAATAAGCTTCCTTTACGAATTGAATAGAATAACAATATGCAGTGTAAATTGATAAGATCGATAGTGTGCAAGTCAAAAATATAACAATATGTTGTAAATTTAATTTTCTAAAGTTTATTAAAAAAATAAGATGAGGTACCTGATTTCGGATCAAGTTGTCTTATTACTGATTACAGTTTCGCTGTAGTGAAACATTAGTGCTCTTAAAAATATATACTTCGGCACTAAATTTCTCCGAAGAGTTTATACAATTGAATTACAGTAATAATAGTAAATATATAGTAATAATTTACTATAGAACTAATTGAAATCATTCCACTTGATACTAAAAATAATATCTAATGATTACAGCCTGTATTGAAAAAAGTAATGAAACGAAGGTAAAAAAATAAAATAATTTTAAAATTTGTTGGAATTATCTAGTGAAAATAATTCTCAATTTAATAGGATTGTAGCATGTTGTACGTAGATCATGTAGAAATAGGTCGTGAAATTCCAATCAAAAAATAGAATGCTGTGAAATACTGTTTCAATTTGTTGTAGTGACAATATACAGTACTAATATGTAGTGAAATGATAATATGTAGTGAAATATGAAAATATATTGCGAAATATGAAAATATATTGTGAAATATGATAATATGCAGTGATAATTTAAAATTAAAGATTATTTCCACATATTCGAAAAATAGAATAATTAATTTGGTCTTCATATCATTTCTGCAACTCTAAGGCATAGATACGCATATAGTTTCTCCATAGTTGCTTAGGTATAAAATTCAAACTATAATGCGTAACATTCGAATACACGTTCGAATTATAATAAATTAATAGTTCAAAATGTAATCTTTTAGAATTATCGAAAAGTAACAAAATTTAAATCTTTTGATAGCTAATATGTTCACTTTAAAAATGAAGAAATAAAAGGGATTAGAAGTATGGGAAAAAAGAAAAAAATCTCTAATTCGGCTAATTATATTAATTTTGTGCTATCAATAAAATGTTTTCAACGCAAATTTCGTTTATTAAATTTAAATTGACTCTATTTTCATACTTTTTATCTATTAAAAGTATTTTGAAAGACTTAAAGCTTTTGCACTACATAAAGTTGAAAAAATTGCTAGAGCTATTCGTTAAAATACGCACAAAACTTCATTTAGCATGTTTTCAGCTATAAGTTCCTTCATTATCGCAAAGAAAAAATTTCAATTAAACCGTATTTTTTTAATGTATAGATTATTAGTAAAAGTTCACAGTGAATGTATTAGCAAAACGCATTTATTTAAAACATAATAAGTTTTTTTATTTTATTTTTAAAAATAAATGAAATTCATTATTTTTGTTTTTATATGATATTTAGCAAAATAAAATTCTCTATAAATATGTACAACAGCAACGAAAATGACAAGAGCAAAATTATTCATCATTTATATTAAAAGTAATCTCCAAAACTGGCCCTGAAACTGCAAAATGCGTCTTTTTAAAAATTCAAAAAATGCCTGAAAAATTCTTCATAAATAAACAGGAATTTAAATCTGAAACATTGTATCTTTTTTAAATTTCGTGTAGCATGTCATTGTATAAAAATATGCTAGAAATTGGTACACAATTTTTTCAATTAAGTTCGAGATAAATGTAAAATGCTAAAATAAGACAAAACCAAAGAAAAATGTGGAAACATGTATTGATGCCTAGACTGATTTTTATATATCGACAAAAATAGGGTACAGTATAAAAGGCAAATATATATTGGAAAAAGTTTTATATAAAAAAAATTAACCACTACCAAAATAATTCTAAAAAGTACCTAAATGTAAATAAAAAGTTCTTAAGTTATAATAAATAATATTAGTGATGATAAAGAATTACTTTGAAATCTCAAAGATTGCTTTTTAGATAAAAAATCCTCAAAAAGAAAATAATATTATTATTAAAGTCTAGAGGCATTAATCAAAAAAATATACACAATTGGTCTTTTGTAAAAATAAAGTGTAAAAGATTTTCGAATATTTAACATTTGCTCGTATAAAACTTAAATTAAAAGAGAATTCTTTTTTTATGAATGCATGTTCTTAGTTCGCCTTTTTTAAAAAAATTGTTAAACAAATTCTATTACTTATATATACAATCATGCATAGCATGCTTACATTTATGTAAATCTTACACGCACGCAATGCGCAGTGATGTGAAATATATGTATAAATATTCTAAACCATACATGGAGAAAAAAAAATTCTGGTTAAATTACTGTATTGTAATGATATTTCTTTCAAAAAAGAAATCTAGTAATAAAAACTAAAATATACGGTATTTAAACTATTCATTTAGTTATTCTTCCATTTATATAGTAACGACTTACTGGAGAATCTGGTTTTCAAAATTATTATTATTACTCCATATTTAGTAAAAAATACAGAACTGAAAAGCAAATTTAACTCAATAAAAGGTTTTTACGTCATGCTTTAAGGTATCATGGTTAAGCAAATTTAAGTATTATAAAGCCATATTTTTGTTAATTTTACCAAAATCATTACCAAAACGCTTCAGTTAAAATTTTCGAATTTCGAGCACTCCCATAGAGCGAGACACAAGGCAAACTTTACAATTTTTTGGTAATTTTGCCCATACTTTTTTTTTTAGTGTATTTACACCGAAACATACTAAACAATAAAGAAGATACGCAACATTCGCATAAATGTGTCTGATTAAAATATTAGCTATGTTTAAAAGTTACTCACCATTTTTGCGTTTCTTGAAAAACTTGAAGATACCCTGATATGGCATAATACTCCTTTCGCTAAAATACTGACTTAATAAGATCTTATTTGTCTCCGTAAGCTTCGTTTACAATGATGTGTTCTGTCTGATACATCTTGATTGACTGACAAAAAATAGATTGTTTAGAGTTTAAACTGGCTCTTTCTATTTTTCAATGAAACCGAAACAGTACTACATAGATCAAAAGGATGTGAGAGCCCATATTTCTGGAATGATTTTTAGTTACTCAGTAAAAATATTTAAAAAGTTGAATGTTGCACTCGAATCAAAATGTCCCCTTTTTTTATCAAACATACGTAGATCTCGTTCTTTTTTTTTTCTTCAAAACTTTCCAAAGATTGCAAGCGTTCACTGTTTTAATTTTATAAAATATCTTTTTCCTAAAGTGGCATTGATTGATAATAATTTCATAAATCAATATTCAAATGAAAGTCTTTTCAACTGAGAAACTTAATTCAACTTCTTCAATTGAAATGGTAAAATTTCTTCTAACAAAGCTTTCAGAAGGTGAATTCCGTAAAAATTTTAAACGTCAATGTTTTCATTTATAAACAATTCACAAAATGAACTGGCAATGTTTTCATCGGTAAACAATTCAGGACAGAAACTGTTTCCACTAAAAGCAGTAACTGGCAAAGTTTTCGTCAGTAAACTATTCAGGAAATGAACTGTTTCCACTAAAAGCAGTAACTAGCAAAGTTTTCGTCAGTAAACAAATCAATCAGGAAATGAATTGTTTCCACTAAAAGAAGTAACTGGCAAAGTTTTTGCCAGTAAACAATTCAGAAAATGAATTGTTTCCACTAAAAGTAGTAACTGGCAACGTTCATTAGCAAACAATTCAGGAAATTAACTGCTTTCACTAAAGGTAGTAAATGGCAATGTGCAGTGTTTTCACAGATTACAAACTGTTTCTCCTACTAGTAATAATTGGCAATATTTGCTTCAGGAAATAAAATATTTCCACCAAAAATGGCCAACTTGAAATCACTTTTTCGGTCAAAATTTCAGAAAAATGTCGTTTTACTCTAACAATCATCAGTTGGCAATATATCTACATCAATCAACAAATCAGAAAGAATATCTTTTTCTAATATTTCCAGCAGAAAACTTGAAAAAGAAACGAAAATATTTTCATTCACAAACAATAATTGGCGATGATTCTATTAATAAACATGTAAGAAAACGAAATGTTTTTACTCCTAATTTTCACTATCCAAGGTTACTCTTCCATGCGAGGAATAAAAACTCATCTTTACCTGCTGCGAGGCATGAACCACAACTGAATGAATCTCCATTTCTTGTTCATCAGACTGCCGGCCGACATCAGGGCGAGAGAAAAAATAAAAAAATAAAAAAACCGGCCGGCCTAATTTCATCCTTTCAAGCACGCTTTCAGATTGTTTTCTTTATCTTTATGGTATTCAAAAAGCTATTTTAACCAATTTGACATAATGGGATACTTGCTTATAAGAGGAAGGGTTTTCTTTTTTCTGGACAGAGAAAAACGATCTTTTTGCAGGTACTGTTTAAATGATTTATTCAATATCATGTCAAGCGACCTACCTAAAGTTATGCTGGTACCTACAGAAACAGATTAGATATCGAACGCACTTTCAAAAAACGGATAAATTGTTAGAAATTTTGGAGCGCTTTTGCTTAGCTGGGCTAACTCTTCGATTAGAGAGTTACGTTAGATGCCCCTGAAAAAAAAGAATGTAGTAATCGAGAGCGGAGAAAGTCAATTTAATCAAAATATCCATATTTTACATATCCGTTTAAGAAATTTAAGTGTGATGGGTATTTAAATTACATAAACAGGAGCCATGATTACTAATTACCATGAATGATGCCACGCTTGGAGGGGAGGGAGTGGGTACCAAGAAGTGTAACTACGTCACATATTTTAATTAAAATGAAAAAAATTACGAAAATCAGTATTTTTTATTAATAATTTTTTTTTCTCTATCCCTTTCATCAAACTAAATTTACTCTTAATCATTATTGTTGCTATGCTCGTAAATTTCTTTAAAACGCATAGTTAAAGTTTAAAAATGAAATATGATGTATAACGAGTATTTCGTTTCTGAGTTGCTAGTTTATGTAATGCAGCGTGACATATAAGGAGGGGGGGTAGAGGTTAAAGTAAAATATGACAAAGGGGAGGACGGGGATCAAAAATATTAGCAAAATTTTTTTTACATCATTTATTGACCGTCCCCAAGGTAGAAAAAAATATTATTTTCAAGTTAATAATCTAAATATGAATTTCTCTCTTGCAAAGAATATTTAAATTGCTATCACGTATCCAAAATTTCAATAATAAATTGATCAATCTTAAAATCATATTTTATTCGTTAGAACCAATTTTTTTCGGTTATGGAACTCAAAAAGATCAACAGCCGATTTTATAAAGTATATAAAGACAATTGTGAACAATTTAACTAATGAAAGACTACTTTGTTCTGAAAATATTAAATAAGAGGATTGGGAGCCACAATGACTCAGAGGTTAGAGCTTCCATCTGTCAATGAAGTGACCCGAGTTCGAAGCCCAGTGATGGCAGGTCAATACGAACTCCGCTCCCGGCTCGCACCATCCACAGTGCTGACGTAAAATATCCTTAGTGGTAGACGGATGATGGATTGGAGTCCCCTTGCTGTCAGGCAAGCTATGGGAGGTTTTTGTGGTTTTCCTCTTTATGTAACGCAAATGTGGATTAGTTTCATCAAAAAGTCCTCCTCGAAGGTAAATTTCTCCCAATACTTGATCAAGGAGTTCCCTTGCCTTCTGGATCAGGTTCAAAATTACAACGCTACGGAATTGAACATTGATAGTCGTGAACTCATAATTAAGCCGGTTGTTCAAAGTCTGTTATAAAGTAAAATATAAAAATAAAAGTAAGAGGAGTAACAGTAACTGAATTATAAGCTAAATAATGGATCATATATTGAATTTAAATATAATTCCAGGTTTCAAAAATTTAAGAAAAAAAAATTGTTTCAAGAAAAGTTCGAACTCTCGGAACCCTAGGCTTCCACGGAACAGCAATTGTGAACCGATGCTTTAGAAATTACAATTATTTAATTACCTAAAAACAAATATTTTACCTGCAAACTTTTTTGTTTAAATAATTTCAAATTTTAAAATTTAATCACAAATATCATCTGGAACAACATGAAATTTAGTATTTCATGTAATATTAACGTAATATTATATATGAAAAAATTTCAACCTTTATAATTTGAAAAACAATTTTTAAAAAAAAATCATTATTTTTACAAATTTTCTAAAAATTCAAAACTTAGTTTTGTTTTTATTATAATAAAAATACCTTTTAGGAAAGCAATTTAAATATGTATATATTCGTATTCTAGGACAAATATTACATGGAATACAAAATTCGTTCATCTTTTGTAATTTGAAAGTGAAATTTTTTGTTGTTGAAATAATAGCTTTTATTTACAAAATTTATATAAAAAATAAAAACTTAATTTTTTTCCATAATAAAATTATTTTTTGGAAGCTAGATTGTAATTTATTCTAGATTGTAAAGTATGTACGTTTACAGTTGTAATGTTGTAAACTATAAAAATTACAAATGTTTTTAAACGTATCTAGCTTAAGCATTTTTTTTATTTTATTTGTTGACTGAGGAAGACTGTTTCGGCATTTACGTTTAATAAAGCAGCGTCAACCAGTCCGAAAGTAAACATGGTTCAGAAAACTCTCCTCAGATCTCCAATAAACCACAGGATAGGAACAGTAATACTCCATAGTTTGCAATTAATTATGTAATTATTAAGGGATTTCGCCCTTACTCGCTTCGGCTCGCTAACTCCCATGATTGCTCATCAACTCTATCCTGATTGGTTGTTGAAACGTGACATTTGCTTAAGTTAGCAACTGTTCTTACCATTCTACTTCGAGTAAGCCAAGTCTGTCAAGTAACAATTCTCTTAAGTGACACATTCTAAATTCTTTCACAAAGATTCTTTCTCAAAGATTACAATTCTTTCACTATATATTTACAAAAAAACTTAACAGAAAGACAGGCACGAAGCAATATAGAACATAAACAAACTAATTATGCATCTAAGTTGCCAGTTACACAGAACAAAAATATATCACTGTTACAATAAAATACATAAACAAATAATAAATATAAGTTAAGTAAAAGAAGTAAACGAGAAGGAATTATATTTCAACTTATTCGATTTACGATACGGATTTGTATTTAATTAACTTATCGTTAATTAACATTCTAATTTGCATAGAGAAACTTAGCTCAACTTTAATACGCCATTTTGCTAAAAGAGATTAGCTGGTGCTGACGTCATAGGTCACATGTGTGGGTATGGGAGGTCTTCTTCTTCGGGAACCAATTATTTATTATCGACAATTTTCAACAGAAGTTACACAAAGTTCATCAAAAGATGGCGCTAACCAAAAAAATTCTATAAAATAATATTTTCAAAGTAATTACTATTTGTAGCGCAACTACATGGGTGCTAAGAACAAAATTTACAACCACTACAAATATACCAGCTGGAATAGTCTGACACGCAGCAGAAAACACCTTTTTTATAATAAAAAATCGTACATTTCTGTTTTCCCCCCCGTTTTTGTCCAACTAATTTTTCAAATCATCAGTCATGTTGGTCACTAGGGGAGAGTGGGGACAATTGTAAAATTTTTTACTTAACAATTTTTAATTAACATAAAATCCAATATATTATTAGTATTAATTGACAGACGAGTAAAGTAGACTATCCTCTACTAGAAAAAAATACCTTATTTTAAATGTTATTATATTAGTTATTAACAATTTTTGACAGTCGTGCACTTGTTACAATTGTCCCCACTTACGGGGTCAATTGCAACAGTTCATAAATTCAACTAAAACATAGTTAATTATATATATTATCATAGTTGTGATATATTTTTTTATTGATCAAAATAGTAGTGATATTTTAGGAGTAAAAATAATAATGAGCAGACCCCTAAAGTGTTAAACTTTTAACTTTAAGGGGTTAAAAATTTTAATTTAGGCTGTGAAAGGTGACAAATAAAATAATGCACATGCAACATAATATAAATGATGTAGGAAACTATTAGCGGCTCTTAAAGAGTTAAGTAATGGTTTGTAAACATAAGATTATTTATTTTCAGCTGTTACAATCGCCCCTTTACTTATTGTTACAAACGTCCCCATGACGCCATTTCAGCTTAATTTGTTAAAAACAATGCTAGTTAATTAACAAAACTAATTTTTTTTTATTGAAATGTTAATTAAGGTGTTCATTTACATATTCGGTTAATAATTTTTATTTGTTTATATAAAATTACTTTGTTACAATATAATATTCTAATGCCAAAAAAAGTACTTACGTAGCGTGAAAATACCTTTTGTGATGTAACTCTTTCAAAAGTACATAAAAATGGTTGCCAGCAGGTGTGTACATGTAGATTTATTAAATACACCTTGTGCGCCACCTAGGAATCAAATCTAGAACCCGACACTCGAAATTTTTGCTCTGTTACAATCGTACCCTGTTACAATTGACCCCACTCTCCCCTACTGGTAAAATATAATAGAAATTAATGTTTGAAAATAATTTATGTTAAATAAAAAAATATATATTATTCCCGTGAACATATGGGACATATTTAGAATTATCTCTTAAAAGAAAGCTTGGGCACTACATTAGAGCTATAAAAAAATAGAAAGTGTTGATAAAGAGTTAAAAGAATTCTATTCTTATTAAAAATTCAATGTCATTTGTCGGGTATCACGAATGCTACACAATGAACTTCCCCAGTCCTATTTTAAAAGTCAAAACGCATCTTGGCAGCAAAAGTAAGACTATCACGTTCGCAATGTTAAAAATTTTTTAAACTTCTTCACCTTCTCTTTTTTTAAGATTTATAACTATGTTACCTCACGCACTATGCTTAATTCTAATTGGTTCATTTTATAACAAGAGCATCGTGACAGTTGAAACTTTTATGCTAATTAGGAATCCATTGTTTATTAAATATTGTTAAGATTAGTAGAATATTTATATACCAGAGAAAAACAAACGCTTTTTTTTTTTATCCGCGACCCAATGTCAAAGGTAGATCAAGCAACTATTTTTAAATTAACAATGCTTTTTAGCCATTCATATTTACGTAAAACGATTATTACATTATACTTATATTTAATAATTTTGTAACGAAATTTTTTCTACATAATTGCGTTATGCTTTTAGTTTATGCATAAATCATCGGTTACTATTGTTCATCTTACATTAAAAAGTACGTATTAAGCGTACATATTATGCGTTATGCGTATATTTTTAAATATAAAAGTTTGAATTTTTAGAATTATATCTGTATGTATAAAAAGCAAAATTCTCACTAACTTATCATTAATTCTTCCACTTTACGTGAAGTTAGAAAGCTAAAATTTGGAACATCTAATATATATATTCACCTCTTACGTGGCTCCCAAATTTTGGCTGTATTTCTTTTCCGCCGATGGAAACGTTTGCTTTGTTTTGTTTACGTTACTATTTCTCTTACACGGCGAATCGACCAATGATTGCCGCTAAAAATGCCACATGCGAAATCTAGCTGAGGTGACTCAACATATAACGCTTTTGAAAACGGTAACTGAAATAACCAGAGAGCATCAGCTGCGGCAATCTCATACTATTAAGCTAGGCAGAAGTGAGTAGTCTTTGTCGATAGATCTCTATTTTAGTATTTTGTCGAAAGCGCTTTTTTTCACGAATTTATATATTACGAATTTATTTGACGATTTTTGATTTATATCACGAATTATACTATAGCACATTTCTAATAGGTTTAACGAATTACATGTCATTTATTTGAATTCAAATTTATTTTAATGACTTAGTATTTACTAAAAGGATGTAATTTTTTTTAAAAAAAAAGTTTTTATATGGATTTGAATGATTGTTTTAAATTCTTAAAATTTTGTGCATTTGCAATGTACCTAAGCTAGTAGCGAGCGAAGCGGGCTTGGTTTGCGAAGCAAACCATATAAGATTGAGTAGCAATTTTCGGGGGTTGGCGAGCGTTAGCGAGCAGGGGGCGCAGCCCACTAGTGATACAATATTATTGTAATGTTTTATTTTTATTTGTTATATAGTTCAGTCAGTGCGTACCAAAAATTCTTGAATGGTTACTAAATTAGGGTAGTTAAAAAATTTTTATATCTTGTCTGATTCATGTTTCCCAATTTCCCCGAACATCGCGTGTGCCACCACCTTTGAAATAAATAAAAATTTAAAAAAAAATAAAAATAGAAACTTTAATTTTTGTAAACTCTTTTGAGTTTTTTTCCGATAATCTCTTAAAGTATTAAATTTACAAAAATATGTAAATTGCTTTTTTTTTATTTAATTTTCTACAATATAAATCTTTCCGAGATAAGGCTCTTAGAATTGTAAGATTTGTTCCAAAATTTACTAACTAAATTTACTAACGATACTAACTAAAAAGTAAATTCTACGACAAATTTTGACATAATAATTATGGTAGAGATAAATAACTAAATTTATGTTTTTTCTCACTTTCACACAGTCTTTTAGAAATAAACTTTATTATTATATTTTAAAGTTACGAAGCACACGTGCATACTTAGTCACCTCCCAAGTGTGGCTGATACACCTTAATTATAATAAATAAGTGGAATGAAAAAAATTACTGCAAACAAAGGCAAAAATTTATGATTGATAAATTTACTAAACAAATTGAAAAAACTTAAACAAATGCCAAATATATCTTTATAAACCTAATGAATGCATACAAGGAATAACTTTTCAATTTCCACATGCGATGCAATATATCTTTCTTACATGACCAAAGCTTCAGTAGTTGTAAGATTTCCCCACTTCTATATTCTATATCGTCTATAAAAAGCTACGGGAGGGCATGCACATTCCGACTCTTGTCTTGGGAAAATTAATTTCAGAACCAGCAAATGAAGCTGTGATGATGAGTGAAAACACAACCTTAAGGAACGAGGGCTGACCAATGGGATACCTGCAAGTGACGTAGTGTGAGTATCTTGATTCTGATTGGTTGTTGAAACGTGGCATTTGTCAGCTATTTCAACTGTTCTTTCTATTCTACTTCGAGTAAGCCAAGTAATAATTCTCCTAAGTAATGCAGTCTATATTCTTTCACAAAGATTTCAATTCTACCACTATATATTTACACAAAGACAGGCACAGAGCCACGAAGAACATCAACAAACGTATTATGCATCGAAGTTGCCAGGTACACAAAACAAAAATACATCAGCGTTACAATAAAATACATAAACAGATAATAAATCTAAGTTAAGTAAAAGACATAGACTAAAAATAATTATATTTCAACAAATTCAATGTGCCATACAGCTTTGTATTTAATTAATTTAAAGCTAATTAGCATTTTAAGTAAAGTAGAGAAACTTAGCTCAACTTTAATACTCCATATTGCTGATAAAGATTAGCTGGTGCTGACGTCATAGATCACATGCGTGAGTATTGGTTGCAAGTACCCGATTGTCAATACAGCACTTTACAGTAGTCAGAAGGGCTTTTCTTAAAGGCGGAGAAAAATGGAAACTGTATCTTGCAGCTGTCCAAAGCTATTCTTCAAGCATCTTCACATTCCTTTAATGTTAAATTTGCACATTTGTTCCTGCAAGATATGTGGATGCAAACTTTGCATATGTTAACATAGGAAAGCAGAATAGATGCAGATCTATGGCATCCACAATTTCTGGATTTTTTTCTTTTCTGGACTGATCAGACAATTGAGCCTACTCTGATGCGAATGAGTAGGCTCAATTCTGATCTTGTAAATTGTGATCTTCTAAATTAGCAACTGGAAAGGGATAATTGGTTTAAGGGTTATCCGATGGAACCTTGGAATGACGCATCTTCAAAGCATGTGTAGAATGAGGAGGAAGAGAGAGAGATGAAAAGATCGATGAACAATTGGAGTATGAAGGAGTGGAGGCAATTGAATGTTACTCAGAGTGAGCTGGACAGCATTTTAATAACAAGGAGCTTGTCCTAGGCCTTTCAAAACATATGAAAATTAACGTTGTTTATCTTTTTTTTTAAAAAATATTACGATTCGTATCATTCTTGATGTAATTTTTTTAAATAAATATCATCGTTAAAAATCTTTCAAAATATTGTATCTCAGAGTCTATACGCAACTAAACATTTATACTACGATTATTACTATGACAAACTTTATCGCAGAATTCAGCTTTTAGTTGATATCGAGCAATACTTACCCAATTTCATATATTATGGGGAAAATTCTTTTAAACTTCAAAGAGCTCTGTCTCGGAAACTATTTCAACTATAAGCACCGTATTGGTCTCAAATTTTAGATAATTTGATTTAGTAAAAATCAGTAATTTTCACATTTTTCGTAACCTCATAACTTAAGAAAATATTTGTAAAAGACGGAAAAAAGACCCAAAAAATTTAATGGTTTTTTTCAAGATGGCGGTTGAAGGAATTGGAAAACTTAAATTTTTCATAACTGTACCAACCAATACAATACACTGCTTGACAAAAGGAGCAGTAGCTAAAGGAACAGTTACATTTTTCGGAATGACAAATAATAGACCTTGCTTGATGAAATGAAACTAAGTACATATTTAATTGATACAATGTGCATTTATTATTATGTAAAATAGTTCAAATATCGACGCATCGAAAAAAATAAAATTAAAAATATAAAAGAAGTTCATTGGATGATTTCTAAACAGAAATGAAAACTTCAGTAAGATGTGTGATTACCTCGGACTCTAATGCACATTTTGCTTATGTTACTCATGCTGTCCACTAAACTGTTGAAGAGTCCTTGGAGGATATTGCCCAACTCCTCTCTCAAGGTGTTTTTCAGTTCTTGCATGGTTTGGAAAGGCCGTGTTCCTTGTGAAACCCGTCTGTTAAGAGCATCCTAGGCATACTCTTTAGGTCAGAGTAGTACACAGGCCATGACATATGCTCAATATCTTTACTTTCTAGTGTGTCTGTCATACCTCAGCGCACCTGCATGGCCACGCATTGTCGTCCATAAACCGAAAGTCTGGATTTACCACACTCTTAAAAAGACAAACATGATCCAGAATAACCTCTCTGCAATACCGTTATGATGTAATGCTACGTCGCTCATTGATGTGAAGCGGTGTTCAGCATGATACCTGCCTACAACAGCACACCTGGGCTATACCGATCACGTTCATGAAACTATTGTGCACAACCTATTCAATTCTCTCTCCACACCAACTGGTAGTCAGAATCGCAGTGAATGTCATACTGAATTGGGATTCGTCGAAGAACATCACTCTGGATCACTGCTGGTTACCCCAACTAATACATTCCTTGAACAAACGTAATACACTGCTCAAAAAAATTAGGGGAGCACATGGTTTTAGTGAAATTACGCAAATATTTACACCGATAAGTAACAAAAAAGTAATCATATATAATGTAAGACCGAGCAGGAAAAAGAAGAAGAAAACTTCATATGCAAATAAAAGTTCATGACGCCACAAACCAGAAAAGAAGATAAGAGCAGAAATTGGGATGTAGTAGAGGCGTCTGTTTCACTGCCGTAATTCAGAAAGTTAATTTCTCAGTTATTGTTTTTGAGAAAGGGTGACTTGAAAATGTCTCAACAACGTGATTTACCTGAATCCATTGCATGGCGCATCATCGGCAGACTGGAATCCGGGCAAACACAACGCAGCGTGGCGGACGCTGTTGGAGTCAGCAGAAGTGTCGTTGCAAGGCTATGGAATCGATTCCAGGAGACTAGAAATGTGAGTTGTCGGCCAGGGTAAGGTCGGCCACGTGCAACAACTGCAGCTGATGACCGGTATATACAGTTAACAGCTCGTCGTAACAGAACAGACAATGCTACTCAGCTGCAAAGACAGTTTCTCGTGGCAACAGGACGAAGAGTTTCCACTTAAACAATACGGAATAGGCTCCATCAGGGAGGTCTCTATGCTCGTAAGCCCATGGTCTGCATTCCATTGACCTCGAGCCACCGTGCGGCTAGCAGAAGATGGGCTGCTGAACATCAAGATTAGGAGCAACGCGATTGGAGCCATGTATTGTTTACAGACGAGTCTTGATTCAGTCTGGAGAGTGACACCCGACGTGTTTTGGTGTGGAGGGAAAGGGGAACTCGAAATAACCCCACTTTCATTCGTGAAAGGTCACACTACAGACGAGCTGGTTGGATGGTGTGGGGTGGAATAAGCATAGGTGGACGTACGGACCTGCATATCATTCGGAACGGTACTTTGACGGTCCGCAGATATGCAGACGAGATATTGAGACCTCATGTCATACCCTACGCAGCAGCCATTGGTGATTCCTTTGTTTTACAAGATGATAATGCGAGACCACATACAGCTCGTCTTGTGAAGAGCATGCTGGAAGCTGAAACAATATAACGTATGGAATACCCTACACCCTCTCCTGACCTGAATCCAATCGAGCATGTTTGGGACGTGCTCGGGCGACGCATTGCTGCGAGACCAAGCCCTCCATTAACTCTCCGTGACTTGGAGATTGCCCTTCTTTAGGAGTGGAACTGTATTCCCCGAACTCTCATCGATACCATCATCGCATCCATGGGAAACAGGTGTGCAACAGTCTTACCTGTTCGAGGAGACCACATGCCTTATTAACAGTACTGCATCACTTCCAAACATTACTTTTTTATCGTTTTCAAGTAAACCAATTGTTGCCTTAAATCAGCTTTTTGTTTTTTTCCATAGTTTCCATGAATTAAAGATTAATTCCATATGTTTTTACGTCTTTTTTTCTGTATCGTGCATTGATACGTATGCACTATCCATTTCATGCAGCTCTGTGGATGTCTCGCACGACTTTCTTACTTTCTTTGCTTGCTCCCCTAATTTTTTTGAGCAGTGTATTTCTTGACGATGGCGTGGTTAAGGCGGGATGCATCGAACAGGTTTTCGTGCATGCAAACCAACTTGATTTTACGCCGTGAGATGGTTCTGGCAGAAACATGTGTACCGGTAGTGGTTGAAAAAGTCTGCTTAGGAGTGACATTTTCGTTCCTTTTCGCTGCTGGTTTTATATATATCGTTCCTCTTAAAGTGTTGTGTTCTTGCAACGACAACCAGCATGATATGGCATACCATTTCTACCTTCAGCAGTCTTTTTTAATCGCGAGATGACACTTTTTGACACTCCCATTACTGCAGCTACGGTGGTGATATTTCGACCTGCTTCCAATCGTTTAACTGCTCGTCCACGATCGTCAGAACTAAAATTATACCTTGCTAACATTTTGCACCTAATTATTGCAACACCACACTGAATTTCACAGAAATAAGTTCAACAACATATGATGCTATTTCAGTCAAATAAACATTAAGAAAATTTTTCGAATGAATGAAGAGAATGTGTGCACTGCCTTTTATACAGATAGCGAGCACTGCTCTAACATGCCCTTTACACTTGATTTTACTGTTATTGGTGGGCTGCCAATAACGCTACTTTGCATAAATCAGTTGTTTCTCAGCAATTGTCAAGCAGCGTATATCAAAAAATTGAAACTACCCTACTTTTTGTAAGCATTCTTGATAGTTTGACTGTACTGATAAACAATTTTAAAATTATTAATTTTCGGTCTTTTCAAATTTTTGCATTTTTCTTTAAATTTGCTGTATTAAAAATGTCTACGTTCTAAACATAATCAAATACTTAACAGAAAAAAATTGTATTTTTTTTAAACATCACTTAAAAATAGCAGGTGCTGCTGGTTTGACCACACATCTTTTAAAAATAAAGATTTTCTCTCTCTTTTATTCATATTTTTATAGTTGTTAAATAAATAATTTCTCTCAGATTTCGGTTTATCAGCCTCATTAAAAAGAAAAATTCCCAAAATGTGCTTTTTTTTTTCTTTCTCCCAGATCCCTTTAGATCGAATCTCAGCACATGGAAATTACATGAAATCAAAATAAATGCAAGGTATTTCGTTTTGCGCGAACTTCTCATTAACGACAATGAGTATAATTTCACTTCCATATCCGATCAGTAAAAACCACTCTCAACTGACGACCTCAATTACTTTTCCTGCCTTACTTACCCATTGACCTAACTGAGCTTACCATATAATGACTCTATAGCTTCAAGTCTTACCTCAACACGTTTCCAAAATTTTGTCTAGCCGAGAAAGACGGCGTGAATTATAAGAACAAATTAGTTTCGAGCCTCGGATTTCCACTTAGGGCTAAATTCAAATTATGAAGAAGATACTTCAATTTAAGGACATCATTTTTATTTGAATGAAATTAAATTTGCAGTCCCAGGGTGGGTAGTCAAGTTATTCAACAAAAAATAAGCACTTTTAAAGCACTCAAAAAATATTTTTAAGCACTTTAAAAAATATCATAATTAGGCAGGGTTGGAAAGTTTTTGACAATCGACGGTTTTATCCTGTTTTAGCCGCCATGTCAAAAAAAAAAAAAAAAAAAAAAAAAAAAAACCTTTTGGCATTGTTTTTGACAATTGTCAAAAATTATGAAATTTTGAATCATGTAAAACGAATGGTGTTTTCATACGCTACGGACGGATTATACGCCGAAAAAAATTTTGGGTTGAATTAATTATGAAAACGTTGAATAGAACAATGTGAACTGAGTCTTTTTGTATAATTTGAAGCGAAAACCAACATAGTAAAGGAAAAATTTCATTTTGAAAAAGGAAAAATTAAGAATTTTTTAAAAACACCCAATGAAAAAAGCACTTTTAAGGGCTTTTAAAAAACGAAAATCGAAAATAAACACCTTTAAGCACTGTTTAAAAACGCTACGCATCCTGAGTCCTTATTATCTTAATGCATCAAAGGCGAGCCATGATGGTTCAGGGGATTGAGCGTTCGTCTTCCAATGAGGTGAACCGGGTTCGAATCCCAGCTATGGCAGGTTGATACGAACTCTGGATCCGGCTTGTGCTGACGTAAAATATCCTCAGTGGTTGACAGATCATGAGTTAGAATCCCCTTGCCGTCACCGTTGGAAGTTTTCCTCCCTATGCAACGCAAATGCGGATTAATTCCATCAAAAAGTCCTCCACCAAGACCCATTTCCTCCAATATTTGGTCCAGGAGTTCCCTTGTCTTCTGGATTGGGTTCAAAATTAAAAGGTTATGGAGTTGATCGTTAGTAGTCTTAAACCCAAAAATTGGGTCTAAACACTCTGTTTAAGTTAGATTTAAGCTAAAATAAGTAGATTCATCGTGATGGATGGCCGCATTATATAGTGCGCAAGAGCAAGGGAAAAGAAAGAAAGAAACTGATCACCCTGACTAACTTTTGATTTTGATAACTTTTGAAGGACATAGAACACACGCCTTGACTAACTTTTGATCTAATGATTGGATCTTCGTGTACTAAGATTCAATCTTAATGATTAAAAAGAAGGGGGGGGGACCTGAAATACGCTACTTAGTTAGTACAGGTGATATTTTAAGTTTCGAAATCAGACACAGAAGCGTACTTTTTCTGAATAAAAATACATTTTTTTCCGACGGATCGAAATTTTGACCCTCTAAATATTGGAGGTAGCCGGAATCTGGGACATATGGACCCAATAGTTTAGTCAGGAGAGCGGATCAGAGTTTGGACCCCTTAATGTTAACTTTACTTTTTGCGTATTTCGTCATATCTCAAGAACTTTTAAAGGAATTGAAATCGTTTATCCAGAGATAATTTCGTGCCAAAAATATTTTTTAATAATTATTTAGTATGTTTATTATTTTATTTAATAATAGTCAAAAAATTTAATAGTAAGTTTAAAAATTTTAATATTATGTTTTACATCATTTAAAAGAATGTAATTTTACATGGCAAAATTCAAAATTTGATGGAAACAAGTAGAATAGTTTAGAAGAAATCGAATTTTAAAAAAGTTGCATTTTTAAAATTTCTTAGACTTTTTTTTTTTTTTTTTTTTTATGCTCACTGTACATTCACACTGAATTTCTTAATGAAAATGCAATTATACTTGAAGCTTCAAATACTCTTTTACGTATATGTCTTTTTTCAAATGTAGAAAAAAAAGATGATATTTTAAATTATTTTTAAATATCGATTAACTTTTCAAAGAATATTAATTTTTAATTGATATTATATTTAAAATCGACTATTTAAAAGTTATATTTCTATTTATATGCGAAATATTATCTAGTTAATTATAAATTTCTTTTTATTTCAAATTCATTGATACGAAGTTTTTAAAAATATTGATACAATTTCTTTTTACACATATTATAAAACATTTTTCTTTATACTAATTTGTTTGACAATTTTACTGTTTAAATTTTTCTATTTTAATGAAGTTCACAGAAAAGAAGGAAATAAATGATATTTCGCAAATAAATTAATGAATTATTTAAAACCACACAAATAATAACGATAATTTTAAAATACTACGACTTATACTCAATACAATTTTTTTACCAAATCCAAGGAAAATATTAACAAAGTAATTGTTAATTTTAAATTATATATTTTATAAAGTTATTTCTTTATTTTTTATTATTTAAAAAGTGTTATAAAAAGTTTTTAAGGATTTTTGATGAAACTTGACATTCAAGTAAGTATCTTGGCAAGCGTGTATAGCTAAAACATAATAAAAATTCGTTTTCCATCATTGATGAGCATAATATAATATTTAACTAAAACGTACATTTTTAAAGTTTTATAAGCGCATTACAACCTTTTAAGGCAAAAATTATAAAATGTGCCCACCCCAATATTTCTCTTTCTGTTTTTAGTAACATTAAAGCTGTTTGTTTTTATTTAAAGGGTCTAGGTGGTTCTGACTTCATCAGTGAATTGTTTATGAGTCGTGGTGGGTTAGGGGATAGAGCACTCACTGACAAAGGAGGTGAACCAGGTTCGAATCTCGGCAATGGCTGGTTGATTCGAATTCTGCACCCGGCTTGCACTGTGCTGACGTACAATATCCATAGTGGTAGACGGATCATGGGTTAGAATCCCATTGTCGTCAGGCTAACCGTAAGAGGTTTCCGTGATTTTCCTCTCCATGCAACGCAAATGCGGGTCAGTTCCATCAAAAAGTCATCCACGAGGGCAAATTTCTCCCAATACTTGATCCAGGAGTTCCCTTGTTTTCCGGATTACGTCCAAAATTACAAGACTACGGAGTTGAACATTGGTAGTCGTAAACCTAAAATTAGGTCTGCTGTTCAATGAAGGTAATAAAATGAACTATCTATGAGTGGCTCAGGGGATAGAGCAGTCACCTCCGTATAAGGTGACCTAGGTTCGATCACAGCGTTGGCTGGTCGATTCGAATTCTACTCCCGGCTCTCACCGGCCACAGTGCTGTTGCAAAATATCCTTAATGATAGATGGATCATATGCTAAAATTCCCCTGCCGTTGGGCTAATAGTTGGTTTTCTCCTCAGTGGAACGCTATTGCGAGTTATTTTCTTCAAAAAGTCCCTTACGAAGGCTAATCTGTCCCAATGCTTGATCCATGAGCTCCTTTGTCTTCTAGATTGGGTTCAAAATTAAGAGGCTATAAAGTTGAACATTGATAGTCGTAAACTCAGAATTGGGTCTGCTGTTTAACTCCGGTTATAATATAATATAATGAATCTACAGATCTATGTAACTACAGGTCTATGTACTCTATAATAATCTTAATAGTATAATTTATCTTAAATTTAACTTAAGATTCTGAATTTTGAACAGAAGTTTCACATAAGAGCAGACATTATTTATGCTAAGAATTCAATGTTCAATTATAATTATAACTCAATTTTCTTTTGAGCTAAAAGTTGAAGAACAAAATATTATTTCGTGTTGCACGCTCGATAAAAGTATAAAAATCATGAAAAAAAACTTAGAACAGCTTTTAAAAGGTAGCATTTTCAAATTGTAGCGAAAACATGGAAAAAATTACAGAACAATGAAAAAAAGGGGAGGGGAAGAAAAATAACAATAAAAATAATAAGAAACCGGAAAAAAAATCCGAAAAAAGGGGAAAAAATTAATAAAAATCCGGAAAATAAAAGATATAATCTTTTCATCAGCTCACACGATTATATCCGCAAAAAGGAGTGTTTTCTAATATTGTATCAATGTAGCCAAAGCAAAATATATCAATACAATAGTGTAAGGAAGACTCAAAAAAAATTTTTTACCAAAAATAAATAGAACACATTAAGTAAAAATATCACATAAAAACAGAAAATGAAATACAAAGAAAAAACAGAATAAAACATAAGACGAAATCTATAAAGCGAGTAGCGAATTCAAATGAACTTACATGAACGGGAAAGTTTTCAAAAATGATTTTAAATATTTTTGTAACAAAATTGGCAGATAGCAAAATATGATACCAAAAGCTCAAATTGAGGTAAAAGCGTAAATAGAGGGGTCTTGTATTAAAGTGCGTTCTTACTGCAGTACTGACGTGAGTTTGATTTGTTAGTTACTAAGGATGAGTCCGAAAATAGATGCGCGCAAGGTAATATTATACTGGATAATTTAAAGAGGTTGACAATTAATCAGTTTAGAAAATTAACATTAATTTAAGAAAAAAATAGAAAAGAGAAAGAAACATGAATTGCCTGCTTTGCACATAATTTTAGCCACGGATTTTCCCGAAATGGATTTGCACATGGTAAAAATTATATAAATTAATAAAAGAAATATTTTTTTGGGCTAAATTATGTGCAAAACAGGCAATTCATGTTTCTTTTTCTGTTCTATTTTTTTTTCTTAAATAAATGTCAATTTTCTAAAATTATCAATTATCAACTTCTTTAAATTATACAGTATAATATTACCCTGCGCACATCCATTTTCGGGCCCATCCTTGGTAAGTAGCAAATCAAACGCACTTCAGTACTGCAGTAAGAACGCACTTTAATACAAAATCCCTCTATTTACACTTTTACCTCAATTTGCGCTTTCATTTCATATTTTGCAATCTGGCAATCTTGTTAAAAAATATTTTAAATCATTTTTGAGAAATTTCCCGTTCATGTAAGCTCATTTGAATTCGCTACTCGCTTTATAGATTTCGATTCATGTTTTATTCTGTTTTTTCTTTATATTTTATTTTCTGTTTTTACGTGATATTTTTACCTAATGTGTTCTATTTTATTTTTGGTAAAAAAAAATTTGAGTGCCCCTCACACTATTGTATTGATATATTTTGCTTTGTCTATATTGATACAATATTCGAAAACACTCCTTTATGCGGATATAATCGTGTGAGCTGATGAAAAGATTATATCTTTTATTTTCTGAATTTTTATTTTTCCTCCTTTTTTGGTATTTTTTTTCTTCCTTTTTTGGGATTCTTTTACCGGTTTCTTAGATCTCCCCCACCCTTTTTTTTTATTGTTCTGTAATTTTTTCTATATTTTCTCTACATTTTGAACTTATTTTATGTGCTCTATTTACTTGCAACTTATGCGCAGTAAATAAAACTTACTGTTTTTTTTAATTTTCCTCATGTTTTTTCTTCTTTTTGTATTTATTTATTTTGCGAAAAACAGATTTAAAAGACAAAACTTAAAAACTTTAAATAAAATACTTGAGTTTGTAGATGATCCCAGTTTAGAAAATTATTCTCTGTAAATTCGGTGAGTGGGATTCAGTATTTTGCTATAACCTTGGTAGTTATTGGGGTATTGTCTTATACTTGGTGTCAAATTGCTCAGAATAAAACAGATCGTAAGGTATATTTTTTAGAATATTTTGTTAGGAAAAACATTCCAGCCCCTTTAAATGATTTCGTCTCAAGGAATTTTTCAACTACAGAAAAATCGATTCAGCTTTAAACAATAATATTTTTCAAATCTGTCGCAACCTTAATAAGAGGTTAAACTAAATCAGTTGCTCTGCCAAAATGTTGTTTAGAGGTTTAAAGCTTCTCCCAGAAATCACCCTTAACACTTTCATCGCGACGGACGAGATAATTCGTCTACCAGGAATATTCTCTCAGCTCTATTGTTGTATTAGTGAATATGGTTATTGATTGCAATTGATTATTATTTTTAAAAATAAAATAAACAAGTTTTAAATGAGTTTGCGTTTTTTTTTTTTTTTTTTTTTTCAATTTTAGTGCTGCGGGGGAATTTATGCCGAAGTATCGGAAAAGAGACTTAATTCAAATGAGCTGGTAATAATGCCATGGTAATAAGAAACACAATAAAATAATAATAATAAAGCAAAAAAAATAAACACCAGATAAATATAAAGTTTCGAAGTGTAAAAAAAAACGAAATTAATGCCAAAAACAGTGAAATAAAATGTGTTTTGCTTTTTTTAAAATTTTGATTTTAAAATTTTTAAAAATTTATTTTTTTTTAAAAAAACTACTTTTTAAAGCCATGTTATATTTTTTTATAAAATGCCATCAAATAGTTCTCAAGTTACAACAGTTTAAAAATTATAAAAAATTTGGGTATATATAATATATAATATACATAATATATAATAAATATAATATACACAATATATAATAAAACTTATATAATATATAATAATTTAAAATTAGGAGCAGGGCTTTCTTAAGCATGCAGGGCCCCCGGCAAAGAAATGTTTTGGGCCCTTGTTGGCTTAAAATCGAACTAAAAAACTTCACATACATAAAATGAAGCATTTTTTTATCATATGCAATAATTTTACCAAATTTAAATACATTTGGATTACCCCAGAAAACTGAATCCACATAAAAACTTCACTAGAAAATAGAAAAAATAGATTTCGGTTGACTTTTTAAGTTTCCCTGTTGATAAACTATTCAAATTATTGTTGCTAGCATGATAATCAATCACTATTTGTAGAAAGAAAAATAAAATGCACACTTTATACAATAGAATATATTTATTTTTGAGAAATATATAAGGTAATTATGTTTATTCTTAATGTATTTAAATACAATTTATAAAAAGTAAGATTCCCAAGTGCCCCCTGAGTGCCTGGGGTCCTGCCCGCTTGTGCCCATGAGTAAAGAAGGTACTGATTAGGAGTTTAATGTAACTTTTTCATTTCTAGAATCAACACAATCATATCAATTATTTATTTACTTTTAAATTCGTTAAAACAGGTCTTGAAACGCGAATAAATAAAATACTCCACTTTTATTTGGAAAAAAAAGTGTTTTGAAGGAACTATTTATTATAATAGAACAAAACTTTATGGAAACAAGCTCTTCAATACGCATTCAGTTCAAAATCAGTACCACTTATCATTAATTGACGTATCTGGCTCTGACCATAACCTAACTAATAGGATGATAACTAGTTTATATTATAATGATGATAATTTTCCCTCTCTCTTCCTCGAAAATTATTAAAAGTAAAAATATGTCATAATGCCTAAGTTAAAACCCGCTGTAGAAAGACGAAAAGAAAATATGATGACACCATTCCATACTGCTTGGTCCCAATTCGTTGTAACCGCTTTTAGCATCACGACTTTCAAAACGGAGTTGTTTGCATTTACCCTTGACCTTGAGGTAGCCTTACCTCCAAATGAAACTGACCACCTGCTTGGACTAACTCATAATCCACCTTCCATCCGAATTCGATGATGGAACTATGTTTCCTCGTTGTGATAAATCGGCCCTATTTATGAATATTCTTATGATTTATTATCATTCATTTTGGGTAATTGAGTTTTGATGTAAGTGGAACAAGTCTGGATGCCTCGTGCACGAGAAATTGAAAAATTAGTTCTTTTTTTTTGTTTTTGTTTGATGGCTATGAGAGAGTAGTAGCTCTGAAATGAATAATTTTCATGCTAATAGTATGCAGATAAAAGGAAAACGTCGTCACGAAAGTTAGCATCCGGCGGTCGTAATTACCTTCACGTGTTATTAGAGCAATGGAGTCTGGAATTGAAATGTTCCGACATCCACCTCAGACTTTTCTGAGAGCTCAATTTCAACTAATTCCGACTTACGTATAGTTAATTAAAAATTCCCCCGAATTCCAGGAAAGTGTTAATATTACAAAGTAAAGGGTATCCAAAAATGTAAGCAAGATTAAAATTAAGCAGAAAATTAATTAATTTAGTATTAGTAACCAACAAAAGAAGACAGTTTAGGGTTAATAAAAATGCAACACTACACTACATTCGAAGTCTAGACTTTCTGATTTCAACTAACTCCGTCTTATCTCTAGTAAAAATTCCACCGAATTCCTGGAAAGTGTCAATATTACTATTAAGTAAAGGGTGTCCTAAAATGTAAGCAAGATTAAAATTAAATATAAAACTAATTAATTTAATATTAGTAACCAACAAAAGAAGACAGTTTAGGATTAGTAAAAATGCAGCACTACACTCGAAGTCTAGACTTTCTGATTTCAACTAACTCCGACTTATCTATAGTAAAAATTGCACCGAATTCCTTGAAAGTGTCAATATTACTATTAAGTAAAGGGTGTCCTAAAATGTAAGCAAGATTAAAATTAAATATAAAACTAATTAATTTAATATTAGTAACCAACAAAAGAAGACAGTTTAGGATTAGTAAAAATGCAGCACTACACTCGAAGTCTAGACTTTCTGATTTCAACTAACTCCGACTTATCTCTAGTAAAAATTGCACCGAATTCCTTGAAAGTGTCAATATTACTATTAAGTAAAGGGTGTCCTAAAATGTAAGCAAGATTAAAATTAAATATAAAACTAATTAATTTAATATTAGTAACCAACAAAAGAAGACAGTTTAGGATTAGTAAAAATGCAGCACTACACTCGAAGTCTAGACTTTCTGATTTCAACTAACTCCGACTTATCTCTAGTAAAAATTGCACCGAATTCCTTGAAAGTGTCAATATTACTATTAAGTAAAGGGTGTCCTAAAATGTAAGCAAGATTAAAATTAAATATAAAACTAATTAATTTAATATTAGTAACCAACAAAAGAAGACAGTTTAGGATTAGTAAAAATGCAGCACTACACTCGAAGTCTAGACTTTCTGATTTCAACTAACTCCGACTTATCTCTAGTAGAAATTGCACCGAATTCCTTGAAAGTGTCAATATTATTATTAAGTAAAGGGTGTCCTAAAATGTAAGCAAGATTAAAATTAAATATAAACTAATTAATTTAATATTAGTAACCAACAAAAGAAGACAGTTTAGGATTAGTAAAAATGCAGCACTACACTCGAAGTCTAGACTTTCTGATTTCAACTAACTCCGACTTATCTCTAGTAAAAATTGCACCGAATTCCTTGAAAGTGTCAATATTACTATTAAGTAAAGGGTGTCCTAAAATGTAAGCAAGATTAAAATTAAATATAAAACTAATTAATTTAATATTAGTAACCAACAAAAGAAGACAGTTTAGGATTAGTAAAAATGCAGCACTACACTCGAAGTCTAGACTTTCTGATTTCAACTAACTCCGACTTATCTATAGTAAAAATTGCACCGAATTCCTTGAAAGTGTCAATATTACTATTAAGTAAAGGGTGTCCTAAAATGTAAGCAAGATTAAAATTAAATATAAAACTAATTAATTTAATATTAGTAACCAACAAAAGAAGACAGTTTAGGATTAGTAAAAATGCAGCACTACACTCGAAGTCTAGACTTTCTGATTTCAACTAACTCCGACTTATCTCTAGTAAAAATTGCACCGAATTCCTTGAAAGTGTCAATATTACTATTAAGTAAAGGGTGTCCTAAAATGTAAGCAAGATTAAAATTAAATATAAAACTAATTAATTTAATATTAGTAACCAACAAAAGAAGACAGTTTAGGATTAGTAAAAATGCAGCACTACACTCGAAGTCTAGACTTTCTGATTTCAACTAACTCCGACTTATCTCTAGTAGAAATTGCACCGAATTCCTTGAAAGTGTCAATATTATTATTAAGTAAAGGGTGTCCTAAAATGTAAGCAAGATTAAAATTAAATATAAACTAATTAATTTAATATTAGTAACCAACAAAAGAAGACAGTTTAGGATTAGTAAAAATGCAGCACTACACTCGAAGTCTAGACTTTCTGATTTCAACTAACTCCGACTTATCTCTAGTAAAAATTGCACCGAATTCCTTGAAAGTGTCAATATTACTATTAAGTAAAGGGTGTCCTAAAATGTAAGCAAGATTAAAATTAAATATAAAACTAATTAATTTAATATTAGTAACCAACAAAAGAAGACAGTTTAGGATTAGTAAAAATGCAGCACTACACTCGAAGTCTAGACTTTCTGATTTCAACTAACTCCGACTTATCTCTAGTAAAAATTGCACCGAATTCCTTGAAAGTGTCAATATTACTATTAAGTAAAGGGTGTCCTAAAATGTAAGCAAGATTAAAATTAAATATAAAACTAATTAATTTAATATTAGTAACCAACAAAAGAAGACAGTTTAGGATTAGTAAAAATGCAGCACTACACTCGAAGTCTAGACTTTCTGATTTCAACTAACTCCGACTTATCTCTAGTAAAAATTGCACCGAATTCCTTGAAAGTGTCAATATTACTATTAAGTAAAGGGTGTCCTAAAATGTAAGCAAGATTAAAATTAAATATAAAACTAATTAATTTAATATTAGTAACCAACAAAAGAAGACAGTTTAGGATTAGTAAAAATGCAGCACTACACTCGAAGTCTAGACTTTCTGATTTCAACTAACTCCGACTTATCTCTAGTAAAAATTGCACCGAATTCCTTGAAAGTGTCAATATTACTATTAAGTAAAGGGTGTCCTAAAATGTAAGCAAGATTAAAATTAAATATAAAACTAATTAATTTAATATTAGTAACCAACAAAAGAAGACAGTTTAGGATTAGTAAAAATGCAGCACTACACTCGAAGTCTAGACTTTCTGATTTCAACTAACTCCGACTTATCTCTAGTAAAAATTGCACCGAATTCCTTGAAAGTGTCAATATTACTATTAAGTAAAGGGTGTCCTAAAATGTAAGCAAGATTAAAATTAAATATAAAACTAATTAATTTAATATTAGTAACCAACAAAAGAAGACAGTTTAGGATTAGTAAAAATGCAGCACTACACTCGAAGTCTAGACTTTCTGATTTCAACTAACTCCGACTTATCTCTAGTAAAAATTGCACCGAATTCCTTGAAAGTGTCAATATTATTATTAAGTAAAGGGTGTCCTAAAATGTAAGCAAGATTAAAATTAAATATAAACTAATTAATTTAATATTAGTAACCAACAAAAGAAGACAGTTTAGGATTAGTAAAAATGCAGCACTACACTCGAAGTCTAGACTTTCTGATTTCAACTAACTCCGACTTATCTCTAGTAAAAATTGCACCGAATTCCTTGAAAGTGTCAATATTACTATTAAGTAAAGGGTGTCCTAAAATGTAAGCAAGATTAAAATTAAATATAAAACTAATTAATTTAATATTAGTAACCAACAAAAGAAGACAGTTTAGGATTAGTAAAAATGCAGCACTACACTCGAAGTCTAGACTTTCTGATTTCAACTAACTCCGACTTATCTCTAGTAAAAATTGCACCGAATTCCTTGAAAGTGTCAATATTACTATTAAGTAAAGGGTGTCCTAAAATGTAAGCAAGATTAAAATTAAATATAAAACTAATTAATTTAATATTAGTAACCAACAAAAGAAGACAGTTTAGGATTAGTAAAAATGCAGCACTACACTCGAAGTCTAGACTTTCTGATTTCAACTAACTCCGACTTATCTCTAGTAAAAATTGCACCGAATTCCTTGAAAGTGTCAATATTACTATTAAGTAAAGGGTGTCCTAAAATGTAAGCAAGATTAAAATTAAATATAAAACTAATTAATTTAATATTAGTAACCAACAAAAGAAGACAGTTTAGGATTAGTAAAAATGCAGCACTACACTCGAAGTCTAGACTTTCTGATTTCAACTAACTCCGACTTATCTCTAGTAAAAATTGCACCGAATTCCTTGAAAGTGTCAATATTACTATTAAGTAAAGGGTGTCCTAAAATGTAAGCAAGATTAAAATTAAATATAAAACTAATTAATTTAATATTAGTAACCAACAAAAGAAGACAGTTTAGGATTAGTAAAAATGCAGCACTACACTCGAAGTCTAGACTTTCTGATTTCAACTAACTCCGACTTATCTCTAGTAAAAATTGCACCGAATTCCTTGAAAGTGTCAATATTACTATTAAGTAAAGGGTGTCCTAAAATGTAAGCAAGATTAAAATTAAATATAAAACTAATTAATTTAATATTAGTAACCAACAAAAGAAGACAGTTTAGGATTAGTAAAAATGCAGCACTACACTCGAAGTCTAGACTTTCTGATTTCAACTAACTCCGACTTATCTCTAGTAAAAATTGCACCGAATTCCTTGAAAGTGTCAATATTATTATTAAGTAAAGGGTGTCCTAAAATGTAAGCAAGATTAAAATTAAATATAAACTAATTAATTTAATATTAGTAACCAACAAAAGAAGACAGTTTAGGATTAGTAAAAATGCAGCACTACACTCGAAGTCTAGACTTTCTGATTTCAACTAACTCCGACTTATCTCTAGTAAAAATTGCACCGAATTCCTTGAAAGTGTCAATATTACTATTAAGTAAAGGGTGTCCTAAAATGTAAGCAAGATTAAAATTAAATATAAAACTAATTAATTTAATATTAGTAACCAACAAAAGAAGACAGTTTAGGATTAGTAAAAATGCAGCACTACACTCGAAGTCTAGACTTTCTGATTTCAACTAACTCCGACTTATCTATAGTAAAAATTGCACCGAATTCCTTGAAAGTGTCAATATTACTATTAAGTAAAGGGTGTCCTAAAATGTAAGCAAGATTAAAATTAAATATAAAACTAATTAATTTAATATTAGTAACCAACAAAAGAAGACAGTTTAGGATTAGTAAAAATGCAGCACTACACTCGAAGTCTAGACTTTCTGATTTCAACTAACTCCGACTTATCTCTAGTAAAAATTGCACCGAATTCCTTGAAAGTGTCAATATTATTATTAAGTAAAGGGTGTCCTAAAATGTAAGCAAGATTAAAATTAAATATAAAACTAATTAATTTAATATTAGTAGCCAACAAAAGAAGACAGTTTAGGATTAGTAAAAATGCAGCACTACACTCGAACGTTAAACTTTCTGATTTCAACTAATTCTGACTTATCTCTAGTAAAAATTCCACCGAATTCCTGAAAAGTGTTATTATTATTAAGTAAAGGGCCCTAACTTCAAACAATGTAAAATAAAATTAAAATTTATGTTAAAAAAACATAAATAAAATTATACAATGGTATTTAAAGTCATCAATAACCATCAAAAAGTCTAATTGAAAGAATACTGTCAAAAATCACGCACTTCAATTTGAAATATAATGAATAACAGAATTACAATTTCACTTAAAATTTAACCGCTTTCAATCCTTTTTGTTGTTGCTCATCAAAGGTTATAAAAGGTCAAAGGTGTCAAAACTATTAAAAGCAATCTAAAGGAAACTTTTACATTCTTCAAGTCAAAGGTGAAACACGTCGGTGAACTTAGAAACTTAGGGTCGCTGTTAATTTAGAAAACCCCGATTCTGTATGGCTTTGTAACGGAATCAAAAGACTATTATAGCTTTTAAAACGATTTTAAAGTTATTAAACAAATAGAACAATGAAGTTAGTTTCAACAATTAAGGTTATAAAAATTTATAGAACGTGCTGCATGACGAATAAATTGAGGATGATAACCTACAGTGTGTTATAAAAATAATGATTTTCCTTGCAATTTTCAGTTTCATTTCAAAATCTTGTATCTTTGATTATAGGTATATTGTTCATAAAATTATTTCTGTCACATTTTTAGTCAATACCAGCAATAAAGTTTAACCATACTTATTCTTCTGTTGGTTCGAAAGGACTAATGGTGCATTCACATCACATAAATATGTATTTTATTTGTGAAGAAAATTAGAACGAGAAAAATGGCGTGAAATTAAACTATTTAAATTAAATTGCAACTTACTTAACGAAATGCACTTCGGTCTTCATTAACATACGAATTCATAAAAAGAAAACATCCAAATATTTTATAGACTTAAAGTAAATAACCAAAAAAAAAATTTATAAATTCAATTTAAAAAAATTAAGAGAAAACGATAAATTCATAACCTAAAACTAGTACATTAGTTTTTCACCAAAGCGGGGCGCTGAAACGAAATTGGGTGAATAATATTTCATTTTGCTTGGCTTTAAAAAGTAAAAATTATGCGCCTTTTTTTAACAGTTTTAGCATTAGAATAGAAGCTCTTTAGATAATATCTCTCTGTGATTGATAGCATGAACGAACAATAGTTCTCTGTAGTGCTAAAATTGAATTTTTTTTTCTTGCTTCATTTCAACAAAAATGTCTTAGCTTAGTTGTCTACTGAAAATGTATCAATAATAAATCAATTAGTAGTAGCAACTAATTGGGATACGTTTTATATCAAAATAAAATAGTGTACATTTTGATAACATTTGCTAACACAATATTACTGCAGTGGATTGAATGATTATAGTTAAGTGATATAGTCAAGCAACTTGGATATCTATTCAAAATTTATTGAATCAAAATAAAATAGTGTAAAGTTATTAGTATTTTGAATTTTTTTTTCATGCTTTGCAGTTGTGTAGAAACAATTTTTTTTTCTTTTATCAATTCCAAATCTTCTGTCTTAGATTTTCGTAATAAGTGTTTCCGTCATGTTTTAATTTACTCCCATTTATTTCATTCTAGTATATGATAAATTCAACCATAAACAGAGTGAAGAAAACACCTACATTGATGATTTATCTAAAAGTATTTCTATGATAATTATAAGCAATATGCTTATTTTTCCAGTGATTTAAAATGTTAATTGTGCATATCAATAATTTAAATAGATATTATTCAACATAGAAATAAATTTAAAAAGAAGAACAAAAAGAGATGATATTTAACTCAAGTTGTAATATTATTTTAGGTGCTAAGGCAAACTGTACTTAAACAAAGACATAGTGCACAAGACAATAAACACTAACACTAAGACAAACTACACTAATATATGATAACTTCAAAGAAATATTTATCAAATTTTATAGAATTAATTTAACAAAAATGATTAAAAAGAATTTTATGAATTCCACAATTATAATTAATAATAGAAAAGAATAAAATCACGGCCTGAAGATAGAGTTCAACTTTTTATTACAGTGGGACGCCAACCAAAGAGTTTCACTCTTTGGTCGGTAAATAATAGCATTTAGTAGGGGGGAAAAAAACATTTTGAGGGATTTTCGCATGTTTTAGCATAAGAGTGGAAACTCAAGATGTAACTTTACACCTATTTCAAAAATGGACCAATTCTGCATCTGACTTTCAGGTAACAAATTAAGCTACAAATTAGTAAAAATTATAAAACAAAAATAAATAAATGAAATAAATAATATGTAGAATAAATGCATTTTTAAACGGTAGCCAGCTGTTCTATTATTATTTAGTTTACCAAAATATCGTTTGCTAAAAAGTAGCCGTCCGCTTAAATTAAATTAATAATTGGGTATAATATAGCCTACGTCACAGGTTGTGTTGTTCCTACTAAATTTAACCCATGAACGGCATTTTCTGCGAGCCTAACTTCAAGCCACAAATAAACAAACGAAGTGTTCGATCGTTTAAATAGCTGATCGCCAGATTTTATTGCATTATAAAGAAAAGTTATTGAAACTAAATAAAGAACAACAACTACTAATAACAATAACTAAATAAACAACAACTAAATTCCATTCGTTTAGCATTGCGTCATATGTTGTTCCTACTAAATCGAAGTAGTTGTGTTTTTTTCATATTATACCCAATTATCTTGAAAATAAAAAAGTTTTTTTTTTCATTTTTTTATGCTTATTAAGATTCTACTTACTTTTTAAAACAAGATTTAGTAGGGTATTCAATTTCTGAAAGAGCAACTAAAATCGATCCTTATAATCACATATTCTAAACACCACATAACTTGCTGTTAATTTCTGAAATAAATTGATTCTGTATGCTACTCTTAGAATGATTGTGCTACAAATTCTGAATAAAGATACGTACACTGTCCAATGAATTAGAAACTTTGGTAATTTTTTCTTTCATTGCTCGCACTGTATAAGGGTCTAAAACAAATGAATATTTACAAATTTATTTAGTTTTTTTTTTCTTCTTTTTTTGAGTTTTCACCATTTCTTCACTATTATTTGTTACTCTAAAATGTCGTTTGCAAAACAGTTATTGTTCGTTCGCAATAAGTTAATATTTAAATATTTATCTTTAAAAAAAATTATAAAGCAGCGGAAAATTTTGAAAAGATTTAAAATTAGACGTATTTTTTAACAGTAGCAAATTTTCTTCATGTAAATACACAGCAAAAAAAAATTATTACTCAAAAATATAATTTAAAAAAAAACAATATTCGTTCGTTCACTTCAAGTTTATATTTAACTTGAAAAGAAAAAAATTGTAATGAAAACGCGAAAGTTTTTGTTGTTGTTTATAAAAAGATTCAACATACTGGTATCCAATTTCATAAGGAGCAATTAACAACAACCTTGCTTGCTGTTAATTACTAAATTAAACTTTGTTCAACAGATATATAAATAGAGTTCAAGTAAAAAACGTGATAGAATCATAAAGTTCGATGGCATTTATTCAAAAGCCTATCATTAGCCGTTTTTTCATCGATAATGAAGAAAGTTTAAGAACACCAGAATAAAGCAAAATGATCCCACAAACAATAAACGCACCTTAAAACCGATAGTATGCAAGTGAATTAGAAATATAGTAGGCCAAAATTGCATTTTATCGTTAATATGTGATCTTAAAAAGTAAATGAAGTTCAAAAACCAGTTCTTTGTTTATCGAAGTTTTTTATGGAATCGTTTTCATAGCAGTTAATTGCTGGTATAGAAACGGGTTAGAAAATCGATTTCTTGCATTTTTTGCTTTCGGCGGTTAAGATTACAACTAAAGATTTCGCCTCGAAAAGGCTACTAAGAATTGGAAGAGGGTGTGAAATAATAACTTTTTTGAATCTCAAAAGAAAGGGGATAATTGCACGTCTTAGGGCCCTTAACCTTTAGAGTATTTTTGAGATCTTGCAAAAGAATTCTTTTACTTTTAACAAATAAAAATAGCGAAGTAGAACGGATTGAGTTAAATGAACACAGTTAGTTTGAAATTTTTTTATTTATTTAAATATATTTTAATTGACATAATTTTTTTTAATCCAGAAACAATTAATAATGGTTGTTTCTTATTACTTTTACCCTTATTATTGTTTCTTTATTGAAATAAATAAAAATATAACCATCACATAGTTTAACGAAACGACTGAAATACAAATTTTTACAAAAAATCTTAAAACTAGTTGGTTATTTAAAAAGAAAAAATGAAGTTCAAAGACATAAACAGGTCTAGAAGTGGTCCAAAAAAATTTCAACATTTTACAAAAAAAAAAAAATAAAGGCAATTTATTGGGCATTTATCAAAACAATCGAATTTAAAAATGAAAAAAATAAAAATTTTAAATTTTTTTTTAAAAAGTTGTTCACCTTAGAGTAAACATTTATACACCTCATATTTTTTATTCATACAGAAAATTTTCAGTTTGTTTTAGTTTTATGAATTAAAAAAAAATTATGTAGTATACGTATTGTCAAAGCACTGTTTCATTAGCATGATATAAATTTCAAATGTGAAAAATATGGATTCATATTTCAAAGATGCCTCTCTCTATATTTATTTTTATCTCTTGAGAATCATTTTACCAACTCTACGCGTATTTTATGTTTAAAGTTTTTAATCTTTTAGTTAATAGCTCCTCGAAATGGTACTATAAGTGTCTCTAATGTCCTACAGACTTTATAATATACCAGAAAAATATATTAACATAATCAAAGATATGTATGATAACAGCAAAGCATGTATAGAAGTTAATGGAGAAATAACTGAATTCTTTTTAGTAAAAACTGGCGTGAGACAGGGATGTGTTTTATCGGGATTTTTATTTATACTGGTGATAGACTGGATTATGCGAAACAGCTTGAAAGATGAAAAAAGAGGAATAAGGTGGAATTTCACAACTACTTTAGAAGACCTTGATTTTGCTGATGACATCGTACTTATTTCATCCAAATGTACAGACCTTCAACTTAAAACAGACAAATTCAACAAATATTCAAATAGTGTAGGTTTATTCATGAACAAGAAGAAAACTAAAGTAATGAGAATAAATCAAAAGAAAAATGACAAAATTAAAATCGAAAATCACGAAATAGATGACATAGAGTCATTTAGCTATTTAGGTTCTATTGTAGATAAAAAAGGTGGAAGTAGCGAAGATATTAGACAGAGAATAATCAAAGCAAGAACATGTTTTAAGGGATTACATAAATTTTGGAGAGAGTCAAATATTGAAATAAAGACAAAAATAGTTGTTTACAAAGCTATTGTTAGAGCAGTACTATTATATGGCGCAGAAACCTGGAAACAGACTAAGATCGAAATACAAAAATTAGAAACCTTTCAAAACAAATGTTTAAGATTTATTTTTAAAATTTTCAGGCCTTACAAAGTATCAAATCAAAATCTATTAAAGAAAGCTAAAATAAAAACAATCGAAGATGAAATTAAAAAACGAAGATGGAGCTGGCTCGGACATATCCTTAGAATGCCCAAAGAAAAAATTTCATCTGTTGCGCTTACATGGGCCCCTGATGGTAAGAGAACAAGAGGAAGACCCAGACTTACCATCCAGTGCATGTTTTTGGGCGAATTAAAAGAATGTGGAATATCTGGCTGGGAGGAAGCAAGATCTATTGCTAAAGACAGGAGGCGTTGGAGGGATATGCTGGAGGCCTTAAGTGCCCAAGGCACGTAGAGGATAAGTAAGTAAGTAAGTAAATGTCCTACAGAAGAACTAAAACGACAAGGGGACGGGTGCCTAAAATTTATTTTGGTCTCGCCAACAAAATAAACCAAACATTTAAAAAATAACATTGTAAAGAATTAAATTAAACTTTAAAAAATCGTATTAGCAGTTTCTCATTCAATTTTTGTAATTACGTTTCAATTAATTATTTGTAAGTACTTTCTTTTAATAGTGTAGTTAAATTGTCATGTATTTGTAGTATAAGAGATTCTTGCCTTTTAATATACTTGCGAAACTACAAAATTCAACATTGGAATAAAAATATATTTTAATATACGATCTATTGATATATTTTAGAATTTTTCCATGGTGTTGCTGATCAACACAGAGGTTCAGCTGAGCTCTGGCGGTATTATGGTCGCCACAATTCGTGATAAGCATAATTCATCGTGGGATCATCATAATCAAGGCACGCGCTAAGCAATCGCCACCTCGCCAAATGCGATAAAATCGTAAATTTGTCGAATAAGAATTTTATTTAGGCGAATGATTTTTTCCACTGGAAAGAAAAAAATATATTTAACTCAATCCTCAAAATGAATTTTTCTAAACAAATGAGTACTTTTTATTCGATTACAGTAATTTTTGGTAGATGCGACGCATAACGAATTAGAATTGCGCCCATATAATATAAACCTGAAACAAATTATCGTAAAATAGTTTTCTTTGGAGAGAAAAATTATAATTGCATTTGGCGAAAACTTTCGAAAATTGGTGAATACTTTTGATATTTGGCTAATAATTTGAAATCCGTAGCCATTAAACCATTTAAACATTTTAAAATACATAGTAAGCGAGAGTTTTACATTTAAAATCGATTAATCAGTCATTGGGGCCCCAAGATGTGGGTAATTGAGGCATTCTTTTACGGTTAAAACCGCTTTCGAATATCTTCCTCTAATAGCAATTTTTTCGTCACCGAAATCTCACTTAGAAATTGAAAATCTCCTATCTATATCCGCATTTCTATACGATAGGGGGAAAGATGCTTTGACACACAATTTTGCCCAACATTGGAAATTTGTGAACTTTTGTCCAATAAATCTATTTAATAATATTTCACAAAATTTTTTTTCTTCTTTAAATTACGCCCGCCAATGTCTTCTCAGACATAAGGCGTCTTGCAGTCCAATAAAACACTGAAGTAGCTCCAGAAGG
This sequence comes from Parasteatoda tepidariorum, assembly GCF_982258835.1. Lineage (NCBI taxonomy): Eukaryota > Metazoa > Arthropoda > Arachnida > Araneae > Theridiidae > Parasteatoda > Parasteatoda tepidariorum. The sequence continues at coordinate 88,722,025 of NC_141761.1, read as the reverse complement.
TGAGAGAGCACAAAAGTCATCACATGAACGAATGTCAAATTTACGAAAAATAGAATTATACATGTCACATATTGATTAATTCATAGATAAAGAATAAAAAAATGCTGTAAAAAAATATTAATAAGGCATTTAGTGACTCTTCCAACACTGAGCTCAGGGCCAGTTCAATAATAATTACAAGGTTAGCCTAGCTAAGAAGTATCTCAATGAACAAGCATCTACACCTGAAATACTCAGAGCATAAACTGCCTGTTACCCCACAGTAAATCTTTATAGGGAATCTGAAAAAAGACAAAGCTATTTACCTTGATTTCTGGCAACTTAAAATTTACACGTTAGCAAAAAAAACTACAATTAAAAAAATAAGAAAAAATCAGTAATTTATTACTACAGATCTGCAAAAAAGAAGTCTTAAGGTGACCACCTATTAAAAAAGGCGAAATCTTTCAACAAAAAATAAGCACTCAAAAAAAAAATTTAAGCACTATATACATTAACAAAATGCAAAATAATTTTCAAAGCCTGTACATGATCATGATAAAACAACTGGTTTCTGACAAATAACTCTTTTCTTGATTATATTAAATTAACCACCATAAAAAGATCGAGAGAATTTTCGGTTCGATTTCAGAGGGTGGAAAATGAAGCCTGAAATGGAGAATATCTTGCAAAATGCAACAGAATTGCGCATGAGAGTGCAAGAATCTCACCGATCCCAACTCAGTAGACGCACAAGCGGATTGGCTCTTTCATATGTTATGGACCTACGGTGCGCCGAAATAGCCAGTGGTTGATTGAATTCTGAAAACGTTGAATAGAACAATGGGAAAAGCACGCTTTTGGATAATACGTGTCGAAAATCAACATGGTGAAGAAAAGAAATCTCATTTTCGAAAAGGGAAAATTAAGCACTTTTTGAAAACACTCAATGAAAAAAGCACCTTTAAAGGCTTTTAAAAAACGAAAATCGAAAATAAGCACCTTTCATAAACGCTACGCACCATGTAAAAAAAGCATGAAGAGTGACTCACTCCACACCTTGTATTTACATTAAAAAAAAGAATTTTAAAAATTAAGATTTTTTCTAATTTCCAATTTTTTAATGTGGTTACAATTCTTTTTTCAGGGCCACCGATTGTTGCTTAGACCAGTGTTCCCCAACCTTTTTATCACCGCGGATCTGTCAGCGTTTGATAATTTTACCGCGGCCCACTGGGGGGGGGGGGGGGGGGGAGCACGTTGATTGTTTATATTTTAGATCATTTTGATTTATTAATTTTAATTTAATTGTATTTAAACATGCCTTCAAAACAAAATATAGTTACACCAAAAAATAAATATAAAGGGATTTAGCATTTTAACCTACTAGAACGTTAAAACAATGAGATCCCTAAGCTTGTTTCTTTGCAATGAGACGGGTCCATCTGGGGGTAATCGGAAACAATGATACATTACAAAAATTTATGTCACTACCTTCGGGGGCCCCTTTTTTTAAAAATAAATAAAAACTTTAATGGAACACAGATATTTTTAATTTGGGGTATAAATTCAATTTCAATGAAATGGGCAGCCCGGTACCATTTGATCCACGGGCCGGTACTGGTCCGCGGGTTGGGGAACACTGGCTTAGACGAATGGATACAGAACCATCCCGTATTTACACCTTTTTGTTTAGAGCAATACAAGACTCGTTCAAATGCTTTATTTTCATACAAGTCAACATTTTCTTATTCATTAATAGGTATAAGTGGCTGGTGGACTCAGTATTCATAAACAGATAATACATTGGTGTTTTTTTTCTACTCCGACAGCACACTTTCAAATATTAATGATAGTGAAAAAAATTTCTTAGTTTTGATCTAAATATCTTGTAACAGATGCATCAATCAACAAAATTTTTTTGTATCGACCCCCCCCCCACACACACACACGAACTAAAAGTAGCGCCAAGCAAAAGCTCAGTCGCGAATGTCCTTGAACTGTGAAGCACAAAAGATTTTTTCCCCCCTCCTCTACATAGAAATGGATTTTACTCTATATCAAGTCACAATACTGGCGATGATTTTAGATACATACTGTGTCATTTATTATATTAACGATATTAAGTGAGAATAAATTTTACATTTAGTTATCAGAGTGCGTAGCCAGATTTTTCAACAAAAAATAAGCACCATTTAATTACTTTTTAAGCTCAAAAAATATTTTTTATTATTTTCCAAAAGAAAATCATAATTAGGATCTGCATCTGCGCAGTAATAAAAATGATTTTTTTCTATTGTTTAAAGTTCTCAATTTATAAACATAAAATTCAAAAACATTTTCAAAACCTTTGCATAATCGTGATAACAATAATTACTTTCTGATAAATATTGCAAAGAAAATTGTGAAATTTTTTTTTTGTAATTTAGAATTACAATCGACAAGGCAAAGAAAAAAATATTTTTTTAAAAGATCGAAAACTAAGCCCTGAATTAAAAAAAAATGGGCTTCTAAAGAACGTGAATCAAATATAAGCACCTTTAAGCATTTTTTAAAAGCGCTACGTACCCTGGTTATTACAATTTAAAAAAACCACAATATATCGCTCAAAGGCTGGGATAGCCTGGTTGGTAAGGCACTGGGCCCATGTCCAAGAGTTCGTGGGTTCCATCCCAGCCGGCCTAAGACTGTAGTAAATGGTGACTGATGCACACTAAATCTGTCGAGTCGCAAAGTCCTCCATGTTTCCATAACAAATCAATACCTCTGGGGGTACTGATCCAGGAGTTTCCTTGTTTTCTGGATTGGGTTCAAAATTACAAGGCTACGGAGTTGAACATTAGTAGTCGTAAACCCAAAAATTGGGTCGGCTGGTCAACGACGGACACAATATATATATATATATATATATATATATATATATATATATATATATATATATATATATATATATATATATATATATCGCTCACCTCTAGTGACCAATAATTTGAAAAATCAGTGGTAGAGAACTAGGAGTTAGAAATGTATGATTTGCTGTGTCTGGCTTAAGGAACTTACTAAGTTTCAAAATTTACAAGATCTACAGATAGAAATGCTAAATAACAAACTATTCAACAAAGCCTTCTAAAATAACCTCTCGTAGCAACTTGCCACAGCTTTCTGTAATTATTTTAAATAGAATAAACTGAGATACTAGTACTTATACTTTTTTTCTCAGTCAGGGTTGTCACTCAAATCTGGAAGGAAAAAAAATTCCTGTAGACATCTATATATATATATTTCTCTTACACGGCACCAAAAAAAAGCCTCATTACAACTCCCCGAATGGCAACGTTAGAAAATCGACCAATGATTACTGCTAAAAATGTCACATGGCAAATGTCACATGAGGTGGCTCAACATACAGCGCTTTTAAAAACGGAAACAATAACCAGAGTGAGCATTGTCAGGTTGTTCAATTCAGATTCATGCCCTAAGAACATGATGTTATTTAATTTAAACTAATTAAGCTGGCTTTCTCCATAGCTATAAATAAGTCACAAGGTCAGACTTTTGAAAAAATCAGTTTAGTATTGACTAAACAAGTTTTTAGTCATGGACAACTTTATGTTGACCTGTCAAGAGTTAAGTCATTTGACAGCCTTTCAGTAATTGCTCCAAGATGCCAAATCTATAATTGTGTTTTCAAAGAAATTCTAAATGATTCGAGTTAATTTCTTAGAGCTTTGCAGAAAAAAATGTTTTTTGGAAAAAATTTAATTGAAACTTCTATTGGCAGTAGGCAAGGGGAACTGCCAAAATCAAAACTCCCCGATTAGAAATGCCGCATGGCGACCTCCACGTGGTATTTCTCGGGTAATGCTAACAGCCATGCATTTTAATTTATTGTATGTAAAACATCCTTATTTTGTTCTAAAATGTTATGTACTTTATCACAAATGTTAATTAATATAGAAATTGATTTCAATAATGCTGATCACCAAAAAATATTTCATTTGGCGATAAAACAAATTTTTGTGTTCTTGAAAATGAAAGACTTTTTGAGGGTTATTATCTCACAAGGAAAAGTTAGGGTTTAAAGTTTATATTTTTAAATAATAAATTTTTTTTCTAAAACTTTCAGAATTTCTAGCATTAACTAATTTATTATACACATTTAGTTGAATTTAGGTGAGTAACTGCAATATTTGATAATTTATTTTGCTAATATGTTTCTTATTTAGCTAATGTGTTGATTTTTTCACCATGTACAATCTAAATAGCTAATATACTTTTTTAAAAGCCAATAAGAACATTGATAGAATTCCTCTACATTAGTACAATACTATGTTTTTGATGATAAAATACTATGTCTTTGATGATAATATACTATGTCTTTGTGCTAGAACATTGTGTTCATTGCCGAGCGAGCGCAGCGAGCCATGGTTCACGGCGTGAACCACATAGGATTGCGCAGCAATTCTCGGGGGTTGGCGAGCGTTAGCGAGAAGGGGGCGGAGCTTCCTAGTTATACATAATGTTTTAAGAGGAAAAGCACAATCACTGCACTTTTGTGTGAGCAGTATTGGGCTAATTATATTAGTTATAATTGCTGAAAAAACTGGAACACACACAGCTGAGCATACTTAAATCAAATAATGATACAGTAAATGAAATAGTTTAGTACAGCTGAAATATCAGCCTTAAATATTTCACAAATTGCACTTCGAGTGGTCACCATACGAAAATTAAAAAAATTCTCAGTATTTTCTGTTACTAAAGCTGGGTGCGTAGTCAGATTTTTCAAGAAAAAAATAAGATCCTTTTAAGTACTCAAAAATATTTTTAATCACTTTGCAAAAAAATCATCATTAGGATCTATGCTGTAATAAAAATTATTATTGAAAAATTATATTTTAAAATTTTTAAATTATTAACATAAAATCGATAAAATTCAAAAACTTTACATAATCATGATAAAATAACTAGCTTTTGATAAACATTGCAGAGAAAGTTGCGAAAATCATGCAGTTTTTAGTAATTTAGAACAGCAATCGGCACAGCAAAGAAAAAATCTCCTTTTAAGAAAATAGAAAACTAAGCACGTTTTACAAACCCCAAATAAAAAAAGCACCTTTAAGGGCTTTTAAAAAACGCAAATCAAAAATAAGCACCTTTTAAAAACGCTACGCACCCTGTAAAGAAAAAAATCGAAATTTCCTGCATTTCAGGAGATTTTTAAATTTCCTGTATTTTCCAATAGAGTGGCAACCCTGTCAGTTAACAATAATGGAGTTTTCATGAAACTAGCCAATGGCTTGTTGATATAGTAAAGAACAAAAGTTAACTTACTTCTCTTCTGGTTGGATTAAAGTCATTTCATGTTGCATGTCGAGTTTATTAATTTCTTTTTCTGAATAAAAAAAAAGGATAAAAAAATTGATAAAACTATTACATTTAATATAATGCAAATATCTTAATGATTAGATTCCCTTCCAGTTTCACGTTCATTGTTTTTGTCGCCCAGTGGGCTACCTCAACAAGTTAGTAACCCAAATATTTTATGCATATGTAGTGCCGTGTAATCAATAAGTGATTTTAACCAATAACTGTTCAAAGCTTACTGAACATACATGGCTAACACACAACACGCGTCCTGACGAGTTTTAAAAATGCTTTTTGTCAATAAAAATTAGGTACTTTTTAAATCAGGATTCCCACTTAACTTCAGAAAGAAAAAAAATACTTTTCCAGATATGGTATATCAGGTAAACTTGTTATTTTTAATCAGAAAACTTCTTTATTACTCAAGTCAAATATTAAATCTTGTAAACATCATTAAAAGATAAAAACAAGACAGTTCTAAAATTTCAACAACCAATAATGTTTAAATTATTTAACTCAATTCTCAATTACTGTTATTGACAATTGTAAGACCGCTTATTTTCCAGGTTTTTATTTTTAAAAAAATACATCTTCCCAGATTATTCCTGGATTTCTAGAGTCAAAATTAAAATTAAGCCAACAATTCCTCCATGTTTTCTCAGACCAGTAGTTCTCTACTTTTTTTGACCCATGGACCTCTTTTAATAGTCAAAACTTGCACACGGTAAGCAAATTAAAATATATATTTATATATTTAATGGCTTGAATGAACGAGATGAGATTTTATGAGCGTATTTATGTCCAGCTCAATGTTTGTGAGTAGCAACCGCAAACACCAATTTCAAGTTGGTTTCTTTCTCTCTTTTTGACGAATCCTCTGCACTGAATCCACGTTTGACCAATAGGAAGGCTGGAAAGCGGTCAACAACTTCTTTCTTTACAATAACCCATAATACAGGATATAAAATTGGGGATTTCTTTTTGTTACTAGAATTCATGGTATGGTTGTTCAAAAACATTGGTCCGAGTTTGTCCAAGTGCAAAAGGGTTCAGCACCCAGTCGGGAATATTTAAGTGAAGAACGTCTTCAAATCTTTGGTTCAGGTCTATATGAAGAGCCGTTGACAGCAAGCAAATCTTCATCTCCATTTTGCAAATTTTGAAAGATTTGGAAACTGAGAACATTCGCCTCTTCCCAAGTTTTGTTTGTACAGAAAAAGTTTTGTGACAAATGCAGATTTTAATTTTGGTTAAATTGAACTTGTCACCTTGTAGTTTCAAATTAGTTTCGTGGCACAGCTTGTTTTAAGTTGGTCAGAAAGCTTCGGTACCTTTGTACCATTGCCTGAGCACCGTCAGTAGCTACAGAAATGACATTAGTCAAGGGCATAGCTTTTAATTCGGTTAATAATGCTTCACCTTTCGTATCGGTTGCCAAATAACAAATCTGGTCAAAATTTTTCTTCGTTTACAAATCTTACATAAGCTAAAAGTAAAAGCTTTATTTCCTGATTAAGTTGACTTGCCAAGCTGTATAGAAAATTCAGAAGTTTTTAAGTACGCATATAAAGAATTTTCTATGCACGGAGCCATCTTGTCAGTCTTTCTTTGTACATCATTATTACTCAGTGGAATTTTTTTACAATGTTGAAAGTTGGTTTGTGTATTACCTCACTTGCAGCTGGTAAAATAAGCTCTTCATCAATAGTGTGAGGCTTTCCGGACTTAGCAATCAATAAAAAATGCTATAAGAAACATACAGTCCATTATCACATTGCTTAGCTGTTGTCCCTGTAAGTTGTTGCAGTGATGGTGTTTTCAAATATTTTGCTTTGACTGTTTGAGAAAAAAAAGTTTCATTCTTTATTTTTTCACTATGGATTTTTATTAAATGTTCCTTAAGTTTGGAAGATTTCCTTGAATCATTTGACATAGTTTTATTACATAGAAGATACATGGGTAAAGTACTATTTCCTGGTGAAGAACTGTATTGTCGGCATATTCAAACTGTTAAAAAAAAAGCACAAAAGGATATACGAAAATTTGTAAATCAAATTTTTTGTTTGTGACAAACCACTGTTAATAATCATTAACTTTATTTATGGAATGCGGCAGTAAAGCCCTTTTGAGTTATTTGACGCGAGAATAAAATTTCATGTAATTTGTGAATAAAATATTCTCAATAAATTGTTTTCCAACATTAAGGGATATTGAAAAAAGTATATTATTTAAAAAGAGATAAATTTCATTCAAATATACTTATGTAACAAAAGTACACTGAGTGTGTAACAGTACAAAAAATGCAACTATACAAAACTTGTTTTTGTCTAAGACTGGGAAAATTTGTTTACACTTCATATCAGCATAACATAGAACTAAATTGATTAGATGTACAACTCTTTTACAGTTTATGTTTATATTGTAGACAAGTTAGACGGCTTTATTGCATTCCTGTATAACTGTCTCGCATCTTGTCATGTTTATTATTAACTTTTAAGTAGCTGGCACCATCTAGAACTATTAAATCATAGGCGTGAGTCAGTGGCTTTTTTTCTTTCGTTTTTGAGGAATTACCAGAGTCCTTCTATTGTTATTATTTCGTTGCTAGCTTGTTGATGGAAATTGAAAGCTTAAATTTATTGAAGTGAATTGATTGAACCATAACTAAGTTTTAATAATATTAAAACGAGTTATACACACCACTGTTACTACAATTCAATGACTAATTCAGTGGAAATAGGTTTTGTCAATATTCATTTACAAAAGGTATAACCAATATACCCACCAATTTTTATATTTTACTCAGGACATAAAAATTGCTACTATTTTATTTATTTTAATTTTCATAATAATAAAATTCGATCACAATTTTATTTTATATTAAACCTTACGCGGACCCCCTGATGTTGTTCAGGGATCCTCGAATCAGTTTGAACTTTCAACGGACCGCTTTGGGAACCACTGCTTTAGAATAAGAATACTTAGATTTAAAGGGGTGGGGGAATTAGCTATTTTTATAAATATATAATAAATATTTGCTTTCCCTTTATTAGTGAGTTGGAAAAGATAGAAGTCATACATATATTTTTTTTTTCTTTAGATAGGAAATTTCTCCAAAAAAACATCAACTAATCCTCTTTTAGTATAAAAAGATTATTTGTTTTGAAACTTAAAACACATACTTTTTTAATGGAAAAAACAATTGCAGTTTTACACATTTTGACATTAAAATTATAGTGGGTTAAGATTTTTCCACAGAAAAAATTTCACAAATATTTCTAAAAAAATCTATATTAAAATCTTTTAAACACTTTGAATTAGTACCTCACCAGTCAGAAATTTTAAGATTCAGTGTTGTACCCTATTTCTGCAGTCCAGCTAAAGTAACCGAAGCACATTCATTTTACAAGGTTAGTTAATATTTCTTTTCTTTTAATTTCTGAAATAAATTTTTATTTAAATTTCTTTTCATAAATCAGTTTTTTAGAAGTTATTTTTCAATTTTTGCTTTGCAGAATCCAATTCGAAATGAAACATAATTCTTTATATGTGAGAGGAAAAAATATGGAAACTTTTTGAGCTAATTTTTTTTATTGGTCACATATTCAAATATGGAATTAGGAAGTGGAAAAAGAAAACATTTTTACATACACACCACTCACACATGAATGATTAGATAAGCCTGAGAAGTTTAAAAAAAAATTACAATAACAAAGTAAGAATTTACAAAAAGAAAATATTGTTGAAAATTAATATTCACACCAACGTAAGATACAGACAGAATGAAAAATGTATAATTAGAAATATATAACATCACAGCAATAAAATATCGGGAACAAATGACTATGATAATTTTGGCTGTCCCAATATAAAGCAATAATGAACTATGCATGTTAAAGTCAACTAATGATTTTTAAAGTTTTTTTTAAAAAAATTACAATTTTATACAGAAAATTATTCACAACTTATATTAACCAGCAATTGCACAAAAACAAGGGTAACTGTATAAAATTTGCAATAAAAATGGCAATGTTGGGCACTTATGGCCTAAAATATTTTGCTTTTAATATGTTTAACTAAACCGCATTATTTTCTTCTGAAAACAGGAACTGTTTCAAAAAATAAAGCTGCCAAAAATAATTTCAAATACTGTAGAACACTTTAAATGTAAAGCTATGTAACAATTTAAATTCATATTAAAATACAACACTCTTGGTTACCCTTGTTCTTCAACAGCAATAACTCCTATTCAATCAGCATTATATAAAGAGCAGACAAATTGCTCAACTTTATCAGCCAAAGATAACAGAATTTGGCTTTTTAAAAAGCATTTTGAGGTTTGGACCTAAACAGTCAAACACACCTCAGTACAAAGGCACTTCCCAAAATTAACAACTTCATAAGTTGCCATATATATTATTTTTTTTTTTTTGGTTAATTCCTAAAGAAAATCAATGTAGGTTTCATTTTTGTTTTAAAACACCCACTTTTGATATTACATCACAGATGCAGCAGCCTGTCTCCCAAGCGGAGAAATGACAAAGGTAAGAAAGACACCGAGGTGAAAAATTCACTTATGACACGACGGGCACTTTCTAAAATGAGTCTGGCACAGGGCCGAGTTGAGAAGTTTTCTACATTGCTGTTTGAATGAGGAAATCTCCAATAGAACTGTTGCTGGCTATGGATGAAGAAGCTTGGCAGGCTTGGAAGTTTTTACGGAAAGAGACTGACGAATCATACTGGTGTGAAAGATGGAGCACACACGCACACTTTCACGCGCTCGCTCTTTCTCTCTTGTCAAACACTAATTGCGCTTGGCTTCTCATTAACGCATTCTTGCGACAGCCATAAGATTAAAACTTTCACACGACAGCACAGAATTATTGGGTTAACTGTACTGTCAACCATATGGAAATCTGAAAACAAACACTCTTTTAATAAACATTTTTAACAAGATTGTATGAAAGCTAATTATTAAAACGGGCTAGTAATCTATAAGATTATTTTTATCTTCTAATTTATACATAGGCTTCACTTGACTTAGGAAGTAATTAAAATTGGGGTAATGTTCATTTCTCTAATAACTGGGGTAGTGTTAACTAATCAGTTGTTACTTGACTCTGGAGTACTGATTAGATTGATGGAACCAGTTCTCATAACCACCTATTAAGATCTTACAAGCTAATTTTTTCTTAAATCTACCTTTTAACTATAATTTAATTAACATATAACTCATACTTCTTATAAATTGCTTTTAATGTTGTTGTTTTTATAATAACATGCAATGTTACATTAAAACATGAGAGCCATTATAATCTGATCTTAACCATTTCACGCTTACGGAACAATTAATGAATAAAACAATTAATGAATTTTCGTTAATTCCCTTTTTGGTATAAGAGATATTTTGTTTTCTCGTCATTTAGCATGACAATTCAATATTTCTTTCAAATCTATTTAGGTTGATAACAAATAAAACTGAAACTCAAATTTTGTCCCTTCTATTAAACAGAAGGGCAAAAAAGGCGTTAAAGGGTCAAAATAAATAACTAAAAATTAAGTCGCTGGTCTGTAATCAGATTTTTTTTCTGAATAGATTATAATTAGAATGTAGTAAAAATCAACATTTACAAAACACTTACCACGATGATGCAGCATTTTTCAATTTTCTTATTTCTTTAGAGGCCCATGTTGCTAATGTTTTTGTTTTACTAGTTTTTGAGCGTCTGCCTTTAGTTAATAGTTCACTTATAACTTCATTATCTACATCTCTTAACATTATCTGTCCAAATGCCAAGCACAAATCACTAGAACATAGAAATAAAAATTTAGAAAACAATTTTTAACACATCAATTCATAACTGTCAACTTCTTAAAAGTAAAAATAGAAACACAAAGCATAAGTCAATCAGGGGGTAATTATGATTAAGTGAAAAAACAAAATATCAAGTTATAAACCATACATGTTTTACATTTAACAAAATTTTTTTGAGCCAACAGTTTCAATTAAATTACTTACTAATGAAAATATCACACCTTTATAGTAACTAATTCAAGAAAAAACTTACTCCTTAGAAGAACTGTAATATTACTCAATTTTCTTTATTTTAAAATATTGTTAATATGAATCGCGATATTGCATGACCTTCTAGTTTTCAGACCCGCCTGGGTCGAAAGATAATCGGCATAAAGAGAAGAAAAAAAATTGACTTTGAAAAGAAAGCTGAACTTTTACAACACAGTCACTGGGAGGAAGGGGAATTGTTCTATATAATACTGTGATATTGCTGAGATATATAAAAGCAACTTTTAACTCTGCTGGGAGATTTTTATTTAATATTTAAAGTGGCAGAAGCATTTAGACAGTGAAATTTAAATCTTTCTTAAATATAATTTCAAAATTTTGACCATCACTATATTAAAGAAAATTAAGCAATTATAGAAAGCCGTGACTGTCAATTACTTACTAATTAAGAATATCACATCTTTATAGTAACTAATTCAAGAAACACTTCTTCCAAGAATCTTGATATTGGATTTTAAAACCGTGTGAATAGGAATTGCGATACTGGATTTCAAAATTGCGTTAATATGAATCGCACTGTTGGATTTTAAAATGGTGTGCATATGAATCACGACATTGGACTTTAAAATCATGGAAAATACAAACTGCGATATAGAAATTTTAAATCAAGTAAATAAGAATAACGATTTTAGCAGATTCCGGCGCAGTCCCTAATATCTGAAATTCCGAAAATCAGTCAAACAAAATAAATTAAATATCAACGGTCGAAACTGCTTAGAACTCCTTCTGCTCTATAACAGAAGTTGTTATCTAGGCAACTGCGTACCTGCCAAAGCTCCACCCATTTTCTCAGGAGGCTACTGCTGAGAAGGAAAAGTTTGCCCCAAGTCCGACTATCATTCGGGCGGCTTGGGGTTTCTCCAATTTGACACCCCAAAAATTTAAGTTTTGGAAATTTTGAAAATCAAGAAAGAGGGTAGAAAAAAGTAAATTTCTGTTTTTTGGAGGTCATTGATTCCTGTACTATAAACATAAAAAATGACATTTTTAAAGATATGAAACCTACCCTATAAGACCAGCACTAGCAGCTATTGTTCCATCAGAATGGTCTGGATCTTGTGCTATATGGGTAATAAATTGCATAATATATGGAACATGAGGTTGCATTAAGTTCACTTCACCTGAAACCACAGAATAAATAATCAAATATGTGTAAGGAAATAATTTATGTTTCAAGATAACTGTCAGAAGTATATTTACTTACTGTTAGGTGTAGTTGTATTTTGATCACCTTTCAATCCCTGAATAATACCAGTATAGGCTTCAAGGCACCCTTCACGAAGCTCGTTAACATAATCAATCATATCATAATCATTCTAGAGAAAGAAAAGTAATTATATTCTACCTAGAGTTTTTACATTTCAGATAAGACTATCAATTTTTTTAAAGCAGCTCAACTCTTTATTGCAAAAAAAGAAGCTAACACCATACCTTTAATATTTTTCGATCTTTAAATTAGATTTTCACACACAAAAACTTAATTTCAATGTTTCAAGGACATAACCTTCAATAGTTGATCAGCACAAATGTTTATTTTAAGAGACAGAATCAGAATAAAATATTTTCAGGAGAGTTTATTTTCCTAACAACTAATCAGGGACCAGGAGTATAATAAAACAGAAATAAAGAGTTAGCATTTACGAAATTTAAACTAGCGCAATTTTAAGGTGTATATGCCTTAACTTTACATAGGTATACAGGGTGCGTAGCCAAATCTGTCAACAAAAAATAAGCACCTTTTAAGTACTTTTTAAGCACTCAAAAAATAATTTTAAGCACTATAAACATTAACAAAATGCAAAATAATTTTCGAAGACTTTATATGATCATGATAAAATAACTAGTTTTGACAAAACTCTTTCCTTGATTATTAAAAAATTATTGTGAGATTTTTCTGTTTGATTTCAGAGGTTGGAAAATGAAGCTTGAAATTGAGAATATCTTGCAAAATGCAGCAGAGTTGCACATGACAGTGCAATAATCTCACAGAACCCAGCTGCCTATACGCACACGCGAACTTGCAAGTATTTTATCAAACCTGTAAAATGATTGGAGTTTTCATAAGTTACAGACCAACGGAACATTTATGTACATGGTAAAGAAAAAAAAATCTCATTTTCGAAAGGGGAAAATTAAGCACTTTTTAAAAAGACCCAACAGAAAAAGCACATTTAAAGGCTTTTAAAAAATGAAAATCGAAAATAAGCATCTTTAAGTACTTTTTAAAAACGCTACGCAATATGGTATATAATATGCAAAAAATTATGATTGAATTTACCGAAAAATAGGTGGAAAAAAACACATAAAGGTATTAAATTAAAATTGTGGAGCCTTAATTCGAATTGAATACTGAATTTGAGTAGTCTTAACTTCCATGAGCGATCTATCTCTCGATAAAAAAAAAAATTTTCATTTCGCACAAAATCTGAAGTACGTACAGTGTAAGCAAAAAGTAAAATTAACGTTAAATGGTTCATTTACAACTGTTCTCCTGACTAAACTATTGGGATCATATTTTCCAGATTGTGACTAACGCTCCTCTTTTTAAGGTCAAAAATTCTAATTGATTGAACTTTGAAGTTACTTATTATTAGCAAACCAAAGTTTGATTATCAAAAAAAAATAGCTACGAAGTTTTTAACTTAGGATAGGAAAATTTAATAAAATTCATTTATCTTTCTTTAAAGTATTTGCACAACTTTAGCACAATTTGTGGACCGTCAATCAGTTTATGAAATCAATTTTTTGCAATTTTAGAACTGTTGTATTACAGTGGAAAACAAGCAAGTATTGTATTACAGTGGATCTTCACGCTCTAGGACTCTATCTTAATGCTTCGAAGCGGTGACACCAATTATGCTAATAAATGCAGACAATATTTTAAATTACGAAATCAGACACAAATACGTACTTTCTTTGAATAAACATACTAAGAGAAAAATTTTGAATTGTGAAGCATACAAATTTTTTTTTACATTTTAAAGTATCTAATTTTACATGGCCAAACATAAAATTTGAGTCAAATCAGATGAATAGTTCTTGAGAAATCAAATTTTATAAAAGTCGTATATTAAAAATTAAGACTTATCAGGAGCTATTCAACCAATTTTACCCAAATTTTGTATTTTGCAGTGTAAAATTATGTAATTTAAAATATTTCATAGCTGGGTGCAAAATTTTTTCAATTCTCTTCATAAGTTCTAGAGATATGGCAAAATATGCAAAGAGTAAAATTAACAATAAGGGGTCTAAACTTTGGATCAGTCTCCTGACCAAAATATAGGGATCATATTTTTCAGATTGAAGCTAGCCCCGATATTTTGGGCATCAAAAATCCATATCTGTAGGGAAAATGTATATTTATTCAGATAAAGTTTTTGTGCCCAATTTTGTAACTTAAAATATAGTCTTCACTTATTCATAAGCATATTTGAGGTCACCCCTTTGAGCCATTAAGATTGTGTTCTAGAACATGAAGATCTGTTCATTAGATCAAAAGTTATTCAGGGTGGCTTTTTTTTTTCTTTTGCACACTCTACTACAAACTAAAATGATACTATGATAATTCTTCCATTAAAACTGGATGCCTCATACAAATACATTTTTAAAAAAAGGTGGAACTGCATACCTTCTCGGCTTGAGTTTGTGAGGCTTGTGCCAAGGCTTCTAAAACAATTACTAAATATTTTTGAAAATGTGTTCCAATTGCTAGAGCTACATCTCCAAACACTGATAAGATCTGAGGCTTCACAGAGCGATTCACAGCAGTGTTCTGAAAGGCAAAATAATACAAGTTCAAAAAATGATATTTAGAAAAATATTATGCAGAAGGACTATTGGATACTTCAACTAATACCTTCACCAACTAAACTTCTCAGACAAGCTCATACAATTAAAATTTCTAAAATTGATTAACTATTATAATTAAAGAAAAATATTAACAGCCAAAATATAACAAAAGTATGGTTTACAATATCAATGTGAAATAAATCCAATTAATATTTCAACAGTACTTTAGAAACATTTTACAAGACTCTTAGATATTTTTTTAAATAAAAAAAAAAACAGCTTAATTTTTATTCATTTAAAAAGAAAATCTCTAAACTCAGTTACCAAATATCAAAGTTCATTTTATTAATAATTTTTCTAGTGATGCAGTGGCTAAAATGTTTATCAAGTATACTATCTAATATATCGATGCACAACCATTTTTGGGTAGCTTGCCACAAAATCTACAAAACAGTGTTTGGGGCCAATATAAATATAATGCTGCAATTATGAAAATGCAGAAAGAATTAAATTCCGTTTGAAAGTATAGTAGGGAACCGATTATACGGTGCGATCGGGACCATCGCTATTCCACATAACTGATTTTTCCGGTTTTCTGAATCGCAACAAAAAGCAGTTTTTTTATTGTTAAACCCAACTAAAAAAATATATATATTGGGAAATAATCTTAAAAAGAAAAAACGGTGAAGTAATACACTAATGATTATTTCTAAAATGATGGTAAGGTAAACATCTTTCAAAAAAGAAAGAAAAAGCCCAAAATCTTATGAGGAAAAAAATTTTTTTTTAAATAAAAATTGGCAGGAAAATTTATCGAATTTCATTCCGGTTTTCTGATTTCCGGATAACAGGTTCTGTACTGTAATATGCATGAGTTAAAATAATAGAATCTTTTTCTCTGGTGTAGATAATAAAATTAAATAATGCAAATAAATTTAAACAAACATACTTACTAGATTACAAAGTAAATTATGGTAAATATTTGAATATGAAAAAAGGTAACTTACATAAATTTTAAAGGTGAGCTTTTATTTAAAAATTTCTTTTATTTTAGAGTATTTCCACTAATTTTTAAGTAATTACATTCTACTGCATAACTCACATTCTGTTACTTGCCTAAAGGCTGTGAATTAGATTTAGATCAGTAATTTACTGTTACAAAGCACTATAAAAAAATCCTTTAATATCTTTCGGCCTGCTGGCCATTTATTGTGCACCTCTGATTTAATGCAAATTCCAGATTTCTTTAGATAATTTTTGATTAGGTAAAGAAAACCTAGCTCAAACAAAAAAAAAATTTTAATTTATGAAGAATTCTGTTGGCTCTTTCAAAATTGTTACATAGATTGAAATTTCAATGAATTAAACTCTAACCAATAGCAAATCTGAAATTATAACTGTTAAAATGTAAATGAGTTTAATAGTAAAATTTAGTTAAATTCCTGTTTTTTTTGTCACCTTCTATTAATAGATACACTGTCGTTCTTGTGCATTAGTGACAAATATGCTTCATCTTTTAGTGTTGGTTCTTTTTTTCTTTAATTATAAAAAGTACAGCATTATAGGTAAATAAAATGTGTAATGAAATGATAGCTGCTAACTAAAAATTTTGAATGATTCAAAACTTTATCGTCGAGAAAAAGAATATTGACATTCCCCTTCAGGATTTGACATAAATTTGAGTTTAAACATACATCAAATTGCTACTAATCTCCAAGTAATAATTATTCTCTAAGATTCACAAAATAATTAATTTAAGATAGCAACATTAACAGACATTGCAGATATTTTTTCAGACAATATCATGAGATTTGATATCAAACAAGACTATGCCACCGTTCATAGTTTCAGAGAGATAGACATCAGAGGTCTAACCAATTTTTGGTCTAAGCTGACATTATCATTATTTTTTTCAGACAATTTCGTGATGTTTGACACCCAACAGGACCACACCAGCATCAATAGCTCACAAGAAATTGATATCAGGGGTCCATCAAACGTTTGTTTAGAACTGACATTGCAGATACTTTTACCAGACAATTTCATGGGGTTCGATATCAAATAAAACTACACTAAATTTTTGAAAATAAAATTTTTCATCTCTAGCAGTAATTATTTCATTCAAATTATTAATCCAGAAATTATATTATCAAAAAAAATTTTTAAACGAAAACTAATTCAAACTTGCATACTTACTGATAAATTTTCTAGAAGCATTGTCATAATTTCATCACAGTAAGGGAGAACCTTTATTGATAAGGCTCGGCAAATATCCCCAGTTAATCCTACAGCAGCACTGCAGACCTTTAAATTAAAAACAGTGGATAAATGATAAAATGATTTATTTGGATATCCATTTTATGAACCTTGATAATTCAAAAGAGCATTCCATTAACTGAACATTATATTCCAGGGATACTCCATTTTTGTGATTTTTTTTATTTATTTGTAATAGCTAAATGACATTCAAATCAAGCAGAAAACCAGTTAATATCATTAACTGTGTGTTTAAATTATTTCTATTTAATATGTTATAAAATCTTATTCAAAACATAATCTTGTTAAATGGGGAATCAGATATACATAGTAAGATGAAAACATTAAGTATCTGAGCACACAATCCAAAATTATCTGCAAGCTCATAATATTTTTTCATAGTAGAACAATTTTATTAAATATACAAAAACAGCTACCTATTTAATATTTTTTATTTTATTTATTCTTGATAAAAACCATAATAAAAAATTAATTAAAGTTTAGAAAAGTTTAAAATAGTGAGATTAGACTTAATGGTTGATATGTTAAAAAATTGTCCAACCACTACTTTGTATTTGAAAAGAAAATTGCATAAATAATTAATTTTATTTTTCTAAATATAGACTTTTACCATCAAATTATAAGGAGTAAGGGCAAAAAATGGAAATTTGACAGAAACTTTTAGAATAAAAAATGAGTAAAACTTCTAATTGCTAACAACCAGAATTGAGTTTTGGCTTGAAAACTTGAGACAGGGCTGATACTCAAATAGAATGCAATTTCCTGACTTGATATATTTTTAAAAAAATTCGAATCTTAGTCTGATATTGCAGTATGTACTGTAAATGTGATGGTTAAAATATGCAGTGAAGTATTCTGAAAATTTTCATTAAAATATAAAATTAATGCTACAACTAATAGGAATTAAAACCAGTCAAACTTAAAATAGCGATTATACAAAAAATAAGCTTATGAAATTCGAATCTTACAGACGTGGAATATATTAAACAGTAAATAAGACGAGAACAAAATATTAAAAACAGCACAATTTTTGTTTACTCTAATGTAAAACGAAAAATAAATTAGAGATATAAACATAATTGAGAGTGAAAAGAAGACGGCAAAAATATTCAGGGAAATAAAAGAACGCGTAAATTATGTAACCAATTTCCAACTCTCTTTAAATGCTATGATAAAATAAAATATAAAGGATTTTTTTTTAAAAAAAAAAGAAATCTATCTGTGCATTTATTATAAAAAATGCATTTTCAGAAGATATTAGGGGTTGATCCAGGTGAATATAATGGCAGTTTTGCTGCCTTCACAACATTTAAATTCTAAAAATCAGCCCATTTCCAAAATTCCCATTTATAAAAACAGCCAATCCATAAAATAATAATTTGTAAAAACAGCAACTTCATAACATTTCACTTAATAAAAATGATTGCAAATTCTTTTTCACAAACAATTGTTTTGCATACCTGCCAACATTGAAGAAATAAAATAACAGATTTTACTAGCAACCTTTTTTAAGCTACGAGTAAAGTTTTGATACATCAGGCTTGATCTTGTAAATCAAAAAAAGAAATTCAAAATTGTAAATAATATAAGTAGTACTAACATTTAGCGAAGTAAAAAATATGTATATAAATCTTAATCTAATTAAGATTTTTTAAACAATTATTTATAACTACTTTAACTACAAACACTCAACATATTACAGTATTTGCAATAGTATCATCTGTTGAGGAATAAGAGATGAAAAGGTTAAAAAAATTATCAGAAAATAATATTGACTTGAAAAACCATGTGATAAGTATGGAAAATATAATACAGGGTTCATGCTCTACTTTAAAAAAAAAATTCAAGTACTTTTCAAGACTAATCATAAAATTTTCAAGGACTTAAATTCAAGTAAAAGATAGACTAAAATTTAACATTTTAAACTAAAATGATATGAAAAAAATAATTAGTAGTAGAAAAATAAAACTTCCATTCCTCTCTCTTTACTTCGAAAAGTAACCCTAGTATAAAAAAAAGCAAAGGTGCTCTGAATTTTACATAGGGCCTAGATATAAAGAAGTTAGATATACAACCTCTGAATAAGCAGATTCGAACAAGTCATGAAGAAAAAGAAGCATTTTAAATGATCTGTACAATAAAAAACAAACAAACTACAGTAAAGAAAAATAGAAAACACACTATTTAAAATTGTTTAAAGATATTTATTTTTAAAAAACTCATGTCTCATATGAAGTGTAAAGAACATTACCAAATACACCAAGTAATTGTTGAATATCTGTGATAAAATATGATGAAAAAAGGAATCAAATAAAAGTCCCTGAAAATTAAATTTTAATAAAACAAAATGCTAATTAATATTAAATACATAAAGAAAGAGAAGGTTATTTCCAATATCATCTATATCATGATAACAAGAACAAGTCAAGGATTCAGAATAAAACATTTAAAAAAAAATTGTTTAGCAGAATTAAATTAGTAATAATTTTCAGCTGAATTATCACAAATGTGAAATAAATAAGTACTAGATTTAAATATATACAAGACTCCTAAGCTATATGTACTGAATACACAGTAAAAATTTTCCAAATCATTAATAAAACTTGAAAAAAATAATAAAATACATAAAAACTGGATAAAAGAAATGATGAAAATTAAAGGCTCAAACTTTAATAAAACAAAATGCTAAAGTTGTAATGATATTTACATAAAGATGTAACCAACTTTAAAAACACATATCATAAAGAAAGAAAAGGTTATTCTGAAGATCTTCTATATCATGTTAACAAGTACAAGTCAAGGATATTAGTAAATTTTAAGCTGAATTAACACAAATGTAACGTAAATATATACAAGAATCCTAAGCTATATGTACTAAATACACAGTAAAAATTTTCCAAATCATTAATAAAACTTGAAAAAAAAATAATAAAATACATAAAAACTGGATAAAAGAAATGATGAAAATTAAAGGCTTTGTTAACTTCTATTAGAAGCAAAAAAATAAAAAAATAAACCATAATTAAAATACAGTTTTAAGAACATTGCATCAACCTTTGAAATACGTATTTTACCAAATAAAGCCTTTGAAAATCAAATTTTAATAAAACAAAATGTTAAAGTTTGATGATATTTACATAAAGATGTAACCAACTTTAAAAACACATATCATAAAGAAAAAGTTATTTTCAAGATCATCTATATCATGTTAACAAGTCAAGAATATTAGTAAATTTTAAGCTGAATTAACACAAATCTAAAGTAAATATATACAAGAATCCTAAGCTATATGTACTAAATACACAGTAAAACCTTCCAAATCATAAATATAACTTGAAAAAATAATAAAATACATAAAAACTGGATAAAAGTGATGAAAATTAAAAGTTTCGTTAACTTCCATTTGAAGCAAAAAAATAAACAATAATTGAAATTCCATGTTAAAAAAATTTCATCAATTTTTGAAATACATAATTTGAATGACATAGAAATAAAAAAAAATTCATTAACATGCGTTAATGAAAATACTTTAAAATTACATTTAAATTATTGATTATAACATTATTTATAATAGAAATTATTTATAAAAACTTTCAAAAAATTTTTTTCCTCTTGGTTCCGGTCAATTCACTAATTCTTTCATCTATGCTTTCAATTTCGGATTGCTTCTCTTTTACTGTCCTTCGAAAGCTATTCGCCTTTTTCACCAACAATATGTTTTCAGTTGTTTCAGCTTTTTCTAGCAAGCTGTCAGCTGATCTGCTAAGTTCAGTCACAGTCTTCTCCAGACAAATTTTTTTTGACTGCAGTTCTTGGAGCTCCTGATCATTGTTGGGTCTTTTTCTACTTTCTATCTCTCTCTCTTTTGCTTTAAGGTCAAGGTGATGACGGTACTTTTGCCTAGCACCTCTGACAGCAATCTTCATCTCTTTGGTGATATCAATTCCCTTTGCCCTCCCACAGGATAACAACGCATCTTTCACAAGCCTTTTTGCCACATAAGTCTCTTCTTTCAAATTATCTACTTCAACCTGCCGGTTGATTGAAAATCCTCTCTCTACAGTAGCCTGCCCATGGGAGAGAAGTAAAAGTTTCTTGACAACACTCCACACTTTGGAATACTCATTAACACACATGTGTTTCTTCAAAAACTCATCCAGTCGTTGAGTTGTTTGGTTGAAGTCTCTAAACTCAACACTTACTACTCCAACAGAATTTAAAAAATTCAAAAATTCCAAAAGAATAGTATCGCATTCCGCATCACTGACTTTTCTACACCTAGCCAATTCTTTCAAGATGATAGCCATTTTCTTATATGTTTTATCACTGCTGTGATACATCCTCCTGGGGTCTAGGGATGCAAGGCATCGAACTAACTGATTAGATAGGGGTGACTTTTCTGCTATTTTTTTCACAATGGCAATAATGCATTTTTGACAGTCATGCTGAAGGTCCAGACCAGCTTTATCTGTTACCTGCTTCTGTGCGAGCAGTTTCTTCAGCATATTTCCTGCAACAAATCCAATTGAAACTTTGCTGATGCTGCTTTTATGATTACTGAAATCAAAATTAGCAAAGTCGCAGTGCTCTTTCATTGCAGTCACAGATTCATTCTTTATGACTTTGAAAGTATCCAATAAATTTAAAATCATCTTTTTTAAGTCCCCAGACAGAAAAGGCAGCATATCGGCCAATCCTTCTGATATAAAGTTAAAAAGGGCTGAAGCATTCTAATTACTGACAGAAAAAAATTAAGTTTTACAGGAAGAAGTATGTCCCTGCATGAAGCAACTACAAGCAAATATGATTTGCTGCTGGGTTTGTTTAATTTCCCCTTCTCAACGGAAGAAATGTATAGTTTTAAGTCATCCAAAATGTCTAAAGCTCTTTGTGCAGCAGGTCCATTCTCCAGCCATCTATGGCCACAAAATTTGAGAAGCATCAATTTACTTTCTGATGCTTCTAAAAAGTCTTCTTTCCTTGCTGGAGCATCTTTAAAAAGCCAATGAAGGCTTCTCAAAAAATCGTCCAAATGCCATTGTGTCTCCACAAATCCTCTTTTAAAGCCGTTATTCACAACATGAAGACTACAACTACCTACATTTGGCATTAGGCAGCCGAATTGATTTTTTAAGTTCGTCTGAAGCAAATCGAAGATCTTCCAATTTACATATGGTCCATCCATAGAAATCCCCATTAAATTGGAAAAATCCAATTTGCTGACGGTGGTGAGAAGATGAGACACCGTGACATCAGCTGTAGAATGGCCTAAAAAACTCGAATCAACGTACTTGGTGACAACATTTTCCTCACCCCAAAATCTGACTAAAACATCCAACTGCTTGGATTGCAGAGACTTATTTAAGCTCTCATCAAACATTAAACAATATTCACCTGAGAGTTTACAGCTCTCAAAAACTTGCGACTTAAAATATGGCGCTAAGCCAAAACACAAATAATATGAAGCTTTATTGGCCCCACACGAAAAAGATCTAGCTACGACACTGTCGCTAAACATGTCTTTAAATTTATCGGCAATTGTTTGACACGAATTGAAAGAATAATTATTTTCAATGCACTTTAGCACCCATCTTATCTCAGCATGTGTGCTATCAGTAGTGCCAAAATTCAAAACAGCACTAGAAGAAGGCACTGCTTCTTGAGATATGCTACTTGTAGAGGAACTGAGCACTGGTTGCTCAATATTCAGTACCTGCTTGTGCTCAACAAAATTTTTAAGGCTTGATGCCTTGAAATTCTTCAAAAGATCTTTGTGCTTTTTACCTGTAAATAAATAAAATAAAAAAAATTTACTAAGCAAGAAAAGGAAGTTTTATTTACCATAATATAAATACTTATATTTAAACTTAAAGGCTAAGCAAAAAAATTTTTTGAAGCTAAAAGTGGCAGGTCACTAACAGAAAGTAATATTAACCTGTCGATCACCAACAATGGTTTATAAATCAAGTTATTTATTATAAGTGCTATAATATAAAAAGTAAAATAATCCAAAAATAGCACACACATTGCAGAAATTTACTATAACTATATCACTAATGGCATGATTTTGGCAATATTAATAAAGTTACATTGTGCACAGGCCACCTTTACTTCTGAGACCACTTGGCATCCATCGTTCTAAAGCCGTGTATGTTTCAAATACCTTGAGGGATTGAACCACAATTTTCCATAATAGTTCTCTGCATCAACCAGTGAGTTATCACTCTTATACAACAAACATAATTAAAATTTAATTATAATATTTAAAAATTAACGATTTAATTAAACTAGAAACATTTTCTTTTAATAAAATTCTTCACAATATCCAATATGACGATTCAGTACACTTATGTAAGAAAAATTCAACATTTCGTTTCAATTAAGTATCTTGTTTGAATATTTTATATAGTAAGTATATAAACACATTTTAAATAAATGTTGGTAAATTTAAAAAAAAAAAAAAAATATGTAGTTAAATTTTGTCTTAATCTCTATTTTGATATAAATAGGTAAAATTAAAAAAAAAAAGTTTTTATTTTATTTTTTAAAGCCAGTAATTAAATTTTTTTTACTTCTCATTTGTTAGTAAAAAAAAAAAATTTATGTTGATAATAGAAGGGCTACTTCCATTTTTATAATAATTAAATAATCAAATGATTAGGAAATCTTTTGGACCTATTTTTGTTTTATTTACAATAATTGTAAGGTAATAAGTTTCCCGAAACACACACCTAATTTTAATAATAAAAAAACTCAAATCAATCAAAACACTCCTTTTACGAAAATAAAATCAAAATTAAACAAAATTTATATTGATTTTGTTTATGCACAAGTTTTTGATACTTAATATGTGCATAAATTAACAACAATCAAATATTAACACACATTGAAAAGCGCTTAAAACAATCACTTTACATTTTTAAACTTAAGCAAATTGCTTATATTTTAGAAGGAATAACAGTAAATTTAAAGAAATGCAATAATAATTTTGATTCAAATCACTCCAAAAACTAGTTTTGATAACAAAAAAAACTTTTAACAATTAGATTTTTAATTTATTAATGTAACAAAATATAATAAAACGAAAAATAATTACCTTCATTATGGGATCGCAGGGCTGATTCTCCCATTTTTGAGATATCAAATTCCTTTGAGCATAATCGGCAAGATGCTTTAAACTTTCCATCGCCTTGCTTCAGCCAATCACTATATTCTGGCTTATTTAACCATAAAATGTTAAAAATACATTTGCCCATTATTTTGTTTTAACTAATAAACAATAGCCTGGATGTGCTACCGAGGAAAAATACGAACAAACCAACGTGTTCAACAAACCAACGATATCAATTAACGCAGTAAAAATATATCGATATATAACTTATCCTCCTTGAGTTAGCAGTCAAACCAGTCTTTGTTAACGATCGCGTTGGCAAGAGAGAAATCGTGACGTCAACAACTGATAAGAGCGGAGAGCATTACGTCATCATCGTCTGAAAGGCGGCAAAGTCATTCTTTTGTCCTTACGCGCATGCGTGAGAAGTTCAACACAGAAATGCCCGAAATGGGGCGATTTTTGCGAGTTTCTGATAATTTTCAAGGCCATTTCGAATATTTCAAGGACTTAGCATTATTTTCAAGTACTTTTTGGGGGCCCTTGAAAATCAAAATGAAATTCAAGTACTTTTTAAGACTTTTTCAAGGCCGCGGGAACCTTGTAATAACTGCCTAAAACACTACCACCAAAATAATTAAAATTACAATGGAATCAAATGCGTCAAAAATGATAACTCAAAATACAAATGTCATAACATCTTAATAAAAAGAGCGGAATCAAGGAAAAAATATAAAATGAGCCGAAAACTTGAAAAACTGCAGATAAACCATCAAATGAAGAATCATAATGGAATCACGAATCGAACATTTCGAAAAAGGTGATGACTAAAATTTGAATATTGAAACAACGCATGAAATATAAGGGAAGTAATCGGAAAAATAATGGAAAAACAAGAGAATTTACAAAAAAAAAAAAAAAAAAAAAAAATGAATGCCAAAACTGAATTTTCTTCATTTAAAAAAAAAAAAAAAAAAAAAAAAACAATTTCCATTTTTTCTCAAATATAAAACCTGGATATTAAAGTTATTGCTTTATAATTTCCAGGTAAAACAGCAATCCCCATGCTTCCAGTGAATTCTTAAGAAGTGACCAGTGTAAAGTGTAATTAAACATTAAATTCATGACAAGTCTAATTTATCAAGCCTAGGTGACAGAGGATTATACAAATAATAAATATAAGAAATTATAAAACAATTATCCCAATAAACGTTTCAATCAAAAATAATAGACAATCTAAAGTCTATCTATCCTTGTCTGTTCCATATTTTAGCAACCAATTACCCTTTTCCAGTTTAAAGTTATATTTTCTAAAATAATTCAGGAAATTCAGTTGTCTCTAATGTAATACCACCCATAGAAACTGTTTTAGTACTTAAAAAAAAAAAAAAAAAAAGAATAGATTACAAAAACATTTCTAGAGAATTATGCACAGACAAACTTACTTGATATTCAGCAAAGTTTTTCAACCCAAGAGCAAGAAATGGTGTGAAAGCTTCCATATATTTTAAGAACTGTTCTCCCAAAACTGGAATAAAAATAAAGTATTAAATTATAAGTTTTTCCACTTAATTATTTACTATTTCTACATAAATAAGGTAACTACACATTTACTGAATAATTTATACGGTTGGAGAAGTATTTTTCTATCAAAACATTTCAAAGAAATAAATCAATAGTTTACTATACAACGTTTATTATTCAATATCAAGAATTAAGATACGATATGGCTATACGATACCTTATTTAATTATAAATGTTAATCTACTTTGTGCTTAAAAATATTTCTGAAAAATTATATTAGACATAATCTTTCATTATTAGTGTTTAAGATTTTTTTCTTAAGCTATTTTTGATACAGTCAACAGCAAAAACAATTGACGATTTCACTAATATTTTTTCAAAAACTTTTATTTTTATACGTTTATTTTTGCTTTTTGCGAATTCGTCTTAAACTAAAAATGTTTCCCAGTGAAATTAAAATTATCTGACTCAATTTTGATATTTAACTGTGTCAAACTTATTTAATAGAAAATAATTTGCAGTGCATAACATCATTTACTAACGAGTTTACTTGTCACTCCAATAAAACACTTTAGTATTAAATTAATTACAACAATGTATATTCATCGCAACAGAAATTAAGTATAAACATAAAATATAGTTTGCGTATCTTATAGTTTGTTTATCTTATCTAAAGAATTCCTTCTGCCACAGTTATCTGCTACCATGAAAACAAAGAAAACATTAAACATCTAAAGAGAGGAATTTTTGACTTTTCCTGTTGACCCTTGACAAATCTAGTTTAAAATGTTCACCTCACACCTCTACTTTAAATGATGCAACCTCTTAGTCCCCGACAGATGAATGGCAAGAAAACAGACTAGACTCATAACAATAAAATAAATGTGCAATTACATTATTAAATAACGTTAAATTTCAACTAGAAGAACTGCAAAATTATCAGCTTTTAAAAGTTAATCAAAATATTGAATTTGCCACAATTTCAAAAAGTAATTGTTAAGTAAAACCAGTAATTCAAAAAGAAAGATGTCTTTATGATCAAAGTGAAATGCTAACGTGTGACGAAAAACTTGAAAATACAATGATGGAAATTATTGAAAATTAGAAAAAAAACAATTAGTACTACGACATTTGAGTTATCAAATAAATATAGTAAGACTATTTACGTAACCCAACCTGCATAATATACACAAACTCCATTTGCTGAAAATTTGTCACCTCGGAAAATTAGTAACTATTGGGAAAAGGAAAAAAAAAGCGCCTTTAAAGAAAGTTAGTCTTTTTTTTTTAAATTCCCGAATAAGATTTTTACGTTTGTTCCAACAGTGCAAACAAGATTACAAAATGCATTTACTTTATTTAAAATAGTACATTGCGACCCCTATTTACATGATCTAAGATTCACAAATATACACCAGAATTCATATTTGCGTGATTTTAAAATGGAACACTGAAACTCGTATTCACTTTATTTTAAAGTCAAACATTCATATTCACGTAATTTTAAAATCACACATTTTAAATAAATAAAGTACATGAATTGAAATTTTGATTAAAACGTTGATAACATTCTGTTGATAAATTGTACATATTTTTCCAATAATTTAAAAATTGCTTTTGCAAATAACATTTTTAGATTTCTATTTTCAGCTTTTTTGATTTTACACCAAACTCATCCATGCGGCATACAGTTCTTTGATTTCCCAAAATGAGGTAGCGACAAAAGGGTAGAAAGTACAAGAGTTAATGCGTGCAGAAAGTTTTTTATTTTATCTAAGTCTACAC
Source organism: Parasteatoda tepidariorum (assembly GCF_982258835.1). NCBI lineage: Eukaryota > Metazoa > Arthropoda > Arachnida > Araneae > Theridiidae > Parasteatoda > Parasteatoda tepidariorum. The sequence goes on along the minus strand of NC_141761.1, from coordinate 88,694,105 downwards.
CTAGCTATCATTATATATACTATAACTGACCATATTGTTAAACCAAAATTACGTAAAACTTGATAAATTTAATATGTTTCCTTAATGTAACAGGGGTGATTGTAAGCCCAATTCAAAAATCTGGAAAATTTCTGGAGTAATATCATTAATATCACTTCAAAAAATTAATGTCATCATAAATTTAAATCATCAATATTTTAAAAACAGCGAAAAATCCGGATTTTTTTTTCAAGCGCACAATCATCTCTGATGTAAGCAAAATTATAACTATAAAATCCTCACCTTCAACAAGCATTGACACAGCCATCAAGGCATCTTCTTGTACACCTCCAGATTTACCACTAGAGGAACTGAACATTTGCAACAATGCAGTCATTATGGCATCAGAAATTTTAGGTGCGTCTTCTTCAGTCATTTTTCGAAGAACACTCTTTAAGCAAAAGTCAGACATTAATACAAATAATTTATTTTGTTGAGTGGTATTACTCAAGATAAACAATTAAGTATAAATTTACCTGCAATGTGGCACACAACAAAGATTGCAAATCATTGTATTGTGCTCTATCTGATGTACTTTGAATGTGGCCTTCTAAAGCTAACACATGATTCAATCGCTCTAAAATAATCATTGTAGTTTTTTGAACCCATACATAGCAGTCTTTTGGACTATTTTTAACCAATTCCATGAGAGCTTCATAAGCAGCATTTCTTAAATTAGCTTGGTTTCCATCTGGTCTGTAAGACAATAAGAAAAAATCTTACTAACTTATATTAAAACAGTCATATACCAACACAAACTACTTATACTCGCACTAGAGATTTTGGACTGAATGAGCAAAATGGGATACTTTATTTGGTGTCATAGGTTATAAATGACATCAGAATCATGTATGTAGAATGTGTTCCGAAAACGAACGACCACCGCCCCCTGTTTTAACGAGACAAATAATTTTTGAAGGAAGGGAATAGCAACAGTAATAAATCCCTTTTTGGGAAAAGCCTGTCATTTTAGATGGATTATTTTTAAAATTATCAAAAACAAGTGAAGCCCTCAAGGAAAGTAAAATACTATCCAGTTTGGCTAACAAGTCTACGTAACTGTATTATCAGTTTTCAGAAAATAGAGAAAGAATTTTGAAAGAAATTGAGCACAAGAGAAATATTCAAGCATATTTTCGGTTTTAGTCACCAGCAAGATAACCTCATTTTTTGAAACGCTTTTCATTTTGGCTGTTTAAAATGTCTGAAAGAAATGTTTTATTAAAAAAAGAAGTTAAGAGTATAAAATACTTTTTTACTTTCATAAAAAGATAAAATGTTGAAATATGAAATTAGTATACATAAAATGAAGCAAGTCACTGAATGAAACATTTTAATTATTCTTGTTTAATTTTTAGTACTAACCTTGACTGCAAATTTAAGAATTTTTCAGCATAAAATAGCACAATTTAAAACTTCAGTATTTACAAAAAATTGAGTAATATGTTAACCAATTTTAATTTATTGGTCTAGCGACTATTACTAAATTAAGATGCAACATTAAAATTAGATATACATATAGTTAAATATTTTACTTTTAAAATTACATGTCCCCAATTTAAAGATTTAATCCATATGAAATTTTCAATATAACTTTCTATATAACTGTACAATTTAATAAAAAAAAGTATATCTTTATTTTTTCTCCAAATAAATTTGAAATTGATATATCCACCCATAAGTTAAACAATATCAGGATTTTATTTTTTGCATGAAAATTAATCAAGCAATATTTAAATACCAGAGTATATACCAAGGGTGATTATAAGCCCAACGCAAAAATCTGGAAAATTTATTCAGTAAAATCGTTAATAACCCATTTCAAAAAATTAATACCTTTACAAATTTAAATCACTGATATTTTCAAAACATGACATTCTAAATAAATTATATGCATCATAATTTGAATGAATAATTACGTGTAAGTTTACTTTTATTTCAAATCACATTTATTACTCTACCAAAAAAAAAAAAAAAATATTTGCAAATTAAAGCGATGTCAAGTGTAAATTCTAGATCTAATATTTTTAATAAAATATTATAATTAGCAAAAAATTCAGAAATCAGTTTTTTTTTTTCAGGAGCACAATCTCTGATATACCACGTAACTATGTATGTAGATATATAATAGTATGTTAGATTAAATAAAGTATACCAAAATGAAGAAATTCTTGCTTAATACACTGCATTCATACATGGCGCGATATTTTACTTCCTATAAACCTATCTTCCTATATACCCTTACAATTAACCCATAATAATCAAACTCAGCCATATATTATAGTATTATACCAAAGGCAGACGTGCCAACCTCGGAAAATGAAAAAAGAGGAGGCTTTCGAAAGGAAGAGAGAAATGATCAAGCAAAAGTGAAATATGCAAAATAAGACACAGAAGTTTTAAAAAAAAAGATTTGTAAATAACAACACTTTAGTCTTAAAAGAGACTTTATTTACTACATAAAGAATAATTAAAGTTATTGAACATATTGTTAAAATTATATACCAAAATTAAACAATAGTCAATATTAATATCTATAATACTGAATAGCAACAACAGTAAGGAAATTTATTTAGCTAATTCATAAATTGATTCAAGCTAGCAATCTTTTATTTAAAAAGAAATAAATAAATGGGCTAAACTATCTTATTTTTAAATATAATAAACAACAGTTTAGGTAACTAAATAACTACCTTTCTTTAAATAGAAAATTAGAAATTTCATTTTCAATAAAAAAATATTTTAGATCAATGATCAAAATTTTTAAAAAATTAAAACGTGCAGAAGGCACAATTCAATCCTCTTTCAGAAGCAATAACTCCAAGAAATTCTTCCGATTAAGCTTTTTTGAAAGAAGATAAGTATTTCGTATTAACTTTTTTTTCCGCCATTATATATTTCCATACCAAAAAACAAACTAACAAGACAGAAAAACGCATAAAAACAAACTCAGATTCGAAGTTGCTGATATTGACTTCACTTCACTGTACAACGAAAATGATCCGAAATTTTTTTCCAGCGCATACAGCGAACGTTCTTGCTTCCAAAAGAAGCCAATCACAAAGCAGTGCTAACAAAGAGAAGCCCAATTCAGCGGTTGCAGAAAGGAAAGGAGAAACAACTCCTTGATTGGCCAAGACATATGAACAACGTCACAACTCAGACGCATTGAGGCTGCAATTGATGAAAACTGCGTCCAGCGTAAAAAAAAAACCCGGAGATTTTCGAGAAAACCCCAGAGGAGAAAATAGCTTATACAAAACTGGAGTCTCCAGCCAAAAGCCGGAGGGTTGGCACGTCTGCAAAGGAAATTATTTTAGGTCAATTAGGGGGCCCACAATGTGATAGAGTAAATAACTCTTAACCTAAGATTTTACATCAACAAAAATACATATGATCACAACGGTAAGTTCAAGATTTTTTACCTTTCTGTTGTTTCCAGTAATTTAGAAACAATCACTTCAAAGTATCCAGATAGACAATAAGTATTTGGTTCTTGATTTTCATCAGTTGCATCAGCAGCCTCATACGCAGCTTCTGCCAAACTACTGAAAGCCTAAAATTTTTTAAATAAATATGTAAATATGTATAAGAAAAATCAAAAGCAATAGCAGAGGTCTGTCTAGGTTTTTTTTTCAAGAGGTACCTATTGTGAAAATTTAGAAATAATTTACAAAAATTATAGTAAAAAATTAACACAAAAATATAGTAAAATAAGAAAATATTTCAAAAATTGTTACTACAAATAAAAATAATTTATGACTGGTAAATTTCTACATATATTTTTCCCATATGTTCAAAAACAGTTTTGCTAATTGGCTTCAAATTGTATCTTAATTTAAAAAACCAAAAAACTAATAGTCCATAGTTAAATTTCAACTTGAATTTAATAAAAACATACATTTAACAGTACTAGCACTAAAAGTTATCTTCATTATGGGAACATTTTAGACTGGGTCATACAGAAAGGTTCACAGAAAAAAAAAATTTTTCATTAAAAAAAAAAAAAAGGTCTATCAGAATAAAGTAAGAATAATGTTTAAAATAATAGTTTGAACTTCGACTTTCCTACTAGCAGGGTCAACCTCGTCATTTCATTTTAAAAAACTCATATTTATGGTGCGATACAAACAATTAAATTTTAAGGAGGTGGGAAATCTTAGAACTTGCTTTTTCTTAAAACAACGTTTTTCCTTAAGTTGAATTTGTGAAGGTACCGTTAAACGGTAGTAAATTTGCACTGGACAGATCCCTGATTAGGAACAAAATAGAAATATAATATAAACTTACCCAGCAAACATTTGAAGCTACTCTAGGTTCGGCAGTTAATCCTTTAACCAAAGCTTCTAAAAGAGGTCTTAAATATATTTCATTTACTGCAGCTTCCGGATTGAGTTCGCAAACCCTTCCAATTGTCCAAGCTACTGTGTCTCTTACAACCACACTCTCATCTGCCATCAGTTCTATGAACATGGGCATTGCTTGCTCAACAACTGGTTTCAAATTCGTAGGATCTGGTCCTTCTAAAATACAACCTAGAAAACAAAAATACAGAGTTCAAGGTGCATAGCCAAATCCTTCAACAAAAAATAAGCACCTTTTAAGCACTCAAAAAATATTTTTAAGCACTATATACATTAATAACATGACTTTACATGATCATGATAAAATAACTAGTTTCTGACTAAGAACTCCCTTCTTGCCAGGGTTGGCAGGTTTTTGACATGTGACAGTTTAAACCAAGGTATAAACCGTCACGTCAAAAACCTATATTCATATGTGAAATTTAATTAATACATAAAATTTATATATTTTTTATAAAGGATAGTGTTTCTAAATATGTTCTAGAAAAAATACATTTAAAATTTTGAAGAAACACTTATATTTTGAATAGTAACCAAGATCTTGTACTTTTGAAAACTCACATCTTTTGTAATATTATATATTCATTTTCATGTGTTATTGAAAATCTGCAGTGATATTAAGAAATTTATTTACAACCAAATTTAGTGTATAGTATAGATTATACTAAAAATTAGACATTATGTATTTAATTAGGATAATTAAAAAATTTCCATAATAATTTGTTTAAATATTTCATGGATCAGTGACTAATGTTCTTCTGTTTAGTTTGACTTTTGTGATTGGTTGTTAGTTTTTCAGAAAAATCAGCAATTTTAAATCTTCAATTTTTTTAAAATTCATAATTAACATAAGACAATACAAATTTAAGTGCTTTCTGTTAAATACAGAGTAGTTAGTGTCGATTTACAGTATATTCAGCCTATTCATTTACTATGCTGAAAATTTAGTTTATTCAAATACTTGTGAATTTAATTTTGCTGAATACTATATAGTTTTGTTGAATATCTAAATATTCAGCTGTTGAATAATTACTTCTTTTTTTCAAGATATGCATTATTTGTATTCTTAATACAAGTGGAGAAAAAAAAATTAAGAGGTAAAAATTGTTTTAGAATGATAAGTATAATAATTATAAATAAATATAATAAACAATATGAATTATATTTATCATTATTCATAAATATAACTACTTTTAAATTCAAATTAACATACTGGATAATAAAGATATTCGGCATAACATTAAAAAAAAATTTTATACACTTGTATTAAGTTTGTGTTTATACAACATAACTTGTAAGTTCCTTATAAATATTAGTTATATGTTCCTTATATGTCAAAAATGCATAGTAATAAACTTTTAATTTTCTTAAATATCAAAAAAAAATTTTTTTCAAAATATAAATATTTAAACTATTTTTGTGCAAAATTTTTCTGCACATGCATTTGAATATAAATTTCTGAGATTTTAAATCTGTTATTTTATACTTGAATTTTAATTAAAAATATTTTAAAACCTGCTGATTACCTATAGTATAATTAAATTTCAATATAATGCATGGTTGGTAGTTTTGAAGTTTATATATTTTCTTGGCAAACTTCAGTTTTTGACGGTTTAAACCAGTATTATACCCTTGTCAAGTCAAAAAACACTTTTTGACGTCAAAAACCCAACCCTGCTTCTTGCTTATATTAGCCATTATAAAAAGATGAAGAGGTTTTTCAGTTCGATATCAGAGGGTGGAAAATAAAGCCTGAAATTGAGAATATCTTGCAAAACGCAGCAGAGTTGCACATGAGAGGGCAAGAATCACACCAAACCAGGGTTGGCAAGGTTTAGGACAGAATGGATTAATCCACGGTTTAAACCCTGGTTTAAACCGTCCTGTCCAAAACCCCTTTGTCCAAAACTGTCTTAAACTGTCCAAAACCCTTTTACTCAAATTATGTCACAATTTTATCTGAACAATATTTAAGAGGTAAAATAAACATAGAACTAATAACATATTGATAATTAAATATACTAGAGAATATTTGTTTTTAAAAGTATAATGTTTTATTAATATTGTTTGACTCTTCAATTTAAACAAAGGATGATTAATCAGTAATCAAGTTCAATTGGTCCTCTCATTCAATAGTACATAACTGAAGTTTGGCCTTGCCATACAGGTTAAAATATTAGGGACTAAGTGCTTGGTTCGTCATAAGCAGGTTTATTTATCTATAGTACTATTCAAGAATACTTTTATTTCATTCATGTTCAATTCTTTTAGCATAGTGGTGATACATCACCAGTGTCAGTAACTGAAACTGATGTTATGCCCTTCAAAACTGATAATACTTTTTTCAGTTATTTTGTATTTTCAATTTAAACTACTATATTATTTACATTTAAAAATTTTTTTTTTAAATAGATGTCTTTTTTATCATCCTGTGATGCAGAAATTATAACATTTTTTTAAAAAAAATATTGTGAAAAATAAAAGGTTAATTTTTGAACAAATTTAGTATTTTTTTTTAAGAAAAATTATTATTTTTTAATATTGCCATATTTATCCTTATGCAAAAATATTATTTATCAGTATTAAAAGCATATTTGTATTTAAAGGATTAGGTATTCACTTTTGTTGTTCAATGAATTATGGAGCTTCAAAAATTATAAACCTTTTCCTATTATATTATATTATTTTCTTTTAATAAGTTATAGTAAAATGTATAAAAAATATCAAATATTTATTGATACATGCAATTATTATGTGTACAATGGTTACACCTATAGAATTTTAACCTTTTACCAAAGTTCAAGATTTTGGACACTTTAAGACAGTTTAGGACAGTTTTACCCAGTTTAAGACAGTAAAACCCACGTATCATGTCCAAAACCAGTTTAGGACGTCCAAAACCCCAACCCTGCACCAAACCCCCCAGTTCAGTAGGACTGGGGGGGGGGTAAATTTATTATAATTGCTAATTAACTCCTTAACTTGTGTGCTCAAGTTAATTCGAGCATGTTAAACAGGCCAAACTGTACACATTCGAGATAATTTGAGCCACATTGTATTTTATGCTGCTATGATTTTTCACACTTGAATATAATCGAGAATTGAAAATAATATGAAAGTTAAGTAAAAAATAATTTCATTGATATTTATCATTTACATAGGATTGTAAGCTATAACACTTATTTATTCAAGAATAAAATATAGCCTTTTTCCATGGAACAAAAGGGAAAGTATATCAAAATTGTCCACCAAAAGAAAAGTTAAACGAGGAGCAGCAACGGAAACCTTGTTCTAAAATGTTTTACATTTAAAAAAAAAAAAAATTTATTTTTTTCAAAAAATCTGTGCATAAAGGGGTCAATGAAGATAAAACTAACTAGCCTTTACCACTGACTTGAGCACCAGGGTCACATTAATAAGCAAAAATATAAATGAACAATATTTACGATAAAAATGATTGCTCCCTTGCATTTTTTTATGTATTAAACTTTTTAATAAAATCAAAATTAGCTTTTAAAATTGCAATATTTCTTTCACCAGGAGCACTTTTTTATATACAGACTAATTTAAATAACTGAATATTTTTTATTTTTTCTGAAAAATTACAGAAATTGCTTTGTGCAGGTTTTAAAATTGACTGGTTAAAATACTATAAAACACATCAGAGATGAATGTAGAGTAAAATGAAGCAAAAACCAAAACTAGTTACATGAGACCGATTTAAATCAAACGTACATGTGCATTTGTACAACTAATAAAATCCTTATTTGAATAGAAAAAAGTATATATTTTTAGATGTTAAGAAGAAATTAATACAAAAAAAAGCCATACCAAATGCCATAACAGCAGCATCTCTATAGCGCCAATCAGGATTTTTTATATTATTTTTAACAAATGGCAAAACATGACAAACAATATCATCTTCACAACAAGCAGCCATCAGCATAAGACATACACCAGCAGCTTTAGAGGGAATCCAATCATCTTCATCATCATGCTCTTCCTGAAAATTTTGTAATAAATTTCAATATAAATTGCAATTAAATAACATTTCTGGTTTCTATTTTTTTAATGAAATTCATTAATATATAACTACTTGGTTATCAAAAAAGTGAAACAAACCTGTTTAGTCAGAGTCTGCATTAGAATTGGTACTAAATATTGCAGTGCACCTTTCGCATAGAACCGTGATGTTCGAGCGGGAGGTCTACCTTGTTCAGAAGCCTGAATTTGACCGGGGGGAAAAAACATAACAAATTAACACATAACAAAAATTATTTATTAGTAATTGAAATTAATTTTAATCATATTTACCTCAGATGCTTCAATATCCAAGTCAACTTCCTCATCACAGACATTGCTCCAAAATTCAATACCCTGGAGTGCAACTTCATCAATATCACTTTTCATGGCTTCCATCGTAATCTGAAAGATTTTTCACTCAATGATTAAAACAGACAAGCTAAATTTTTATTTTAAAGAAACTTAAAAGACAGGGTAGGTAACCAGATTTTTCAACAAAAAATAAGCACCCTTTAAGCACTCAAAAAATATTTTTAATCACTTTCCAAAAAATGATTAATTAAAATCTGTGCATTAATTTAAAAAAAAAAAATCTATATCGTTTAAAGTTTTTAATTTATAATCAATAAAATTCAAAAACTTTACAGAATCATGATAAAATAACTAGTTATTGCAGAGATATTTGTAAAAATCATGCATTTTTTTGTAATTTAGAACGACAATCAACACGGCAAAGAAAAAATGTCTCTTTAAAAGATACCTAAATAAAGAAAATACCTTAAGAGCTTCTAAAAAACAAATCAAAATTAAGCACCTTTAAACACTTTTTGAAAAGCACCCTGAAAGAGGACTAAAACCTTTGTGGAGGGTAGAGCTAAACATTAAACGAATTGTAGGCAGTGAAACCTGCTAAAATGACCTCTGTATCCCAGTGGCAGAATCACAGCGACTTGGCGAAATTGTCACAGAACATTGCTAAGTACTTGTAGTTCCTTAAACGTCAAAGTGGAGTTTTACTTGGGAAATAAAAATTTTAGTTTTCTTTTCAGCAAAATTTGGTTTTTTCTCCCCCTCTCTGCAGAATTAAATAACAAATATGCCTTTTTTGCACATCGAAGAGAAAAAAATACAAGATTTTTCAATTCTCATTTAAGAATTAAAAAAAAAAGTTGGATGTAACTGGCTTCAACAAAAACTTCTAAGTAATCGCGAATCAAAATCGCGAAAGTTTTAAAAGATAGTTCACTCCAAGAAACTATGTTCTTTCATTAATTTTTTTAAAGACACCATATTTTATATATGACTGGGGATTTTATTACATATTCGTAGCAGAAAAAAGTATGGTACTTTGCTTTTTTTAAAAACTTGGTTAAAATAAAATAGATTCAATATTTTTAAAACAATATTACTAACATGAATATTTTAAAATGCTCATTTGAGTCTCTACTTTAACCCTTATCCCTCACAACTTGAGCCAATTCCATTGTAAATATATGTTGCGTTATGTTGTGTGTAAATATATGAATATGTTATCATTTTCCCGCAACTATTACTACTAATTTTCATAAGGTTTTTTAAAATCAGAATGTCTTATCGCTCAGTTATTACTATAGAGTAGGGGTGTAGAAAGCTTGAGAGCCCGCGGGTAAAATGCGGCCCACAAAAGAATTTTTTTTTTTTTGAAAAATATAAAAAATTTTGAATCACATATTTGAGTCAAGTAAATCTGTTTCTCGATCTCTTACTTCACCATAATAGCTTCAAAATTTTACATGGTTTTTAAAAGATTCAATACTTTAAATACAATATTAAGATACGTGAATTTAGAATTTGAGTAATCAATTTTTGCCAGGTATTATTTTTGACAATTTCATCTCAAATCCAAGTGATTTTTCCCATAAATTTTGATCAATTGAAATATATTTTATTTGAATTTGCATTAATCATCAAAATATGCATTTATTGAATTATCTTTTCTATTTTCATTCTGCGAAGTGAACATTTTTTTAAAAAATTGTTCTAAGTGATAAGACAAAAAAAAAAAAAAAAACATTTCTTTTATCCATTTTTATATTTTATAATATGCAAGAATATCTCCCATAAAATCAAAAAAATATTACATAAACAATTAAGAAAATTGTATATGGTTTTGTATGAGTAAGCAAATTTTTTTTTTTTTTAACTTTTGTAAATACAATGCTTCAGTTACTTTAAATTAGTAATTGTTATTATTAAAAGTATTACACAAAAAGATATTTGTGCGAGGGAGCTTAGTCAAAGAAAGACTTAAAATAATTATGCTACAGGGCTTTCTATGTTAATTATCTGTCTAGGTTGATCTTAATGATTGGGTGCCACAAACAATAAAATTTCTCAGGCTGACCACTTATCTTAACAGATAAAACTTCTGTCTGTTTAGACATTAAAAGTGGTTAATAAACAGGCTTCACTGTAAGAAAATTAAATAAAATAAGCAGACAAGCTTTTTACAACTTTTCAAAAACTTCATATTATTAAGTATGTGCCCATAAAGATCCTACAAAAAAAAAAAAAAAAAAAAAAAAAAAAAATTATATATACAGGGGTCTGTCCAGGCCGAATTTACTACCGTTTAGCGGTACCTTCACAAATTCAACTTGAGGAAAAACGGTAGTTTCACAAATTCAATTTTAGGAAAACCGGAAGTTTCACAAAATACTTTTTCTTAAAATTTTATTTTTGTATCCCTTAAGAAACGATAAATCCATATTTTTGTGTTGATTTTTTAATATAATTTTTAATTTTTCACAAATTATGTCTAAATTTTCACAAAATAGGTACCTCTCAGAAAAGCCTAGACAGACCCCTGATATATATATATATATATATATATATATATATATATATATATATATATATATATATATATATATATATATATATATATATATATATATATAACTCATTTTCAAAAGAGCTACAAAAAATAATTTTTACTTAAGAATGAAAAGAATAAAGATTATGAATATAGATGACAGAAAAAAAGTTACATTAGCATCATTTCCATCACCATTACCCCACCCATCCCCTTATTTCTAAGATTACACAGTTAAAAAAAAAAGGGGGTCAAAATCTAAACTATCTTAAATAATGAAAATAACAAACATCTAAACAATTTTGGTTGCACTAAAAGATTGCACAGCAACATAATAAGAGTAGAAAACATAATAGTAAAAAAATAATAAATAAAAAAACATAAGGTCAAGAAGAAACTATGCAGAAACAGACAAAAGTACTTTTGAATAATTTTAGATACAAAAACTATTTTATATCTTACAGCAAAAAGAGCAGGCCCCATATAAGCTTCCATGTACTGATAGTACAAAGACATAATTTTTACTAAGCACTGAAGAGCAGCAACTTTAACCTAAAAAAATTAAAGAAAAATACATATGTTAAATGTAGCTCTTACAATAACACAATAAAAAAAATTTGACAAATAATAAACAAAGAAATCTGACAGTATGTACTCAAACAGTGACAAAACATTTTGCACAAAACAATACACGTTGCTAATATTTGCTACAAACATTGTTCTATAATTGCAACGGAATATATGGCACTAATCATTGCATTACAAAAATCAGCCATTTATCAAAAACTACAATAGCAAAAATTCATTAAAATCAGTATCACTTTTTCATAAAATAAAAATAAAAGCTTTTGGAGAGAAAGAAAAAATTCATACCCTCAAAATACCCATCTCATAAATTCATAGTGATCTTTTCCCTGAAAATTTTTGAGTTTTCTTAATTCTTAAATTCTGAAAGACGTGTAGCATATAGATCAAATTTCAGTTTCTCTTTTGCCAACCTTGAACTAAAGAAATGAAGCTACAAGTGTAAAATACCACCTCTTGGATAAATTGTAGAGTTAGAGAAAAATAAATTAAATATACAACTGGAAAATATTGCAAATGAAAATAGTAGTTGGAAAAATCTATTGAAATGAGAGGGAAAAAAACTAAATGAATGAGGGTATAGTTAATCTTACATTTTATAATTTTGTAGTGGCAACATGCCTAAACAAAGATTTAAGAGATTAATGATGAATTTGAAACGAAACCTATAAACTAAACAATTTAATGTAAAACTGCCATACATTTTCAAGCAATGTTGAAATCTTTTGTTTCAAATTTTGTAGATCAAAATAACACTATGCCAATTTTTTTTAATATACTGCGGATGTTAAATCAAAGTAGAAAATAAATTATAACTTAAAATAAAATATGAATATAATAATTCAGATTTTAGTTTACTTCAGTGTTTCCCCGAAGTGTGTTACACGTACCTCCAGGGGTTCTGGAACTGTTTAGTGGGTGCACGGTCTTATGTGAAATATCTTGCAACGAACGAAAATTTCAAAAAATTTTATTTAAAAACAAAGCTAGCCATGAAAATTTCGTTTACATATTTTTCTATTGGCTATTTTTAGCAGAGTTAGCAGTTGATAATTAGTGGTGTCAACAGCCAGTTGTGATTTAACTTTCGTCCAATTTTTTTTATCACAGCAAAAACAATACATCCTTCTCACTGATGCAAATAAGCTTATTAACAAAACTTATACCAAAAAAGAAAAAGCATATTTTTAAAAAAATACATTCATTTTTATTTTAATTAGTGGTACACAGCGTTACGAAAGATTTAGAAAGGGAACACAAAAGCCATAAGTTTGGGAAACACTGGTTTACTTGATTACTGTAACTTTGAAACCTTTTAGTTTTTTTCTCTAATTATTAACATGCAGATTCTCAAAATCAGTTACCATAGGAAAATCAAATATCTCCAGAACGAGTGGGATTTTAATAAGCAACAGGCACTGTCAAAGTTAAATAAAAGAACTTTTTGCGAACAGAAAATCTCAACTAAAAAACAAAAACTTTCTGCACGCATTAATTGTAATTGTACAATATAGGTGAACAATGTTCACCTATATTATACAGGTCTGGGCAGTGTAGTGAATACTTTATATTTTTCCACCCTCTTATCAATACATTAACTAAAAGGTAAAAAATGAACTTTCTAATAGAAAAATCTACTTATCTTTTGTTACACAGGACCTTAAACAAAAATAACTTATGCTAAAATTAAAATTAATTAGATCTACATAAAAACTGCAATTTTGTAAAAGGGATCTTAAAAAGTATGAGTATAAAGTTAAAGTATGAATCTTTAGGATACATACAAGCTGGACTAAAATAATTATTATGACCAATAAATAAGCCTAGCTTAAAAACAAAAGAACATTAGAAAATTGACAAAGTAACACATATCTACACAGACATTGTGAATTAGTCAACACCAATATGGTATATACTTCTTGGGTAAAAAATTCAGTTTCTCATAGAAAAAAAAAACTAATTTTGACACAAGAGGTGCCCAGCCATACCCCATTCTCTTTTACGTGCAATTTTTTAAAGAAAATTTTGATATTAATTATAAAAAAGCTGTCTCAAGTCTAATAACTAGCCAGTAAGTAAAAAAACTTGTCATCTTTTAATTTGAATCCTCATCTAAAAAGGTCAACTGAAATAAATAGGTTATTGCCCTTATTAAAAAGAAATATTTTCACTCAAAAATTTAAGTTAGGGGAAGAAACAATTTTCATTGTGAAAATAGATTACTTTCTTTTACAGAAAAGATAAGAAAAAGTTATGTACTTTCAATCACACACATTTATTTAAACACATCATAATTAGACAATATATATCTATATATATAGATATATATATATATATATAGTGATAACTCGAGATACGAGTGTAATTCGTTATGTAACCTTGCTCGTATCTCAAAACAATTTTTCCTGTTGAAATGACATTAATCCGCTCCAGCCCCAAAAATGCTACACCCGATTGTTTTTGTTACGTGTTTTTGAATAAGAAAAATGTATTTATAAATGACAAATATTGCATAAAATCATAATAAAAGAGAATGTAAAGCAAAAAAAAAAAACTGGTTTTATAAAGTGTACATACATATTTGTATTTTGGTCACTTAAATGCAACTTACACACAACTTAAATGCTACTGTATGCTTAATTTTAGTTACTGCTTTTTCTCTTCACTGGTCTTTGCTTTTTTAGCCGGATTAAAAAAACTGTCCAAGGGGGTTTGTATCTTCTTCCGCTTCAGAATGCTGCAGAAATGAGTTAGGCAAGTGTCATTAAATAACTCCGATGCACAACCAGTTGCAACTTTTTCGGGGGTTTCTTTTCCATGAACTGTGAAATTCTCTCCCTCATTCGCAAGAACTCCTAGCTCACTTGTAGAGATAACCTCCTCCACCTCTGACTCTTCCTCAAAACCAATTTCTCGCAGAAGCCCCGAATGCTGCTGTGACTGCAACTCTTGTAATTCCTCGGTCGTCAGTTCCTGAGAGTGCTCCTCGACAAGCTCGTTCATGTCTCTCTCACCCATTACCAGGTCCATGGATTTTCCCTGAGACACAATATCTTCCTCCACTGGCACCTCGGGTTTGAATCTTCGAAGCTACAGACTCAGGCCACAGTGCAATTTTTCGGCTACAGACTCGATCAGGCCACAGCTTCTTCCATGCAGTGGTCAAGGTCCTCGTTGTAACACTCAGCCAGGCCTGATCAATAATTCTGAAGCATATCACAATGTTAAAGTGGTACTTCCAGTACTCTCGAAGGGTGAGGTTTGTGTACTCTCATTTCAAAGCAGCGCCGGAACCTTAGTATATAGCTTTTTAAAATCAGAAATCTCCTGCTGATCTATGGGCTGCAGGATAGGAGTGGTGTTAGATGGTAGATAGAAGACCTTTATAAACTTGAACTCTTCGAGGATGTCATGTTCGATGGGTGAGCAGGAGCATTGTTGAGGATGAGAACGGCCGTTCCTCGTATCTCAAAACAATAACTTCGCTCTACATTAATTATCAAAACATGTTTTTAAACCCACCTTAGTATCAGCAGACTGAGTAGCTTCACACACGACCTGCATGATGAAATGCCTCTCAGATTCCTTCTCAAAGTTGGCTTTGGTAAATTCTAAAGAGTTTAGAAGTGCAGTTGTTGCTGCTAGCTTAACATGATCACTAGGTTCATCTTTTCTAATCCCATGAACAATTGCAGTCAGGATGTCATTTGATTGTGAAACAAGAACATCTGGTTCCTATATTAAAATAGCAAGATATATTTGAAAAAGAATTTTTATTGAATATATTTTTCATACTTTTTTCATTATGTTGTATTTGTTTAAGTCAAAATAAGTGAAATATATTATAGATAGCATTTCAATAAATTATGGTTACGAATTACAGCATTAAACACCAGTGTTTTTCTGCGTTAGGGTAAAATCTTTTAAACACAGCTTGAACAATAATTTTTCTAATTCGCGATTATTTGCTGTAATTTAAAACTAAGAGAAACAGTTATTCATCCTTGAGTTATTTATCATTAATAAAATTTATAGATTTTATAAATTACTTTAATTTAAAAAATCAATTAATAACTAAAATATAATTTTGCTCAAAATAACTAAAATATATTTTTTTTTCATAATTATAGAGTCAGAAATACAGATAAAAGGCAATCTACAATTATAGAAAACATAATAGTAATTGTCAAAAGAGCTAGTAAACTTAAACAACAAATATGAAATTATGTACGTAGTAACAAAGCAACTTATACACATGTGATTATAGGAAGAAATTATCTGAAATTTTTTTAAATTTAATTTATTACTATTTTTTTTCCTCTTCTCTTGAAGGTAAAAGATATAATTTTTATGCACAAAAAAAACATATATATATATATACAAGATTTAAAGAGAAAAGAAATTTTTTGTTATCTAATAAGATTGAAATACATATTTACGATACTAATAGTGTTGAAAAAGGATTACTGAAATACGTGATTCAAGATTTATATGACATAATATCATATTAAAAATTAATTGGAGCCAAATAAAAAAGGGGGATAAATGTATCACATTGATTAATTAATTCTTCTGTTACACATCAGAATTAAACAAAATTGCTACTCATTAAAACCTAAATTTTAAAAAAAAAAGTGAAAACACCATTTTTCTAGTTAATAAATCAGTTCAATTAATTAGTAGTTAATCAATGCAGCAAAGCTATTATGAAATATGAAGTTACGTTTTTCTCGAACAAATCCGCATAAAAAAAAGTAGTTATTGCGTGTGCATGAGAACTTAGAAAAAAATATGGTGCTGGTAAGGTTGGAACAGTTAACTAGATTTTACACTATTAGCAAAATTAAAATTTCAGATTAGCGGAACTGTGATAAAACTTTGTTGTTGAAATATAAAATTTTGATTCGCGGAAGTCTGTGAATCAACAGTCTTGAGATTCACAGAATTCTGCAAAACAGCTGAAGAATTGCATGCCTGAATTCACGTTAAAAATTTAACTATGTTGTTTCAAAATACAAAAATAGTACCATAGATTCAAGGAACTCCCCGTTTGAAAAAAATAGAAGGTATAGTTTTTTTCACCATTTAATCCATAGCAAACTTAATATTTTTATAGAAGACTCAATTTTTAAAGACTATATTTTCACTTTACTTAAAATAGTAATAAGTTTTTAGAATCCCAATCAAATATTTGAAATAGATATATTTGCAAATAGTTTAACACTATGCTAAAAGCAACATTAAAAACTTAGTATTTTTACAGAAGACAATTTTCTCCGCCTGAAACTGTAATAGGTTTTTTGAAACCATCACAACTAAATAATTTAACAAAATCGATTTTTCACTTAGGACAAAAATTTAACTTTTGATTGACTTAAATTATCATACAAAGTTAGATAGCTTTTGATAGACTTTAGCAAAAATTTTGGGTTATTAATACTTTTCGAAGCCTTGTCAAAAAGAACTGCTGTAAAAAATAGAACAAATTTTAAGAAAGCCTGTAAAAATAACTATTTGGTTAGTCTACAAACATTTCTCTATGCCTATATACAAATAATACAATAGGTAAGCTTACTATATCCTGACAGATGTATCCTATTGCTTCTAGTGTTGCCTCTTTGGTCATTTCAGTGGAGTTTATGTTAGTTATATTCTGTGTAAGTAATAAAATGAGATCTGGCCATTCCCCACGAGGTAACTCAGCAACAGCAATATAAGCTACACACTGTGCAGCAGAACTAGGTCTGAGAGTTTCTGTTCCTAAGGCAGATAGCACCTACAAAAATAATAAATAAAACAAAAATAATTAACTACACTGAGGAATAAATAAATTGTGGAAATATTTTTAACATGGCAATTTAAATTATGTAGGCCATTTGCAGTTGATCTAAGAAAAACAACTAAAACAGAAAGAAAAAAAAATTATTCTATTTTAATAGTAATTTTTCAATAATAACAGCAAAGATTTGCCCTGACAAAAGATCATTGCAAAATTTCAAATGAAAAGGAACGGAACTTAAAGGCAGACGTGCCAACTCTCCCGCATTTTGCGGGAGTCTCCCGAATTTTGAGTTATTCTCCCGCCCTCCGGAATTGATTTGAAAAACTCCCGAATTTTACTGCGATCGACGGCCAAACTCAAAATTACCTAATTTTTCCGCGAGTGCAAAGGTAAGTTTTTCTTTCAGCTTGAATTCCATCCCCTCTTATCAAACTACCATCTGCCTGAAGCGTAGCTGAACATGCTTTATTTTCCCCCCTCTTCAACGTTACCTCTTAACACTCCTATTTCACCCGCCCCCTTACACTAGGGGCGGGTGAAATCTTCCTCTTCTTTCCTGTGGAGTTGAATGCAATGACGTCACATGTCGTTATCGAGTGACGTCCGTTCAGGAGTGGGGAAACTCGTACTCTCGATAGTTGGAATTGATATTGTATCTTGCTGTTTTTATAGTTTTTAATGCATATTTTTCCACGGTTGGCAACAAGCTCGTAAACTAGCAACGTGATATCAATTATTCGTTTAGTCTTCGTATATTTAAAAAAAAAAATTTCAAGGATGTCTTAAGTCGAAACGGAAGTATGGATCAATTTCAACAAATCATGTACCAATGACTTTAGCAAGACTTAATTGCGGAGAGCTAAGTCTGCAACTCTTTTTTTCATGCATACAGTAGAGAACCATTTATCTGGTATCCAGATAATCCGGAAAAAAAATTTGCTCGGTTCTCCCGCCATTTTGAACTAAAACGATATGAAAAAAAAAAGCGGAAACTGGACTAATCCTTGAAGTTGAGTAGAGGAAAATGTGAGGAAGGGAAGAATTTTTTTCCCCGTTTACCCAGAGAAACGTCATTTCTTCCGCGACCTTGAAGATTTTAGATCTTTATTCTCTTTTAGGTCGTTAAACTCAAAGGAGTGGCATGATGATTTCGTTTGCTAGTTTGATTTACGAGGGGGTGGGGAAAATGCATTCATTGCACATGCATATCAGTGAACAGAAGATGAAAGAGAAAAATATATTTATCTATTTGACATCGATTAATAAAAATAAAATGTTTTTCTTTTGAATAAATTCTGATTCTTTGGAAGTGCGGTATCATTCGCAAGTTTTTCTTGATGTGGAATCACACCTGCTTTAATTAAAAATCGCGTTTTTATAAAAAAAAAAAAAAAAAAAAAAAGGAGAATTGTTTATTAATTTAAGCATACAGTTATTTTATGAAGCAGATTGCAGTTTCGTTTTTCTGATTCCACTACGTTTTTTTTTTTCTTTTTCATGATAAATTTTGCACTCAATAAAATTATTTGTATTACCAAATTTTTTCATTAGTTTTTTTTTTTTTTTTTAAAGTCCGTTGATCTTGCCTTGTTCTAGGTTTTAATATTTATGCTAGTGCCGTTTTTTAACTATCGTTTCGGTTCGATAATTTTCAAGTGTTGTTTTTATTTAGATTAATAGGTTTTCCTTTTATTTTCGCCCCCCCCCCCATGAAATATATTGCGTTATTTAATCATTGGTTTTGTTTATTAGTTGATTTAGGAATCGTAATTATTTTTTAAACTTGTTTTTCTTGTCTAAACTTGCAAATTTTTTTATTCTTTTAAATTTTATTTTTCTACAATTTTTTTCCTTTTTAGATTTAGGAGTGCTTTTCTTTTTTCTCTTACTTTAAAATGTGTTTACATTTTTTCCTTGTAATTTGGGTTTGATAAAACATCGATTAACGACACTTTTTTGTCGATCCAGGAAACCGGGAAATTAAGACATCCGGGATAGCGATGGTCCCGAGCATCCCGGATAATTGGTTCTTTATTGTACAGACATTAGTATTGAATTGGTTTTTTAAAATAAAATACTTATTCAATTTGTTTATTTTTTAAAAGTTTTTGTGTATTTTTATTACAGTGTCAAGGGTTTTTGAATAATGTTTTATTAAGGAAATGGTATTTATTTAAAGAGTATCTACCTAATATAGTTTTGTGTTGCTAAATCTGTGTTTAATTATTTTATTTCCATTTAATATTTTTAAACAATTATTGCTCTATTAGTGTGTAAAATTTCTTGCATTCTTATATTTAATAAATTTTTTACTTAAAATTCCTTAGAAGTGCCAAATGTTGCATACCATGCACCTTTTTTTACCCCTCCTGAAATCTCCTGAATTCTTGTTAGGGAAACTCCTGAATGTTAATTTTGCTAGGTTGGCACGTCTGTAAAGGGTATGGTCGAAAACATAAGGCAGTGTAAAAGTTTGATGCAATTGAATTGCAAATTACTTGATTTTCTGTTGATTTGCATAATTTATAAGGCATCGATGCATCAGAAATTTACCAATATAAACAATGTTTCCAGATGTATCGTTGGCAACGGCGACTACACGTGCCAGGTTAAGCATTATTTCGTATAGTACAACGATGGTTTCAAGTGCACGTGATGAGCACTTCTCCTGGCCATTAAATCCATAACTGCAAGCTCAGTGCAAAGAGCTTTTTTTCATTATGAATAGTAATGAACTAAATTAAAGATAGGAAGGGGTGACTGGGAAGTTTCGTGCATTTTAGCGTCAGCTATTCCTAAGTTATCAATTTCTCTCAGCAAAGTTTTTATTTTTCTGTTTATGAAGACATTTATAAATGATCTCAATGTGCATTTTAATTTTGGTTCTTATATTCATGATTACTTATTTAATGACATAAGCAGAGGTGAACTAATTTTGGTTGCAAGCCCTCCTTCACAAGATATTAAAATTTTTAATGTATCATGTCGACTTGAGATTTAATCATTTAAAAATATATATTATATATATAAAACTAACTCAGTGGCGCGACAGCCCATTAAGTGGGCCAAGGCCGACTGTGCCCATCTCAGTTTTCTTGACCTTGGGCTCTGGGGTGCGGGAGCATATGTTCCGGTCAGGTGGTCAGCCGAACGCGGAACCCCCAGTGTTAGTTCCCAAGCATGCTTGGTACTCATTTTATCGACCCACTGAAGGGATGAAAGGCTGAGTCGGCCTTGCCCGGCCCAAGGGTCGAACCAAGGACCTGTGGCACGACAGCGCGAAGCGATACCGCATATTATATATATATTGTTGATAATTAGATAACTTATGGCATTTTTTGTAAGGTAACTGATTATTGAATTTATTACAATATAATTGCCTCAATTTATCAATCAAAAAGTCCAAGAATTTGAAATTACACAACACCAAATGTAAAATATTAGTGTAACGATACATCACAATGCCGAAATCTAAACATCGCCCAGTGCTACTAATTTTTCTCAAATTTAAGAAAAAACACTGATTTTGAGATCTTTTAAGAAGTGAGAACTACATTGAACTAACTCTAAGGAGATAAATTTTTTCAATCAAAACTGAATTAGATAAAATTTTAATAGTCAAGCCAGTGGACAAAACAAAAGTTTCTTTTTTTTTTCCTTCCTAACTTCGCTTTTTTGTCACAAAACAAAATAAAGATCTCTAAAATTGAGAATAAAATTTAATAAAAAAAAACCTATAAACACTTAAAGTATGCTTAAAAAAAGTAACATATAAAAATTAGTTTCTGTTCTTAAAAAATTACTCCAATATTGTTCAAAACGAGAAAATCAGAATGCATACACCAAATCATAAAAATATAATAGTCATCATGCCATTTTCATGCACTCTCACTAAAAAGAAAAATTGCATAACATACTCATTGAAATAATAAATGCATAAAAAACCAGATATCATTGGCTCTCATTAAATGAAATAAAGTTTTTAAAAGTTCTTACCTGTACCTCATCCAACAATATTTACAAATAATATTTATCACCACTTCTTAATTTTGTTTTGTTGTTACTTTTTTGTTTTGATTGTTTATAAATTAAAATTGTTTTTTGTATCATATTATTAAATAACATATTTTTAATAAATATGCAATATTTTACGAAATATTCAGAAAATTAAAACAATTAATTTGTTTTTTGTCCTACAGCTGAAAAAATTTTTGGTTAAAAATATTTAACAAAAAAGGCAACCTAACAATTTTAAAAAAAAAATTTGGGTGAAGTTACAAAAGCAACAAACTTCAAATTATTAGATTCATAGGTTCAAAAGCTGAAACCAAATCTGTTTCAATGTATTAATTTAAATCTTTTATACTATGTTTCCCCTTAAGTTGGCACTGCAGGGAAGGGTAGGGAATGTAATACTCCGCCTTTGAAAAGTAGTTCTTCACTATTTTGGAATTAATTGCAGTTTAAATGCGTGTACAAATATAAATAAATGTTGCATAATAAGAAAAGTTTATCTTGAAATATTGAAAAGTTTTTCATGTTTAAATGAATTTAACTTATAAATACCTTCTCAGTAAAGCGAATGTACAAAGAAGGTGTTTTAGTTTGGAGCTGAATTAGTTTTCAAGGCCAAGGAAATTAACGCGTTGGCTATGTTTTTACACTGGTCAGCCAGCTCTTTCCATTATCCTTGCCTTTGCCTAAGTGTCCTATCTCTTGCGTAGTTCTTATTTCGCTTCACGCACATCACTTAATTGTTAATTTGTTTTGTTTTTTTATTAGTTATTAACTGTTAATCAATTTTTTTACAATGTTAATCTACAATTTCTTGTTTCTTACTAGTTATTTATTATGAGGTCGATTTTTATAGTTATTGATTTTTTTGTTGCATTAATTGTTAATTTTTTGTTGTGATTCCTTGCTAGATTTTCTTTTTTTGTTGCTAATTACTAATTGTCAGCATGTTTTTCTTGTTAGTTTGTATTATTTTGTTACTTATTAATCAATAGCTTTTTTTTCTCTTGTAAGTTATTCATCTTTAGCTTGTTTAAATATATTTCAGAAAAAAATTACTTTTATAGCAAAATAAAAAAAAATTTGCAGAAATTTTTTATTTATTTTTTATTTATAAAAAAAAACAGTAAACAGGTATGATATTTTACATGATCAATGATTTCCTGCCTGAGTTTACTTTTTTTCCCTCACAAAACACCAAAGTGGGATAAATTAATGTAAATTAATCCACAAAAAAAAGTTGCATATAAATATATGAAACAAAGTATTTATGAGCATCTTAGCTTTTTTTTTATTAGATTTAAGCAACAAAAAAAAAAATCTTTTTAAATATATATTTTCTTCTGTTGTTAAAATTAGTTTCGTTTAGTTAAAAAATAATAAGAAAATCTGTTTTTTAAAAATCATAATAAGAAAATCTGTTTTTTAAAAATCATAATAAGAAAATCTACTTTTTAAAAACCATAATAAGAAAAATCAGCTTACAACTAGTATCTTAAATAATTATTAGAAATGCTCTAAAAAAAGCATGTTCTTTTCTGTATTCTGTTCAAAATTTTAGTAAGATTCTTGGTTTTTTTTTTTTTTTTTTTTTTAAATATCTCATTATGTTTTCTTTAAAGCCAATACTGGCCACTTTCTCTACTTTTTTTGCTACCTCATCCCCCAACCGACTTAAAGAGTAACCCAGTTTCCATGACAATGCCTGTAATCCGGTTACCCTTCTCTCCAGTGCCAACTTAAGGTGGAATGAAGTATAATTGAATTATTTTTAAATTTAACGTACAACTCTGCTTAGTGTTATGAAAATAATTTTATACAGTTGGTAAACAAATAGATTAGGGATCAATGATCTTTTGCTGATCAACAAATGATCAGCAAAAGAAATTTATACTATCAAAAACACAATGAAATGTGGTTCCTAATTAATACATACATTTTGTTTTACAAAACTCCGCACATCTGAAGGAAATTGTAGCCAACGCTCTTGATACTTAAGCTTGATTTCTTGGTCTTTTGAAGTCAGCGCATTTTTGAGCTGCAAGCCAGCAGCCATTCGTGCAACTGGAGAATTATTGGCATGTTGAAGTACATTGGACAATGACTTCAGAAATTCAGGCTAAAAATAGAAAAATATTGAAATTGAATATAAGACAATTTTCTTATTTTTTTTAAAATTAAGTTTTCAAAAATAATTTGATAATTTAATTATCTTATAAATAATTATAAACTTGCAAATAATAGTATTGAGAATCATGAAAAAAATAGTTTAACTTAGAGGGCAATAGAACTTATAATACTAAAATTATAAGCAGACATGAATAAAAAAAGAAGCAATCTTTAGTGTAAATATCAAGACAAACTGACAGATGTTGGATATTACCATATCGTGATCTGTTGCACTAACTACAATAGCCAAGGTGCCATATAGATTTTAAATATGCAACCTTTCGAGTTAGTCCCTTTCTGTAATGTTTTTTCATAATTTCTTGAGGGGCGTTGCCCAGAAGTTGACAAGACTTGCCACTTATTCTGCCGCAGATCACGATAGGGAAATATCCTTTAGATGTTTAATACTTGTGTAAAATCCAGTTGACTATTTTTGCTAAACTAAGTACTTTAATGTTAATTTTGAAAATAAATAATGCAATAATATTTTAATTCAAATGTTCTTAAAACAGCATTATTTTTTAAAAAAACAGAATTCATTTTGATTATGCACTGGTTACAATATGAAATAATTTGATGCCAATTTATATTTAAAAAAATGTACACCAAGTTTCATAATTGACATGATATTATACTACTACCAACCATTTTCTAGAAGCTAAAAAATACAGTTAAATTGAAAATAACTATTGTCACTGAAAAAATTAAGTTTAGCAATTGGATAAATGCTTTAAATTTAACACATTTTGATCATATTTTGTCTACCATTATTATTTTACTAATATGTTAAAAAGTCAAAAAATGTAATAAAATTTTATTTTTCTACGGGGATGAGATTAGCCAAAAAAGCTGAATTTCCACGATAGTAAATTTTACGCAAGCGAAACCCTTTAATAATAAATTCCAGACAGTTTAAGGTAATAAATAATGTGTTGACATACAATTGTGTACTAATCTATTATTATATAAATGATTACATTGATACTTAACATTTAGTGAAAATAAAAATTACCAATTGAAAAAATAAAGCTGGAAATTCTATTTTTCCTCAGTTCACATGAGAGACAATTATTACTTAAAAAACTACCTAGTTTAGCAATTAAAACTACTGAGAATTTACATTAATATTCATTTCTTTTAATAAATACTGTTATGTGATTTATAGCAAATATATCAGTAATATTACTTTTTAAATTATATTGGAAAAAATTTTTTAACAATGGACCGAATCATTATGTTCATATTATAGTCTAATCTAACTAGAGCCCTCTGAAACATATCAATAACAGTGAAGTAGAAATATATAGTAACTCCTTAACATACAAAAATTGCTATTTTAGTTTGAAAAATTAAATGACAATCAGCAACTGTTTAGATAATTATTTTTTATTTGATAAGAATTTTGCATTTTATAGCATAAATAACAGCAATTATAAATAAAATTTTGATGATGAGTTAATTAACTCTTTTTCCAAAAAAAAAAATTAAATTAAATCCCTTTTTAAATGATTGCTTTTGTTTGCTATATCTTTTATGTTTGCTATATTTAGTCGTTAGTCTATCTTCAAACATCTTGTGACAAATCCTATTTTTTCTTTTTTGCAAGCACAGAATGTAAGTTTTAAATATATATTCCCTTCCAGTTTCTCTGATGTTGTAACACTTACTTATACTAATAATCGTTGTTAGAAAAACAGTCACCTTTATAGTAACTAATTTTTTAAAAAAATTTATTTCTTACAAGAATCGCGATAGTTGATCTTAAAATTGCGTGAATATGAATAACAATTATGGATTTTGAAATCACATGAATATGAAACTAGATAAACGATTTTGAAAATGAGAAAATACAAACTGGGATATAGAATTTTTAAAACGTGTAAATACAAATCAGTATTCATAATTTTTAGATCGAGTGAGTATGAATCATGATGCGTAATTTTTAGATTGCATAAATAGGAATTATGATGCATAATTTTTAGAATGCATGAATGTGAATCCCAACCTTATTTTAAAATCACATATAAATACGAAAATCAATGTTTGATATTATAAACCGCATGAGCAAATCAAGACATTGAATTTTAAACTAGCATGAATACCAATCGCTACATAGGTTTTTAAAAAGGCGTAAATACGAATCACAATATCAGATTTTTAAATCTCGTAAATAAGAATCGTAACGTACAATATTCAAATCGTGTAAATTAAAAATCGCAACACGCAAATATGAAAAGCTATGTTTGATATTAAAATCGTGTGAATAAGAACCGAGATATTAGCAGATTCCAGGCTTGGGACCTCTAAAAGGCTTGCCAGAAGCACCGTCATTTGAACTACGAAAATCGGATCTATCTGGAGGGCGGGGTAGAAAATTCAGAAAATCTTGTCTGCTGCGTGTAAAAGGGGAGAAAATAGCTAAAATAAGTGAAAATGAGAAAGGATTGGTAGCTATGTAGTTTGAATTTTCTGTTTCTCTTTGAAAATCAGTGAATTTTCTGAAAAAGCGGAATACTTATAAAAAAAAAAAAAAAGTGCAATTTTTAGAAAATCTGAATTTTTGATAAAAAAAAAAAAAAAAAAAAAAAAAAGCTGAAATTCTAGAGATAAAAGTGAAAATCCGCTAAAAAGCGGAAAAATCTCATCCATATTTTCTAGCATCAAAATTTTAACTTTTTTTATTCATAAAGAAAACTTAACTGATCACACAATATTTTTATTCAATAGAAATGAGAATACATACCATTTTTTTCTTGCATTACTGCATAATTACCATTACAAGAACTATTTCTGTTTAATATTTTTAATAATTATCATTTAAGAAATATTTATTCATGTTTAAAAAGTCAAAAACTTAAAACATATAATCAGACCTCAAAGAATATTTTTTTTTAAACCTTGAACTACATTCAGATATACACAGAAAGAAACAAATTATACAAGACCACATACCAAATTAGTTTGAGCAGCTTGTTCCAAATAGCTCTGTGCAGCCTCTAGCTCAGATTTATCTGTAATAGAATAATCAATATGTTAGTAAGTAAATTAATGTAAAGAATATTTTATTTTAAAACCGTTAGGAGTTAATCAAATAAAACCAGGGTTGGCAGGTTTTTGACATGTGACAGTTTTTGACAGTTTAAACCATGGTTTAAACCGTCACGTCAAAAACCTCACTGTCAAAAATGTCGAAAACCTATATTCATATGTAAAATTTAATTAATACATAAAATTTATATATTTTTTAAAGGATAGTGTTTCTAAATATGTTCTAGAAAAAATAAATTTAAAATTTTGAAGAAACACTTATATTTTGAATAGTAACCAAAATCTTGTAGGGGAAACAAGGGAGGTTTGACCATAGGGGAGGTTTGACCCACCCTACCTTTTTCATATTTAAACATGTATTTGACTGATGAGCACTAGATGGCAGCACAACATCAAGTAGAATAACCTGTTATTTCTGTCTGGTAGCCATTTGCAACTAGAATCTAGGAGTAATCACAAGTGATAGTTTTTTCAGCCCAAAAAGTTTTTTCTGTTGCTGCAGGTTCATCTCTCCTGTGCCATTTGTCAGTAACATATATAGAAGTAAGTTGAATTGTTTGTATACTTAAATTAACATGCTAAAAGACAGTGTAGTTACTTTTTACTTTAACTTCTGATTGTAATGTGTTTTTTAACTCTTTTTCCAAAATGGTTGTTAAGGGAGGTTTGACCCACATCAATTCTGGGAGGTTTGCCCCAGGTCAAACCTCCCTATTTAGTTTCATGTGATATTGTTTTATTTTTTAAATGTACAATATTTAATTAGTTTTAAATATAAATGTTGCTTTCAATTCAGATTAAAGATTTTTTTAACTTGACATCAAAGTCACTTAAAGCAATGAAAATAATATTCATTTGGAACACTGTGTTTCTTCTAAAACTAAACACAACTAAAATTTGCTTTTCTGTTTTGTTGGCAAACAAATTTCAACCCATTTTTCAAAT
The DNA here is from genome assembly GCF_982258835.1 of Parasteatoda tepidariorum. Classification (NCBI taxonomy): domain Eukaryota; kingdom Metazoa; phylum Arthropoda; class Arachnida; order Araneae; family Theridiidae; genus Parasteatoda; species Parasteatoda tepidariorum. Next base: position 88,666,282 of record NC_141761.1, on the reverse strand, counting down.
TCATCACTTACTGGATTTCAATATAACTTAAGTATTTAATATTTTATGATATGAAAATTAACAAATTAAGTTGGAAATAATGATTTTCCCTCAAAATTAGTTTATAAAATTAATATTGTCTAATCCATTATTACTTTTAATAAATCCTTGAATTATATCAAATGTTTTACTTTTACACACTACACATAAATATTTTATTACACATTGTGAGTGAGATTAATTTATGCAATTATAGAATAAGAGAGAGTCTACTATGGTATATTAATAGAATTAACAAAGTTAGAGATACTGTATTTCTAACTATAATACTTTTTTTATGGTTGTTAAAATATGAGTTAACTTTTTCAGATGCCTTTTTTGTGGAAGTCAAATAATAAAAGATGCAAGGTATCTCCAACCAAAATGAAATCTGCTGTTTTGTTAGTAACTGAAAAGAGTAAAAGTATAAGAGCTGTAGCTACTGAGTATGGAATCGACCGAAAAACTTTAGGCAGATATGTAGATAAATACAAAAAATCAGAAGATGGCAAAATAGAATTTAAGGCAAACCATGTTTCTTGCCAGGTGTTTTCCAATGAAGAAGAGCATGTGCTTAAAGCTTATTTACTGCATGCTTCAAAGTTAAATTATGGTTTAACTTCAAAAGCAACGCGAAACTTAGCTTACCAATATGCTGTTGCAAATAATAAAGTAATTCCTGAAAATTGGACTTTAAACAAAACTGCTAGTTATGATTGGTTGAAGGGTTTTTTTCACAGGCATGCAAATTTATCATTACGTCAGCCTGAATCAACTAGTTTGTCCAGAGCCACTGCTTTCAATAAAACAACCGTCAGAGAGTTTTTCAATAATTTGCACTGCATCTTGGAAAAAAAGAAATTTGGCCCGGAAGCAATTTTCAATGTTGATGAGACTGGAATCACAACCGTACACAAATCACGAAAAATTATTGCAATGAAAGGAGAGAAGCAAGTGTCTCAAGTCACCTCTGCAGAACGTGGAACTTTAGTCACAATGTGCTGTGGTATCTCTGCAATTGGAACATCAATTCCACCATTTTTAGTATTTCCACGAGTTCATGTAAAAGAAATAATGACAAGGGGTGGGCCTCTAGGAATGCAAGCTGCAGCTCATCCGAGTGGATGGATGACAGCAGAGAACTTTCAATTATACCTTCATCATTTCATAAAATTTAGTAAATGCAGCAAAGATAAGGAGGTATTGATTATACTTGACAATCATGAATCACATATATCTGTTAAGGGTTTGCAACTGTGTAAAGATCACGGGATAACTCTGTTAACTCTGCCACCACACACGAGTCACAAATTACAACCTCTTGATAAAACTGTTTTCAGTCCCTTTAAGATGTTTTACAATTCTGCTGCCAGTGATTTTATGATCATGCATCCAGGTAAACCTATAACAATATATGACATTCCACATTTGGTTGGCAGATCATTTTCAAAAGCTTTTACACCAGAAAATATACAAAGTGGATTTGCTTGTACAGGAATATGGCCATTAAACTCCGATATTTTTTCTGAATCTGATTTTCTTCCATCTAATGTCACAGATAGATCAGATCCAGATGTTATGAATTCATCTGCATCTTCAAAACCATCGACTAGCATAAACAATCTGCCACCAGCATCTCCATATCCCTCAACATCTGCGAGTGTTACCAATTTACCTGATTCATCAGAATCTACTCAAATTCTAGTAACCCCGGAGCAGCTGCGTCCGTTTCCCAAAGCAGGACCTAGAAAAGGCAGGGGTGGAAGAAAACGTATCAAGTCAAGAATTTTAACAGACACCCCGGTCAAAACTGAAATTGAAGAGCGGCACAATAGTAAAAATATTAAGTTAACTACACGAAATATTAAGAAAAGTGCCAAGAAACAAGAGAAAAAACGAAAGATTGCTCTGTCTTCAGATAGTGAAAATGAATCCCAAAATTTTCACGTCTCAAGTAATGAAGATGGAGATGATTTCAAAGACTCCACAAATAGTATTGAAGTTGGAGATTTTGTTCTAGCAAAATTCACAACTAAATCCAGTTTTGTGCATTATATTGGTTGTGTCACAAAAGAAAATGGAGATGATCTCACATTAAATTTTCTTAGAAGATCTGATCCATGCAGCTTTAGTTTTATTTATCCCCAGATAGAAGATGTTGCAACAGTGTCCCAAGGAGATATTATTAAGCTCCCTCATCCAAATATCAGTGGAGGCACCGAAAGAGTTGCACTGAAAATAAAATTTGACTGTGATATTTCTAAGTATCAGAATCTATACTGATTGAAATTCAATTCATTGAACATTTTGGTCCTGATTATTTGTTATTTTAATTAAAAAGTTATTGTATTCTTTTAGTTATTATTGTCTATAGCTTGTAGTAACTTTTTTAAGGACATTTAATTATTGCATCGCGACTTTAAATACCCTTTATTTATGTGGGTCAAACCTCCCTTAGGTATGGTCAAACCTCCCTCAAGTGGGGAGGTTTGATCCAGTTTGGATACTCTTGAAAAATCAAAAATTAAAAAAAATGAAAATAATTTAAGAGAAAAAAAATTATGGGAAAAGATGGCAAACATTATAAGCTAACAAATAAAATCAACTTTGCAATTTTATTGCATACCAAAAAAATAATAAAAATACCTTTGTAAAAAGTGGGTCAAACCTCCCATGTTTCCCCTACTTTTGAAAACTCACATCTTTTGTAATACTATGTATTCATTTTCATGTGTTATTGAAAATCTGCAGTGATATTATTAAGAAATTTACACATTTTTAAATACATAAGAAGACATTTTTAAAGAATAATACTGTTAAATACACAGAGTAGTTCGTGTCGATTTACAGTATATTCAGCCTATTCATTTACTATGCTGAAAATTTAGTTTATCCAAATACTTGTGAATTTCATTTTGCTGAATACGATATAGTTTTGTTGAATATCTAAATATTCAGCTGTTGAATAATTACTTCTTGCTTTCAAGATATGCATTATTTGTATTTTTAATACAAGTGGAGAAAAAAAAATTTAGACATAAAAATTGTTTTAAAATGATAAGTGTAATAATTATAAATAAATATAATAAAAAAATATGAATTATATTTATCATTATTCATAAATATAACTACTTTTAAATTCAAATTAACATATTGGATAATAAAGATACTCGGTATAACATTAAAAAAAAAATTTTATTCACTTGTATCTTGTATCAAGTTTGTATTTATACAACATAACTTGTAAGTTCCTTATAAATATTAGTTATATGTTCCTTATATGTCAAAAATACATAGTAATAAACTTTTAATTTTCTTAAGTATCAAAAAGAAAAAAAAATTTTTTAAATATAAATATTTAAACAATTTTTGTGCAAAATTTTTCTGCACATGCATTTGAATATAAATTTCTGAGATTTTAAATCTGTTATTTTACCTTAATTTTAATTAAAAAATATTTTAAAACCTGCTGATTACCTATAGTATAATTAAATTTTAATATAATGCATGGCAACTGTTGGTAGTTTTGAAGTTTATATATTTTCTTGGCAAACTTCAGTTTTTGACATTTTTGACGGGTTTTTGACGGTTTAAACCAGTATTATACCCTTGTCATGTCAAAAACCACTTTTTGACGTCAAAAACCCAACCCTGAATAAAACCAAAAATTTTTTGTTTTATTTGACCATATAAAAATTTTGGCCAGGCATTACTTTTACCTTTACATGATTAGCCGTCATGGGTGCAAGTTGGAAAAAAAGGCCAAGACTGAAAATTTTTTGACTGAAATACCTAACATACACAATACCCCCTCGACATATGCAAACTATCTAAGAAAGCTTTACTATAATACATCGAGATTAAATACTGTACAAAAAATATTTATTCATCTGTCTTTTGATAAAATAACAACAGGACATTAGACCAATAACGTAGACCTAAAAAATATTTTTATGGACAGAAAAAAAATTCCGATTTCCGCCTTCGAGTCAGTCTTGTTTCCGTCCGCGGATATTTTCGAAAGACGGAAATCCGTCCTGGGGACGGAAGACTTGCACCCATGTTAGCCGTGCATGTTAATATTTAATATAAAATACAGCCAAAATATAAATTAAGAACTCCTTAAACTTTTGACCATGAATATGAATTTACAAAACCAAGTTAGTTTAATATTTTTTAATTCTTCAATAATATATTTGTTAAGAAAAATTACCCCCAATTTCTACTCGAAAAATATTCAATTTGACAATGTCATAGCAAGCTACTTTTTTTATGCGCAAAATTAACATTTAACAATTAAAATTTCATTCTGTCTGGAAAGATTTTCGTATTGTGATCTGTGGCAGAATAACTAAGTCTTGGCAACTTTCAGGCAGCAACCCACAAAGAACTAAAAAAAAAATTTAAAAAAAAAACCATCACAGAAATGAACCAGCTTGAAGAAAACAACTCGTGGCCACCTCAGAGCAAACGTCTACAGGTTTTTTGGGTTTTTTTAAATTTCAGTTTAAAATCAATTTGGCGCCTTGTAGATTGTAGTTGGCGTGACAGATCACAATACGGAAATATCTCCTTGTCTTTCCGGTAAGTGAAACAGATTATGCAATAACAAGTTTCTTCATACGTTTTCAGTTTAAAGCAAAAATTTCTGTATCAGTATCTACACCCAAAAGATTGCCAAGTTATGGCAATTTTTGGAAAATAGCCACAAGAAGCTAGGAAACAATACACAGAATGAGACCAATGTGAAAGATATTACTTGTAATAACATTGAGCAAACTACTATATAATATATTTTAGTAAGTTAAAAAACCTTTTGGGGCGATTGTTAAGCTAGCGGGTAAGTACAGATATCACTATGGAAATGTGAACTAATAATATACAAACTTACTATACAAACATACTAAAAGTTTAGACACATGATTTAATTCAAACATGCAGCTTGTAGGCTAACTTGGCCAGCATGACATTTAAGAACTTTCATTAATCGAAAATATATAGGTAATTTATGGATTTTTATGTCTAACTTGTTTTCGACAACATAAGTATCAAAGACTTAAAAATAAAATCACAAATTATTGCATATGAAGTATTATAACATAATATTGAAAACATTAATTTATGCAAATAAGTACTAATATTTACGTGTTTGCAGCACTCAATTGAAATTTGAAGCTGAATAATCACCAAGTTTTGGCACTTTCCAGGCAAAACAACTCAGAAAGGGACCAACTCAAGCAGTATAACTCTTAGCCACCCCCAGGTAAAACTCTTAATTACAAGTTTAATTTTGATCATATGTCACAATCAATTGCAAACTCACTATGAATTTACCCCAAGTTAAAATCTAAAGATCAAGTAAATAAATACATTGTATCCTTTTAAACACAAACCACAGTGAAACAATTTCTTAAGATTAGTACTTTTAATTAGGTTATTAGTTAAGATAGAAAATAATATTGCGATTGTTGACTGACATACAAAATTAAGAAATATACACTTAAACAATTTAAAAATGAAAAGATAAAGCGTTTTTTCCTTAAAATAAATGTAGGAGAATATTTTTAAAACTTAATACGTTCATAATACACAACGAATAAAAAATGTGATCCGCAGATATATGAGAACTTGTTTCGCCAATTATTTAACATCACACAATTATCAACACATGGGATTAATAAATACGCACAAATTCTTCCCAAAAAGATTTATAAATCACTTTTTTAACCGTTTTTACATAAGTGATAGAGGGATTTCACAATGTACGTCATAAAACAGATTCCATACAAAACTATAAACTTAATTATAAAATTAAGAAATGGAAAACATATTTCTTCATGGAGTCCCGACATTAGAAAGTAAAAGGCATAATTAATATTATTGTAAAAGTTTATGTAATGACAAACAGCGATTAAAATCTTGGTTTAAATAAAACACTACTTCCTAAGCCTAACCTAACGGATTTGCAATGGCCCTTTAATTGCAAGAAACACAAAGGAAAATACTATTTTATTCTCAACTTACCAGGTGAAACGGTCTTTTCCAAAATGCTGATTAAATCCATGATGAGTGTAGCGAATAAAATATGGTAAAAACAATTTTACATTAGGAATGTTGTATTTTCATAAACATATACGAATGAGTCTCGTCATCCGCAGAAATACCGGCAATTCTAGCTTATCGCGCTCCACATGGCATCGTAAGCAAAGTGAGCGCGCGCAACATCGGACCGGCTGACACAAAAACGAATGAAAATTTTTAAATAAAATGATAATTAAAAATATTGTGTACGTTTCCAGAATTTTCCAACGAAATTTTTTTTAGAAGAAATGAATAACTTTTAAAGTAAACCTTTTTATTCACTTAAAATTAAAATTTAATTAAGAACTTCTGTTGGAGCTTTCAACAGGGACAAAAGTGATTGATTTTTAAAACATTAAATTTCATTTTATGAAAACAAAAAAATTCAATAACTCCCTCAAATAATAAACAAAAATTAATTCCAAGAAGCATTGTGAGTCAATAGTAGTTTTGGTTGGTTTAGATGATCAGCACTTGAGCTCTATTACGCAATCGTTGGGCAGGATTTCTTTCATTCTTTTTTATGAGTGGCAGGCAGTTCATGAACAGTGATTAATTATTTTCCAACTACAAAGAATTCATTTCCTTTCAGGAGACTATTCCTTTCAGGAGTGTAAAAGATCGCTTCTAAACCATAAAGCATCGGAATACTTCATGTATAAAATTCATCAGGTTAAAGAGTACTTCATGTATTAAAATATATTATGCTGGTTAAGCGGTAGCTTATTAAAAAAATTTAATAAGCTACATTTAATTAATAAAGTGTTGTTATAAGACAGTGTTTCCCAAACTTATGACTTTTGTGTACCCTTTCTAAATTTTTTGTAACGCTGTGTACCACTAATAAAAAAATGAATGTATTTTTTACTGTAAAAAAAAATTGCCCAAAAGTTAAAAATCACAACTGGCTGTTGACACCACTAATTATTAACTGTTAACTCTGCAAAAATAAATAGCCAATAGAAAAATATGTAATCGTTAATTTTCATGTCTAGCTTTGTTTTTAAATATAACTTTTTGAAATTTTCGTTAGTTGTAGGATATTTCGCATAAGAGCGTGTACACCCCGTTAAGCTGTTCCCGTACCCCTGGGGGTACGCGTACCACACTTTGGGAAACACTGTTATAAGATAATAACTTTTGTGTTGGCTTGAATACATTAAAAGATTCAAATTGTTGACCAAAGACTAATCTATGGGTGGGCATTTTGAGGCACTTATCCAGAAGTTCGCGTTGTTGACAATACTGAACGCCCACCATGGGCCTTTTCAAAGCTGTCTATTCTTTAACAACCGGTTGATTAATGGTCTCATGGTGAAGTCCATAGTTCCCATGGTTATTCTTACCAACGCTTTTCTCATTTCTCTTTATTGCAAACCAATTTAAACTCGCTAGAAGAATCGCTTGAGTCAACGGCCTGATTTAGAAATCTGGGGACAGTAAATTATGGAATATATTAATAAATTTGAGCTTATATTTACTTCAGATTTATTTCACTCGTAATTCTAAGAGATACGCTTTAAGGAAAAACAAACAGAATATTAATAAAATGTACATTATTTAGAGGGACCCCAAATGTTATTAGATTCGTGCCTTTGATGCCTTATGATAAATTAGGAACTGACACTTATGCGTCAAACACTACATCACAAACGTGATCGTTACGACAAACACGAACGTTATTACATAATCTGGAGCTAACTGAACTACAACTGATACAAAATAAAAGTTTAGAAAAATAACATTTTATACAATTTTGAAGAAATTATTATGAAAAAAATCTTAAATTTAACAGCTAAATCTTATAAAAATCTTTTTCCCATTTACTGATTTACAAATTAGTTCAGCTTTTTCTGATGGTGTCTCGCATTGGAATCATGGGACCAGTTAAATCCAAAAATAATAATTTCCCTTGAGGAGCGGAGAGGAGAAGGGGTGTGAAAGAATTTTTTTATTATGTGCAAGAATTAAAATATTTCAAGACAGACCCCAGAATTTCAACCAGCAATTTTTCCATCATAATTAATATCAATCCCTGCATAATACCTACTGTTCAAGAGAAACAAAGGAATCTTTGTTATCCTTATTTAAGGCCAGGATAGTCTGCCTTATAGGGTTTTGGGCCCATGTCCGAGAGATCTTAAGTTCGATCCCCATCGGCCGAAGACTTCCCGAGTGCAAAAAGACTCCTACACCAGTGCACCAATCACCGAATGGTGACTGGTGCACGCTAAATCTGTCGGAGGTCGGAGTCATAAGGTTCTCCAAGTTCCCATAACAAATCCATACCTTTGGGGGAATTGGATGGGAAATTGATCCTGCTCTGGTTCAGGTCGAAATTACGATCTGCAGGAGGATGAATGTGTCTTCCCAGTAAAATGGGATGTGACATAATGTATGTTGTCTCCGAATTATCCTCAGAGATGTTTCCCAGATCTTCGCCAATAGCCCATTGTGAAGCTTTAGTACGACGTAAATAAAATTACCGTACCGTTATCCTTAATTTTTTAAATCAAAAAAATAATTGCTGAGTTTAATCAGTAATTTGCATTATTCGCGATCGCAACACTCGAATACGCCAAGAAGATCGGTTCCATACCTTGACTCTCCTCCTTTCCCTCTCCTGTCTCCTTCTCTGATCAATTGTAGGGGAATGTACATCAAAATTCTCCCCATCCGTAATATTTTTTGCATTTAATTTTCATAAATATTCTCTAAAATTTCAATGAGGCTTTCTTTTAGCTTTTAGAACTAAGTTTCCTGAAGTTTTGAGTTCCATGTAGTATCTCAACTTAAAAATTCTTTAACCTGTTTGAAAATCAAGACAGAAACTAACGGACTTCCTTCACCTACAACTATCCACACGCTAATGGTGAAAGCAAGCGAAGTGTTGCCATAGGCAGAGAGTTCTGCTTTGCACCACCTGTAGCCCATTTCGATCGGCAATATTTTAAACCAGGGGTGTCAAACTCGCGGCCCGAGATGAACATTTTTGTGGCCCTGTCAATATATCCGAAGCAAAGTAAAAATAAAATAGAAATGTGAATTAGAAACGAAACCAGCATATAAAATTATAATATACTTTATTTACAAACTATACGGATCATTTTAAATTGTTCGCTCGAAAATGTCAAATTCTAATTGGCTGAAATGGAGTCCGTTTCACACTAAGCTATCAGTTAGATAGTACATATTCAGGTTTATCCTATTATAGCGAGGTAAGTTGGTTATCTCGCCTACAAGGTTCTCAATCAATTCTGGGATTTGAAAGAAAAAATATGTAAGTTTTTACAAACTATAAATCAAGATACAAGCTTGTTCTCCTATCAAATATGGTTGCAAGATTTATCTTTTATGGTTGATATAACCAAACACCTATCCGATATAAATTTATTGTTACAAGGCAAGGATCAGATCATTACGAACATGTTTGACATAATTAAAAAAGCATTCAAATGTAAACTATTTCTTTGGGAAAGGCAACTGAAAAATGAAGATTTAACGCACTTCCCAAACTGCAACAAGAACAAATCTAGTTTAGATAATACTGCATCGTATCAAAACTACGCAGAAAAAAAATTTCAAATCTTAGAACAAAATTTGAAACAAGGTTTAGATTTTAATTCTTTGGAAGACAAATTTTGTTTGTTTTCTTCGATTTTCTCAATAAATATAGACTCAGTACCCAGTTATATGCAAATGGAAGTGATTGAGATTCAGTGCGACTCAAATTTGAAGGCAAAATTCATTGAAGTGGGTGTGCCTAAATTTCACGAATATTTACCAGCAAGGTTTGAAAATAGTACTCGAAAATTCGCGTGTGAAATTATTTCCAAGTTTGGAAGTACTTATCAGTGAGAGCAATTATTTTCTGTTATGATTGGAAATAAATCTCCTGTCCGAAGCCGTATTAATAATGCTCACGTTGGGTCAATTTTGAAACAATAATTTAACTTTATATATGTTTATTACAATTCAAAATAAAAATATTTGTTTCTATGAACATTGATTTTTTTTTTCTTGCGGTGCACCTAAAGTTAAGCATTGTTTATTTGGCCCAAGTTAGCTTTTGAGTTAGACACCCCTGTTTTAAACGATTAAACCCTTGACATTGTATGTTGCCCAGTTTGGTTATTGAATCTTTCAGTTTCGTATTAATGTAAGACTGAAAGAAACAATTTAATTTCGTAAGAACAATAGGTGAAAATATGGAAATTAATATTTAAAAAAAACCTCGCTAAAAAATTCGAAGTCAAAAAACCTTTTCCTGGTATATTATAATTTTCTTTTAAAATTTTTAAGGAAAAAAATTTATGATCTTAAAACGAAGTATGAGATATTACGAATCCTAAATGCAAATTTCTCCTATACTAAATTACTACATAATGATATAGTTCAATAAAAATTCTAAAGGCTTAAACTTATTTTTAGTCATAACAATTTAAACTGTGTCATGATAGATCTTCTGAATTGAAACTAGGTTCCTTTTTACCACCAGTGCCATATTTTACCACTGAGATGATTCGGCTATTACACAGGCATGGTTTTGGCAATTTTGAACTTCCCCCCCAAGTCAGCAAAAGGAAGAAAATCAGAAAACTCTTCACATTCTTACGAAAGAAAGACTCAACTATCCTCTAATAGATTTCTACTCTGACTTTTACTGCATAGTAATCTAATTTCTGAATAAAACTCAAATAAAAGATGTGATTTATCATAAAATAAAATTTCAAACAATGATATGATTTTAAAATTGGTTTCATTTGAAAGAGGGAGCATTTTGTTTTTCAAAAGTAATAGTATTCTGAAGAGGACGTCATGTATATATAGTAATGTATAGTAATCTGAATAGGACGTCGCGTATGTATAGTGATGTATAGTAATTTGAATATAAGTATTTCGAAGTGGGTTGATCGTAAAGACACGGTTCCCTGTAGAACACCAAAGTCAAGCATCACAGGCTGCGGTCAGTAAGCGGAAGAGTAACCACTTTGATCAGCCTGCGTAGGGACCTAGGGCGCGGTATTGGTCCTTGTTAAACTGTTCTACCGTAAAGTGCTCGACTTTGCTCACAGATCGTCGGGCTACCAAAGCAGGGGAGCCATCCCCTCAGCAGAGGATCAAAACTTCAATGGCGTGCCTTTGGATCATCCTGAGGGATGTTTCCCAGACCGTCTCCAATAGCCTATTGTGCAGCTTTAGTGCGATGTAAATAAAGTACCTACCTAGTACCTAATCTGAATAAATGTGTAATAATCTGAAAAGGACGTTGTTGAAACATTTTTAAGTTATAGGAAAATAGCATCTGACAATTTCCTGACTCTCGAAAGGCATTTTGTGTGTTTTTTTTTAAAAATTTTGCGTAGTGCCATTCCTTTGAAACTGGATTCATATGAAGGAATTGGTATCATATTTATTAAAAATTTTCACAAGTATCCATATTCTTTATTTTAGTATTTAGTCTGAAATAAGCAAATTTTAGAGCATAGATGACACTTTAAGGGGGGACCCCACCCTAAGATGGTAAAATATTAGCGTTTTTCTTGAATTTTTTTAAGGAGTAGAGACAAAGCAGAGACTCCTTGTCTTGTCTTTTTTAATGTTATTTAGCTACAATTTAAGTCAATTTTAAAAAAATTTACTTTACAAATTAATAAAAAATAAGTTGGTGGCAGCTCCGTGTGTGGCTGGTCATCAAAAAGTAGCACCTCACTGGCCTCATGGATTTAGAAGTCCTGAAACATAGGAAAATGATTTTGTTTAGATTTTCTGAAACATGAAGACATTATCTAAAAAGTAGCCTAGCGGTTTTTTGATATTCGCAAAATTACCAAAATGGCGGTAACTTAAAAAAAAGTTAAAGTTTTTCATTAAAAAAATACTAAAATACTAATAAAATACTAATATAAAATCTTAATATAAAAATATCAACAAAACAAATCCTATAATGCTTTCTAAGGAATATATTTTAACGTAATTCAAAATAAAGAACAGCTTATTTCGTTGTATAGAGCATGAGAAAAACGTTAGGTCAGGTCAAAAAACAGCGTTTTGAGAAAAACGCGTTTAAAGTTTTGATTTATGTTCAATCTTGTAAATTATTAAATTAGTAATGAATAACCTTTATTCTGCAATTCTAGGTCCATATATCTTCTCCATCAACAGAATGGATGAGACACAAAAAGAATGTCGCCCCTCCTAATCCGGCCGAACGGGCCTTTTTACCTGCTTAGAGACGACTCTCGATTTTCCGGTATAACTTCAAAACGAAGTTAGGTACCGAGAAATCGTTTTAGACAGACTTTAGAAAAGGTACAAAGATTCGAAAAATGCAATAAATTTTTTTTCGAATTTTTTAAATATTCAGGGTGGGGTTCCCCCTTAATGAAAACAGAGTATACTTTATACTAAGGGCGTCGTTGGCGGGGTCGGGGATTGTGGATATTTGTCCCGTTCAATAATTAGAAAACTTTAAAAGTTACCATCAATATTTCAGAGAAATAAAGAAAAAATTTATGAATCATCATCGATTGAAATCTATAAAAGTTAAAAACGAGAAGGAGATAAAAATTATCTACCTTTCTGAAAAAATATTTAACAGACGTAAGAATTTTTCTTCTTTATATGTGAAATTTAGAGAACCATTGTGACTGTGTATTTTCATTTCGTCCGTCTCAAAATTTGGACCCTTGCTTGGCTGAAACGATTGTAAAGCAACGTTATTAAAGCAAAGTAAGACACAAAGATGGGCATGTGGGAGAAGTAAAAGATGTTAGGTGTCGGCAGGGTTCGAACCAAGAACCTACGTAGTCGTAGCCAGAAACTCTAACCTCTATCGAAAAGGGTGTATATCCCTGTACAGAAGGAGTTAGAAAAGTAATAAGTGACAGCCGCACCCTACACTTCTCCAATGAACGAGAAATCTGACTCGTTGTCCGTCGTGAGCGTTTCACGCTCGGCTGAGCAAAAGTTGTGCGGGCTCCAGAACAAAATGGATTGCATTTCCCTTCTATAAAGCGCAAAAGCCTGATCGGGCCTTAGAATAGCTCGTGACCCAGGTGATTTGTTTATTGATTCAAGACGAGCAAGGCAAAGTAATTTAGTGCTGGTGTTTATCGAGGATTGAAATATTTATGTGTTCTAGTGACTATCATTGTGGAGGAGTGCAAGTGAAGAATGTAGAAAGGAGAAGCAGTCCAGCTCTTAGAATACGTAACTAAAGCGGAGAACTGCTCGGTTCGGTATGCTATATCAGAAAAACAACTTACTGGGTAAGCAATATACTCAGATTTAGCTCATATTACTCATCATATCATTAGACATCATATATATTAAGATCCAGAGCATGAGCATAAGAAGCATCAGTGACTATCAGGATGTTCGTCACCTGTGAACCGGTTGTTGGGCAACTTTAAGTGAATGATTATAGTCTGTCAAGCTAAGAACTCCCGCCACAAAGTCTGAGGCTATCTGGTGCTATGGAAACAAGAATGACGCATTTTAGAGAGGGTAGCTTCTGTCTGGGGCTAACCAATACCTCCTAGAGAGGAATCAAGCCTTTCAACGGGTTACTATAGGCGATGATGACGTAGTAGAGTTAGGCCCAGAGGGAAACCAGTCAGGGTAGCTATTTTTACGAAAAACTCCGAATCTGATCAAACGAGCCATTGGCGATATTCTGAAGTATTATAACCTGTGTCGGCATTCAGCCAATTGGCGAATATTTTTGATTTGAATTTGTAAACAACCGTCGGTGTTCTGATGTCAACGCTCTTCGTAAAATTTATATTTATTCTACAAATGTTATAAATGTCAACATTAATTTAATTCTTAGTGTTATGAATAATTGCATATGAGTGCTGTGTACCAAACTGCAGAGGATTTTACAAAGTTGATGGTACAAAAGTATGAAATTTTGGATTTCCCAATACGTAAGAAATGGCTTGCCGCCATGCCAAGAGATTTTGAAGTTGCAAAGAATTCTAAAGTGAGTAATATTTGTTTTTATTTTTAAAAATTTAATTATGCTTCTTTATTATATTTTTACTAAGAGTAAATTATTTTAAATTGTGGATAAATTATTTATAATAATTAAGTTGTTCTTATCAATCATATAGCAAACTATTGTAATATATAGTTATTTTTATAGAGTTTTATTTTATAAAAATATTAATAATTTTAGTATTTTATTAAATTTTTGCTCAAACTTTAAACATTTTTGTTTGATCATAATATATTGTAACTGCTTAAAGCAAAATTTTTTTTATTTGATTATGAAATTTAAATCTATTAATTTTTCTACAAAAATCTATTAATTTTTCATACATGAATATAGTATGTACTATTTATTTTAAATGCACATATAAATATTGTATTCATTTTGTTATAGGTATGTGAGATGCATTTCAAGGAAAATGACATTAGAAAAGAGATATTAAATGACATTAGAATTATTTTTAAATGTTACTGAAAGTTAAACATATATCAGTAAAATTTGTGTTTACATTTTATTTATCATTTTTTTGAATTTTTGCTATTTAATAAAATATTTGTTATCTAAAGTTGCTTACTTTATTTTAGTTTATCAGTGTGATGGGTAAAAATTATACTTTTTTAAATGTTACTGAAAGTTTTAACATATTTCAGTAAAATTTGTGTTTACATTTTATTTATCGTCTTTTGAATTTGCTATTTAATAAAATATTTGTTATCTAAGGTTGCTTACTTTATTTTAGTTTATCAGTGTGATGGGTAAAAATTATACTTTTTTAAATGTTACTGAAAGTTTTAACATATTTCAGTAAAATTTGTGTTTACATTTTATTTATCGTTTTTTGAATTTGCTATTTAATAAAATATTTGTTATCTAAGGTTGCTTACTTTAATTTTAGTTTATCACTTCTAACAATCACACTTCCACAGGAAAAAAATACAAATTATAATCATGCTTTTGATATGTTTTTTTTTTCTATCTAAACCTTGTTTGAAGACTGCATTTGATTTTCTAAATTTTTTTAAGCTCATTTTATGTCATTGTTTATAAACAATTTCTATTTTATTTCGTATGCTCTAGTTCTAATAACATGCAAAACATAATCATTAAAATCCAAAATAATCATCTACTAAAAATGTAAGTATCATATTATAAAAATTAGACCCCTTTCTTAGTTTTATGTCAAAACTATAATAATAATAAATGTGTAAAATCCCTTTAAAAATATATTTCTTTGTTTTTAATCCATACATTTTATAACAAAAAGTTAGATAAAATTTTCCAATTTATAAAATAAAACTGATATTTAATGCTTAAAAATATATTTTTTTCATTCACACAACAGTTATTTTTGTTAGAATTGATTTATTGTTAATCATTTCTGAAAACAAATAAATATATTAAGCATTTTTACACAATTTAAGAACATTTAATCTAGACAAAAAAAATAATAATAATAATTTGTAGAAAGTAAAAAATTAGAAGAAGAGTAACGAAAAAGTGTCGAGAAACAGAAGGAAAAAAAAACCCCGTCATTGTCAGAAGTGATCAGCAAATCTGGGCCTAACTGTATGAATCATCGTTTTGCGTCCTTCGGCTTTCTTCCATCTAGGAGGTATTGGGCTAACACAATAGACCGAAGAAAAAGATTCCCTTTCTCTTGACGACCCGAGCCGAAACCACTCCAAAACAGTGACCCCGCACCCCTACTTGAAATAGTCATACCTCGTTACCATAGTCACCGCCACAGGTCCAGACCAATGTCTTGTCTCCAGTTCTTATTTTAGACCAGTGTTTCCCAAACTTATGACTGTTGCGTACCCTTTCTTAATTTTTCGTAACTCTGTGTACCACTAATAAAAAAAAGAATGCATTTCTTTACTATAAAAAAATTACAATTGGCTGTTGACACTATTAATTATTATAATTATTAACTGTTGACTGTGCAAAAAATAGCCAATAGAAAAATACGTAATCGTAAATTTTCATGGCTAGATTAGTTTTTAAATAAAAGCTTTTGAAATTTTCATTTGTTGCAAAATATTTCGCAGAAGAACGCGTACCCCAGCAGAACTGTTCCCGTACCCCTGGGGGTACGCGTACCACACTTTGGGAAACACTGTTTTAGACAAACTATAGGTACGCTGCCTCCCGCCAAAGACTGTTTTTTTTCATTCTTTCTATGTTACAATGTGTTAGCAGATTCAATCAACATGAATTCTCAAAAGAATATATTTATTAACAGTTTACTGTTAGTATGTTAATATAATAATACTCTACAGAGGCGTATCTATGGAAAAATGCGCCATTGGCAAATCTCGTCCTAGCGCATTCCTAAAATATTTATACATTCTCTTTCTTTTGTTACACAATACGAAACAAAAATATTGCTTGAAGTATTTAACCCTGTTGGCAATATTGCAAAAAGATAGCGTTGTATTTAAATAAAGATAGTATAATAAATAAATAAAAATTAACTACAACAGTAAAATTATCTCTCTTTTATTGTAATGCATTCAAGTGTATTTATAATCATTATTGATTAGAAACAAAATGTCTGGTTAATCATATTTATAGAAGATTCTATTGCGTTTTTTCAGTTGTCAAAAAAAATTCTGACAATTTGTTTAATTATAAGCACGATTATATTTTAAAGTTTTACAAATATAATTTGGTAACGAAAATACGCACACACAACAAAAGAAGCACTGGCTTAAAGAAGAACTATAATATAACCGAATGATGACCCAATATTTTTAAAATCAAAACTGAAGGAAATTGATTTTTTTTTTTTAAATAATCATGCTTTGCTAACATCAAAACAATAAAATCAATTGATTTTTCCTCAGCTATAATAAATTCATTAAAGATCACAGTGTAAATAATTATGATTCATTGTGGCAATTACAAATAAAATAGCTACAATCAAATAACATATTTTTGTTAGGTTATTTGCCGTTCAACAAAAAAAATCGAAGCTCTTAGTATAATTAAGTTTTACAAACATTATATAATAACAGATAATAGGAAAAAAATTTACACATAATTGCATACAAAACTCCTGACTGAATAGTGACAAAAATGAGAAATTATTATCTTATTATTATCTTTAATGAGAAATAAATTAAAGGAAGCTGACGTCTTATTTTAAGAATATCTAGGAATAATTAATTTGCTGACAGTAAAAAAAAAAAAAAAAAGAGTAAAGAAATAGATTATCTGGTCTATTTAATAAAATCAAGTTATGAAATATCCTCTTCGAATCATAATGGAATAAATTAGAGATAAAGCAAAAAAAAAAAAAAAAAAAAAAAAAAAAAAATGGAAAAGGGTAAAGAAATAGATAATCTGGTCTATTTCATAAAATCAAATTATGAAATATCCTCTTCGAATCATAATGGAATAAATTAGAGATAAAGCAAAAAAAAAAAAAAAAATGGCAAAGAGTAAAGAAATAGATTATCTGGTCTATTTAATAAAATCAAATTATGAAATATCCTCTTAGAATCATAATGAAATAAATTAGAGATAAAGCAAAAAAAAAATGGCAAAGAGTAAAGAAATAGATAATCTGGTCTATTTAATAAAATCAAATTATGAAATATCCTCTTAGAATCATAATGAAATAAATTAGAGATAAAGCAAAAAAAATTGCAAAGAGTAAAGAAATAAATTATCTGGTCTATTTAATAAAATCAAATTATGAAATATCCTCTTCGAATCATAATGGAATAAATTAGAGATAAAGCAAAAAAAAAAAAAAAAAAAATGGCAAAGAGTAAAGTAATAGATCATCTGGTCTATTTAATAAAATCAAATTATGAAATATCCTCTTCGAATCATAATGGAATAAATTAGAGATAAAGCAAAAAAAAAAAAAAAAAAAAAAAAAAAAAAATAGGCAGATTTGAATTATAAATTTTCAGACTTTCAGTGAGCAAAAAATATAATAAACAAACGGACCACCCTGGTAACTTTTGATCTAATGATCAGATCTTCACGTTCTAGGACTCATTCTTAATGGTTCAAAGGGGTAACTTCAAATATGCTAATTAATAAGTGCAGGGCGATATTTTAAGTTACCAAATCGGACACTAAAACGTACTTTCTCTCAATAAGCATGCTATTTTTTCGATGGATTCGGATCTCTTAAATCCAAAACATTTGGAGTAGCCGCAATCTGAGAAATAACTGGAGAGCTTTTCAAGCGGATTGAAAAAAAGTTTTGCGCACAATTATAAAAGCCGTATATAATTGCGTAAATTGTCTAAAAATAACTTTTTAGTAAATATTTATTATTTTATTTAATAATAGTTGGAAAAAAAATTGAATTGTAAGGCATAAATTTTTATATCATTTTAAGAGAAGGTAGTTTAACGTAAAATACAAAATTAGTAATTGATCGAGTAGTTCCTGAGAAATCAAATTTTAAATATACGACTTTTTTAAAATTCGATTTTTCAGGAATCCGAACTCCGTATTCGAAGTATATAAATTTAGACCAACCTGCATAACAAGTTTTTTTTATTTAAAAAATACTTTCGAAAACTAATTAAATTTAATTTTATTAGTTGTATTTCAGGAAAAGGATAAATATAAATCATTGGAATATTTGGGGAAAAGAGGGCTTTTTGTATCGTTATGAAAATACATTATAAGAATGCGCATACTTCAAAATTAAACAAGCTCTAATTTTTCTATACATGAGATGCCGATTGTTTTTTTTTTATATTCTTAAAATAAAGATAATTATTTAATGAAAAACAAATACTATTATTGTCACTTTCATAATACTACTTTTTTTTGAGAAACTAAACTGTTGCAATGGTTGGTAATAAACTGCATGTTATAGCCTTAATATTATTTTGTTACCATTTTACTTTGCTTATAAGAAGCAAATATAATATATAAATAAAAGGCGCTTTATGAACCCTTTTAGAAACAGCATAACAATTTTTTTAAAGTGATATGATCTGTAGCGTTATAAGTGCAATGTAAGTGATATATATATTGTAAAAGACTTATAAAATTTAAAAAATAATAATTATTTAATCTAATTTTTTTTTTAAAGAAGAAAATGGCAATATGAAATAAAAGATATAGGGGAAAGATTACAACATTTTGTGCCCGAGATGCTATGAAAGTGTGCTCCATTCTTCGAAGAAAATTTTATAAATATTAAATAAATGTAATTGAAAAATACAAAGCAAACATGTGCTTATTAATTTTTTTTTAAAAAATAATTTTTTCCCCCTTCAAATTGTAAGTACAAGAATTATTGAAACTTATACTTAAAGCATTAAAATAGAATAAAATTTGTGAGTGAATAATACTTCTGTGGCTTAGAACACAAAAAAACAATGTCAACAGCAGATGATATGTTCCATAATCCAACCATTCAAAGAAAAAAAAATAGAACTTTTACAAGTAGTTTAACTTAAAATCTATCTATTAATAACTAGAAAGAAAAACATTTCTCGGTATTTGGCGCAATTTGCTGAACGTAATGAATGCTATGTAATATACACAAAATTATTTACTTATCGCAATTATTTTTCAGGAACTTTAAAAAATTATGCTCAAAATAACATTTGAATTTTTAACAATCGTTGTTTTTTTATTTCATATTAATTTTAATAATAATACTTTAAAGAGTATTTAATTATACTATATTCACCTTTTTTGTTTCCAAAAAATCAATGTGCATATTAAATGTTTTGTCATAAAACAATAATAAAAAAAACAACAAAATATTACGAATTCTAACTTATAAACTTATAAGGAGGGAGAGAAAATGTCCCTCTCTATCTATAAATATACGGAGATACCAACTGGCTCAGCTTAATGAGAATTTTTTTTTCTTCTAATGGTAGCAAAATACATGTTTTAATATATATTCTTGGTTTATGTAAATTTGATATAAAATTATTTTTTCCTCCACTACGTGTATATAATTTGAAATTTCGTGTGAAACACAATTTCATTCCAATTATCTCGTGGTAAGCATTCTAAATTTTACCAAAATTATCTAAAATCGGTTTTGGTTCTTAATTCTCTACCACTTAATAAAATATTTCGGAGAAATCTTAGCAGTTGTCATCCCCGCACATAGACACCATTTCTAGGAAATGTAACGCTAACTAATAATTTAAATATAATGCATTTATTTAAACATTTAGGAAATAATTACTTCAACAAAGAAATTGCAATCAACAAAGAAAATCCTTGTAGTACGCGTTGCTTACACTTAAATAGTTGAATCAACTGTAAATGTAAAAGCCCAGAAGCTGTAACGATCCGATCAAAATAGATTATAAAAATTCAAAATAGACTTTAAATATTTGATTTTCTTGAATTAAATTTTGAAATAAAAATTAAAACGAGCGGGATTTTTTTTATATGAGAGTGAGCTTGTTTTGTCATTCAAACTGGTTATTAGCGTGAGCACCTAACAACTTACACTTAGGAGAGTCGGGTAGCCCCGCTCACTTAAGGAGTATTGCTTATATTTCTGTATAATACTGAGTAATAATCAACATTTTTGTATGTTTCTATTGTTTTATCATCTAATTAAATAATGCAAAAAGAATAAACCAAAAAAAGAATAGTTAAACTTAAAAAAATAGAAATTTAAAAAAACATGCTTTTCAGCTCTTTTCAAAATGTGTCGGGTAACCCCGCCCAGTTACACAAATTGTGTTTTTTGGCTATTTTTTCAGGTGTAAATGAGAATGACCAATGTATTGACAATAGATAAGCCTCATTTATCATTTTTATCACAAAATTATTTTATTTATTACATATTTATATACTTTTAGTGAATTCCATCATTTAATAACAACAAATGTCATACTTTTTATCATTATTAATGTATACTAATATATTATAATATTAATATATATTTATATTAAATATTTAACGAAAATAATTTAATTTAAGTAACAATAATTAATAACAATAGTTGATTTTCAATATAAACTTATTTGGTTGATCTCTTCTTATAAACTTAATATAAAATACTTCTTATAAAATTACAAATTCACTTTGTATTTTGATTGCATTCAAATGCTTCTGTAGATTGATTCGTTCACAAATAAGTGAAAATAAATAAGTAAGCAAATAGCTTATCATAATATTTATGATTACTTGATATTAAATTTAATTTGGATATATCAATTGCATTTTAAAAATATTTAATTTTTCATTTTTAAATATATAAATTTATATTTCATATAATATTAAAACATATATTTGTTGTTAAAAATGCATATAACATTCAAATTTGAAGCAATAAAATAATAATCTTTGCAACCGTACATTTATCGACGAAATAAAATTGGGCGGTGATACCCGACATTCATGTGAGCGGGGCTACCCGAAATCCAATTTTTTTGTAAATTTGTAATTACTCGAACAATTTTTTACATACAAACTTCTTTCTTTGTGAAAATTAAACTTAAGACTACATACTTTAATGCTGTATGTATAGAAAAAATTATTTTTTTAGTATTAAAATGAAGTTTAATCGAAACATTCAACCAATTTTTCCTAATTTCATGACTACTGTATTCAACATATTTTCAAAACTATTGTTCACCATGTTACCAGCTGCATAAATACTTGAAACTTTGAAAATTATTTTTTTTAAATATAACAATTAATGTCCGATGGCCCAATGACTTGAAAAAATATTCTATACATATGAAATTGACAGTGGGCGGGGATACCCGACTCTCCCCTACGTCTATCTTTATTTTTCAAAATAGTGATATTCATTGTTAAATCGTTTCATTGGTTCAAATTAGTTGTCGAAAGTGGTAGAGGACCCTCCTATTTTTAGTATTTCACACTTTTGTGGTGGCGATTCTCTCCATGGGTTGCAAAAATCTCCTTTTGTGGAAGGATTTACGCTAACTAACAAAAGGGATTCTATTTGAAATCTCTTCCACAGATTACGAAAACTTTTTTTAAAGATATCTTAACCACTGATAAAATTGAAGATTTACAAGCATTTTATTACACAAAAATTAGTCTAGGCTAGACTGGGACACCCCATGGTTTTCACATTTCTCTGTTCTCTGGTCATCACCAAAAAACTATCTCTGCCTGAAGGGGTTCCATCCATTTCCTCCCCGGATAATTGCCATTTTGGAAAGATTATAATCTTGCAATGTGATATGAAGTGGAGGATCAAATTATTTATTTTGTCTCTTTGCTTGTGGTTGTGAAAAAATAAATAAAATAAAGATTTATTCAGGGATCATGGATTCTCTGCATTCTGGTTTTTCTTTTAAATGTTGTAAGCTTTTTTTAAATTCTCCCTTAACTTAAAAAAATTATTCAATAAAATTCTCAAGTAAAAAAAATCGTTGATGTTCATTGATTCTGCTTCTTTTTAAAATAATGCGTCTGTGGCATTCGCTATACTTGCCATACCCTAGATACGCAGCTGATAAACAGTACAATACAGAACCTTGGGGGACTGGATTACATTATGCCTACTGAAGGTAGCATTCTTCCCCTATATATATATATTCTTTTTTCGAAAATTCGAAAGATTGATCCTGATTGAAAAATATATTGTTAAAAATTTATCAATATCTTGCCAACGTATTTTCCATTTCACTTAGGATGTTTATGATTTTGATTAATTGAAGAATAAGAGTAATTCTAAAGCAATTTTTCATTCAATATATTAAAATTTTATTTCAAAAAAATTAATAAAATCCTGCATGAAATGAAAACTACAATTATAATGGACATCCTGTTTAATATTTAGGTTAATTAGATAAAAAAAATAGAGAACTTACTTAACCCGCAATTAGCAAATGAAATAGGTGATATTAATAAAAATATTTTATTTTGAAATTTATTTCTAATAATATTACTTGATTTCAGCTCCCCTATGAAGTTGAAGATAGCGTCAGATATTCACCCCTCTAGCTATGCCACTGAATTAGCATTGAGGGTTCTAGCTACAGTTAGGCTGAACTTTATTTATGAGAGTTATGAATAACTGTTGCTAACTTACAACAGTTATGAAAATAACATTATGTTCTTGAAAAATGTTATTAGCTGTGACGAAAAGGCCTTCGAAAAAACAGCCTCATTTTTCAAATTATTGTCAGTTTATTTGGTCCTTGTTAGCAGGAACTTGGTCTATTTTTTTATAATTTTTTTCTCTCCATATGAATGGCGTAGTATGATGCTGTCAGAATCACCGGAAATAGAGCCCCTGAATTAAATCCTAGTATAGTAGCCTTAACCGGAAATATCAAAATGTGTATAGAGATGTTTAAGCTGACGTCATTTAACTTATCTGTTTATTGGCAATCCATCAATGATCAATGAGTTACAGATAGCAACCAATCGAAATACGTTTTTATTGGCAGGTGAATATGAATTATCCAATAGGAATGAAGCAAACGGCAATTCTGCCATGCTATAGAAAAAACAATGTACGTGCTTCACGATAGATTCCGAGAAAAGTAGCTTGTAAACTTTTTTTCTCTTTATTGCTAATGCTAATGTTATTCAGAAAACTGATATAACAAAATTTATTTTTGAAAAAAATATTTTTGCGACGTATATAGTTTATCATACAGATACGAAATATACATAATTCACAATTTTGAATTTTTTGTGGCTTACGTTGATTTTTCTTTTGTACGGCAGAATTTGTTGCTTTATTCCATTATGTGATATAATTCAGCTTCTGGCTTGGAAATCTCTGTAGAAATATTAACAAAAACATTTTGTTATAATAATGTAATCAGAAAGAATCAGAATTGAGAGCGTAGGTGGATCCAGCATTACCAATTACACAAATTTGTTTGGAAGATGGTGAAAAATGCCGAGTAGATTTCTTTTGTTGATGTTATAATGCAAAATTTAATTTTGCTTTCCCTTAAAATAGTTTTTGCATTGTCTTGTCGAAGCTTAATTTAAAAGTCTTTGAATCATTTTTTATTATGAAATTTAATAAAAATTTAAAATTTAAATTTTTTAATTTAAAATTAAAGGATTTAACTTTGTTTAAAATTAAAAACGTTCGAAAAATTCGAATTGGTGGTGGAGGTGATTTTGTTTTTTAACCTCTTGAACGGCTTAGAATTTTTCTGTTGATTAGTGACTTGGTTGCTTATGCTGTTTAGCAACTATGGGTAAAGGTTGCACGTGGCTAATTTTTAAATCACTAATTTTTTTGAAAATGATAAGCTGGATGAAAAATATATTAAAAAAATTGTTAATAAAGAATTACATTTCAAAATGATTTCTCTCTCTTTTTTTGTCGGGTTTTCTTTCTTACATATTACTCATTATCTTTCTTCCTTATTTATTACACTTACATATTACACATTAGATTTAGAATTGTGAGGGCCCTAGGCACAAAATTGTCAGAGGCTCTCGACCAGAGGGCCCCTTACTTAGAGCTTATATTCATTATAATTTATGTTAAATCATTCCAATAGACTATTGTTGTGGAAAAACAAATAAACAAATCATTTGAAACATTTAGGATGCCCTCAAAAAAAAGGAAAAAAAGAAAAGGATTGGAGGATTGGGCCTCTCCGGCCTTACTATAAATCAGGCACTAAACGTTAGTGAGGTCATCCGATTTTTTCTGGTGGTGTTATAAGCAACCCTAGCAATAATTTTACATTGGCCCTAGCTGGACTCACAATTGGCTTAATATGGGTCTTACATGAACCTGCACCAAAGAACCAATATTGGGATGTCTAGATTCTGGTGTTATAAGCAACCCTAGCAAAAATTTTACCTTGGCCCCAGTTGAGCTCACAATTGGCTTAATAATAATTTTACCTTGGCCCCAGTTAAGCTCACAATTGGCTCAATATGGGCCTTATATGAATCTGCACCGACGAATCGATATTGGAATGTCTAGATTTCTTAATATTGGTCCTATATCGGACAATATCGGTCTTTATGGAGCCTATGTAAGACCTATATTGGCTGGTTAATGAATATAAAATATCCGGTGAATCTGATAATTTTATGTAGGGCCGATATTGGTTGTAAAATATCGGGTAAATCAAACAAATAATTTAGGGCTAATATCGGGAAAATAACGGCTTTTTGAACCCCTATTGAGAGAAGATATGGGAATAATGGTCCAATGAGAGCTCGCGTTATTGTGCCGGTAGGGAAAAATAAAAAATAAATAAATGAATGAATAAAATTCACTTATAAGATTTCTGGGAAATATCGATATCTTTAAACACTTGATAAATGCGACGGAGATGCGGCATTTTTTTTTAAAATTATGCCGACAAGTTGCAGATGACCTAAAAAAACAAAACCCAGAAAAACCAGTCTTTATTTTCTTCCCTTTTTTTTAATTACAATTTTTCATTAAAATTTTTAACTAAGTTGCCGATTCTATTAAGATTCTATTAAATCTATTAAGGGAAAGTGAAGTTAGTCCAGAGGCTGTACATTCATTTAGACTTGTCTTTAGTTAGAATGTTGAGACCCAAGTTCGAGGCCTCTGAAGCCTTATCATAAATCAGGCGCAGCACAAATTTATCTGGTTAATTAACACTAGAAAGACTGAAACGTAGTATATACCTATATTTCCCAAAAGCAGTCAAAATGACTGGATTGTAAAAGAATAAATAATGTGTACAGAAATTGGTTTAAAATAAATTTTTAATATTTTTTACATTATTTACAGTTATGTAACAAGTTATTAGTAAATAATATCAATAAAAAAATTATATGTTGCGCAAAGTTCTAAGAAATTGTGTCATTACATACATCATTGTTTTTCTCATTGAAATTAAAAGCAGTCAAAATTACTTCCTTAGGCAATCTAGTGTTAAAATATTTTCCTGGAAATAAAGATAATGCGGTTATTTGGCAATTATGCGGACATTTGTTAATTATGAGATTTTTCCGCATCTTTGCACAATTTATGGGACCTAAGTTATGAAATAATTTTAAAAAGTTCAAAAGACAAAAAACAAATAAAAAACGAAAAAATAAATTTTAATGCAAATTAAGAGAAAACACGAAAAAAGAAAAAGAAATATAAATTTAACTACTGTATGACTTATTTCTTATGTTACTTTTTCTTCAGATCGTAGAATTAATATGGCAAGTTAAGGAGCAATTATGCTAGTTAAAAAATTCGAGAGTACAAAGAAATTCATAACATCCGGAATTTGAAATGATGTTAAATATTGTTGATTGCAAGTATGACGTAATGAGTTAACAAAACAAAGGAAACAAGGTGTCATGCTGTCTGACATGCTTCATGTTGACTTGACATCTAGAGATCAGTATTATTTGTGAAAGGGTTAAGAATTTTGATTGACATCTTAAGATAAGCTTCTTGTTTTTACTCTCAAATATTCCACGAACATCGATCTGGTATTCCTAAAAGGAAGACAAAAGCATTGCGTCGTGTTTTTTTCCTCCTTTTTTAATCTTTTACTTTCAATAACAGTGTGTTAGAAACATAATTTAATAATAATTATGAATACATTGAAACCTCCTTAATTTTACTGATTTCGGTGCATTGCTTTAATTGTCAACTTAAACTTGTGCTTTTATTGAGGGAGATGAATTAATATTTTTTTTATTTTGAGTCATTTGTTTTATCATGTTACCACATATATTATTTTGCAAGTCATTCAGTTTCCCAAAAACTTCTCCAATATCAGTAGTGCTATTGCACCATATAGTTAAAGTGCTGTTGCACAGTATTGTTAAAGTGCTACTGCACAGTGTTGTTAAAGCGTCCTCCACTAATATTTTGAAAGCTTTAAAATTTTCAATGCTATTTCAAATAAATATAAGTGATCAATAAAATGTTCAATTTTTGAATAATAATTAAAATCAAAAGTATTAGAGTATCAACTTACTAAAGTACAAATATGTACAGATATAAATCGCTTTCACGTAAATACTGTCATAACTTTTTTTTCATAAGTAAAGAATCAAAAAATCAAGTACTGAGAAACACAAAGAATCATGCTCAAAACTGAAATTCATGTACCAATACTATTAAAGAACTTGATGAACCAGGAAAGTGACATTTTTAGGGGAATTAATGCGCCAATATGGATTGCATCAATATGGGTCTGTTTAATATAATAGAACTGTTTTTGCCTTCACTTTATCAAACATAACACCATCAGTTTTTAGTATGTTTTCATGATTTTTATTTCAAATCAGGGTATGGTAAATAAAACAAAGAAACATTTTTAATCCTGCCTTTAAATAAATTGGTATTAAAATAGCACGGATACAACTCCTTTATTTTCGTTCTGAAAATGTCACTTAGCAGTTTTTTCCACTAAGTTTTTCAATTAAGATAGCTAAAATAATGTAAGTTTTTTTTAAAATTTAATATTTTTTGCTGCCCTTTTCGATGGCTTTACGTTATTGAAGTAAACAAAACTCGTATTTTGTAGTTCATCGCATTAGAGTAAAGGTAAAATGTATTTGGTCCCTTTTGGCATGATGCTATTGCTCGAGACCAACTCATAATAGTCACAATTTACCACTATCAAGTAATTTTCTCTGGTACATATCCCCTTCGAGGGGCCGTAAAACACTTATTTCCAAAGTATCAGAATTAAAACTGCTTAGTATTCATGATAATCACCAAATTTATTAACATAATATATATATATATATATATATATATATATATATATATATATATATATATATATATATATATATATATATATATATATATATATATATATATATATATATATATATATATATATATATATATATATATATATATATATATATATATATATATATATATATATATATATATATATATATATATATATATATATATATATATATATATATATATATATATATATATATATATATATATATATATATATATATATATATATATATATAAAACACAAATAATAAAAGAATATGAAAATAATATGGAAGAAGAATATAATAAATGGGAAAAAACCAATAGTCTTCCTCAAGACGCATCTATTGGTATAATTTAATTTGATATTTCTGAATAAAGAATAATTATCCTAAGATAAAAATTATTCTTTATATCTGTCGATATCGCAAAAAAAATTGTTGAAAAAGAGCATGAAATAAAAGAAAGCAGTAACCAAACTTACCGGTGTGTAGCAAAATGCGGTTTAGGTTTAAAAGGTTAGGTGTGTATATATATATATATATATATATATATATATATATATATATATATATATATATATATATATATATATATATATATATATATATATATATATATATATAGATGGTTTGACTTTTTAAAAGTATTTCTCAGCAAATGTCATTGCAAACATAAAATGTGAAAGAAAATAAAAATCATCATAATAATTTTGCTACTACTATAATTAAGATGAGTACAGTATTCATTAATAAATATTGTTTTCTGTTGTGCAAAACGCATTGTATTTAACGTAATTACCATCGAAACAAAATTTTAAAATTTATTTATTTATTTACTTAAAATATTTTTTTATCACCCTATTCAATTGTCAAAAAAGAGAGTTACTCTTCTATTTTTAACTACCTAATGCAAATACTAAAACATAGTAATCAGAATTTTTCATTCTCTTAATTACCCAAAATTAATGATAAAAGAGGTGGATATTATCATCCTCCTATTTTTCAGTTACCCAATATACATCATAAAAACGGGGAATTATCATTTTTTTATTTCTTAATTACTTAATATAAATATTTAAGAAAAGGAATTATCATCCTTCTTTTTTTTTATTTTTAATAACCGAATGTAAAGACTAAATAAAGAAGAATTATCATTCTTCTAATTTTTAATTTGCATAATATAAATGTTAAAAGAATTATCATCTTTCTATTTTTTAGTTACTCAAATCAAATTATTAAGCAGCGGAATTATCATCCTTCTATATTTTTAAATAAACCATTATAGATGCTAATTAAAAGAGAATTATCATTCTTCTATTTTTTAATTGCTCAGTATAAATGTTAAAAAAAAGAAAAGGGAATGACCATCCTTCTCTTCTGTAATTATACAATATATATGCGAAAAGAGATTTATCAACCATTCATCCATAACTCATGATTTACAACTATGATTATTTTTTTAAAAAAAGATTGCAAGCATTTAATACTCTATGGTGACATACATATCTTAATCAATACATTCCATACCGGAGAATGTAACAAGCATCAAATGATAATGTCAAAAAATTATCATGATCTTTTAAATAAATGAAAACGTGCAAGGTAATCTAGGTGGTCTTATGAATTGATAAGATAAAATAAGATTGGGAAAGGATTGATGTATCTTCTTTATTGACATATCAATATCTTGGTAGTTTAATTTATTTTAACGATTCACAAGACTACTTTTAGTCAATATCATGTACTAAATACACTATCCTCTTCCTATTATGTTAATTTAGTGATTATTGTTTATGGATTAAGACTTTTTTGAAGTTTATTTTAACATTTAGGTCTGCAGTTGAAACTTTTCGAATTCTTTTTTTTTTTTTTTTTTAAATATTGTATTAAACTTTTAAAAAAAGTTTTATTTCTGAATTTTTTTCTTACTAGTAATTTTAGTGTTTTAAATTTTGTTTTAATTAGAAAAATGGAGAAAGAAATTATTTTCATCGACAGAAAAGGTAATGTGCTTCGAGATTAATGCTTTTTTGTATTGTATTACTGGTATTTTTTATTTTATTACGAGTTATGTATAAAAAAAAAAAAAAATTAAAAAAATCGAAATCCGCTTTTATGCGTTAATAAAAATACGAAGTATCTCGGAGAATTCGTAATTTCGCATTGTTAAAGTTACCGAAGACCCCTATGTAAAATTTTATTTCGACTATTTACTCTAACTTTTAGTTACAACCCGTACTTATTATATGTATGTGTACGTAAGCGAATTGCACAAATATGTGAGCGAATCTGTTTTGAACAATATATAAATCATCGAATCGAAGAACAACGAATCATTGAATCGTCAATTAATCAATGAGAGCCGCGGTTGCTTAGGGGATAGAGCGTTCGTCTTCCAATGAGGTGAACTGGGTTCGAATCCCAGTGATGACTGGTCGATATGAATTCCGCACCTGGCTCACACCGACCTCAGTGCTGACAAAAAATATCCTCAGTGAGAGATGGATAATGCGTTAAAGTCCTTTTGCCATTAGGCTAACCATGGAAGGTTTTCGAGGGTTAATTCACCATGTAACGCAAGTGCGGGTAGTTCCATTAAAAGTCCTCCATGAAGGCAAATTTCTCCCGATGCTTGATCCAGGAGTTCCCTTGTCTTCCGAATTGGGTTCAAAATGACAAGGCTATGGAGTTGAACAATAGTAGTCGTAAACCCAAAATTGGGTCGGCTGTTCGACAAGGGTTATAAAATAAAATAAAATTAATCAACGAGAGTCGTGGTGGCTCAGAGGATAGAGCGCTCGCCTCCCAATGATGTAAAGCAGGCTTGAATCCCGGTGATGACTGGTTGCTTCGAATTCCTCACCCAGCTCGCACCGACCACAGTGCTGATGTAATATATCCTCAGTAGTAGATGGATCAAGGGTAAGAAACCCCGTGTCATCAGGCTAACCATGGGAGATTTTCGTGATTTTTCTCTCCATGTAACGCAATTGCGGGTTAGTTCCATCATAAAGTCCACCACGAAGACAAATTTCTTCCACTACTTGATACAGGAAATCCCTTGTCTTCTGAATCGGGTTCAAAACTACAAGGCTACGGAATCGAACATTGGTAGCCGTAAACTGAAAATTCACTCGGCTGTTCAATGATGGTAATAAAAATAAATGAATCAGCGAATTAATGATTTAAAAATCAAAGATTAAATAAATCCACGAATCAGCGAATGTGAAAAATTTTGATATCAATAAATCAACGAATCAATGAAATACGTGAATAGAATAATCAGTAAATCCCAAAATCAATCAGTGGATTCTGTGAAAAAGTTATCAAATAAATGATTTTTGATCTTGTTGATTAGCCTAATCATTGATACGCTCCTTTAATTGGTTTTTACTCAATTGATTCCTTTATCCTTTGTTTTGCAGATTGACTAATTTTTTTTAAAATTCATTCGCTATTTTATTTATCTGTTAACCTGCTTTCTTGTTTATTCTCTTAGCCAATCGATCATTTTCAATTCATTGATAGATTTACACTGTGATTTATTAATTCACTTACTTATCAATTATACATTTATTTTTCCCTATTGCCATTTATTTTTTATTGATGTCCTGATGTATTGATTTATTGATTCGTTAGCTGCTGAACTGACTGATAAATAATCCAATGATTCGTATTGATATGTTAATTCATTCTTTCCCTTATTTATTGATTTACTGGTTATTGATTCGTTAATATGACAATCATTCATTGATTTGCTTTTTCATCCAGTCTCTGATTCACTGATTCTCAGATTGATTCATAATTTCATTGAATTATTTATTTATTAATTTACAGATTTAATTTTTAGATTTGCTAACTTATATAAATCTTTATTTAGAAAACAGTTTTATGTGTTATTTGGTTACTTACTGTTGAACTTGTTGTAAGAACCCGTATTCGCTGAACAGCGAAGAGTTTAAATAAAATTTAACTTAGGTCTTAACTTGTGCAGTAAGAAACCGAATTCGCTCCCCTAGACGTTTTATATTTTATCAAGTAATAACGCATTAGAAAATACGGCTATTTAATGTGTTAAACAAAAACAAAAAAAAATATTTTTATAATAGTTATATATAAATTCGATTCTATAAAACGTTTATTTTACCACAATTACGTTCAAAAAAAAAAAAAAAAAAAAAACAAAAAAAAAAAAAAAAAATTGAATTTGCAGTAATATTAAAATAAAGGTGACAAGCGTATTTATTGATGCAATTCCACAACATACGACCTCACAGCATTCCGTTATGGGCCAGGGGGGTCATGGAAGTTAAGGCTGACCATTTCATGACCAACGATATGGTTGTGATAATACGATCAGCATTGCGGAAAACCCCTTTACTTCCCTGACAAACTGGTTCCCATCGATCTGAAGCACGGTGGGTTTGAAGCCACCACCGAGAATCGAACTTCAATCTTTTACAATGAGTCAGTGACTTTAACCACTGAGACATATCAACTCATTTTACTACAAGTGTTATTCAATAAATAAATAATAATTTTAAATGTAGAGAAAACAATAAAAATCGAATTTTAATTACTTTTTTTTAATTTGATAGCTCCTAAATTATTCGATCTACTTCGTTCAAATTTTGTATTTTGCCATACGAAATTACACTTTTTAAAATGGTGTGAAAAGTTGCAAAGCTTACCATTCAAAGGTTTTTTTAATTTTTATTAAATTAAATAATAAATAATTATTAAATTTTTTTTTTAATATGTGGTTTTATTTTTGGATAAACAAATTCTATGATGCAAAAGCTTTTCCTCTGACTTTAAAAGCTGTTAAGACAAGGCGAAATACGCAAAAATAAATAAAATAAAATAAAATTTAGGGGTCTAAACCTTCAATGGCTCTCCCGACCAAATTTTTGGGGACATTTTTCAGACCCCCCCCTTTTTTAGAAACAAAAAACCGAATCCGTGGTAAAAGAAAAAGGTATGTTTATTGCGAAAAAGTATGTTTTGGTAACGTAAAGCATCGTCTGCAGTGATTAATTAGCATAAGAGGCTGTCAAAACATTGAGATTGAGTTTTAGTACGTAAAAATTCGATCTTTTGATCAAAAGTTATTGGAGCGTTCAGGGATATATTGCGCACTGTACATTTTGGATATTAATATATTTTACACTCAAATTTTGGATAATAATTTGTGAATAATTTGTAATAATCTAAAGTTTAATCTTTTATTAATTCATTTATTTAGTAAAGTTTTTTTAAATTTAATATTAAACAGATTTTTTCCCCCATCAAGCTCTTAGCAGGTTATTGCTCACCAATGTCAGTTAAAGCAATTTTTATGCTATTGCTTTGTGATTCTCTCTCTTTTATTCAATAACCAATTTTATTACCAATTTTATTGCCACTTTTATTCGAATCAATAACTGTTTGCGCACAATTATATAATTTGTTTGTTTAAAGAAATATCCATATTAAAAAATTATTTTTATTAAATATTATTTTCTAAAAAAAATCGTAAGATTTTGAATTCGAACCGCATGCATGGTTTCATTTTATTTATCAGTAAATTAATTTTAAATAACAAATTGAAAACAGTTTAACGAAATCACTCGAATATTTCTTGATAAATAAATGTTTAAAAATGAACCATTTTTGAAATTTTTACAACTCAAAAACTATTCGACCAAAAATTTTTTATTTTGTCAATTTTAACACTAGAAAGATTGAAACTTAGTATGTAGTACCTATATTGCCCAAAATGACTGAATTGTGGAAGAATAACTAATGTGTAACAAAATTTGTTTAATTAATTTTTAATATTTTTTATGTTGTTTACAGTTATATAACAAGTTATTAGTAAATATTAACAATTAAAAAATTTCCTTCACTTGGAAAGAAAATTTTAATTTATGTATTTTAATATGAACATTTTTTGAAAATGAAAACGCAGTTAAAAAGCAGCCAAAATGACTTTCTTTCGGCAACCTAGTGTTAATAGCATAGTTCAAAATGGGAACAAAATCTATTGATCCCTTTGATACCCAAATATGATGCTCAATATTAAAAATTTATTTTAACAGCAGAGAGAAATGTATAACTTAAAATACATGAAAAGTACCGAAAACGAAAGTGAAACAATGGTTTGAAAACGTGCTTTGCAATTTAAATAAGTACTTCCTTGTTGGAAAAAGGTTGCACAAAAGAAGATAAAATAATTCATACACAATTGGTTTCAGATAAGAAACTTACGAAGTTTCACTTTTTAAGTGGAACATTTTTAAGCTTAGAGATTTTAATAATTTGATTTATATATTCCGAATTATACTACGATTGTCAATAACATGAATAATAAGAAAAAAACGGTTGCAAATAATACAAACTAGATTTAATAACATCAAGAACTAATTGTATATGGCCAAAGAATAAATAAATGCAACTAAAATTAAGAAATAAAAACTATCTCGCGTACATCACCCTTAGATATATATACATCACCCTTAGACTTATATATATATATATATATATATATATATATATATATATATATATATATATATATATATATATATATATATATTATCGACAGACATGGTAGGCTATACGAGATAAAAATGAGATTTGCTTGGCAGAAAAAAATGCATTTTACTGAGCATTTGGGTACAAAAGGAAAAAAAACTCAATTTGTGCATTTGAGAAAAACAAATAAAAAAAGGTGTTTCTTTAAAAGAAAATAAATCGCAGCGTTAAACAGCTTTGAGGCATCGAGTCTAGGAGGTTATTAATGAGGGGCTGGGGTATTCTGTCTTACTCCTCCAGAAGAGCTCTTTCACGTTCTTGGAGAGTTTGTGGGGATGGTAGGCATCCAGCAATTTGTCTACCTAGAATGTCCCAAACATGCTCGATTGGGTTTATGTGCGAAGAACACGCTGGCAAATCCATTCGTACGATTCCTTCCTTCAGAAGGAAATCATTCACCAAGTGAGCACGACGTGGCCTGCAATTGTCGTCCATTAACATGAAATCATCTCCAATTGCTGCAGCGTAAGGAACTACAATAGATCTCAGGATCTCGTCCCTATATCGACGACCTACCAGAGCTCCTTTTCGATTCGGTGCTCCCATCAATGGATATGCCAGCATAGACCATCACTCCCCCACTGCCAAATTTTACACTTTCGTGCACGAACTTAGGATTGTTTCTAGTGCCACGTTCCATTCAGATAAAAATACGTCTATTATCAGGATGAACAGAAAAGCGGGACTTGTCTGAGAAAAGAATATTGCGCAATTTATTTCTCCTCCGCTCTGTTGCCAACTCTGTGGGGGAGCGACGGTGCCTTGCTGTTAATGTGAAGCACTCCATGAGGCGAGCATGAAGCATACAGACCTACAGTGTGAAGGCGAATTCGGGCAGTTTATGTCGAAACTGTTTTGCCAGTAGCCGAGCGAAGGTGTTGTTGAAAAAGAATGGCATTCATACTTCGGTGTCTGCGAGCCGTTAGCGTTAAACAACAGTCTTCATTGGGCGTTGTTGCACGTCCACGCTCTTGCCCCGATCTTCGTTCTGCATTCCAGATCCTGGAAATTACACTTTGTGAAACTCCAATTTTTTCTGCTACTTCAGCTAGTGTTTGGCCCCCCTATAACCGGCCAACATTTCTCCACGTTTCTGATTCTCCAAGCTTCCTTGAGACATCGCACTCCTAAAAAAAAAAGTGCTTACTGAATGCTGATCTTTTTTTTTTTCGCTTTGTAGTACATTAAGTTGAAAGTTAAATCAAATTTGCTGCCGCTAAAGCGCCGTCTTCGACGCCAAAATTTGCAAACTGCGAAGTTTGAAAATAAGAAAAATTTCCATTTGTGACTCTCGTCTTCCATTTTTTGCAACAAATTTTTTTTGCTTATACTGTTATTTTATACAAAACTTACAATCTATATATATATTTCTCTTACACGGCGACGAAGAAAAGCCTCATCACAACTCCCCGAATGGCATCGCTAGAAAATCGACCAATGATTGCCGCTAAAAATCTAGCTGTGGTGGCTCAACGTATAGCGCTTTTAAAAATGGAAATTGAAATAACCTTAAGCTAGGCAGAAGTGAGTAGTCTTTGTCGTAAGATCTCTATTTTAGTATTTTGTCGAAGGCGCTTTTTTTTCACGAATTTATATATTACGAATTTATTTGACGATTTTTGATTTATATCACGAATTTATTTGTTTTATTATTGTTGTTAGTTATTCATTGCAAAATGATCCTCAGTCGTGCTGTTACGCTTTAAGATTTTATACTATAGCACAGGGCTCGAAAAACCGCCCGTCCGCCCGTCCTCGGCGGTCAAAAATTCCCCGCGGACAACAAATTTCTCGAATCCAGCGTCCGCGCGGACGGTCATTTTCCCGTTAATGTTCGTGATACATTTTCAATTTTTGTTATCTTACAAGAGTCTAGCGCCTCACTTCTAAAATGACCCTCTAATCTCGAAATACAGCAACATGGTGGAATTGATGTTTTCTCTGTCTGGGAGTACTGCAGCGATTGAAAGGGGCTTTTCAGCAATGAACTTACAAAAAAAACACATTACTTACTGATCTTAAACAAGAAGCGTTAAACGCATTTATGAACATCTACCTAAATGGAAAACCTCTTTCAGATTTCTGTGCAGAAAACTCTGTAAATCATTGGCTTGATTGTGGAACTGGCAAACGTCATATTTGATTCATTTAAAAAACGCAGTACCATCGGATAAATTGACATGATAATTGACAGATAACTTAACCTTTGTTATTATTTGTAATTATTTCATCAAAGAAATAAATTGTTTCATAATAGAAATACTAGGTTTTACTATTAGTAACCTAGTATTTCTTTTATTACTGTATAATGTAATCCTAGTATTTGTAATCCTAGTAACCACTAATTCATTGTGCAATTTATATAAATGTTTGTAATAAATAAGAGAAATTTTTATTTATTTAGAAGCAACGGGTTAGTTTCAAAGGAGGACGGGTACATTGTTGGACAAGCCGTCCTCGGAGACGGGTAAAATTTCTGAGTTTTTTCGAGCCCTGCTATAGCACATTTCTAATAGGTTTAACGAATTACACGTCATTTAATTGAATTCAAATTTATTTTAATGACTTAGTATTTACTAAAAAGATGTAATTTCTTTTTTAAAAAAAGTTGTTGTATGGATTTGAATAATTGTTTTGAATTCTTAGAATTTTGTGTATTTGCAATGTACCTAAGTTAGTAGCGAGCGAAGCGAGCTTGGTTAGCGAAGCAAACCATATAAGATTGCGTAAAATACAGCGTCTATAGGTCTTTTAATTGTTACAAAAAGTATAGTTCGTTCACCAGGAGTTGGTACTTGGCTCCACCTTCTCGGACGCAGAGTTCATTTCAGCGCGGGAGTAAGAAAAGAAATTGAAATTGAGACAACACTTAGGCGCGCCAAACGCAGACAGTGAATTCTTTTTCAGTCACTTACTTCGCTTTATCATCTGCTATTATACCTTTCGTTACTCTAGCTCATTAAATATATTTCACATTTAAAAACGGCAGTTTCCCTAGTAAACTGTCTCAAAAAGAACAAACTATTCACTCAAACCAAAGAAATATCATAAAAATGGCGTCAAATATCATCAAATTTATGAAAAAATAATGCAGATAAAGTTTGCGAAATAAGTATTTTTGCCATACGATCGCCAAATAGCAGCCTTGTTCAAGATTGCTCACAACCTTCTCCCCAAAATAGCGAAATAGTATCGTCGCATGCCACGTGATGAAGGCGGAGCCAAGAGCCACCTCCTGGTGATA
Source organism: Parasteatoda tepidariorum (assembly GCF_982258835.1). NCBI lineage: Eukaryota > Metazoa > Arthropoda > Arachnida > Araneae > Theridiidae > Parasteatoda > Parasteatoda tepidariorum. The sequence continues at coordinate 88,628,711 of NC_141761.1, read as the reverse complement.
TTTAATTCAGAGATATTTAGTTATAAACATTTTGACGATTTAGAGATACTTTTGATCATGAAGACATAATTACAAATCAAGTTTTAAGCGAAATCCATTTTAATTCTATGATGTCTATAAAATATGAAAACATGGATTTTTTTTTTAAATTTGCCTTAATTTCCTTAAAAAGCATTACTGAAAAAAATTAATAAACGTTTTTACTTTGCTTGTCTTGAACTCTTTTTATAACGATGGTTGAATGTGTCAAACATGTTTGAAATAATTTGTTAAAAATTCAAAAATAATTGTTTGAGCTTTGAAAAGCGAAAAAAAAAATAAATAAATAACCTCAAACTTCCAAGCGTTAAAATATATTGGTGAACCTAAAATTTTTTTCACTATAAAATTAGCGAAAAATCTTTTACTGAATTTGTTTTGTAACATATAGAAATTCGTACGCAAATAATTAGAAAATTATTAATTTTAAAGCGTCCTCGATGTTTAGTTAACATTTCTTCTGCAAGTAGTTACTGACTGTAGAAATTCATAACTGCCCCTTAGAAGTCTTTTAAGAAAGGGGGTTTAACTCATGCTGGAACCCCATGGTCTATATCAGCGACTCCCAATTTTTTAGATTATGGAACCCTAAATGAATGATCTACTTTTGGCGGAACCTCCAGACTTAATAAATAAATTAAATTTCACTAATGCATGTGAATATATTAATCAAAGAAATTCTTATAATTATTTTGAAAATATTTAATAAATGTATGAAGTAGGAAATTTTTTTATCATATCGTTTTATCAATACTAGCCTTAAATTTGGGTTTTATGTCAGAAATTTGAATTTACATATATGTAGCGGCATTTAATCTAGTTCGTAATTTGATTTTAATTTGTGCTTAAACTGATAATATAAGTGAATTAAATGAACTAAATAACTAAGAATGAACTAAATAAATGAATTGAACTATAATTTTCGTTGAAACAAAGATGAAAAATGGCGTAAATTATTTGCCGAGAATAGTTATCAGCGAAGCAACTTCTTCATTTTTTTTTTAATTGATGGAAAATAATGATGTAATTTTTCATAAATGCAGACACTATTCCTTATTCATTCAATATATTGTTATTATAAAATACATTTCTTAATTTTATTTTTCCTCCACAAGTGTTTTAATTAAATAATTTCATAAAAATAACGGGTAATGGATAATGGATAGTTAATTAATTGTAAATTTAATGACAGGTTTCAAAACTCGTCACTGATGAAAAATATCCTAACTCTCGGAACCCCTGTGAACCCACGGAACCCTAGGGTTCCACGGAACACCAGATAGAAACCACTGCCTTAGTGCATACCGGTTGAATCTCAACACGGAAGATAATGACATAATATTAAAATGAGAGCCAATGATATAATTAGATCATAATTTGTAATTTGAATACAATAGATAATAACAGAATTTTTTCCATCGATTAGTTATCAAAAAGCTGAGAGATATCAAGTTCTTTTGTAATTGCTATTTACATAAATCATTATCAGAAATTTTGGCGAAAGAAAATATTGATAGGAGCCACCTGAAACTTGGATTGATTTTTAATAGCTGATAACTCAACAGTAGTTTCCCAATTGAGTTTTAAAAATAAAACATGAACTGCTTTCACTACAGTTTATAGATTGCGCGAAGTTGGAGGTTGAGTTCTCAGTTTTTTCCTGTTTTAAAATGTGATTGTTTTATTTTTTAAAATTTTTATTGTGTCTATCTACAAAGTATTTCTGGCTGATTTAACATGTTTACGAAATATTCTACACGAGTAAAATAAGTAAGTAAAATTTTTTATTCATGAAAGTTCTTTGACAAGAGGCTTCATTGTAAAAGTGACATAAAAAATAGAAAAGGATAAAAAGACGGTTGAAGATGATGAGTCGACGCTTCCCAATTTTTTCAGGTTAAGGATGCCTGAATGATCGAATTTCTAATAGCTGATCCCCAGATTTTATAAATAAAGTTCATTAGCAGCAGGGAATATACCAGACCGAAAAAAAACGGGTGATTTGTTTTGATAAATGAAATATATTTATTGTTTTATCAATAATTCTCTAAAAATTAGGTTTTGTGATAGACAATTAAATTCACAATTTTGGATTAGCATCTCAATTTGTCCTTAAGAAAATTATGAGCTGAAACTGAATAAAATAAGATGAATTATGGTGGTCCAGAAAAAACTATTATTAAGAGAATAGTTATGAAAGAAATATAATTGTGTGTACTTGAATTCGGTTATTCTATTTTGAATTTTTTGATGAAAAATACGGATAGAATTTTTTTTTAAATGCTTATCCTTTTTAAAAATTTATCCAATTTATTTTTTTAAAAAAACCCTTTTAAACTTTGTTATTTCCTTTCTCATTGGAATTTAATTTGAATAATTTCATATAATTAAACGAAACAACTAAGTTGCGGATTATTGATTGGATCTAAATGTAATTACAGGTTTCAAAAATCGTCTCACTACTTAAAAAAAAAAAAAAAAAAAAAACTCTCGGAACCTTAGGGTTCCACCTTTAGGATTCGTTGGTTTCGATGATAGGTTCTCATTTTAGCTAACACATCAATCCTGACAAGTCATAAGTGATGCGCTTACAAATATTAGCGATAATCTTTTCGATACTAATATTTTGTTTCGACGGTTGAAATGCGCGTGCGTCATTCGTTACATTAAAACTGTATTTTTTTAAGTTAATAGTACGCTGAATATTAATTTTTAAATGCAAAGTCCTTAAAAGTAAAAATCGAAATTGCTTTTTAAAGGTTATTTTATATATGTACAGGGTGTTCTGTAAACACGACTCTTAATATATAATTTTAGAATATTAGTAAAAAATATTAAAAAAATTAGGACCCGAGGCAACCTGTCCCTATTCACCTGTATAGGTCGATTTTAACGATCGAGTACCAAATTTGCAAAGCAATTTAATTACCCTACTGGGAGTTAACATCTTATCTAAGAGGACCATCAAATTGCTGTTCTACAAGTGGTCAACTTAATCCTTAATTATGGATCCAAATGCCAAATGAGCTTTAAACTACTTAGATAATATATATATATATATAATCAAACTCAGAATGTCGATAGATCTAATTAAAAAACTTTTATCATAACTTTAAATTCATATTTATTATCTATGTATTTTTTTATCCCCAGATACTACAAGAAATTAGTTTAATTACTAGAATGAACTACAGTTTTATACATAATTTATGGAACTGCATATTTTGTTAATGATATATGCCAGGCATGAATAATTTCTTTAAATATCACTACACAAGAACATAAATGCGACTGAAAAGCATTACATCCTTTTCAATTATAAAGTAAAAACGCATAACTTGTTAAACAGTGTTAACTCATAGATTTTATCGCATCTTTTAATCATGCATAGTTTTTGAAGTGCATAATCTATCATAAACAGTTCATTGACGCATGATACAAAAGCTTTGCGATATGGATGAATTTGTTTTAGAATTTTAATGATAAAGTATTATTCGTTAACATGTAATAACACTTTGGATAACGACTATTGCAATTTTGCATAACAGTTATTTAAGAACAAAGAATAAGAATAGAATTTAGAACATCCAAACATAAGAATAGAATTTAGAATATCCTAACCAATCCCAAGTCAAAATTTTTGATGGTTTTCCATTGATGGACCAGCATAATCTTGATGGTAGCCATCAATAATTGTATCATGAACCATTATAGTTTTGATGGTAACCAACATAAGTAACCATCACCCAAATGTAAGAATTCGGACTGATTAATGATGATCCAGCATAAGAATAGCAACTTGCTTTGATGGTTTGTTCATATTGAACTATCAGAAATTTTCATCATAATTTCTTGGATTTAAAAGAAGTCTATAATTAGCATCATAGTTTCTACAATCCAATGTAGGAATTCGGTCTGATTTATGATAGGCCAACATAAAAAAGAAACAAATTGTTTTGATGGTATATTCCTACTTAACCAACAATTATTATTAAACCATCATAGAAATGCATTGTTGTACTATTATGGACCATCACAAATTTCTATCATAGTATCTTATAAATCAAATGTTCGAACAATCATGAACAACCATCATCCCAATATAGGAATTTGGACTGATTTATGATATTCCAACATAAAAAAGAAACAAATTGTTTTGATGGTATATTCCAGAGAAACAACAAGAATTTCCATTAAACCATCATGGAAATGAATAGTTAGAGCCATCATGAACCACCACAGATCATCAAGGATTGTAGGTCCATGAGAACGAAACTTCTCATGATGGTTAACAATCATAGTATTAAAGTAGCATTTTCCATCATGGAATGATGGAAGTTTGTTGGTATATCAAAAATCATGAAAGCATAATGGAAAATGCTGCATGATGGTGAACATCAAATAACGTTGGACCATCATGAATTGCACTGAAACCAACATAAACCATCAAATTATTTTAATGGGGCCATCAAGAATTTTGACTTGGGAATGAAAACGCCTATGTTTCTTTTGGGTTTTTTCTTACTTTTTTTAATTTTCCGACTTCTTGAATTTGTATTATAATTTATGCAATAAATACATTTTAATCTGTAAGACAAGGTTCCCAAGAGATTGTCGAAGTCATGTATCCCTGCCTATTACCAGTGACCGAATGGATGATCACTTTTATTAGACTGCGAAGGGACCAAGGTGCACGGTATTGGTCACCTGTAAATTATTCTACCGTAAAATGCTCAACTTCGCGCTCAGGTCGTCTGGCTTCCAAAGCAGGGTAATCCAATACTTTCTTGAAAAGAGAAGGACTCAGCACGGGTATTCATAAATAAGAAATTTGATTCTTTAGTAGCCCAAACGTAGTGACACCTTTCTTATTTTTCATCCACTGCGCAGTTTATGTTCGTTATGTCGGACTACTAATAGGAGATCCCGATTAAAGGAGATCCGTGTTGAGGCCTTTTTTTGTTCTAGGAAGTGTTGGGTAAGCCATCCAGTGTGCAGAGGATCAAAAGTATGATGGCATGTTTTCGGATCATCCTTAGGAATGCTCTGTCGCCAATAGCTCATTGTGCAGCCCCAGTTTGACGTAAATAAAGTACTACTGCTACTACGTTTTAATATCATTTAGTGTATATTTGTCTGTAATTTGATAGTTATATGAACTTAGTCATATTATGCAAGTGATTCAAAGCCAGTTTTTTATTTTTATAAAGTATCTATTGGACACTAGGTGGCTGTTAAATTTATTTTTGGAAATTCATCTCGATTTGCAGATTTCATCGGGCAAGTAACCTCTATCTCTTAAGATTTAGCCTCCATTATACTGGACAACATTTCGGGGAATTTAATTATTATTTTTAGGTTTTCTTTCTATGTAAAATTATAATTGAATTTACTGTCGTAGGTTGGGGTTTTTAATTGCAATGAAAAATCACAGCAAAATTAAGCAATTTGATTTAAGTAAACTTATAGGAATGGTGTATAACATATTCAGATCTTATTATTTGACAATAGTGCACTTTGACTCATGATCAAAATGTGGAGAAATACACTATAAAATGTACTACAATATACAAAAATGACTAAAAATTAAAATTTACCATTTTTAGGAGTAATTAAAAACAAAAAAAAGTTAATTAAAATTAGTTATTGACTTCTTTTAAAAAAATATTATATTGCGCATGCGAATACACTTTCTTTTAAGCAACGTATTTCTAGGGAAAAAAATCAAATAATTTTCTGTCTTTATTTAAAGCACAGACCTCAGAATCTGGCATTATTATTTGTAATATTTACTAAAAAATGTGGTAAGCGTTTATTTGTTTTACCAGATGTTAGTCTATTACATAAATTCTCCTTCCTTTTATTTAAATTGTGACAGCTGTTAAATTTCACGAAAGTAATGTTTTTGAATTTCCAGTAAACGAAATGCATGAATTTTTACAGTAAAATATGAATTATTTTGTAAATAATACGCTTAAATACATAAAGGCATCTAAAAACAAGGTATTTTCTGTCTGTCTATTACAATTGCATCTTTATAAACACAATTTTTTAAAAATATTAAATCTATTATATATAATTCTCTTACGTGGCTCCCAAATTTTAGCTGTATTACTTTTCCGCCGGTGGCAACGTTTGCTTTGTTTTGTTTACTTTTTGAAAACACCAAAGCATTCTGCCTTTTAATGATGTGTTTCTGATCTAATATTTATAATTCTCTTACGTGGCTCCCAAATTTTGGCTGAAGTACTTTGTACAACTAAATAAGATTATTTTCACAACAATTAAATATTTACTTTATTTTCTTCACATTTCAGTCGGCAAAGAATTCTGTTAGGTTAAAAACATTTCGCTAAAAAAATAACGAATTCTAAAAGAAATGAAAATAAACAACTTAAAAAATAAAAATGCTGTTGCCAGCCATAGAATTTTTTGAAAGTTAACTTAGCAACATAAATCAAAATGACATAGAAGCGCAACTAGATCAAAATTATGATACCTGAGCGCTTGACGTAACAAATCCTTCAATTCTATAAGTGTTGTATCGCCAAATGCCCAAATTAATAATTGTAATTTTAAAGAAATTCTATAAAAAATTTTAAATAAACAACCTACTTCTACAACTGATTCTTGAAGAACTTGGCTCATTGATTAAAAATATTGTTTTAATTTTACAGTACTGACTTTACTTCTACTTTCATTATTGCTATGACCTTCTTTCATTACATTTTACAACTTCATGCTAAATTTGAGGCTTACAACACATGTATTTAGCCTTCTGGTGGGAAAGACTTTGAAACAAAACTTACAACAGTTACTTTTTTCAACAACTGAAATTTAGAATAGTGTGATTAAGAAAAATATGTGAACTGTTTGCAATTTCAAATTAGTATTGAAATGTACAGGTTTAGAATTTTCTACAGTGAAAAGTTTTCGGAACTTCAGTATTCAAAAAAGTATACAAAAGCTAGACGTTAAGAACGTATCCAAAGAGCGAGCGAAGCGAGCATTGGATTGCGAAGCAATCCGAAATGAACTGCGAAAGCAGTTCCGGGGGTTGGTGAGCATTAGCGAGCAGGGGGCGAAGCCTCCTAGTTATTAGAAATACATATGATGGTTTCATGAGTCACTAAAAAACAACAACACACAAACTGATTTTTTTTAGCGATAAGTATAAACTTTTTATTGACTTCGAGTTTTTTTTTTTCGAAAAGGAAAATTTATTGGATATTTTTTTTAAGAATAATTTGTTTGGTATCGTACCGTAAACTTTTTTTTCAATATATATAAAAAGTAAAGAAAAATACAAAATAAACACCACAACTGCGTTAAAAAATTTTTTTCTCTCATATGTATTTAGACTAAATCTCTTTTTAAATTACATTAAATAGTATTAAGAATGTAATGTGTTAAAATTCAGGTTTATTGAAAGAGTAGTTTTAGAATAAGTAGTTCATCTTGAAAATTTGCAAAATAATAATTAAAAAAAAAAACGCCATAAGCAATGTAAACAAACGAAGTAAAGGAATATATGCAATGTAAACATGTAGCCCAAGAAGTGTTGTAAAAAAGCATAAAAGTACTTAGATTGCAAGTAAAATAAAAATTGTTTAACTGATCGTTAGAAATTCACTTCAAATGAAAATATTTTAAGGCGTGATCGTTTTACTTCATTTCATAAAATCCAACAATTGCTATGGTATTGCTATCTGTAATTCTAGCAAACACACTCAATGTATTTTTCAACACTATCACAAATCATAACTAAATCAAAAACTTCATTAGCTACAAAAAAATGCAAAGGAAAATAAAAGTTGACCAGTTTCAAGCGTATAAAAATAGGCGCCCATTCTCATGACTTTACAGACGTGAATGAGAAGAAACAAAAGTGATTTGCTGTATAAGAACGCAAAGTTGCCAACGAATAATCAAAAACAAAGATGAGAAACATAACTAAGAAAACCGCAATAGCCGAGAGTGAAACAAAAATAAAAATGCGGTAGGTAGGTACTTTATTTACGTCGCACTAGAGCTGCACAATAGGCTATAGGCGACGATCTGGGAAACATCCCTGAGGATGATCCGAAAATATGACATCGCAATTTTGATCCTCTGCAGAGGGGATGTTTCCCCTGTTTTGGTAGCCCGACGACATACGTGTGAAGTCAGGCAGTTTACAGTAGAACAGTTTAACGAGGACCGATACAGCGTACCCTCGGTCCCTACGCAGGTTGATCTAAGTAGTTACCCACCCGCTTACTGACCTCAGCCAGTGATGCTTGACATCGGTGTTCTAGTGAGAACCGTATCTTTACGATCAGTACAGTGCGGGACAAAAAAATAAAGATGCAAAAACAGAACAAGAAAACCACTGTGACCGAGAGGGGCGAATCAGAGTGAAATGTATTTCCATTCGCTATGGATATATGGTGAGGAACTAATGCCATTAAAGAAGAAATCAGATTCCAGAGCATTAAGATGAGCTGATATGACTAGGAAGGAAAAAATTTTGGCATTGTCGAAATTGAATTTATAGCCAAATTACAACAATTTGCAGCAATCGATGATTTATCGTATTCTTGGTACCGGCCATATCCATTGTGTTTCCGATCTATCCGATCATTTTCAAAATTGTCAGGATATTTATCCTTTTTCTTACGGCTGGTACAATATGTGGACCACAATGGCATAATCATGCTAAGCACCGTATTTTGCTTACGGCTGATACAATATGTGGACCACAATGGCATAATCATGCTAAGCACCGTATTTTGCTTACGGCTGATACAATATGTGGACCACAATGGCATAATCATGCTAAGCACCGTATTTTGCTTACGGCTGATACAATATGTGGACCACAATGGCATAATCATGCTAAGCGCCGTACTTTGCTTTCGGTTGATACAATATGTTGACCAGAATGGCATAATCATGCTAAGCGCCGTAGGCAAAAGGTTAAGAGACTTAAATTTAATTTTTTAACATGCCTAAAAATAAATTTAGCACCGAAACTGGACAGGTTAATTTTATAACAATTTCATGACAATCAGGAGAAGAAAAAAAAACTTGTTAAATAGGAAGTTCATTGTAAAGATTAGAAAAATGGGAGCGCATGGGTCTTGGGAGTTCCGAAAGAGCTGAATCAGCGATAGAAGGGTTAAACCTACGTTTAGCTGCAAACGAGCTGAGGAAGTTAAGTGCGGAGTTTAACGAATAAGAGTCAGATCAAAGTGCGCGAAAAACGAAAGCATGAAATGAAGAAATTTCTTGACAATTAAGGTTATTAGAGTTAAGACGAAGGGGCAAAAAAACGGCAAAATGTTTACGATAAACAGAGGGGGGAAATGATGTCATTTTTTTATTTTGAAACCTTAATTACATCAGCACTGAATTCGGCTGCAGTTGTACTAAATTCGGGCCCCATTTTAACTCCTAAAGAGTGCATCTCTGACTCCTTAAGAATATATATATATATATATATATATATATATATATATATATATATATATATATATATATATATGTAGGATAAAGGGGGTGAAGCGAGGGTTTCTCAAAAATAAAGAAGCTGTGCTAAACTTAATAAAAATATATATTAACAATAATAGGCAAGTAAGCTACAATTTCCACTGGCATCCTCCTCGAGCCAGTCATTCTAACAATAATGGTGTACTTGTAAAAGAACAAAAGAATGTAGACGTATGTCTATTAATGTCCTTGGTTTCAATCACGTGATAGGATGAATGCTTCGTAGATTGGATCTGTATTCCACACGGCCGTCCTGCTCTTCACCGACCGCGGTGACCACCTTCTCACCAATAGACATGTTTGTTCCAAAGACATTTTCTGAAAATACACAAGAAAAAAAAGAACAGTACAAAAGCAAATATTTCAAAACAATTGGCTATAAGAAACAAAAAAAAATTTTTAGTTTTTTTTTTTTTTTTTTTTTTTTTTTTTTTTTTTTCAGTCCATATGGTTCCTCAATTTCCCCAGATCTTCATATGGTCTGCAGCAGTAGAAGTCATATTAGGACCATCGTGAGTTCCAAGTTTTCTGACATTGTATCTATCGTTGTTGTTCACCTTAGTAACTTCATAAGGTTCGTAGAATTTTGGTCTCAACTTGAGTCCTGTACCGAACTGCGTTCGTTGAATGGCAACGACATCCCCTTTCTCATACTTGTGAGCTTTCTTCCGCTTTTTGTCATATGTTCGCTTGTTTTCCTCTTGAATCTTATAAATGTTGACTTTAGCGTTGTCACGAATCTCTTGTCTGTTACACATTATGGTGTTTTCATGTTCTTCCTTCAATATTTCCAAAAGCTTGTCATCTTGTTTTTGTTTCATTTTAATGCCAGTGAGCAGTTCAAATGGCGAGTATTTGGTACTTCTAGATGTAGTAGAGTTTAATGTTCTTTGTACTAATGGTACGTATTTATACCATTTCTCTGGATCGTTTATGGATAGTTTTGCTAAAATGGGAATAAGTGTCTCGTGAATTCTTTCAATCATTCCGTTTCCTCGTGGGATTCCAGTTGTGATGGTAAGATGAGTAATGTCTTCATTTGCACAATAGTCGCTAAATTCTTTAGAAGTAAACGCGGCACCTTTATCGCTAATCAGTCTATTAGGATTTCCAAAATTTGTTTGTTGTAGGTTTAATTTCTGAATGGCATCGAATGATGATGTAGATTTTACAGGATAGAGCCATACGTATTTTGTGAATGCATCTACCACAGAAAAAATATGGTTGTAGTTTTTATTGGTGGATGGCATTGGACCAATAAAGTCAATGTGATATGTGTCTAATGGAGTTTCACCTTTTGGAATTGGATTTAATAAACCCTCTGCTTTTCCCTTTTTCCTGTTTACTAAAATACACTTAACACAACTGTTAATTACATTTTCTACGCACTGTCTGATGTTTGGGAAAAAATATTTATCTTTAACAAGATTTTCTGTTTTGTTTACCCCATAATGACCTAATTCATGAGCATTTTTTACAATTTCTATTTGCATGGTCTTAGGGACCACTAATAAATCTCTATCGTTAACAATTTTGTAAAGAATATCATTTTTCACAAAGTAATTATCCTTTTTACCACAGTTAATTAATTCCTTAATTGTTGATATAAATTCGTCCTCTTTTTGGGCTGTTGAAATTTTAGGTGTTATTTCAGGGGTTTCAATAATCATTATTGGATAACGGCTTAAGGCATCAACGTGACGCATGTGTGTCCCTGAGCGATGAATTATTTCGTATTCAAATTCTTCTAGAAATAATGCCCCACGAGCTATTTTAGGGGTAATTTCTTTTTTCTCCATAGTTTTTTGGAATGCCGAACAATCGGTAACAATTTTGAATTTTTGTCCTAATAAATAAATGCGAAATTTCTGTAAAGCTGTTATGATAGCTAGGACCTCTAACTCGTAACTGGAATATTTTTCTTCCTGTACTGAGGTTTTCCGACTCATGTAATGAACTGGGTGGAATTTTCCATCATCGCCCTCTTGCAATAGGATTGCTCCGTAACCAAGTTTAGATGCATCTGTATGCAATTCTGTTCTAGCACCCTGTCTAAACAAATTGAGAACTGGGTTTGTTGATAATTTTTCTTTCAATTTTTGAAAAGCGATTTTTTGTTCTGGTCCAAAAATAAAATTAGTGTCTTTACGCAATAAGTCGCTTAATGGTTTTGCAATATATGCATATCCTTGAATAAATTTACGGAAATAACTTGTAAGGCCTAAGAAACTCTGAATTTGCTTGATATTCTTAGGTTCAGGGAAATTTGTAACTGCTTTCGTTTTTTCCATTGAAGGTGTAATAGTACCGTTTTCGATTATGTGTCCCAAAAAATTAACTTTAGTTTTTAGAAATTGACATTTTTCGAAATTTATCTCCAAGCCATATTCTGAGGCTATCTTAAAGATTTTTGTTAAACGCTCTAGACCTTCAATTTCATCCTTCGCTATTACGTCTATATCGTCCATGTATATTACCATAATGCCTTCATTAATTAGATCTCTGAATATGTGATTAATAAATCGTTGAAATTCGGCAGGGCTATTAGCTAAACCGAAGGGCACTTTGGTAAATTCATACTGACCATTGGTGGTGACAAATGATGTGTATTTTTGACTATCTTCATTTATTTGTAAGTGAAAAAATGCGTTTTTAAGATCCAGTAGAGAATGAATTTTTGCCTCGCTTATACTATCTAAAATATCATCTAAGACAGGAAGGGGGAATCTGTCCTTAATTGTCTTTTTGTTTAACTTACGATAATCCACGCAAAGACGCATAGTACCATTTTTCTTCTTACACAAAACAATAGGGGAAGCAAAATCTGAATTACTAGGTTTAATAATACCTTTTGATAACCATTCCTTTATTTGGGAATCAACTATTTGTTTTTCAACATATGGTAATCGACGAGGTTTACAGTAAATTGGTGTATCGTCTGTTAAAATTATATTCATTTCTAAATTACTTGTTTTCACTTTGTGAGGCTTATAGTTTTGGATAAGATTAAATACACCCTGTTTAACATGCTCATTTTTGATATGATTTAAGTGCATAGTATTTATATCATTTATATTCAATTGAAAACAATTAAAAATATCATCATGAAATTCAAATAAAAAGTTGTTATCATCATGCAAAGTATCACATAATAAGGAATTATCAAAAGACAAGGAATCATTTAAACACAGATCGTTTTTCTTGTTTAAAAGTAAACATTGAGATTGAGAATTTTCCTTTTGCAATAAATCTCCTGCATAAGCATTTTGATCATTTATTTTTTTATTCGAAGTGTTCGAAGTTGTTTTGAATTTAACATCTGGCGAATCTGAAATTTGACACTCGAAAAGAAGAGCTTTTACTTGAGGAATTATGACGCAATTCATACTAAGTTTATCGGTTACTGCGAACGGGATGCATAATTCACGTTTAATGATGTTTTGACTTGGGAGTGAAATTGTAAGAGAATAAGTTTTCGCTTTAATTATCTCTCCAAAACAACTTTTTAATTCAATTGAACTTTCTGGGATACGATCTTTCAAATTTACATATTTGCTATTTATAACACAAATGCGTGAACCCGAATCTACTAAACAGTTAATTTTTCGTTCATTAACGTTTAATTCAATAAATTCCAAATTATTTACACATTGTTCATTGATTGAGTTTTTACTTTCGATTTGATTAATCTGATTTGCATTAATTTGTGAAGGATTAGTTTGGTTTTGAGTTTCTTTAAACTTCATATTGCAATTTTTTGCGAAATGTGAATTCGCACCGCAAATGTAGCAGTTTCTAGTGTCTGGCAATTTATCTGTTCGTTTAAAAGTGTTTGCCCTATATTTTCCTTGATGAGTGTTTTTAGGAGAATGAAAAGTGCTCCTATATCGATGTTGATTTTCTGTGTGGTTGAATGTTGACTGCTGTTCATTTTGCGATTTTCTTTTTGCCGTAAAGTAAATATCGCATTCTTGTGCTAATTCGAGAGGCTTGAACCAACCATTAGCCTGTCTTACGCCAATATGGGCGGATGTGTCTCTGTCTAGTGTTTCATATATTTTATCCGAAATGATTAAATCACATAATGTTTTAAAGTCATTTACTTCTCTCAGACGTAAATAATACTCAAAAGTTGAACGAATTCGTGTTGCAAATTGAATGTGTGATTCATCAAAATTTTTTCTTTGGTGGCGAAAATTAAATAGACACTGTTGAGGGGTTATTTGGTTTTCTCTTAGAATTAATGATTTAAGTTTTTCGTAATTTTTTAATTCCTCTTCTTCAATATATAACAAGATGCTGTTTGCTTTTTCACCTAGCATATTAATTAAGATTTCAGCTTTAAGCCTCTCATTTATGTTTTTCGTATTAAAAGCTCTTTCCAACGATGAAAAAAATTGAATAAAGTTTTCAGGTTTCGATGGAACTGGAAGAGATAGAGTTTTAATGCTATGAATTAGATTCTCAATGTTTGTTTGAGGTGTATCATTTATTGTTTTGGGAGGGTCAATTTCAAATGCTTTGTTTTTCGTCTCTAATAAAAGCATTTCTTTCTCGAGTCTTTCTAATTTTAGTTTTTCTAACTCAATCTGAATTTCGCTTTGTTTTAGTTCCCTGTCTGCTATTTTTACTCTTTCTTCTACGGCGTTAGTTATCAAATTTTTGACAAATTCAGAATCATTCTTAAATATTTCGGAACATTCAATTTTTTCTTTTAATTTAACGATATTATCGCTGCTGTCTGCGATGCCTCCTATTTCCTCTAATACTTTTACTAGGTCTTCTTTCTTTGAATTTTTATACATTTTTAAAATTGAAAATTTCCTACCTTGTTTGAAGAGACTCTCAGTGTCCAATGGTAATCCAATGTTTCGTTGATTCAAACCAGATTCGTATCCCTTTTCGTATCCAAGGATTTCACACTGCACTTCCACGGAAAAGATGACTGCACTTCTGCTTCACAAAATAATCCAATAATTTCAGGATGATTCGAAAGTTTCATGAAAGTTTCTGGATCAATTCTGTCCTTCGCGACAGATCCGGTTATTGCTCAAATCGCGATCCACATATCCGTGGACGAGCCCCCATTTGTAGGATAAAGGGGGTGAAGCGAGGGTTTCTCAAAAATAAAGAAGCTGTGCTAAACTTAATAAAAATATATATTAACAATAATAGGCAAGTAAGCTACAATTTCCACTGGCATCCTCCTCGAGCCAGTCATTCTAACAATAATGGTGTACTTGTAAAAGAACAAAAGAATGTAGACGTATGTCTATTAATGTCCTTGGTTTCAATCACGTGATAGGATGAATGCTTCGTAGATTGGATCTGTATTCCACATATATAGCCGAGAAGGTATTATTGAATTTAGAAACAAAAAGTTATTTTTGTTGTCTCCACGTAGCCGGATATTACGTTTTGCTCCAAAAAAAAAGTTTAAAAACGAGGCATCCTAGTGTATACTCAAATGCAAAAGCTGATTGTCATAATATAAAACATAGCTATTTTACTTTATATTACCAAAGCGATTGCTGTTTTACATGTTTTTGCTTGATTACTTGCTCTACCTCTGATTTTCTACTGAATATCAGAACTGTAAAAGATATAAAAATTCATCAGATTTCTCATGCGCTTTAAACCAATGCAATTCAATGAAGGTTCTTGTTTATAGAACTGAAACTATAGTATGTCCATTTATGCACTTTCATTTGTGCTTTATATTCGTTGTTTTTTGCTTTAGTCTACAAATCACAAAGTATACCTGATCCTTGGTTGGATTTAATTGTAGTTATTATTCATAACTATCTATAATAATTAGGAGAGCAATCTTCTCTGCAATATTAGGACGGATTGCTATAAAGAACTTTTTTGGTTTTATTACAATTGCTATATTAAATTGAAGCAAAATAACAACCAACAACAACAAAAATAAACTATAGAAATGCTTTAAACTAAAATACTGACAATGTTGTTTATAGATAGATTTTTTATTTTATTAAACTGTGAGCAGACTATCCGAGATTTATCTTATATTTATTCTAAATGTTGAGATTTTATTTATTTCTTTTTCAGTTTGTGTGAGAATTACGAAGTTATTTTCAGTGGCGGAAAATGTCGGCACTTAGGCCGGAGGATGCTCTTAGAATTCAAGTCGAACCAACTACATCACGAAGTCAAATGGAATCTCCTTTTGAAAGAGAAGAGTGAGTTTGACATTTGAATTTTCAATCAATCGAAGACAATCACTCAATAAATCTAATCAATTAATCGATTCAATCAATCTAATTATTAAATTCAGATTTGACAAAAGAGGAAAAAGAATCTCCTTTGAAATTAGTTTTTAGACGTTTAAAAGTTTTAAAGACGTTTAAAAGTTTTATAAGAACGCAACACTAGAATCGCTTCTATTGTTCAACGACAGTTATAAGATAATATAAAATAAAACAATCAGCTGGCACTGAGTCATAGGTCACATATGTGGGTATATGTGATCTTCTTCCTCTTCTTGAAGTGCATGTATCCAATTATAGCAGTGGAAAAGTATATAAAAATGCGACTACACAAGAAAATTTTAGCTTACCTTAACACTAAAAATCGTCTCAACTTTATACTAAACTGTTTTACAGTGTAGGGAACGCGAATATCTTAATTTTTTGTTAAATGCTAAAAGTGAAAAAAAAATATTGCTGCAACTTTTTATTTTTCTGTTTGCATGGTAAAATGAAATACGAATGGCACCTTGTTCTGAAATCTGAAATCTTTTTGTCCCGCAGAGGACTGATCATTAAGACACGGTTCCCAGCAGATCACCGAAGTCAAGCATCAGTGGTTGCGGTCAGTGTGCGGGTGGGCGACCACTTGGATCAGTCTGCGCAGGGGCCAAGGGTGCGCGGTATTGGTCCTCGTTAAACTGTTCTACCGTGAAGTGCTCGACTTCACGTGCAGATCGTTGGGCTACCGAAGCGGGGGTGCCATCCCCTCTGCAGAGGATCAAAATCGTGATGGCATGTCTTCGGATCATCCTCAGGGATGTTTCCCAGACCGTCCCCAATAGCCCATTGTGCAGCTCTAGTGTGACGTAAATGAACTACAATAACAACAACAACTGAAATCTATTTAAACGACAATTTGTTTGTTTCAGAGAGCGTTTGGTGGAAGATAATAAAGAAAAGTGGGACGTCTATGACGAAAATGCTGTGGATTTTGACGACAGTTCCGAGGACAATTCCATATTTCCGAAGCTTGTCAAGGCTCTTAAGATCCTCGTGTACCTCTCCACGTTTTGTGTTGTCTTGTTCAGTGCTGTCATCTCAAAAGGATCTCTACTACTCATGACATCGGCCATCAGAAGGAAAAGACTCTTTCCTATTTGCAAAAATCTTTCAAATGATATCTTTCCAGGTAAAAAATAAAGTTTGAACTTCAGACGCAGAATTTTTATAAAACATATTTTTCCCACTTTTTTCTTTATTTTGCGTTAATTTAACTCAAAATAAGTGAAAAATGTTATATTTTACATTTAAATAAATAATGGTTAAGAAATGCAACATGAAATACAGGTGGCTTTTACTGCGTTAAAAGTGAAAATTTTCCGGACAAGGCTCACTTCCAAACAATAATTCTTCAAATTTGTACTTATTAGAGATCTAAGAGAAACAGTTATTCAATTTACAAAATCAATTATTGATAGTTTTTGAATTCGAATGAAAAAAAAAATTTGAAACTACTTTTTTTTTTTGTATTTTATACTTTAGTACAGGTATATTTCCGATAATCTAACAGATTTTAAGTGACTATTAGACTGTTTTTTATAATTAAAATATATCGAAATATATTTTATTTTTTAATTAGAAGTGACAGAAAAAAAACATAATAGGGACACCGGTTTTCCATCTGTGTGAAAGGGTTATGAGAAACCAAATCTAAATCTCTATTCAAATTTAAATATTACATGCAGGGTAATTCAGTATTTCGGTTACAAACTGTAATTCACAATATTAGGATTGAGAATTGCATAGCAACCCATGACCAAAAATATAATAGTACCACAATGAACAGATTATTCGCATTTGAAACGGTACTTTATTAAAATAATTGTAATTAATTTAACGCTTTTCAGTTATTTCTGTCCAAAATTTTATACAAATAATTCAAGATTAGCTGTTTTCTTGTTATAAAATTATTAGGCTTTTAGCTTGCACAGTACGCCAATTTGGTTGCCAGCTAAGTTAACAACGATGAAGCCGCTGTTTTTGGGCCAATTTGAACACTCCAGTTCGGAAGTAAGATAGTAATTAAGATCGAACCTTCACAGCCGAAAGAAAAGCTAAAACTTATAAGACACTCATACTTCCTGTACTGTTGTATGGAAGCAAAACTTGGACCCTAAATTCAGATATACAGCGGAAACTGGACACCTTCGAAAGAAAGACCCTCAGAGTCATTTTTGGCGCAATTCAAGAAAGGGGATTCTGGCAAACCAGGTATAACTTCGAGCTCTACCGACTCTATAAGCAGCCCCAAATTACACAAATCATCCGCAGTAATAGGCTGAGATGGCTGCGTCATCTATGGAGAAACCCTGAAAATAGGGCCATAAAAATCGTCATCTTTAGGAGTCACGCCCCAGAGGTAGATTCCCTACTAGATGGCTCAATGACATTGAAAATGACCTAAAAACCCTAAAGATTAGAAATTGGAAGGGAGTTGCCATGGATAGGAGACGCTGGTATTTGTCAGCTGTTAAGGTGGCCGAGGCCTGCAAGGGGCTGTTGCGCTGACAAAGAAGAAGAGAAGTCCAGAAAAAACACGGGCACAAGAAACAGAGGGCGAAACTGTCATTTTGACGGGAGCGAGAAGGAAGGAGTCAGAGCATAACTCTGATTCAACAAAGTATTTCCAGCCAACTTCTCAAACATTATTTAACTGAAACTTCCAAATTCATTCCAAGAGTATTCGATTATTTAATGAGGGTTTGATTTTCGCGGTGCCTACTTTTGTTTTATAAAGGGGTTCAATTGTACTTCGGAACCTCGTAGGTTGTGCTATCTTACACTTCAAAAAATTTCCCGATTGAAAGTTATTGTATATTACATTTTATACATCTTAAAATGGCGGCGTTGGTCTTGCTTTCTCTATATGACACTAAGTTTTTATCCATTTTAACTGCACTTTTATAAATCAAATGTAGAACCATTTAGATTTAATACATTTACTAAAACCTTAAAATAATTGTACACATTTATTCATAATTTTCATTCATATTCCAAATGTGTTCTATTCTAACTCTCGATCAAAGCATTTTTTATTCTATGGTCTAAAAATATAATTCTAAGCATTCATATTTTTGAGAAATGCTAAAACTTTATGCTATTGTAATTTTTTGAAATGATTCTAATAATTTATTTTTCAATAAGTTTCTGATAACTGAATGCAGTTTTCAAATCTCGCACTACTTATTTTATAGTGACGTTTTAGTAATTTTTTTCTCTCCATGTGACATAGATAGTGATGACAAGTACGTAGTCAAGATGTCAGAGCATGAAAGATACAGTTGGATATGGTGCTTGATTTTTTCACTTTTCGTGCCAGAAATCTTAACGTTTATCCGAAGCTGCAGAATTTGCATATTCAAAAACTACCACAAGCCTCGTATATCATCGTTCTTAATGGTAAATATCGTTTTTTATTAGTTTATAATGAGAATAATTAATTAAAAAATTAAACAATTAGAAATAAATTATATCATTTTTCTCTGTTTATGTATTTATATCATGTATTTAGATAATCGGTTTTTGCGCGTTATATTATTAAGCTTTAATACCGTCGTTGAACAGCCGACCGGCTTTTCAGTTTAAGACTACTAACGTTCAACTCCATAGCCTTGTAATTTCGAACCCAATTCAGAAGACAAGGGAACTCCTGGATCAAGTATTGGGAGAAATTTACCTTCGTGGTGGACTTTTATGGAACTAACCCGCATTTGAGTTACATGGAGAGGGAAACCACGGAAACCTTCCATGGTTACCCTGACGGCAAAGGGAATCGAACACATGATCCGTCTACCACTGAGGATATTTTATGTCAGCACAGTGGCTGGTGCGAGCCGAGAGCGGAATTCGAATCAACCAGACATCGACGGGATTCGAACCCGGTTCACCTCGTTGGGGGGCGAGCTCTCTGTCCCCTGAGCCACCACCGCTCGAAAGGTGTCAGGTAAGTTTGATATTTGAACCTCAATGGCTCAGTAGTTAAGGCAATGAGCTGCCCCTGTGAAGGCTATCTCAAGTGGCAGCATGAAGCAATACAACCAGATTCAAATTGATGAGTACCAGTTTATATGGGAAGTAAGGGCTTCACGATGCGTAGAGCTGACATCGTCGCCATCATACCATTGATCACTCCCCATACAACTCCCACAACACGCTGTTGTGGAAATGCTTTACTTTACATTGTTATTTATGAATAACGCGTCACTAAAGCTACCGTTACACTTTCAGAATTTTTTTTTCAGAACTGAACCATAATATTGGCATCTTAAAGTATATAACAACGATTTTTGTGAGAACGTTAATAAGATGTCAAATTGAACCTTTTTTTTCAGATTGGAACCATAATATAGTATAAGGGAAGTTTCCAAAACATGAGAACCGAACACAAATTAAAATGTCAGCTAACTTGACTAGCTATCAACAAAACATCTAGGGGTCAAGCTGTGGCAAGAATTAAGTTTAAATTTAATACACAACAAAATTTTTAAAGTAATTTTTCATAGAGTTTCTAAGAGTGAAAGAAATTAACGTAAATTAATACGAAAGTTTTCTATAAATTCCTTAAAAATATTTTTTTTCCTAACGAAAATGGTCGATTTTGAACATCGATATTGTTAACTGAGTTAATGTAACTCAGTTAACAACAACAAAAAGATAAAGAAGAAAAAAGTAAAGGTTTCTCATTGAAATATTCATAAGCAACTAATGATTTACTTGTTTTTTTTTAATGTTAATATGAATCCCAAAAACATGTTTTAAGGGTGGTGATTTTGAAATATACTGGATATTAATTTCATGTTACAAGTGGTAATATTTTTTTTCTAGGTGCTCATGGTGGAGTCCTTTCATGTTATAGGACTAGTCTCATTTGTATTTGTAGTCCTACCAGAGATGCATGTCATGAAGGCTCTCTTGTTTTCAAACGTCGTGTGTTTCTTCCCGTCAATTTTAAACTTCTGGCAGTCTAGCAAAGCGGAATGTGAAATCAAATCACAAAAACGAAATGTTCTAAATTTAATCGCCATGGTATTCCAAGGAAGCATTTTCGTTTGGCTAGGCTTTACTGTACATGAAAAACTGAACCACACTGGCCCAAGAGCCATCGTGTTTGGCGATCCTGACGTTTGGGCTGTTATCAGTGTGATTTTAATTTCACTAACTTGGTGGGAAAATTACGTGGATGAAGAATCACCATCATTCTTAGCCAAAGTTAAAGACGACATCGAAAAAAGCAGACATTTCATTTACGTTTTTGTTTCTTTGTGGAAAATAGCACTAATTCTTGGCTGCTGCCTAGTTTATTTATTTATAACGCTTGAAAATATACCGAATTTTTTCATGCTAAAAGATATTTTTGTGAACCACAACATTACCATCACTTGGAAAGTGGATGATATTCCAATCCCTGATAATACAAACTTGAAACCACAAATGATACTCCAAACATTGTCGGACATGAAGTCCAGCCGCTTACTTCCCATTCTGGTCAGCAGCATCCACGTGATTTGCGCGTACGTGTGCTATTCTTGCTGCAAATTCGTGTGTAAAGTTTGTATGCAGCAGTTTAGTTTCTCCCTGCCACTGTGCTTAACAATTCCTTTAACTATAATGCATCTAAGTTTTATGTGCCATCGTAAATCTCAAGATCCTTGCATGTACTCAAGGATGTCACCTTATTTATATTGGGACTGTCCAAAAGATGGCTGGCAGCTCTTTGTGTTAGAAGAACTGGGTTATTTTTGGATTCTCTGGTTTTTGTCTCAAGTGATTGTAACATATCATATATGGTATCCGAAATGTGAAAGAATGGCATCCACGAACAAGTAAGAATGTTTAAAATCATATGATTACTTCCTCATCGCTTTATTATTCGTATTATTATTATGTTAATTACCATTATTATTCTTACAATTACTATTATCATTATATTTAATACCATTATTATTATAATTATTAATATTATCATTATTATTATGGAAACTCCTCCTTGTACCGAGCATTTGCTCTTTTCTCTTCTTCTGGAAGATCAAATAACAAGCTTAAAGAATAAAGTTTCTAAGTTATGGTAGGTAGGTATTCTGCGGCTTTAAGCAGAACTGCTCCAGACTAAAAGTCTGGGGCTGTCTGCTGCTAAGGTTGCAAGCGAGAGCACATTTCTAATGGGGGTGCAATGGAGGAATGAAGGTGTTGATTGGTTTACTCACACTGACCTATGCAAAGATCAAGACAAAACTATTCACCCCACACCCCTATTCGAAGTATTTTTCTTCGTAACCATGGTACCCGCCACGACGCAAGACTGATGTATGGATGAGTTCTCCTGAAAGTCGCACTATAGTGAGGTAATTTATTTATGTCACACTAGATCTACACAATGGGCTATTGGTGACGGTCTGGGAAACATCTCTGAGGATGATCCAAAGACATGCCATCGCAATTTTGATCCTCTGCAGAGGAGATAGCTACTCTGCTTTAGTAGCCCGATGACCTGCACGTAAAGTCGATCACTTTACGGTTGGACAGTTTAATGAGGACAGATACTATGCACCCTCAGTCCCTACGCAGGCTGATCAAAGTGGTTACCCACCCGTTTATTGACAGTAGCCAATGATGCTTAACTACAGTGTTCTACTGGAAACCGTACCTTTACGATCACACCACTGCTGGACGGTTCTGAGTTAAATTTTAGTAGTAAATATTATTGATAAAGTTAAAATTATCATTACCATTATTATTATTATTATAGGAACTCCTACTTATATCCAACATTTGTATACAGCGCTCTTTTTTTCTTCCGAAATATCAAATGACAAGCTTAGTGGAAAAGTGATATTTTAGTGGTAAATAATAACGATGAAGTTAATATTATTCTCATTAGTATTAGCATTATTATTATAATTATTATCGGCACTCCTCGCTATATCGAGCATTCATATGCATCGTTCTTTTCTTTTTATTTCTTCCGGACGATCAAATGAAAGCTCTGTGGATTTCTAAGCGATATTTTAGTGAAGTTGAAAAAAAAATAAACTTTCAGTTTCTCGATTTTATTTGAGAAAAAGAATGAAAAAAAAGTTCGGTATTTAGATCTTCCAATTGACGAAATCAATAAAATTCCACCAACGATCATTTGAACTGTTTGCATCATAGCGTTCGCATTCTTAGTGTCCTAATATGCTGCCAAAGAAGAACTTTCTAAAGTTGTCATTTGTCAAATCCTCTACTCGCAAAACACCCAAAGACCAACACAAAGACCTTCACGTATTGAGATTCCATTTTCAACTTGGCTAAATAAATCAATACTGTGTAATTGAAAAAGACTAAAATAAGATCTTTTTCCAAGAAATTTTAAAATTCGCGTTTTTTTTTTTTTTTTTTTTTTTTTTTTTTTTTGCACGTCCCACAAAAGCACAAGGAGATATGCTATACTTATTAAGTGTCCCCTTCATGCAGAAATGTGATTCAATTACATACATTACCTTAACCTATGTGGTAATATATATGCTGAACTTCCTTATTTATTGAGCAACTATAGTTTATATATGTGAAAATATTTTGTTTCATTTTATTTATTAAATATGTTCTACTGAAATTTGGTTTCAAATTTTATAGCTGTGTTTTTAAATAATTGTCAAAGCTCATAGTTTTATGTTTATTATACTAATAAATTTCATTGGATGCATAGAGCGCATTGTTAATTAGGTCAATTTTCCTGTTATCGCTAATATATGAGTTTGTTTAATTACTAAATAACTAGTTAAAACAAAAATGGATAAATTATCATTTTTTTTGCAGATTATTTGTAAATCCCATGTACAGTACAATTCTCGTCGACCAATCTTTGGTACTAAATAGGAGAAAATTTGAGAAGGTATTTAATTTTACACATTTTTATTGTGTTTTTTTATTTGCACACAACGAAATCGTTTTGCCATGAATCAGGCTAAATGCATACATTACCGGCAATGCAGAAAATGCGAATATTGTATACAATGACTGGCAGTTTTAGGAAAAGTATGAAATATGAGAATTATGATATACGACATCTAGGTCTGAAACGATAAACGCTTTTTAGGAAAAGTATGATAGTATGGTTCGGTGAATGTAAAGCACGAAGGAAAAACTTAACTTTATTTTTACGACGCTTTCTTTTTATACAAATTATTACTGACAGCAGAAAAATAACTTATCTCTATTGAATCGAATTTTTTTTTTATGAAACACATAATTTATTTTATCCTTTTGCTTACGGTCTTCCATGTTGTACCATCACATGCGGTCCACATGTTGTACCAGCAGTAAGCAGAAGGTTAAATTGCTTATTTGGTTCTTATTCTGGTAGCAGAATATACGGAGTCATTCTGCAGTTTTAGTCAATCTACAGTTGGCCTCGACCTCAATGGAATTGGATAGAGATTATTATTCTGAAAATTCAGCTTAATTTAACATACATACATTTTATTTTAATTTTATAACCGTTGTTGAGCAGTCAAACCAATTTTTGGGTTTACTACTACTAATGTTCAACTCCGTAGCCTTGTATTTTTGAACCCAATCCAGAAGACAAGGGAACTCCTGGATCGTGTATTGGAAGAAATTTGCCTTCATGGCGGACTTTTTTGATGGAGCGAACTCGCATTTGCATTACATAGTGAGGAAGACCACGAGAACTGTCTACCACTGAGGATATTTCACGTCAGTACTGTGATCGGTGCAAGCCGGATGCGGAATTCGTATCTACCAGCCATCGCCGGGATCGAACCCAGTTCACCTCATTGGAAGGCGAGCGCTCTATCCCCTGAGCCCTCGTGACTCTAGCATACATAAGGCAAAATTTGCAAACATGAGGTCCCTAAAAATTACACATGAAAACCTTATGTTGCCTGAATTTAAGGTTAAGAATTTAAAATTTGCACTTAATTTGAAAAATATTATGTAAATTTTTAATTGCTACTTTAAATTTATAATTTTAGGATTCCTGATTACCAAATATAAAATTAAAATTTTAATTTAACCTTTTTTTTTTCTTTTTAAAAATTGTAATTGGAAGCAGTTGGATGCTTCAAGTAATAATAAAAAGCTCATTATTTTGAAATTTTTTTTTGTAATATATCGGCTCTATAAATATACCAGTTATCAATACATCAGTTATCAATAGATCAATTATCAATACATCAATTATTAAAATAGTAATTATCAATATATCAATATCATTTAGTAATTTGTTTTTATTATTAAATGGTTGGAAGGGAAAATAAACTTATCGCCCTGAACCAACATAATGAAAAAGACAAAATTCTCCTTACCTTATGACACAAACTTTTGTTAGCTAAAATATTAATTTTTTTTTTGCTTATAAAAACCAGTATATAAAAATATATAATTCTATTTCTTTTAAGTTTTGTCTTTTTTCCCCACTTTCTTTAGAAAGAGGCGATGAAAATAATTGATAGAGAGGAAGAGATTAACGAAGTACCAGAAAATATCACAACAATATTTGCATGTGCCACCATGTGGCACGAAACGCCTGACGAAATGGAACAACTTTTGAAATCTATTATGCGGTAAGCCTGGCATTTTATAATAATTATTTTCAAGAAAAATGTCTTAATTATTATCTGTTTGATTTACATCAGCCAACAACATTTCAGTAAAAAACTTTACGTATTTATCTTTCTTATAGCAAACCTAAAGGTAAATTAATTAAACTAGATAAAATTTTAAAAGGCAAAATATGCAGGATATTCCATTACGGCCATCATTAATAATAGTTTTTAAAATCCCCGAGAAAGAGAAATTAAGTAAAAGAAATGAAGCGAAGTAAATGAAAGCTTATTCAAAGTCGTAAACTAATATTTAAGTTTAAAAAAAAAACTTTGACTCAACTGAAAAAAACAAATGAATATTTTGGTCATTAACAGTAAATGAAAGATTAGAATTAGAGAGATTCATTTGGAAAAGATGTTTAAAGCAAAAGGCGAATTATGTCCAGTCGCAGTAGACAAATAAACAGAGTTTCAATCATTTTAATTTCTCTTTTCCATTCCTAGTACTCAATAGTTGTTGGTAAGATATTGTAAATAGTTTGGTATCTATTCACCTTATGTTAATATTTAATATGTCTAAATTACATATTAAATAGGTCATTGTATAATACCCCGTTAAAAGAAATTCATATTAAGGTTCTGAAAAAGTAAAATTTAATTGAATTTTGTCAAGTATTTGCTAAATATTCCCGAATCTATACTTTTATAAATGAAAATATCTGACCATTTTTAAAAGAACATCTAATATATATAATTCTCCTACGTTGCTCCCAAATTTTGGCTGTATTTCTTTTCCGCTGGTGGCAACGTTTGCTTTGTTTTGATTACGTTACTCTTTCTCTTACACGGCGAATCGACCAATGATTGCCGCTGAAAATGTCACATGCCAAATCTAGATGAGGTGGCTCAACATATAACGCTTTTAAAAACGGAAACTGAAATACCCAGAGAGCATCAGCTGCGGCAATCTATTAAGCTAGGCAGAAGTGAGTAGTCTTTGTCGATAGATCTCTATTTTAGTATTTTGTCGAAAGCGCTTTTTTCACGAATTTATTTATTACGAATTTATTTGACGATTTTTGATTTATATCACGAATAATATATAACTATATAACTATAGCATATTTCTGACAGGTTTAACGAATTACATGTCATTTATTTGAATTCAAATTTATTTTAATGACTTAGCATTTACTAAAAAGATGTAATTTTTTTTTTAAAAAGAAGTTTTTATACGGATTTGAATGATTGCTTTGAATTCTTAGAATTTTGTGCATTTGAAATGCACCTAAGTTAGTAGCGAGCGAAGCAAACCATATAAGAGTGCATAGCAATTTTCGGGGGTTTGCGAGCGTCAGCGAGCAGGGGGCGCAGCCCACTAGTTTGATAAATGTATCTATCTCAGTTTTTAGGTTGTTACTCTTTTATAAGTATTCATTTCTTACTTTAAAAAAAGAAATACACATTGTAATGTAAATAACTTTACATTTCTGCCACACTTAAAAACTATTTCACACTCTATAACACTCTATAACAAGATCTCTTATACAGAGAGCTCGCTTGCATTTTAATTCAAATTTAAGTGCTAAAAGCAAATAGTTAAAAATTAGAAATACCTTTTGCAATTATTTTCATTCATGATAATTTTTAAAAGCAACATTACGTTTTAAAATTGCTATTGCCACGTTACCGTTATGTTAACATGTACTATAAATCTCTAGAAATTATGGAATAACTTAAAAAATGGAATGACTGAATTCCGTTGTAAATAATTAAGAACTTCATCAATTTAACGAATTGTTTCGAAATATTGTTCGATACAATTCGTCTCAAAAACTAAAGTTTTAAAGTTTTTCTTAAACTTTAGCTTTAACATCGACATTGTTTTATAGCACTATGGACCGTTAACAAACACGTAAAGTAATTATAATTATTTATTACGAGTTTAGTTAACTACTGGAATGAATTTACTACATTACATGAAAGTTCGTTACTATTTGAGAACTTTTGTTATATTAGTTTATTTTTTTATCAAATCAATTTTAATAATAAATAAACTTTTAAAACAATAAATAAACTTTTTTTTACGAACATGTGAAATGATCACGTATTTTAATTATTACATTGAATTTATGGCATTAAATTTTTCCAAATTATGGTGCGTGTTGGCAATAATTTGGAAAAATTGGTAATAATTTTATTACTTTTTTCTTCAAATGTATTTTAAAAAATAAAACGAAAGCATCGATATTGTTTTTATAGCCTTCTTAAACTATTGACAGTTACCAAACATGTGACATTATTACACGCACTGGAATCCGGATAAATATGTGGTAGTGAATTTAATACCGTAATTTCGTAAAAATGATATAAATGAAAGCGAAAACTTGTTATATTTTCAGAATGGATGCTCACCAATGTTCTCAGGCAATGATACAACATGGATTTCTTATTAGAAACCCTGATTACTATGAATTAGAAGGTACTATGAATTACATTTGAAATTAATTCATTTTAAGTTAATGTACTTTAAATTAATAATGACTTATATGAATTTCAATTTAAATTAATACATTTATGTATTCTTATTAATTTTTGCTCTTTTTTCTCAACGTTTCCCCCAGTGGTGGTAAAATAATTAAAGTAATAAACTAATTTAAATGATCAGCACTTCTATACAATGATGCTTGACTATAAAAGTTTGTTTGCATTGTTTATTATAATTTTATATCGAATTTCTTAAATCAAGAATCAAGTACTTAATTATAAGTTTTGCTATCACTCGAAAATTCTTCTGAAATAAACCGTGAGTATAATGTATCATTCCATGAGCTATGCATGGCATAAATTCAGTTGTTTTTTAAATCGAAATTTGTTATTATATGATGCATTAGTATAATAAATATAAAAATACTTACATCCCTTAAGACTTTCGCATTTTCATTCTCATAAATTTTGGTTCAATATTGAACAAAATATCGATTCCTTGAACCATAATATCGTGCAAATTTGCTGTAATCTTTAGTTGACATTAAATTGAACCAAGTTTCTATCCAACGTGAACTATATATCCCAAGATAATTAAATTTGTACTCTAATATGGCTCATTTTGGCACCATATACAGGCTATAGCAAATTTGCTCAATAGTATGGTTCAACGCACCTAAAACTTTTAACAGTGCATTGTTGTTTTTAATCAACATTTCTTTGGTGGATCCACCTAATTTCCTTTACTAGTTTAATTTAATTAATGTAGCTGCTCAGCCTTTCATTTCATCATCTCATGCTCAGCTCATGTTTATTTTTAATCAAACCAACATTATTTTAGACTATTTTCAGAAAATAAGTCTTTTTTCTCCCAATTTTGTTCAGGTGGCATAATTAGATTTTTTAAAATTATTTTACAATTTTTTTCTCTTTACATTTTGAATGTACAATTTTAAATGATAATTTTACTATCCATTTCTTTAAGTGATTGTTTTAAATCAGCTGCCAAAAAATAGTTTTTCTGAATCTATTATAAAAATAATTCTCAAAAATGTGTTTTTAATTTCTCCTTTTTTTTTTTTTTTTTTTACAATCATCGTTAAAAAAAGTTTTTTGACCTCATTCCTCTAGCGCATATTTTCTTCGATGATGCGTTTGTTGTGAGTGACGAAGATGATGAAAAACGCACTATTAATTCTTTTGTCAAAGATTTTATAGCCGCCGTGGACACTGCTGCCAGGTAAATATAACAATAACAAACACTTAATAAATAAGTTGCTTAGCAGGTAAAAGTGCATTTTTTCAAAGCTAATGTCGTCTAATGCTTCTTAAGTTGTCATTAAAACAAACGATATATTAAATCGCGTTATTGTATATATTGTTATGTTGTTAAGTAATTATGCTTAACAACATAACAAACGATATATTAAATCGCGTTATTGTATATATTGTTATGTTGTTAAGTAATTATGCTTAACAACATAACAAACGATATATTAAACCTCGTTATTGTATATATTGTTATGTTGTTAAGTAATTATGCTTAACAACATAACAAACGATATATTAAATCACGTTATTGTATATATTGTTATTTTAAGTAATTATGATTAACAACATAACAAACGATATATTAGATCAAGACATAAACAGATTATATATTAACTTGCAAAATAAACAGAGGATAAAGTCATGATATAAACACGACAGACAATCAAATGATAAAATAAGGCGACATATAAACGAACGATATACAAAATTTCAATATAATGAGAAGATATACTAATTACCAAAAGATATATTAACTTTTGGCTTCTCTGTGCAGTGGCGTAAGCATATTCAAGTCTAAAACCAAGAATAAACTTAACGTCTCTGATTAGCTTTGTACTTACTTTTCAGAATTAGTTTCAATTGGATACTTGCAAGTGACGTCCCGCGTGGGGTCAATCGAGTTTAACACACACGCGTTGTTCAACATCACAAAGTTTGACGTTGCTTGTAGGTACCCAATAGGGTACTTAAGAAGCGGATCACTGATTAACATTGATTAACATGATTGGGCATTTTAAGAAGAAGATCACTGATTAACAGACACCTGACCCATGACATGAGCTCCAGATGGTTGTTTATAAACAAGATGGCATATTAATATTCTGGATTTTGCTGGCTAAGGTCGAACTATGCTTCTTTACTAAAGTTGGAATGTTAATTAAATACAAAGCCGTATGACATATTAAATTTGTTTAACTATGATCATTTCTTGGATATGTCTTTTATTTTATCGAGATTTGTTCACGTATTTTATTATCACCATGGTTCTTTTTGCTTCGTGTATCTTGCAACTTGCTGCATAATTAGTTTGTTTATTTTCTACATGGTTTCGTACTTGCCTGCTTGTTAGGTAAGAAATAAGCCAAATCTTTATTTGTGAAAGAACATAGAATGTGTCACATAAGAGAAAAGTCATATTTGACTGACTATGCTTACTCGAAATGTAATGGAAAGAACAGTTTCTAACGCATACAAATGTCACGTTTCAACAGCAATTCAACACGTGCTGACGACACTTGTAGATATCTAATCAAATCTGATCCAAAAATCGAATCAGCATGATATTAAGCCCAAGCCTTAAAGATGATACGTTAACACGCCATGCTCCACCACGTGATTATACACCACCATAAGATTAGTTGAAAATATCCAATTTCATCATGGCGCTTCATAAACACTGTCCTACTAATTGATAAAGTTATGATTAAGGAAGTGATATAGTTACTACTTCCTTACTCTTTTTCTTGATCAAATACCATATCTGTAGCACAGCAGATTAAGCAAAAGTTTGTGATGATGCACTAGGAGTAAAAAAATTGGTAAAACCTAATGGGCAAATTACGCTAAGCAACATAATCGTATCATACTATTTTATTATAAGGAAAATATGAGCACTCAGAGCTAAAAGGAGAGAGGTTTAGTATTTGTTAATGGTGTACATTTTCCGAGCCATAGCGAACCAATTCCCTGAAATCAAGTGAACCAAGACTTTGAACTATGTTGTCTTAAATGACTAGATTACTGCCATGCGAATCAAGGCAATATCTCCAATCAGAAGACTGTCTTCTTTTATGCTTAGTTAGCAAATTTTAAAATTGATTATTTCAAAACTCTAATTTTTTAACTTGATCTACTTCAGCTCTGAGTACCTCTGGTGTATTCTTAATTTCCAATCTCTACTAAATAGTATTTCCTCAACTGCCGTTTAAAATAAAATTATTTTCAGCAAAGTGTATAAGAAATGTTCTAGACCAGATCCACCTTTTAAAGTGCCAACGCCATATGGTGGACAGTTAATTTGGAGATTGTTGGGTGATAGTTTTCTCGTTGTACATTTAAAAGACAAAGAACTGATTCGTCACAAAAAACGATGGAGTCAGGTTAGTATAGTTCTAGTGGTTTCATAACTTTTTTCTATGCAATCTCATTCAGTTTCTGTATTTCTCTACAATACATTATAAATGCAGATTTCTCCGAGTAACGATTTGTTAAAAAAATATGGATTGTTATAACTGTAAAGCAAAGTCTAGGTAGTAATTTTTTTACACAAAATTTTGTCATCAAGATATCGTATTTTATTATTAATTCATAATTTTAATTGCCATGTTACGATTAAACATTTTACATATCCGTTTTAAAATTATAAAATAGCCGAAAATTGTTTTACTAATGGCTTATTTAGCTGTATTTGCTATATAGGTACGTGATACGTAGATTAAGGGCGGTACCAATAGAAATAGAATTGGTATTTTAAATTGCAAACCAATTTTGGAGGATAATTTTTGGGCTATTCTTAAATAATCTTATTGATAAAAAAAACAGCATTACACCCATTTTTCATATGAGCAATTTTTTTGGTCGCTGAACATCCGACCCAATTTTCGGGTTTACGACTACTGATGTTCAACTCCTTAGCCTTGTACTTTTGAACCAATCCAGAAGGCAAGGAAACTCCTGAATCAGTACCCCCAGAGATATTGATTTGTTATGGGAACTGGAGGACTTTTCAACTCGACAGATTTAACGTGCTTCAGTCACCATTTACTATACTGGGAATCTTCGGCCGGTGGGGATCGAACCCACGAACTCTTGGATATGGGCCTAGTGCCCTACCAACCAGGCTATTCCGGCCTTATATATATTGGAGCAATTTATTTACACTTTGGCTTATCTTTTTTATTGTAAATTATTACATGAGAATTTAAAGTGGAAGAGGACTATTAGTGATTGTTGCATAAAGCACTAAATTTTATATCTCAGAAAAAGGAAAAAACTCTTTACGAAATGCAAAAACATTTCAATTAAGAAATAGATTTGGAAAAAAAAGCCTTTTATTACATTACAAAATGCCTACAGAAGTATCTACACTAGTTATTGCTTATATAAACATTACATTAGCAATGCTTACGCAAGTTTTGCACAAGTATCTTACGTAACCCAAGCCAAAATTCGTGATTTTTCCATCAAAACATATTAATGGTTTATGTTGGTTTTAGGGCTTTTCATGATGGGCCAACATCATTTGATGGGGACCATCATTCAATATTTTCCAATATGCGCTCATGGTTATTGATATGCCTACAAATTTCCATCATTCCATGTGGGAAAATGATACTTTAATACTATGATGGTTAACCATCAAGAGAAGTTTGATTCTCATGGACCAACAATCCATGATGGTTCCAACTATGCATTTCTATGATGGTTTAATGGGAATTATTGTTGGTTTAGCAGGAATATACCATAAAAACAATTTTTTTTTGTTTTTTTTAAGTTGGCCCATCAAAAATCAGTCCGAGTTTCTACATTGTTATGATGGTGGTTCATGATCGTTCCAACATTTGATTTCTATGAAACAATGATGGAAATTTCTGATAGATTAACATGAATAAACCATCAAAACAAATAGCTATTCCTTTGTTGGACCATCAGTCAGAATTCCTTCATTGGGGGGATGGTTACGTATGTTGGTTACCATCAAAAAGTATAATAGCTCGATGGAATTATTGATGGTTGCCATCAAGATTATGTTGGTCCATCAATGAAAAAAACCATCAAAAATTTTGACTTGGGTAGTGACTGTTTACATGTAAATTTCTATTTTTGCTGATAAAGTCATTAGAAATCCAAAAACCCCCAAAATATATCCTAATATAATTTTTGAACTATAGATGCATTCTTTTGAGTTGATTTCAATGTTTTCATTTATTTTATTTTTGTTTAGGTTATGTACATGTATTATCTTCTGGGATATCGACTAGAGTATAAAATGTGCCAAAATCGGAACCCTGATTTTTCCGTAGAAAATCTACGAAAGAATACGTTTATTCTTGCTTTGGATGGTGATATTGATTTTAGACCTAGTGCTGTAATGTTATTAGTTGACCTTATGAAAAGAAACAGAAACCTCGGAGCAGCATGTGGTAGAATCCATCCAGTTGGCACAGGTACAGTTAAAGCTAAACATATTTTCATCACATTAGGTATGTCTAAGATCATTAAAAATTATGATTTTGGATTCTGACATTTTTTTCAGAGTCGGTTGGGGAAAAAATTGCAAATTAGTTAAACAACTTTAGTTTTTTAATCCATTACAGATGAATTGTTAAAAATTCTTTAAAAATTAGTTTTTTTTAATCCATTACTGATGAATTGTTAAAAATTCCTTTGAAAGATCAAAGTATCTGAAAATCAAAAGGGGTGAACGGCTTATGTCTATTTTTCACAAAAATGGCGATTGGATCAAAATCTATTGCATTTTGAGGATTACTAAGTTTTGACAAATAAATCACTATGAAAAATAAGTTCTCCCCGAGAGTTGCTATACAGTGCTACTTAAAAACATATACTGACCGCGCACTTTCGTCGTTTTTCTCTCACAATCAGCTCTTATGGACATAAACAGTTCTTCCTCTTCATCTTTGTTTGTAATAGCCATTCATTGCCATAAAAATTAACGCTGAAGAAGTTGTCAAAATGAAACGAAACTTTATATACATACATAAGAACAACGTTGTTATAAATAAGTTATAAAAAAATCAAAACAAAATGATCATTTATTGAAAGAAAAAATATAAATGAGTGTAGATTATAGTACTTTCTAGGGCCACCTCTCGCGTGAATGTGGGATACATTCTAGCATTAAGGCAAACAAGTCCCTCATAATGTTTAACATCATCTTGTTCCACAGTTGCTGTAAAAACACAGCTAAATCGACTTCAACTCGGAGGCTAGCCAACCTACCGTCTCATGTGGTGATAAATCTGGGGATAGAGAAGTCCTGGGAGGAGTGGAAACGCGGCGGAGGCATTCCTAAGAGGCTCTTTCTGTGTGTGGAAGCATTGTCTTTTTGTTGCTTGTCCCGGGAAAACTGGATCATAATTTAAATAAAACTTTTATTTAATATTTGTAGAGCTCGAGATATAATATTATATTTTATCCAGAATAAGACTTTCTAAGTTAAATAAATTTGGCATAATAATGTTAATAAGGACAAGCCATGGGAGACAAATACTCCATACCTGCCTGTACCAATGAAAAATTTAAATAATTATAAATTAAATTAATTGATGTGTACCGATGCTAAATATCTTAAAATTAGAAGGTGATGTTGCAATTAAAATATATTTTACAAAGGAATGGGTTGTAAAATTTGATAGATGTATCCAGTCGACAAAGTTTAAGACAATTAAAAAGAAAAAATGAAAGATTAATTAAATAACAAATTTTGATGATAAATTTGGAGCATCATAAATTGATGTAAAGAAAAGGCCGAAAGTGATCGAAAGTAGTGGGAGGACAATTGCTTAAGTGCCACGTGAATTTAACCCAACAGCAAGGGCTCGTGGTCAAAATAAAGTTAGGGGAAGACTGAATAACATCTATGAAATTTATACACAACAATAAATAAGTTGTAACTATCCTCTAGTCAAATAAATACAAAGAAAAAAAAATGAGTTACTCACCTCGATGAACAAACATGAAGACGTCGAGGGACGACAAAGACGTTGAGAAAAAAAAATGCAAAGTATTCAGGTTCACATCTTAAATTTATTTTTAATATTTTTCTACAGAGGACAATCGAATCCCCTGAGTGGGGAGGGGTGTAGTTATAATAATAATGGGAAGTAATTGGCTAAACACAAAATTGATCAAAAAAAAAATGATAAATCAGAAAAAAATGGCAAAAAAATATGTAGCCTTGGGGTGGTTTGGCGTGGCTCGCTGACCAAGAGGGCCAGCTTACCAGCCGCACCGCAATCCCCGAGAGAAGTGTGTACTTTTCAGTACCAAAAACGTTAATAATAATGGCGTCACTTAAGCGCGGGAAAATGCGAGTTGAAAAGCAGGAGAGAGAATGACTGTGATTGGATGGGGGATTACTACATGATTGGGTCACCACCAATCAGTGCCAAATGTACTCCCACACATACAAGAAAGGCGTGAACACGCTAAAAATTCTGGAAAAATCTAGAAAAACCGAGCGGAAGAGTCACTACGTGCAAAAATTTGAAGGTTACTTGAAAGTGATGGGAAAAGAATTTAAGTGGTGACGTAAATAGAATGTGAGGGAAACGAATTCGTCCTTGAAGGACAGTGGGGTCAGACGACCTTGAATTGTAAAAGGTGAAAAGGAGAAAAACACAAAATTTGTTGCTAACTTAAGAGTAAAAAGAGACATATCCAATTCTCTTCACAGAAAAAAATGAAGAGAAATAAAAAAGAAAAGTGTAAATATTATGAACTATGAAAGATTGAATTAAAATTAAATTAAGTTAAATTCCGGACATAAAAAAAATCGTACCACGACACTGTGACATTAAACAACCAACATTAAGCTAAAAAGGGATTAAATTAAAACAATTAGAAAAAAACGTCACACATCACTGTGACATCACCCCAACTGACCCAAAAAATTTTGTAACCCGTTGCAAAATTTTTGTACAGCCCTGGCAAATGACTGAAAAAAAATTGGAAAAAAAAAATTTTTTTTTTTTTGAACGGCAAGTCAAAAAAAAATTGAAGGGGGTTAGGCAGAGGGCAACCACCCATCTCCACTCAGGTGTTACATAAAGTTACATATAATATTAAGTGAATACATTCACAAAAAAAATCAAGAAGGAAAAGTTGATGAGTTCGAAGATACATATAGCATTGATGTGTGTTACTTGGTGTTGACATTTCACAAAAAAAAATTTTTTTTTTTTACCGTGTGAGTCCAAAGTTTTAACTGGATTACGGCAGGAAAGGTAAGGCAGGCACGGATAAGATACGAATAAGGCAGGCATCTTCACCAGTTTTGGAACCCTTGTTCGGAAGATTGGGCAGGCGTAGTTCAGGCTTGGTGTCACATCCAGTCATGGAAATACACTTCGTGGCATCTGAAAGTTCAAACATCGGACAGATTATGCTCGACAAGAAAAGGATGCCATCTCCGTGCCAGGAGTAAATTTTTCCACTAAAAAAACAATCAATTTTTCTACAAAAATCAATTCTTATCTCATTTATAATATCACATCTAAAAACAAGACATGATCTCTTCCAGGAAATTTTCCCAGAACATAACTCCAAATTGCCAGGTACTTTTGCCCTAGGCCATCATAATTCATAATTACCAGGACTACTCTCCCAGTCTATAACTCATATCATGTGTATACCACCCATACAAAAACTGACCAGGACGAACCAGGGGCATGATTAAAAATCTCCCATACTCGGTCATATGTATTAGGGCTGGCATTCACAACTTTAGCCTTCACTTTCTGAAGTGAATCACACATTATTTATATCCCGACTCTCTCGGAATAAACTCATCAAAATCAAAATAATATCTCATCTGAATACAAAATTTGTGGAAATAAAAAATCAACTCAAACATTCTAGATAACCCCTCAACTACAGTGTGTGGAACAGTGAAGAAAACACACAAAAAAATTAATCTACAATATTTACTTATTTTTAAATTGTGTAAACCAAATTGTAAATGTGTGCTTGAGACAGAAGTTCTAATTGAGCAAATAATATTCATTTAAACCAAAGAAAATAATTCAAAATATAAAAAAATACTTGGTTAAATATAAAATAAAGTAATACGATTCACATTACCCTTTTGTTAGCATTGACACAAGAAACAATATCAACTGAACAACACCAAAATAATAATTGTATGTTATTACCAAAAAATGATTTTTTTCTTTTTTTATATATATATATATATGTTGGTTTATTTACTTAAATTATGAAATAATTTTCAGCATGATTGCTAAAAGTGTATGATTAGGAGTGGTTGCATAACTTTGCAACAAAGAACAATTGTACTAATAAACATAAAAATAATTAATTTAATTACATCATCTAATGTTTTGAAAAGAATCAATTAATTGACCAGTAACATAAATTTCAACTCAAGAATTATGTAAGTGTTATTAATAGCATTAAAGAACATAAAAAAAAAACAACCATTAACTTGTCAAAACAAAACCAATGAATATATACACCTATCAAGAGAATAACCTTAAAGGTTCGAAATATAATAAGTAGTTAATTTTTAAGAAATAAAACACCTTATAATTGAAAAAAAATCAAAGAGATGGCATACCCATCCTATAGCATGTGAAAAAATAAATCTTAGTTTAAATAACAAAACATTAATTTTTGATGAATTTGTTATGTCAACAATCTACAGGCAACAATCACAACACAAAAGAAAAAAATTACCTAAATCACTCAATCATAAATCATTATTTATACTAATAAATAGCTGCATGTATGGTTGTCATACATAAAATAAACTCAATTGAATTAAATCAAAACTTAAATTTGTGAATAATTAAAGGTAGGTTAAATTATGTAACTTAATTAGTCAATTACTAATCAATTAAAAAAATTTAAGTTCACATCTGACTTTGCAGATGAAAAAAATGAAAAAAAAATTTAGTTCGGAATCCAAAAAGATGCATAAAGTTTAAAAAAAATTTTTCATTGAATTTACTGAAGACGTCTCCTCAGGTCGTGTGTGATCAGTACACAACAAAAAATCAAAAAAAATTTCACTAAATTCATCTACTTGGTAAACTCGTACTAAACAACAGTTTAAAAACAATTTAATAAAAGTTAATTATTACTATTGTACGAAAGACTAAATGGGTAAGAAAAAAAATTATCATTACATCTTTGTTATATAAAAAAAATGATCAAATAAAGAAATATACTTATTCATAAAGGGATTACCCGTTCATCTCTTTATGTTGAACTCAAAATCTAATAAATTAATTATATATACATTAAATTATTACACAGTTTACTGCTTGAATTAGATCATTGTTTACCCATACACCAGTTACAGAATAACAGTTACAGTTAGATAAGTGAAATGATCACAATACACCTAAGATTGATTGATTGCTTACGCGAAAGTCAATTTCACAAGTGCGTGGAAAGATCGAATTGTTACTCGTATTAAAAAAACACAATATTACTGAGTGATAATGTAACTTATTAATTCATGACAAGTAATTACAAATTTTTTTTAAAAAAAATCACTGATTGGTACACTTAACATCAGTAACACAAGAGAAACAATTAAAATGAAGAATACGTTGTATTCAAAACCAGTTACAACAAAAAAATTTATTCATAATATTCTTAGTTAACAAAAATTTATAGCCGAAATTGGCTAAACAGCGCAAAGCGGTACAATAAAACGGCACCATATGTACCAGTGAAAAAATTTTATTTATTTTATTTTACTCATTGTACCGAAATTTAAACTAAGTATAAATAAAAAAATAAAGTACTGTAGTAATTTTAAGTGATTAAAATATATTATATACAGAGAATGGGTTGTAAAATTTGATAGATGTATCCAGTCGACAAAGTTTAAGACAATTAAAAAGAAAAAATAAAAGATTAATTAATTAACAAATTTTGATGATAAATTTGGAGCATCATAAATTGATGTAAAGAAAAGGCCGAAAGTGATCGAAAGTAGTGGGAGGACAATTGCTTAAGTGCCACGTGAATTTAACCCAACAGCAAGGGCTCGTGGTCAAAATAAAGTTAGGGGACGACTGAATAACATCTATGAAATTTATACACAACAATAAATAAGTTGTAACTATCCTCTAGTCAAATAAATACAAAGAAAAAAAAATGAGTTACTCACCTCGATGAACAAACATGAAGACGTCGAGGGACGACAAAGACGTTGAGAAAAAAAAATGCAAAGTATTCAGGTTCACATCTTAAATTTATTTTTAATATTTTTCTACAGAGGACAATCGAATCCCCTGAGTGGGGAGGGGTGTAGTTATAATAATAATGGGAAGTAATTGGCTAAACACAAAATTGATCAAAAAAAAAATGATAAATCAGAAAAAAATGGCAAAAAAAAATGTAGCCTTGGGGTGGTTTGGCGTGGCTCGCTGACCAAGAGGGCCAGCTTACCAGCCGCACCGCAATCCCCGAGAGAAGTGTGTACTTTTCAGTACCAAAAACGTTAATAATAATGGCGTCACTTAAGCGCGGGAAAATGCGAGTTGAAAAGCAGGAGAGAGAATGACTGTGATTGGATGGGGGATTACTACATGATTGGGTCACCACCAATCAGTGCCAAATGTACTCCCACACATACAAGAAAGGCGTGAACACGCTAAAAATTCTGGAAAAATCTAGAAAAACCGAGCGGAAGAGTCACTACGTGCAAAAATTTGAAGGTTACTTGAAAGTGATGGGAAAAGAATTTAAGTGGTGACGTAAATAGAATGTGAGGGAAACGAATTCGTCCTTGAAGGACAGTGGGGTCAGACGACCTTGAATTGTAAAAGGTGAAAAGGAGAAAAACACAAAATTTGTTGCTAACTTAAGAGTAAAAAGAGACATATCCAATTCTCTTCACAGAAAAAAATGAAGAGAAATAAAAAAGAAAAGTGCAAATATTATGAACTATGAAAGATTGAATTAAAATTAAATTAAGTTAAATTCCGGACATAAAAAAAATCGTACCACGACACTGTGACATTAAACAACCAACATTAAACTAAAAAGGGATTAAATTAAAACAATTAGAAAAAAACGTCACACATCACTGTGACACTGCCTAATCAAAGGCCAAATTAAAAAGTGATTGAATTGAGACATCAGACAGTTAGGAGCATGGGAAGAGATCTATGGTTGGTGATTTATCGAAAGATAACATAGCCAAAAATAAAGCCAACCCCCCATAATCAATATTAAGTTGGAAAATAATTTGGCGAAAGCGAATCGTCAAAAAGACTGTGAGAATTAGTACAACCATGTAACTGAAACATTTTTGTGATACGAAATAAAGAGTTATAAATAGATTTTTGTTTTCAATTGAGTCGCAGCATGGAATCAATGTGTCTTATAACATTAGTATTGAAATAGAAATTTAGCCGTTACATTGATCGATAAGAAAAGAATAAAATATTTTATATTCGCTTTTTCTAAATTGTAATAAAAATTAAATAATTGATTTAATTTAAATAAAATTCTATTAAGGATGATTAAAATAAATAAGTTTAAGAAATTAAAGAAATTTTATCCAAACACCGTTGTCTCCGTTTCTGGTGGTTTCACTGTGGCCATAATTGGACTGCATCCGAATGGACACTTTCAATGATGAATCCTGATTTAATATGGGCAGTGCTAATGTGGTGAAGGTCAACTTTTTAGTCTTCATTTCACAAAAACTTTTGAGCAGTAAATATTTTACCAATAAAGGCTTTCGACCAGTGTGGCAGGTACCACTGTGGCTTCATCGTACTAAATATTTTTTCCAATTGAAGCTATGGAGGAGAATGGTATTTTCAGTTTTTAAAATCTTATTTTTATAAGTTTAATCTGAACAAACTTTCTAAAGATAGCATTTTTCCTTTGAAATTTTATATTTATGGTATATACTTTACAAAATGAGCGAAATGCTGCTATCCAGATGACCATGAAATCAAAAAATAATTTGCTCCCAAGTTTTAGTAAACTTCTTCCATAATGTGCTAGCTCCTGAAACATGTTTTTGCAACACGAAAGCTTTTAATCTATTTCTATTCATAACGAATTTAAAGATTTCCCTATTGCTTCTATAAATAATCTATTTCAATATATTTCAGGTTTGATGGTATATTACCAAAAGTTTGAGTACGCCATAGGGCATTGGCTACAAAAGTCAACGGAACATATGATTGGGTGCGTGTTATGTAGCCCTGGATGTTTTTCACTTTTTCGAGCCGAAGCATTATTAAAAAAGAATACGATGAGAACTTATGCGAATATAGCAAAAGAAGCCATTGAATATGTACAATTTGATCAAGGTAAGAATGAGTTTATTTAACCCTTTGGAGACGGGTGATTCAGAAAAGCATTCGTACAAAATCAGAATCAGAATGTATTTAAATAAAAAACGGTAACTTAAATGTAATCATTTCTAATTTGACAGACTTACTTTGCTTTTACTTTAATTATTGTTAGTTTAATCATATATATAATCAATGTTAATTCAAAGTATAACTGAAGAGTTTTATTTTGAACAAAGTAATGGTGAATTAAATAAATCAAGCAATTATAACTCCGCCCACAAATAAACTGCTTTGATTACCAGTTTTATATTTTTACCCTGGTTGATACGGTTTTATGCTGGCACGTATTTGTGACAGTCGGAGCGAAAGGGCTAAACCTTCAACGCGCAGATTTCTCAAAAATTTAAAGGATGAGAAATTCGTTTAAATAATGTATATTATTAAACCCAAAATTCCATTAACCAATTAGAATAATATAATTCTGAATAATAGAATCGATTGCAACTAGCGCTTTAGTAAATACCCCAGGAAGACGCTGTTCCTCTTAACTTTTAATTAACTTCGTATTATATCTTCTAGAAACTGTTTAACAAAATTTTACCGCTAAAGTTTAGTTCAGTTCTGTTATTCAAATTTCATAGATACGTTAAAGCAGAAATATAAAGTAGATTAATCTCTTTACATTTGTTAGTTTAATTGCCTTACATCGAAAGGGTTAAAGTTCATAGCGATAAAGTATTAAAGTAGTTAGTACTCTGAAAAACATCCGTTTAACATTTAACCATAATATACTTTGAACAACAATATGGTGTACATTTTCTGGAACCTGTAAATCTACGGGAACTCTATTAAATTAAACCATGTTTCTGATCAAGTTGAACCATAGTATCGTGCTATCAAGTCTAAGAACTACGATATTATGACTCAACATAGCACCACATTAAGGTTACTAAGCACCTTATTATGGTTTAATACTTTCCAAAATTTCAAACAGGGTAAAGCGGAATAATTTTGACTTAACTACCGATTGCACCACCCTATCGCTAACGACACCCTAAAGCGTGGCAAGCAAGAATTCCCAGGCGTTTGCTTAAGCATACGGTAGCGCAGAAGCGTCGCACTCGTACTAATGCAGACATATGGGATTTCGTCTAAGTTAGTTTAAAAAGTGCTCAAGATATGTGACGTAATTGACCTCATCTGTTGGCACACCAAAAAGTTGACTATATGCAACCAATGTGGGTAAACAAATGTTCTCGATTATATTCTTGTAGGAGAAGATCGGTGGCTTTGCACGTTGCTGTTGCAGAGGGGATATAAAGTTGAATACAGTGCTGCGTCAGATGCCTACACCCATTGCCCTGAAACCTTCGGCGAGTTCTACACTCAGAGGAGAAGATGGGCTCCTTCAACTATGGCCAACATCATGGACCTCCTGATTAATTACAGAAAAACCGTTGAATGCAATGACAACATCTCCAGACCTTACATTGCATACCAAGTAAACTTATTTTTAAATTCTCATATCAAAGTGTCAAAGCGTATCAGTGTATCCATATTAAAATACTTGTCTTATTTTAATATTCCACAAAATTTGTCTTCAAATAGATTTATTAAAAAACAGAAAACAATATTAAATGGATTAAAAAATTGTTTTTAAATTTCTATTTCTATGAGTGATTTTCACAATTTCCATATCTAGAATTGATGCTTTATGCAATCTTGTTTAAAAGCAATTTTTTAATCAATTTATTATAATTAGGTAGCTGCACTTCAAGAAGAAGACCACAGATACCCACACATGTGACCAATGACGTCAGCGTCAGCTGATCGCTTATAAGCAAAATGGCGTATTGAAGTTGAGCTAAGTTTCTCCACATAATGTTAGATATTTAATTAACGTAAAGTTAATTAAATATCTAAAGTTAATTAACGTAACGTTAATTAACGTAACGTTAATTAACGTAAAGTTAATTAAATACAGAACCGTATCGCAAATTAATTGAAAGATAATTCCTTCTCGTCTACTTCTTTTACTTAACTTAGATTTATTATTTGTTTATGCATTTTATTGTAAACGAGATATATTTTTGTTTTTCGACTTCGATGCATAATTAATTTATACTCTACATGGCTTCGTCCCTGTCTTTGTCTTAAGTAAGATATATATAGTGAAAGAATTGAAATATTTGTAAAAGAATATAGAATGCGTCATTTAAGAGAATTGATACTTGACGAACTTGGCCCACTCGAAATAGAATGGAAAGAGCAGTTGCTAACGTAAACAAATGCCGCTTTTCAACAACCAATCAGGTTCGTTTTTTTAAATAATAAATGTACTTACAGCAATTAAGATTAGCTTATTTTTACTCTGAATCAATTTTCAGATCATATTTAATTGAATACATGTAAGCGACGTCACCCGTGTGAGTCGAGCTTGATTGGCTACTGAATCATGGCAAAAAAAAACGAATGCCAAGATTTACCCACAATAACGTCGAATGCGGATATCCAATCTAATATTATTGTTTTCATTACAAAAGCCTGCTCTATTGTATTAAGCATTAATGCTTGTCATCTTCAAAAGAATACCAATAATTCAAGTTTTGAGAGGACTGATATTAGGCATGCGCTACTCTGTTTGTCGATACTTTATAATTAGATGATTAGTAATGTAATACGGATTATTTTAAAATGTATCTGTCATTAACTTTATATGCGAAGAGAGCAGCAGTGGCTCAGGGAATGCAGCGTTCGCCTTCCAATGAGGTGAACGGGTTTCGAATCTCATTGATGGCTGATCGATTCTAATTCTGCAACATGCTCACACCAACCACGGTACTGAAGTAAAATATCCTCAGTGGTAAACGGATCATGGGTTGGAGTCCCCTTGCCATCAAGATAATCGTGGGAGGTCTTCGTAGTTTCTCTCACTATGTAACACAAATGCGGGTTAGTTCCATTAAAAAGTCCTCCGCGAAGGCAAAGTTCTCCCAATACTTGATCCAGGAGTTCCGTTGTCTTCTGGATTGTGTTCAAAATTGCAAGGCTACAGAGTTGAATAAAAAGTCGT
Source organism: Parasteatoda tepidariorum (assembly GCF_982258835.1). Taxonomy (NCBI): domain Eukaryota; kingdom Metazoa; phylum Arthropoda; class Arachnida; order Araneae; family Theridiidae; genus Parasteatoda; species Parasteatoda tepidariorum. The sequence continues at coordinate 88,584,400 of NC_141761.1, read as the reverse complement.
AAACCCAAAAGTTGGGTCGGCTGTTCAACGACGGTTTTAAAATAAAATAAAATTATATGCGAAGAATTTTTGACACATATGTTTCTGCAACAACTGCCTTTTATGAAAATATTTTGCTGTACGTAAGGTTCTATAGGTAAAGTTTATATTATTTAAAAAAGAGAGGGGATGTGGATTAATTTAGCAACTAAAATAGTTTCGTTTAAACGCAACGACCATTGCGTGATTTTTTCATTCATTTAATTATTTTCGCGATCATTTAAATATTTTCGTTTGCTACTTACAAGGGAAACTAGGGAAGTGTGACTCGCCAATTTTGAAATAAACTAGTGGAATGTATGCCTTGTGAGGAATAATTTTAGGGGGCAACATTCGTTTCGGCCCATAGAAGGTCCTGTGAGAGATAAAAAATAATTCAATATATAGAAAAATCCGTTTTTTATTACTTCAATGCATACTATTAGTTATTGTAATTGTCTCATAATCCGATTAATTTGTAATTAATTGTTAATTAATTATTAATAAATTGCTAATTAATTATTAATAAATTGCTAATTAATTATTAATTAATTAATTGATTTGCAATCACATACTCCAATTAATTTGGAAAAATTAAAAAAATTAGGTGTCAATTTTTTTTTAAAATTAACCTAACAGGTTTTTCTGATGAACTATAGATATATAAAATTTTCGAAATCAATTTTAACAGTAAATATGCATTATATAGTGCGTGAAAGTACCACAAATTTAATTGGGATATGAGACAATTACAATAACTAATAGCTTACATAGAAGTAATAAAATACCGATTTTTCTATATATTGAATTATTTTTTATCTCTCACAGGACCTTCTATGGGCCGAAACGAATGTTTCCCCCTAAAATTATTCCTTATAAGGCATACATCCCACTAGTTTATTTTAAAATTGGCGAGTCACACTTCCCTAGTTTCCCTTGTTAGCTTAATGTCTCGTCCACCATTTTCGGCAAAAAAAAAGCAAAAAAAAAAAAGAAAATGACTGTAAAAAAATATGATTTTTCGCCAAAATAGAAAACAGTATGCCAAAAGCGTGATTTTTTTTTCTTAAAGTTCTTCATTGAAGTAGTTTTTTTCTGTAAAAATATAATAAACGTAAAAAACTTTTATGTTTAATTGTTTTTGCAAATAAACTATTCCACAAATTTTTTTAATCGCATGTTCTAAAATATTAATTTTAGCACTTAAAAAAATAAGAATTAACTCTTTGTTTAAATTCTTTTTAGTTATGCTTTTGGTACAATGTGAAATAATTTCGTGCCATTTAGGCGAAATTTGCACCAACTGTCGAAGTCGATGGGATTTTACACAAACACCCTTTCGTTAATATGACGTTTTTTTTATTTATTTAGTTTGAAACCACATTATAAATACATTAGCGTCCTTCTAGTAACAGTTAATATGAAAGTATCTTGATGTAGCTAGTGAATAAACGAAGATAAGAAACGGCAAGCCATTAAAATATTGGTTTGGAGACAATAAATAAATCTTGGAATCAATGACTATCATTGGGAAAAAAAGTTTCTAAACCTATCATTTGTGTTCTACAACTACAATAGTTGGTTTTTCACGCATTTTGTTTTTCTTTCCAAACTAGGTTCTCCTAATGGTCGGAACTATATTAGGTCCCGGAACTATTTTTCTGATGCTCGTAGGAGCAATGGTTTCGGCTTTCAATATCTCCAACTGGCAAGCATTAACTGCAAACATGGTGCCGATTGTTTTCTTCATATTGATTTGTTTCCATGCTAAAAACGACACTCAGGTGAGCTAAAAAAAATTTTTTTTTGGTAATTCTCCCTGCAACTGAGTTTTTATAGTTTGTCTATAGAAAGATCTCCCCTCGCCAGGTAGTCTACAGATTCGTCGATTAAACCCGCGGGTTGTCCTCGGATGTTGGTTGGAAAATAACGTTTCGTGTTTAACCAATACCTCCTGGAATAGAGAAGGTCTCAGCAAAAAATTTGATCTTTTAGCAGTCCAAACGTAATGACATCTATCGTATTGCCACCACTGCACATCTTAGTATCCCGAACGTGATGACATCTTTCTTATGTTTTATCCACTGTGCAGTTTATGTTCGTTACGTCGGACTACTAAATTGATCCGTGCTGAGGCCTTCTTTCTTCTAGGAGGTGCTGGTTTAACCCTTGGATTAACTCGTACCTATGGATTACCTAGGGATAATTCGTGCTGGTGGATACGGTTGTTAATTATTAGAATTTTTTTAAAAATACATTGCCTTCTTTATCTGCATCTTAGTCATTAAACAAAAATTTTACTGCTGTAAATTAGAAAATAATTTTTGGAAAAATAAAGAATTTTGCAATAAGTAGTTTTAAATTTGAATGATATTTCAGATATTTGCTGCAGCTTATTTGCCGTTTCTGATAACTGCATACATATTTAGCCGTTTCAGATATTTTTTGTACAGATTTTTCAGTTTCAGATAATTGCACATCTTTAGCTGATTCAGATAATTGTGGTACGAATTTTACAGTTTCAGATAATTGCACATCTTCAGCTGTTTAAGATATTTGTTGTACATATGTTGCTCTTACAGAAATTCATCGAAGATCTTCAGCTGTTTCAGATATTTATTGCACTTACATTGTTGTTCCAAATATTCAGTGTCATGTATTTATTGCATATATTTTTCTGTTTTAGATATTTATTGCACAGATCTTCAGTGCTCTGTATGCCCTTCTGATGATGGCAGTGTTAGTGGGCATATCTCTCCAAATAGCAGAAGATGGTGTCACATCACCGTCGGGGATTTTCATCGCATCCATGACAGCCAGTTTTGTCATTGCAGCCCTAGCCCATCCTCAAGAGTTTTGGTGTGTGGCGCACGGTGTTCTCTACTTCCTGAGTGTGCCATCCATGTATCTTCTGCTGGCACTTTATTCTTTCATCAATCTTCATGTCGTCTCTTGGGGCACCAGAGAAGTGCAAACAAAGAAAACTAAAAAGCAACTAGCGGAAGAACAACTTCAAGCTCAGGTTACCGTTCAGGTAAAAGTGCAATCAACCAAAAATTAATTGATAATTTTGCGAAAAAAGACTCACTTTTTTTTCAGTTAAATGTTAATAAATCATTTAAAAAAATTAAATGGCAAATAATTTGATTGGTTTTAAATTTCAATGAATTTGTGAGTAATAAAATTTGTAGCATATCGTTTATTAAAGAGAAAGAAGAATTCCAGAATCGTGGTAATCCAGTGGTTAGAGAATCGTACTCCGATCCGGTGGGCCTGGAGTTCGATCCTCGCCTCCACTAACTCACTGAGTACAGGCGATATACATACTCGTCATGTGAGCGATCACTGAGCAGTATCATAGGCGCAGGGATATAGAGAAAATTTCCTTCCTCTATAAATCTATTATAAATTAAGGAAAAGACCTTCCGAATGAGTGGTGCTGCCATCTATCTGGGAGGGATTCTGAAGTAAGACGTACTTTCAATCTTGCGTTGCTCTCTAATCAAGCTAAAGGCGCACTCTTCTGGCTCAATTCCCAGAAGGACAGCTTGGCTTGATCAAGTGCCATTAGAAACAACAAAAATATGAAGAATTCCTATATAACAAAATTCGAAGACGAATTTCAGTTTTTATAAGTTAGCAATGACTAGTCTTATTTTTATTCATTTATTTTGTAAAAGGATCCGACAAATTAAATAGAGGATAAACGCTACTGGGTTTATAAAGAAAAATCTACTCTTTTTAGCTATGTTTGAACCTTAACAGCAGTTTTGTAGTGTGCTTTACAAAAGCCGCATTCTTACGATTCATAAAAAGTATAAAATAAAAATGTAATCGCAAACATTATAAGTGTTTAATTAAAAATTAAAAGTTTTAACCATTATAATACTTAATTATTTCTAAAATAACCCAAAGTAAATGTATCTGATCATGAAGCAATTTCCATAAATTCATTTTTTTTTTCTTCAAAAATTGACATTACATCAATCATTAATTCTAATAACCGTATGCACATGAAGATTTGCTAAAAGTTTCTGGAATTTTCCATAGATAACAGTGCAATAAACTGAAACATCTTATTATGCTTACATGGAATTCGTTTTGTTTTTTTCCCATTACGAAGTCATTTTTGAAAAATTTGAAAGTGTGATTTAGAGTTATATAGTGCCAAACTCTTCAAACTTAGAATTTTGAGTACTTTTTTAAAATAAAAGCTAATAAAATGAAAATTAAAACTATTTCATCTAAATATTGACACCACTGCACCGTTTAAAGACCTTAAGTTTCTTAAAAAAAAAATAAACACATCTTGATACAAGCATTTTTCTCTTTCAGACCAAAACAAAAAGTGGCGGCATGTTTGATTGGATAAACGCTCTTGGTAACAGAGGTCATCAAGAAGAAGAAGAAGAAGGTAGCATATCGTTCAGCTTTGCAAACTTATTCCGATGCATGTGTTGCACTTACCCAAAGCCAGACACTGCCAACTTACAAATGGTGAAATTAGAAATGGCCCTCAATAAAATAGATAGTGAGATTAAAGTGATCCAGAATCAAATGGAATCAACTATTATACAAAAGCGTGGCATGCGCAGAAGGTAAGACAATCTGATTTTAGAATAAACCACCCCGTAGCGATTTTTTGAATTCTCACCAAGCAAGTTTTTGAAATCTCGCCAAACTAGGTTTCGTGGAATCTTAATAAATAAATTGTTTAAATTAATTGAATAAATAAATTGTTAACGTTGTTTGAATAAATTGTTTCTTGTTTTTAATAATCGAAAAGCAACGTTGATCATAGTACTAATCGCCAACTTGGCAAGATTTTAATAAGTGGCCAAGAGGTGCGCTATTCTAGGACATTACTGACAATCTGATTTAGTTGAAAATGAAACATCATAAATGATGTCACATATTTTGTTCTCTCTTTCCTTTTATTTAATTGGAATTTTGTGGCATTATTTGTGCTTCATTCGTGTTGTTTAACTTTGTTCAATGCTTGTTAGCTACGAAAATTATTATTTAAAACTTGCTTTATTTCTCGAAATAGATCTTCTGTGCATAACATAAAAAAAGAATTGAAACTGGATACTCTACCAGAAGAAGCTGAAGAGGAAAGTGAAGATGGAGATGATTCATCAGAGGCAGAAATAAGTAAATTATTTTTAAGCTTTCTTTTCTTAATTAAAATGGCGATGCGCAGAAATGAAAATATTACATCATTTGGGAAATTTCTAATAACATTTAATAAAATATAATGTATCAAAAATAATAAATGCAACAAATCCTATGAATGGACATTTCTGATTTTTAGATTCACTTATAGTTCCGTGTATGTTTGTTAAATTAAGGTAATAATAAACGATTAATAAACGAATAATAAACGTGCTAATAAACGATTTCGTTTAGTTTTTTAATGCTAAAACGCACCTAAAATCATGATTTATATCCAAGTGATGAAATTTACTTATTTCCAATATCATATATTGGTCCAATATAATACATTGAACCATTTATTTATTGTAAGGAATTGAACTATTTATTCCTTATTAAATCGTGGGTATAGTACTAAAACAACAAACACATTCCAAAATTAAGAAATAGATACTTTTCGCGGAAAATTCAAATAGTATGCTAAAAAATGTGAAAATTTCTTTCAATATATACGAAATCACCCAACTACGGCGAAGTACCTACCCCCATTATTCAAGGCTTAATCTCTTCACGGACATGGAAAGAATACCTCTTATTTTTGACTCAGTCAGGTGACGTGGACAGCGTTTGGGCTAATACCCCTCTCTCAAAACTTTCACACCCCAATCAATAAGAGGACTTTCACTAGCGGAAGATTTAACGTGCACCCTGGGACCGGGATAGCCTGGTTGGTAGGACATTGAGTTCGTGAAAACAAGAGTTCGAAACCCGCCTGCAGAAGAATCCCGGTGTATTAAATGATGACTGGTGTACGTTAAATCAATCGGGATCACAAAGTCCTTCAAGTTCCCATAACAAATCAACACCTCAAAGGATACTGAATTGGAGATTGATCGTTGTCTGGTTCAGGTCAAAATTACTATCTATGGATAATTGAATAGAGTATGATTAGGTCTTCACGGTTAAACGAACTGTGACCTGTGTGTGGCTGAAGTCCTATTCTTAGATATAGATGGAGCCACTGAAAAACAAGAAACGCTCACTCTGGCTTAAAAATTAGCTTGATTTCCCAAGCAGGCTTTCTGGCATTGGCAAAAGTAACAACATTAACAACAACGTGCTCCTTGCTACATAAACGCTTCTATTGTTTAGTTGGCTGCCAGGATCGAACCCTTAGCTCTCCACCATCGGTGTGAATAACGTGTAAACTGACTGCTTCACCAGAGTGCTATATCAAAATACGACGAAAACGATGATAACAAAAAAGGCAAAGCACGAACGTAAGATCATGAATTGGAGATCACTGGTGTAACCTATAATAGGTGTAGCCTATAATAACCTATAAAAGAACTAAATTGCTATCAAGGAGGATTATATTCCCATTATAAACAATCCACAAGTGTCATTTTGCTGTAATGCCTTTTAATAAATGATATCGAATTCATGCCATCAACTTTTTGTTACCACATTATTTTTGCCGTATTTTGATATATTTGCATGTAGATTTCAACTTTTTTTTTATTTGAATTGTCCTTAAAAAAGTGTTACATAATTTTAGGATATAAGTACAGACAGCTCAGTATTTTTTGATTTCAAGTTCTAGATATATTTTTATTAATTAATCTAGCTTTTTTTAAAATACTGCAACTTAGTAACACTGCAAGTATCCGTATAACTAAGGGATATCGAAAGGATATCCGAGGGCAGCAATCGAAAATATCCTCCTAATCAAATGCCACAACATAACCATAGCATTTCGTCCGCAGGATGGGCGGTCTTGATCACAATTGACCGAAGTTCGACAAGTTGCGCAAAACAAAAACAAGTATTGAATTATGAATAAAATAAGAACTGTAGATTTTAACATCGTTAATTTCGTATCAAAATAATTCCAGACGAAAATAATTTCATTTTGATCGCATGCTTTCAGATGTTTAAAATTTACAAAAAAACAAACAAAAAAAAAAAAAGAATTTACATTAAGAAAAAAATTTCACAAAATGTTCTGTGAGAGAACTGAAGAACGGATGACCACCAATAGAACTAAAGAACGAATGTCCAACACTGCCCGAGAACAAAAAGGAGGAAATGTTGAGTAGAATTTGCTTCCATTAATGGTTCTTGTTAAATTTCAATGTAAAATATTACATATTTTTTAACAAGTACTCGAGAGCATTAATGTTAATTTTCGGTCAAAATCTCTCAGATTCGGAAATCTTTTTTTTTTCATTTCGTTAATGATATTTTTTTCTTCATTTTTTTAACATTAATAAAAAAAATAACCCTTTTTCACCTTTTGGAGCAAAATATTTTTAGAAACATATTTTTTATTCCTTTTCCTTACTTTGTATTATTTAAAGTCAAATTAAGTGAAAAATATTACATTTAGCATATTAATAATTTATGTTTATGAATTACAACATGAAACACCACTGTCTTTTTCTGCTTTTAAAGTAAAATCTTTCAAAAACGGTTAACTTCCAAACAATAATCTCTCCAATTTGCAGTTATTTATACGTAAGTGAAAAAGTTACTAATCTTTGAAATTTCTTTAATCTACAAATTCAATTGTTAATAAATTTTTGAATATAAATAGAAAAAAAAAATCAAACTATTTTATTTATTTTTTTTTTTTTTTTGCATTTTCAATTTTAGTACAAATGTAAGTGCGATAATGTAACAGATATTTTTTAGTAACTAGTATACTGTTTTTTATAACCAAAAATTATTTTTGTTTGTAATTAGGGCTATAGAAAAAAATATATATAAAAGGACACCGGTGTCCCATCAGCATCAAAGGGTTAAGAATTATAGAAATTTTTTTTCTAAGGTTACCGTTCTAAGGATAACCAATAAACCTAGGTGTTTGATTAATTTACACAATTTAATTAATTAAAACAATTTATAACCGAGAACAAAACATTAATCAGAAGCATTATTTTTAGACATATCTAATTTTAGTACTTTACTCATTAAATATGCAGACATTTAGATTTTATACCATCATGCAAAATTTTATAATTTAATTTCTTTCAGGCGAACAAGAGGAACATACGTATAATCAAGTGGACAGTAATATAGAGTACTGGCTAACTGATAAAGCAGTTGGACAAAGTACTGTACTACGACTAACAAACTTTGAAAAACAGTTTTGGCAAGACCTTATAGGCAAATACTTATATCCTTTGACTGAAAATCCAGATGAAAAAGCAAAAGTTTCTCGCCAACTTATCGATTTACGAAACAAAGTAGTTTTTGGGGTTCTCATGCTGAATGCACTGTTCATTCTAATCGTATTCCTATTGCAAATGAAGAAAGATGTTCTTCATATAGAATGGCCGATGAACGGAAAGAACAAGAACATTACTTACATTCAGTCGCTGGACGAAATCAGAATTGATATGGAATACCTACAACTAGAACCCATAAACTTAGTTCTAGTGTTCTTTTTCACTTTGATCTTAGTTATTCAGTTTGTCGGAATGATTTTTCACCGTTCGGAAACTATTTCCCACATTTTAGCTTCTACTACTTTGTTTACGTACAGCTCCAAAGATACGCAAGAAATCAATTTCTCAAAGTTGACAGATTTGTTGCGAAAGCAGGGTTTGGAAGATGACAACGAAACACCGTTGGCTGAAGTAAAAGAAGAGTTAACGATGCCTGATCATCCAAATGTTGCTCCTTCGAATCCAAATATAGAAGAAAACAATCGACCAAGGAAGTTTCGGTCGCTTAGTTTGGCAATGGAAGATGATATTGTTAAAATTCTGAAAAAAGGTATTTAATTTTTAATTTTCTTCTATCATGAAATTACATCTATGGTGTAACCAAAAAGAGCCATTCGTCCTCTTTTCTAAAAGATTTTCAAATTAAGTTTAATTTGGGTTTTTTTTTTTTTCAAACATGCATCTGACGTAAAATATCCTCAGTGATAGACGTGGGTTATAATCCCCTTGCTATCGGGCTAACCATAACTTCGTGATTTTCTTCTATGTGTAACACAAATTCGGGTTAGTTCCATCAAAAAAGTCTTCCACAAAAGCTAGTTTGTCCCAATGTTTAGTATAGGAGTTCGCTTGTCTTTTGGACTGGGTTCAAAATAACAAGGCTACGGAGTTGAATATTGATAGTCGTAAACTCTTAATCGGTTCGGCAGTTCAATATCGAATAGAAAATTTATTGAAAAAAATATTTAACATGCATTTTAATTATCGAATAAATGAATGAGCAAAACAGAGCATCAATGAATCATAAAATGAGTTATTTAATAAATTGTTAAATCAATAAGTGAACAAATATAAATAGATGATATAGCGAACAATGATGCTATTAATCTTGTATATACTTCCTACATTAAAATTACAAATTTCATTATATCCAACTAAAATAAATACCCATCTGTAATTCCGTAACCTTACATTTTTACAGATTTCTAAGATCGTAAAAAATTTCTTAAGATTAGGTTTCTTTATCAAAATTGTTCAAGAAAAAAAAACTAACGCATTAAGTCTTTATCAAATACATAATAGATTTAACTGATATTTAATCCATTTTTGCATTCAATAAAAATATTAAATCAATGTTACTTACATACTTTCAGGCTGAAACAAAGTTAATTTCCCTTTGAAATGTAACTTTATCCAGTACAGAAAAAGTTTCTCAGTAAAATTCAATTGGGGAAAAAAAGTTCTCAGGTCAAGAATATTTTTAAGTCTGATATTCCTATATCATTGCTTATAACCGTTCTCCAAGAAAGCGCCAACATGCTTTTTTGAATCAAATTTTTCTTTCGTTCATTTTTATTTATTTTGTCGGTTAGAACTTTACTACTTTTTTAGTGCTTGAACAAAAAGTTTTGAATTTCAATTTTATAAAAAATATACTAAATTTAGACTATAAAGTGAGACATTGAAAAAATAAGACATATTTTTATTGACACCAGCACAATAGTTTACAAATAATAAGTAGTTTAATCAAACAACGAAGTTTGAATTTATCGTTTTCCTTTAGCGTTTTATCGCTTTCTTTTGACTAAGCTCAACAAATGAAAACAGAATCGTCTGCTTTATTTCAAAAACCAAATTTTATTAACTTTTATTTAAATGAGGAAATGTTATTTTTTTCATTTAATGTGAAGGAATTTTCTTCTAGTTTATAATAATCGAAAGAATATCGTTTTAGAAAAAATAAAAATATCAATCAAAGAAGTCTATAAAAATGCTAAGTTTCTAAGAACCAGTAAAAATCCTTAGTATCAAGCATGTAATGATATAGGAATCGGGAAACAAATTTTTTCTGTAATGTTAAATTTTACAAAAGTATTGGATGCCAGCTACGATTTTTTTGGTTCCTTGGCAACCTAGCACCCGAAATTAGACTCCTACATATCAATATTATTTGCTTTCTATTGCTAAAATATCTCATTGTCTATTTTGTCTTGTTAAATTTACCACAAAAGGAAACTACATAATTTATGGTCATTATTGATTTATACACTTTCATCACTGCTTTTAAACCAAATTACGCTCAGATTCTAGACCAACAAAATGGAACAATCTATTTACACACACTGGCCAATGAATTAGAAACCTGTCAGAATTTCTAGTAAATGCTCTCTTGTGTCTAAATACCCAAGTCAAAATTCTTGATGATCAAATCAAAAACAATTTGATGGTTTATGTTGGTTTCAGTGCTATTCATAATGGTCCAAAATCATTTGATGGTTACCATCTACCAACATTTTCCATTATGCGTTCATGGTTATTGATATGCCCACAAACTTCCATCATTCGATGATGGAAAATGATACTTTAATACCATGATGGTTAACCTTCAAGAGAAAGTCGACTCTCATGGTTCAACAATCCAGGATGGTACCATCTATACATTTCCATGATGATTTAATGGGAATTCATGTTGGTTCTCAGGAATATACCATCAAAACAATTTAGATTTTTTTAATGTTAGACAATCATAAATCAGTCCGAATTCCTACATTAGAATGATGGTTGTTCATAATCGTTCAAACATTTGATTTCTAAGAACCCATGATGGAAATTTGTGATAGTCCATAATGGTACAACAATGTCTTTTCATTTGTTAATAATTATTCTTGTTGATGGCTCAGCAGAAATATACCATCAACACAAAGTTGGTCCATCATTCCTATATATCAGTCCGAATTCCTACATTGAGGTGATGGTGGCCCATGATTATTCCAACATGTGATTTCTAGGAAACAATGATGGAAATTTTTGATGGTTTAACATGAACAAACAAGTTGTTATTCTTATATTGGACCATCATAAATCAGTTCGAATTCCTACACAGGGGTGATGATTAGTTATGTTGTTTACCATCAAAAACTATAGTGGTTCATGATGAAATTATTGACGGTTACCATCAAGATTATGTTGGTCCATAAATGGAAAGTCATCAAAAATTTTGACATGGGTATACAAAATCTATTTATGACTTGAGTGAAAACCTCACCAGAATGCCAGTATTAATACAGGTATGTGACTGCACTTCAAGATAAATATCAGTATATTGGGAAACATGACCAATCTCAGTTGAAAGTTCCTATATATTTGTCTAATATACTGGACGTTGGTTCTGAGCAGATTAAGTGAGGAAAATGCAAAATAGTTGTTGAAATTTAATGAATCACTACTGAGGAAGGTAGGACTAATAACACTGAAACCTCTTTGATTACCAGAGGAAATACAGAAGACTTGAAAGGCGATTACACACCTTCTAGATTTATCTAGCAACGAAACTGGTTTTTGGTTTTAGTAATTTTCATCCCTTCTTTTTCACTGCGATTTGCCAAATTTTTTTTTTCAAGTTTAAATCCACAAGACTCAGCGTCTATTACATTTGACAATATATAGTATAGTTTTGTTGCTTAAAAAATAATATTTTATATTTTTTCCGTTTGTATGGCTGCACAAGGTGATTGTCTATGTAAAATAATGATTTGTTTTACACACGCTGGACGGTGCTTGTAACTGCAAATAAATAAACAAAATTAAGAAAGGTAAGAAACTTGATTCAAGTAAATTTTTGGACGGTTTTATAATAAATATCATACAATTTGAGTTAAATTGGTTTTGTTTCCTGACTAAAATGTGAAGAAACTAAAAAATATCCTACAATATGCAAAAAATGGTAAAAATTAATTTTTTAAGTAAATTAAAAAAAAATTAAAAATGATTAAGTTTAATAAGTGAATTTTTTTAATTAAATGCTTCATTATATTTATGAGCCTACTTTCTGCAAAGCTACATATTTCTAAATGAAAATCATATTTTCCGACATTTCTTTAAGCTAAGAACTCAGTAGGTTAAATATTAATTTGTGAACTCTACTATATGTAGAATTTGTCCCCATTTTCGAGAAACATTCTAAAAATATACAATACGGGTGGTTATTACGAACACCCTGCATACTTTTCTGGCTAACGAGTTAATAATATTTAGGCTTCTTTTGACTATTGTAACATGTTTTGAATATTTTCTTACAGACAAGAAATTTGCTAATGCTATAAGAAGAAAGAGTAAATATCCAGATGCGGTTGATGCAATGAGAAGGAGATCTGAACAACGTATGTTAGGGGTTACTACACCCCAGTCCCTCACAAGACCCCCTACACCACTCATTAACGGCAATGTAGTGGACTTCCAGTGGTCAAACCAAGGAAGTTTTAGATCCCAAAGACGATCCAGGATTATCGAACATATGATAGATGCGTCCGATTCTGAAAGTGTAAATAGTTTTCAAATGTCGAATCCACCGCCAACTTCATCGAGTCCGACGCCAAGCAGTCGTTCAAACAGAGCATCATCGTCCAGAAGAACCCAAGAGAATTCTTAAATTATTTGTAAATGTTTTTGCGCATCTGCTTTCATGTCTGTGATCATATATTTTAATTTATAAAAATCACTACACATAAAATTTGCAACTTTCAGCATCATCAATTTAGTTTCAAGAAAAATTTGTCAATTCTTTTACTTTGTTCTACTCTTTACAATTCTGTACATAATTCTACAATCGTTGCCGCATTTTTCTAAACATATAGTACAGAAAAATCGCATCATGTATAATGCAAACTTTATAAAACTAGGAATTATTGGAAGACTTGTGTATCTTGTAAATGTATCATTTATAAACAGAAAACAAATGAGATTTTTAGAAATTATACTTGTAGCAAAATATTAAATATAAAAGAGGCACTTCTTAATATTTTAAAGGTCCACTAAGAATGCACAAGGTACAGAATAGTGTGCGGCATCATTTACTGCAACACGATATACACCGAAGAGCCATTACATTATGACCACCCTCCATCTATAACAATGGGCTCGCTCAGGTTTTCATGGTTTCTCGACCAGAAACAATGTTTTCATGGGGCACATTAGGGCCCACAATCCCTGACGTCTGTAAGCTACTTGAACATAGTTGCAGACCAGATTCACCCATTCATGGCAACAGTTTTTGTCTGCGGGGGATGGTGTTTACCAACAGCATTATGCACCATGTCATAAGGGTCGAAAGGAACATTCCAGTGACTTTCAAGTCATGTCTTGGCCCCCAAAATCACCTGACCTTAATTCAATAGAGCATTTGTGATCCTACTTGGAAAACCAAATTCGTGCTGCCACGCTACCCACTCGCAATGTGAGGGAATTGCAGGACCAGTTGGTGAGCGCTTGGTACCAGATACCTCAGACTACCTATCAGCACCTTGTGGGATCAATGCCACGGCGGTTGCTAGCAGTTTTGAGGGCTAAAGGTGGTCCTAATGTAATGGCTCTTCGGTGTATAAGTCATTCAAATAGAGTCTAACGCAATTGATTTCATTCCAGTTGTCTGGCCATCGTAAGAGGACGATTGAAGGTCAAATAATGGTACACCCTTTTGTACGGAGTCTATCATTTAAAATAGGGGTTACCAAGGAAAGTAAAAGAAACGAACCAATTTTGCGATTCTTCAGCACAATGACATCCCTCACCAAAATGAACTCGCCAAAGGACAATCGTCTTCTTACCTGGACCAAACAACACTTGGCGCTCTGAGTTGCTTACAAACACAATAAAAATGGGAAATTAAAAAAGAAACAGTATTTATTTCGTTCTTTAATAGAGCTCAAGAAATAACCCGCACGTTCATACGTCTTCCGAACATTCCACCGAGAGCTAGAAAAATGGAGCAAATAATTGCGCATATGATCAATACAACGAGGATAACTATAATCACACCAACAATCAATAATATGACAGACACCAACCAAAACGCGAACAAGTAGACTGTCTTGTCACAAAAAGTCTCACTGCAGTGATCAACACTGTCCCATCTTGCGTGAACAGTGTATATCCAATAGCAACCTAAATCAGAAAAATAAAATGCAAGAAGTTGAATGACAAATAAAGCAATAAACTATATAGTGAAAGTAACCGGACAACCAGTAATATGAACTCAAAAGAGTCCTGGGGCATATGATGGTCCCCCTTTTGCACTCAGGACAACCTGGACTCACATGAAAGACACCACTAGTTTCTGAAAGCTGGCCATACCCAGATAGCATTGATTTTAATGTCGACAACAACTTTTATCACAAAGTCCAACAAGGTTTATTAATGATTAGCAAATAAACCGTGTAAGCTTGAAGCAACGTTAAATTTAACTAGTGTAGCTTACTTGCTGTAAGGTTCGCACTATAAACTCGCTTAAACAATCCTTTTACATCGAAATTAAATCTGCCTTTACAAAATAAGGTTAGAAAATCCTCTGGTATAGAGGCTGCATCGTCGTTCGCAAGTCAAAAGTTGACAGCTATCTCAAACCTAGGATGAATTCACCTTCTCAAGTTTTATTTTAGGTTTTATGACCATCACTGAAACAAGATTTATTTGAGCAGGCTTTACTTACTTTTTATATACTATTTATATATTTTTTACATACTTTCTTAAACACTTTAAAAGTGAATCGTTATGATTTCAACACAAATGAAATATTACATTTGAGAGCCTAGACAAAGCTAGAATGAAAAAAGACAAAAACGAAATTTACAGTAAAAGCTAAAAAAAATGATGTTTTTTGCTAAGTTTTGCATGCATTTGTTCAATAGTTAAAGAAACAAGCTCGGTATAATAAAATTTCTTCTAAATTTGAAAAATGATTAATTAACCAATCTTTTTACACCAAACAAATGAAGATACGATGTTTGTCGTAAAAGATTGCCTGCGATCTGGGTATGAATTTACTTCCAGTCGTTCATTATTAGAACTGAAGTGAGTGCATGACAGTGAGACGGACGATTCGGCTAGCTTCATATTTTACGTCCTAATTCATTATAAAGGCGCTCTATGGGGTTAGATAAGGGCTCTGAGAAGGCCAGTTTTTAAGCACAAATTTCGCCAAACCCTGGCTGCGCAAGTCTTGATGTGTAAACTGAGAAATACTCCTGCTGAGAGGTAGGTACTTTATTTACGTCGCATTAGAGCTGCACAATGGGCTATTGTCGTCTATGTTTCCAGTAACATGCTAAATTTATGGAACCCAGCCATACCACCATACCATTATGAAGCCACCATACTATTATGACAACACCACCATAACATTATGAAGTTGTGTGTCCAGATCCGTTTGTGTGTAGTCGAAATTCAAACCCAAGGAAGGGCTGGCAAAAGAATTACAATGAGTTTTTAAATTTTCCGATATTATGTTTTTTTAAGTTCGTGAAATGTACAGTGTGCATAGAGATCGAATTTTAAAGAAACTGTACTTTTAAAATTCAATTACTCAGGAAATATTTGACCGATTTCACTCAAAACTTGTATTTTGCCATATAAAATTACATCCCTTAAAATGATGTAAAAAATTTATGCCTTGCAATTCGAAATTTTTTCGACTATGATTTAATAAAAAAATAAAAAATAATAAATATTTACTGAAAGTTATATTTTACATGGAATGGGAAGAGCAATTGAAATAAATTACAATGATATGCTAAATAATAAGATAAATTACAATGGTAAGATAGAAAAGAGTTAAACAGTGAACTAAAACAAATAAATAAAAATACATAAATAAATAAATAAAATAAAACAAGATATCTCACTAAATTACTTTTGTTCTAGTGATAGAATTGCAAAACACTTAAGTGCGAATCTTAATGGTCCAAAGTCAAAGATTCGATTTGTTTTAAAATTTCGCGAAATGTAACGAAATTAGCATATTGTAAAAAAAAAAACATAAAGAGGTCTAAATTTGTACTCTAAACTAAATTATGGTTGCAATATATTTCAAACCACAGCCATCTCCCATAATTTGATGGTCAAGAAACCAAGAGGAAATACGTTTTTATGTCTGATCCTATATTTTAAAAATTCATACTTTGGCACTAATTAATAACATATTTAGCGTCAACCCTTTGAACCATTAAGATTGATCACACAATCTATATACCTAAGTTTAATTTTTTTTCAAGTACAGTTGATTACACTGGGGTAAAATTTTTTAGATTAAATTAGTTTTTTTAACAGATTTTACAATACTTTCGTATCGTTGGTTTCAAATCTGCGATCAGTTTCTCCCTTCAAACTACAATTAACAGCATTTTTAGTTTCTTTTTTGTCGATATGTAAAAGTTTGAAATCCACAAATATAACAAAAGGTCGCATAAATGTTGCGACAAACGTATGGGGGAGTTAGGTGCGCACCACCAGGATTAAAACTGCTTTAGAACTCATACCCAGAAATATCATCACATGCCACTAGAGGCACTTCCTCTTTATAAACTGTTTCTCTTCGCTTGTTTCTGAACAGGCCACAACAGAAAAATAACTTTAGCCATGCACGATAACAACTTATGCAATCCTGATGATGTGCCCTAACTCCCCTAGAAGTTTGTCATAACATTCATGCGATCCTCTGTTATGTGTAACATTTTTAAACTTATACATAAAATAGACTAAAAATTTAGTTTTTCAAAAAATCTGTAGCTTTAAAAGCAAAAATAATTTCGAACTTGCAACAAAAAACATGGTCCCTAGCGTTACTTTTTAAATTTTGCAATCGTTTATTTCGTTTCGCTTTCGTTTTTAGTTTCGGTTTATTAGCAAAATGTCTTTACATAAAATTATAATAATTATAAATGTATTATAAATTTTATGAATTTTACTCTTTTTTAAATTAAAAAAAAATATCGACTTTTAAGAAATGATGGTAAATGAAAAGCCAAGGTTAGTGAGCGGTGTCTCCGCAGTGGACTGATTGTTAAGACACGGTTCGCAGCAGATCACCGAAGTCAAGCATAACTGTTTGCGGTCAGGGTGCGGGGGGGGTGACCACTTGGATTCGTCTACGCAGGAACCGAGGGTGAGAGGTATTAGTCCTCGTTAAGCTGTTCTACAGTAAAGTGCTCAACTTCGCGTGCAGATCGTCGGGCTACCGAAGCGGGGTGCCATCTCCTCTGCAGAGGATCAAAATTGGGATGGTATGTCTTCGGATCATCCTCAGGGATGCTTCCCAGACCGTCGCCAATAGCCCGTTGTGCAGCTCTAGTGCGACGTAAATTAACAACAACAACAACCAAGCATTTAAAAAGGAAGAAAAATTCTTTGCATTATATATATATATATATATATATATATATATATATATATATATATATATATATATATATATATATATATATATATATATATATATATATATATATATATATATATATATATATATATATATATATATATATATATATAAACTTACTTTTTAAAAAAAAGATTTTCAACCGAACCCTGAGCAATCCCTGTTTTTTCACCTCCTTCCTCGAGTACGGTTCCGATTACCACATAGTTATGAATTCGGTGCTACTTTGCTTTGACCAGAAGAAAAAATATTTTTTCAACGAAAAAAAAAGAACCGTTTTTAACCAATATTGGTGATCGAAATGGCTGCAGGTGGCGTAGTACAGAACTCTCGATCTATGGCAGCATTTCGCATGCTTTTACCATTAGCGCGTGGGGAGTCATGGGAGAAGGAAGTACGTTAGTTCCCGTCTTGATTTTCAAATAGATTAAAATCTTTTAAGTTAGGAAACTATATGGAACTGAAAACTACATTGAACATAGCTCCAAAAGGAAGTGTCGTAGAAATTTTTAAAAAAATATTTGTGACAATTAAATACGAAAAATATTAAGAAAGGGGAAAATATTATAATACATTCCTATACAACTGGGGAGAGGGAAGTGGGAAGGGTCAAGCCGCGGAACCGGTCCATTCCCCAGATGGCGCATAAGAGCGTTTCGATCGCGAATAGTTTAAACCTAAATAAGATTATATAACAAAATAACTGAAGTGAAAAAGTTATCTTTCATCGAATAGTTATGAAAATATTAAATGAACTTTGAGAAACTTACCAGTAATGAACCATATCGTTTGAAAAACATCGACGATGTAGTAACAGACTATCATTTTTGGCCAAAAGCTCAGGCACTTCTGAATAATACCACACACCCCAAAAACAATTAGGAAGATAGGAATATATCGTTGAGCCGGACAATCATGTATAAATACGATCCCTATAATAATGAATACAAGGTGATCATGATTGGGAAAATCAATGAAAGAAAAACAAAAAGATATACAAAATATATAGTTTGTTGCTTTTTGGTTAGGCAGCTTGGCTTCTTTTTCAAGTTCATCAACAAATGACTCTACTGAGAAAAAGTGTGGGGAAAAAAATTTTCTTCAAAACAGCTATTGTTTGCGGCAGCAAGATAGTATAGTGTGAGGACAAAGTTAACAGACACACGTGAACATATTTCATTTGGATTGTTCAGATATGATGCAGAAGTACAGTTAGATAGCTTTTAGAGTCTGCTGTGAAATCTGTTAGAAAACTTTGTAACTAATTTTAACATTTGGTGCAAATAATTTCTGGTTTCCAAAGCAAAACGTCATCTTTTTCAGGCTTTCTTAATTTGATTTTTCAAATAATCGAACACTTTTGGAACTCCCTGTATATGAAACCCCATTAAACGAAGCACCACTATAAGTAGGTCAAGTTTACCCCATTTTAATATCCACAGTTTTCTGGGAACATCCCACCTCTATATTTATCGGCCCGTATCAACAATTAAATTTTTCATTTAAAATTCCATCATTACTATCATATTTTCGTCAACCCTTTTTTTACATACTTCAAGGACCCCTTGGGGTTCGCAAAACAGCGGAAAAGGAAAAACGGTTTATAGTCTGATTTGATTGGCATATTGTTTTTAGATTAAAGGTTTATGGTATATTGGTTTTTATATCGATTATGTATCTATATCGATTCTAATTTCATAATAATAGTAATAATTAAGAAAGAGTTTAGTAAATAATTAAGCTATTAATTTCCTTTTTACAAAGATTTTTTTCTGCAAATCAAAATTTATATTCTAGGATAAATATAAAAATGCAAGGCTACGTTATTATTTTTAAGAAAAATAACAATATTTAAAACAAGTCATAGTCAACAGTTTTTTAAATAACAATTAAACATTAAAAATAGTGCCGGTTAAACTTTGAAGGTCAAAACACTGGAATTTTCTTACCTATAGTTATCATTATTAATTGCAATATGAAAAGAAAACAGCTACCCAAAACGTCTAAAGAAACCATTCCTAAAGTGAAAAGAAGTGAATAAATAAATGAATAAAATAAAACGTTAACTGTCATTTTTATGAAAAGAATATTAATAAAGGAAAAATGAAACATATCTGATTAAATATTGGCGAAAAGTTTTGCACCTTAAGATACTGACAATTTCTAAAATTTCTAAACATTATTTAAATATCTAATTAATATTAACCGAAGCTGAATTAAATTAATAACTTATCTGTTACGTATCTTAATGCTGTCATAAAGATATTGTTACTTCCGTTTCGTTAGTAATGCCATCTGTAAGCAATGATTGAAGCTGTCTGCTACGCTTTGTCGAATTTCTAAGCATTATTTCAATTGCTAACTAATATAAACCAAAGCTGAATTAAATCAATAACTTATCTGTTACGTATCTTAATGCTGTCATAAAGATATTTTTACTTCCGTTTCGTTAGTTATGCCCTCTGTAAGCAATGATTGAAGCTGTCTGCTACGCTTTGTCGAATTTCTAAGCATTATTCAAATATCTAATTAATACCAACCAAAGCTGAATTAAATCAATAACTTATCTGTTACGTATCTTAATGCTGTCATAAAGATATTTTTACTTCCGTTTCGTTAGTTATGCCCTCTGTAAGCAATGATTGAAGCTGTCTGCTACGCTTTGTCGAATTTCTAAGCATTATTTCAATTACTAACTAATATAAACCAAAGCTGAATTAAATCAATAACTTAGTTGTTACATATAAGGCTATCTCAATGCTGTCAAAAAAGTACAGTTACTCCCGTTTACTTATGCCCTCTATAAACAATGATTGAAACTAGAGTGCCTTACTCTAGGCACTCTAATTGAAACCACCTGTTGCGCTTTATCTTTTTTTGTTAGATCTGGACAAACCGATTTAGGAAACTAGTGGGCTCCATTTTTTTAGTCACGATTAATCAAAATTACCACGAATCATTATTGAAAGGACATGTTTACTAAAAAAAAGAAGAAAAAAACATGAAATAAAGCGTTGCGTACCATCT
Organism: Parasteatoda tepidariorum; assembly: GCF_982258835.1. Classification (NCBI taxonomy): domain Eukaryota; kingdom Metazoa; phylum Arthropoda; class Arachnida; order Araneae; family Theridiidae; genus Parasteatoda; species Parasteatoda tepidariorum. The sequence continues at coordinate 88,563,544 of NC_141761.1, read as the reverse complement.
AGGAGAGAAACATTTAACCTTGTGAAAGGCACATTGAATATGCCTGGCCCGGCAACGAGCACATCGGCGCCACCTTCGCCACGGATATTCACATTGGTTCTTTCGGCTGCTCCTAAAAATTCACAAATAAATAAGCTAATTCACATCAACTTAAACCTGTTTTGATGCTTGCTTAAAAGTGCGCAAATTAACAAAGGTCTACTTGTTAATTATCACATTTAAAATCATTCCCAAAACCATTAATGGTATAAAATTATTTAAAAAAATTAACTTATATTCTTTTTAACGAGAGGGTAAGGAAAAAATTTAGAAAGATTTTGAACCATGTACTAAATAAAGTTTCTGGTCTTCACCGAGCAAGAGTATCTTAAAGCCGGGATAGCCTGGTTGGAAGGCGTTTGACTCACTTTCGTGAGAGTAGGAGATCAAATCCAGCAGGTCGAGGACTCCCCGTGTAGTAAATAGTGACTGGCGCACGTTAAATCTGCGGGGTCACAAAGCCCTCCATATTTCCATAACAAATTATACCTCTGGGTGTTCTGGATTGTAGATTGGTCGTTCTCTGATCTAGATTAAAATTAAGATCTGTATGAATGGGTCCGCCCTGTAAACGGGTGTGGCAGAAGTCGAATTCTTTGCCATAGATGGCGCCACTGGAAAACAAGAACAATCGCATCCCCTTATGCCCTACGTCAACAAACTTTTTTTAGCATGTTTACTGAACTGTAAGTGGGTTCTCATAGAAGCAAAATTCATCAAAGTGTGTAAAAATCTTAAACAAATAATACAAATATTTATTACTGATAAGCTAACCTTTTAAAAAAAGATTTTTTTAATATTTAGCATAGACTTTTCAATAGATTTTCTGGGCAACTTTTTAGGTAATTCATAAGATATTTCTTAAAAAAAATCTAAAGGATTGAAAGTCATACCGACTGAAGAAAATTAATATCATGACATAAATAAAGTGTAAAGTTTGCCATGTTTTGAGTGTTATTTTCAGTCTTTTATGTTTTCAGCTGAAGTTAACCAACTGAATGGTAAAAAGTATAAACTATATTCTAAACAGTGCAGGAACAGTATAGGAGGGATATAACAGTATAGGATAACATGTTTTGTAAGCTTCAACATAAAAATAAATTTAAAAAAAGAGAAGTCTTAATGCGAATTTTAACCAACTCTACCTACGCTTTGCTTCATAAGGTTAACCATCCATAGAAATTGAATTTCAATAATAAGTTTTCAGATTAAGTTATTTTCTAACGAAACGTTTTCAAATTAAGTTATTTTTTAACAAACATACTCGAAACATACTTAAGTTTTATAAAAATATTTAAGCTGTTAAGGAGCACTCTATAAGCAGACAAAAAATTTACGTTTAAACATTGATCAAGGAAACGTTCCCAACCGAAATTTAGAATTGAATTAAATTTTTACAGCATTTGTTAATGACTATAGCTCTTCATCGGGAAAAATGAATGAAAATTTAATCGAAAAAGTTGTTGCGAGACATGCATTTCCGTCAGGGAGTGGCCCTATCCCATATTAAATCTTTCACAAGTGCCGTTTTGCTGCATCGCTATTGGACAATCGTGCTCTGACGCCCATTAACATTGACTCATAATCTTGAGTTCATTCGTTACGTAATGAATGTAATACTTTAATGAATTTTCATATAAAACTCCACTTGATTTGGTTCTCTATTTCATCAGTTATCCACGACTCGTTCCTAAACTGAACATGAGTGTAGTAAGATAAAACGTAAGAAGAGGAATAGAGTGAAGCGAAGTATAAATAAAAGAATAGAGTAAGTAAGATTGCGCTTATGAAGAGAAAGACAACCAATAAGTAAAGGAATAGAGTAAGTAAGATAACGCTTATGAAGAGAAAGACAAGTATAAGTTGAGGAATAGAGTAGGTAAGATTGCGCATATGATGAGAAAGACAACGTATAAGTAAAGGAATAGAGTAAGTAAGATTGCGCATATGAAGAGAGAGACAACGCATAAGTAAAAGTTGTTGTTGTTCATTTACGTCGCACTAGAGTTGCACAATGGGCAATTGGCGACGGTCTGGGAAACATCCCTGAGGATGATCCGAAGACGTGCCATCACAATTTTGATCCTCTGCGGAGGGGATGGCACCCCCACTTCAGTAGCCCGACGACCTGCACGAGAAGTCGAGCACTTTATGGTAGAACAGTTTAACGAGGACCAATACCGCACATCCTCGGTCCCTACGCAGACTGATCCAAGTGAACACCCACCCGCACACTGACCGCAACCAGTGATGCTTAACTTCGGTGATCTGCTGGGAACCGTGTCTTAACGATCAGTCCACTGCGGAACATAAGTAAGTAAGATAACGCTTATGGAGAGAAAGACAAGTATAAGCAGAGGAATAGAGTAAGTAAGATTGCGCATATGATGAGAAAGACAATTTATAAGTAAAGGAATGGAGCAAGCAAGATGTAGTAAGAGTAATGTGATCATAGTAGTAGGAATAGAGTAGTGAGATCAGGATCTCCCTCTGCTAAAGCGTCCTCTTAACTTATTACTACGGATTCCTGCAGGTATAGTCTGTCTATGTAAAGAACTCCTCGCGTCATTCGTTTGGAGCAGTAGCGATGATCATAGTTATGAGGTTTAATTATTTCAAGTAGGGTTGTTGGGTCCATATTTAAGATAGGTTTTGTCTCGAGTCAGTGAGAGAAGGGGAACCAGGGGAGAAAGAAACTCCCTCTTATAAATGCCCTATAATGTTTCAGCAGACGGTCTTAGACTTCGTAACGAGGGGAGTTCTTTTTATAGACAAACTATAATCTTCATTGATGAATACAGACGTAAAGGTTTAAATAAATTTTTAAAAAATAAATAAAAATACTGTTAGGTGATTCCAAGAGTTTAGCTGTAGGTGGCAGTTCTTTTATCTCCATAGGTGTATTATGAGATCCCCTGCTATCTTCTTCTTCTTTTCTAGAATCTTTCGCAGGAGGGTTAATTATCATTGCTGTTTTTATTTGAAAAATTGAATTTAATAAACCTAACGTAAAAATAAACATAACATAACATAAAAACAAACATAAAATAAGAATAAATACAAAAAGTACACTAAACATAAAGAGCGAAAAAAAATTAAATAAATAGTGTGTACATAGATATAAATAATATAACCAATGAAAAAAAAATAATGTGTAAAATGAATAAAAGTAATTTTAAAAATGAATAAATATAAATTAAAAACAAAATAGATTGAAAAAATATGTCTCAACGCTCGGTAATGCACTTTATAAAATAGAATTATTAGACCACTATTTATATGTAAGACAATGTGTTCTCAAATTCGGAGCTTTAAATTTTTCCACGGACGAATAGTTACAATTTCTTATTAATGAAGAAATAATACTGCAACCTATTATTAATAATTATTGAAATAGATTATTAAGAGCCACGCGTTATGGAATAATAATAAAAAATATTGCACTTACTCTACATTGATTTATCTATCGTGGGCGAAAATTGAAGTAATACGTTTATAATATGTATGTTTTAAGACTTACATTTCATATGTTCTATTTATTTGCATGAATATATATAAAATAATGTATGAAATATACGCATAAATAACTAAATTACACGAGCAAATATAATTAGAAAACTTTTATTACTGCTTGAATAAAGATGCCTTTTTTTTCTTGAATTCACAAAAAAGAAGAAAATGAAGTCATTTTAAAGCGAAATACAACTACGAATTTGTCAAAAATTGCATGCTTTTTCAAAATAATAAATAAATTGGTAGGCGTAATAAACAAAAACATAAACATTTTGGAAATACACTTGAAATATTTGATGACGTAATTTGTGTTGCACGTATTATTTTTCGCTTCATGAAAATGTTTTTAACAAAATGGCGAGACACTAAACAGAACATGCATCCAGAGTTTAACTACAAAGCACATTACAAGAGAAAAATAAATAACATTTGTTACCGAGCTAGGTTATGGTTAACGAGTATCCCAAATATGATCGAAAATTTGGAACGGAATGAGAGAGGTGAGTGAAGAACGGAAGGTAATAGAAATGTACGGCTTACTGAGTTCTGCTCAGGAAACCATATCATTTATTCCGAATAAATTTCACACTTAGTAACGCAGTTCATCAACAGATATGAAGCTGCTAATTGAGAAAAACCCTAAGACAGTGTTTTTAAAGTAATCACCATTTGCAACAACACCATAGAGCAGACAATATTTAGAATGATATTTCACGCAAATACTTCAGTTAGAATGGTTTGATAGCCAGCAAAAAAAAAAAAAAAACGTTTTTCGTCAATCATTCTATCTGTTGACGGAAGCTTTAACTAATTTTGGCACTTCATGATAATGAATACTTGATGTTCTAAACAAATCTATTTGATGTATCAGGATTTTAAAAATGGAATACAAAAACATACTTATACTTCAAAGTTAACTTGCATACAGCTTACATGAGCCTTTTTCTCCCTTGTTCCTGACCTCGGTTTTTGAAGTGGAGATGCAAAGATATAGAGCTTTATCTAGAGGTGATAATTTTTCCAAACTTTCGAGGGATAAACCTTAAATATGCTAATTAATTAGTGCAAATGATATTTTAAGTTGTATAAAACATAAAAATTTCACAGTTTATTGTTTTTTTCATGAACAATTCAAAGTGAAATCGTATATTTGGTCACTCCAAAACAAAACAAGGCACCGAAGATGTAAGTGACAAATAGTGACCTTAATGAAAGAATTGAAAGCCAAGAGCATTTTCACTTAATATTCTAAACGAATTAAAAGTTACGAGAATTTTTATATGATGTTCAAAATGAGTTAAAACTTACACGCTTTTTTATTTAGCATTCGAAACGAATTAAAAGTTGCGTGCATTTTTAAGAATTAATAAAATGTTCAAGAATTAATAAGATTCGAAATGAATTAAAAGCTGCATGCCTTCTTACTTAATATGCGAAACGAATTAAAAGTCATGAGAGCTTTTAAGTAACATTCGAAATGAATTAAAAATTACACACCTTTTTACTTAGTATTCGAAACGAATTAAAAGTCACGTAAATTTTCAAACAATATTCGAAATGAATTCAAATTTACATGCATTTTTTCTTAGTATTCCAAACGAATTAAAAGTAGCGTGCATTTTTAAATAATATTCGAAATGAATTAAAACTTACCTGTATTTCTACTTAGTATTTGAAACAATTAAAAGCTACGAGCATTTTTACATAATATTTGAAACGAATTTATGTTTGTATTTCTATTTTTAGTATAAGAACAATACATACTAAACTCTTATTTACAAGTATTCATTTATTTAAATTCTTGACCCCAGCTTACAGAAAATTTTTTAAAAGTTTTTTTTAAAGTACAAGTTAGCGCAAATGTAAATTTTTTGTTTTAAATAAAAATTTACAAATTCTTTTTTGTACGCAAAACTTAGTAGGAAAAGAATAGAGCCAAAATTTGCTATGGCTTCAAGTGAAAAATTAGTATTTGAAAATGACTACTCTCAAAACATAAAGTTTTTATGCAATTAATTTTTCCAAATTATTTTAATTAATTATTAACATTTTCATGACCAATGTAATAAAGAGATTGAAAAGCAAAACAAATTCATAAAATTTGACTCCAGTTGAGCAAGAAAAAATAAATAATAGTAAAAGGCTGGAGATCGAGAAATATTGACCTCACTTTGTATCATTGTATCCTTTCATCCTCCTTAAATTGCAGTTTTCTTATAATTTATTTTTTAAATTTAATTCCAAAAATAAAATTTTCTTCTAAAGCCCCAAAGAACACAAAAAATGTCTCAGACAGTATGCTTTTTTTCAGCTTTTGAGTAATAGTGAAAGTTTATGAATTGATATCAAATAATAATAGCACTAAAAGTTTTTTTTTAATGTGTACCTGCACACAAGTCTTTATGATCTAATGTAAGTTTCATTCGTTTGGAAAAAGTTATAGGCTTGGCGACAAATGTAGTTTTTTTATGTACAAATATATAAATTTTTAATTGCTAATAAAATACTTTTTTTTTTAAATTTGAGTAAACATAATAAAGAATTTTCAGCTTCATAAAACTATGTATCTAAAAATCGCATTAACAAAATATATGAATATGGTGATGGATAATTGAAAAAAATTTAGCTATCTTTTACCTGCTCTTTTAAAAACTTTGATTCTGAGGAAACAGTCAATGAAAACAAGTTATTGTTTTTAAAACACATCGAACATGTTTAAAAGACAAAGCGAAAACATAACTCTACTTCAATAAAATTTATGCTAATGATAGCCCGAAAGAATTGTATCTTATTTGTTTATTAAGAGCTTGAAACTTTAGTTTGCTTTTTCACACAAATAAACAGAATTATATATTGAGACACAAAGTGGTACATAGAATTTTTTTTTTTAACTGTAATGCTGGAGTATGTAAAAAGTCATTGCTTGTCTTTTTCAAGACTTTCTTATCGCACGGACACAGTGCCCTGCTGCGGCATTAGTCTTAATTATTAGTTAGATGATAATTTTATCCTTTTCTTTTATGATTTTCATTTAAGAAATTGTCTTTAACCGCTAGGCGCTTTGTTTTATTGTAATTGGGTACTTGCAACTCGAAAAGAAGTGAAGTGATATTACATAGCTATGAGATTTAATTGGAATATCTGTAAGCGACGTCACGTGTGTGCGTCGAACCTGATTGGCTTCTGAATTGACAAATGGCTGGATTTACAGACGATTACGTCAATTACAGGCGTCCAATTCACAATTTAAAAATTCCATGATGTGATTACTGTATTGATTGAAATCGAACATATTTTAAATTAAATGAAATAAACGAATCAATATTTTCAAAACTACGGAACTCCACCTTTCAAGATTTGCTATTCCATTCGCTGAAATCAATAAATAAGTGTATAACCACGAAATTCAATTCTATAAAAATTTGGTATTGCAAAATTGTTAATTGTGTTCCTTTTTTCAATAAATGACTGTATTCCCAAAAAGTTTGAAATATTGAATCATACGGGGGAGACTATATGCCTGAATCCTATATATAATTAGGGAACCCTTGCGAAGTTTAAACTCTCGAATTTTGCAACTTTCACTCGAGTTTTTAATTAAAATAAAAAATGTTGGATCTAAAATCCAAATCTTTCGGTTCTACAAATTTATTTTAAAATCCACATTTGTATTCGTAAAAAATGTGATATTCAGAACACTTAAAAATCAGGAACATCACGACAAAATACACTCTATAACAAGAAAATCGACGCACCAAGAAGCAATTATCCGATTGCCAGATTACAGTGGTGCATGGCTCGATCATGCTGGAATGATCCCGACTGGGGACGTATAGTCTTTAGCGACGAATCTCGCTTCCAACTGTGTCCTGACGATCATCGAAGACGTGTTTGGAGACGCACAGGGCAGAGGGGGGATCCTGCCTTCACTATTGCACGCCACATCGGCCCTCAACAAGGCATTATGGTCTGGGGTGCCATTTCCTTTGACAGCCGGACCCTTTTGGTCGTCATTAGAGGTACACTTACTGCACAGCGGTACGTCGACGACATCCTAAGACCTGTTCTGCTACCGTTCCTTTTGCAGCGCCCTGGGCTGGTTTTTCAGCAGGCGATGCCAGACCACATACGGCACGTGTCGCTATGAACTGTCTGCAAGCTTGTCAAACTCTTCCTTGTCCTTCCAACTGTGTCCTGACCTTTGGGCATCAAAGGACGAGTTAACTCGTTACCGGCCAACAATGTATTAAAATATTAGTTAGAAGTACATTCTTCAAATATCGAGTTAACTCGTCATCAGTCTATAACGTTTGGGCTGACAAGCTAACTCTCTACCGGTCAACAATGTGTTAAAATATCAGTTTCAAATACATTCTTCAAAAGTATCATCGATGTTTCCCTAAAAAAGTGATGAGTGCGGAGCATAAAAGGAAAAAATCGGGGCAATCGAATATCTTTTGATTCAATGATTAGATTTTCACATGTTACTAAGCCTTCTTAATACTTAGTAAGTAGGACGTAAATATGCCAAATAACAGAATAAACATACTTTTTTCTACGAATTCGTGATTGCCCAAGCTCAAAATAGGCGGAAGGTCAGCCGCGATAGTTGTCAGAGAAAGCGACGGAATGAAGAATTTCTAAATGTTAATTATGCTTTTTACATATTTTGCGACATCTCTCAAATTATTTAAGCGAATCAAATATTTTTGCACATAATTACAAAACTGGTTTGAACAAAGAGGATCCCAAAGAAAAATAATTTTCATAATTGTCTATTATTTTAAAAATTATTGAATTTTTATTGAATTGTAAGGAGCACAAATTTTAGCATTAATTTAAACTAAACTTGGAATGACACATCAAAATTTGAACAAAACTGTTTTTTTTTTTTCAAAAATGAGAACTTAAATATACTACTTCTTTTTTTAAAATTTTATTGCACAGAAACTATTCGACCGATTTCGATCAAATACTGGATTTCGTGTTTTAAAACTATAAAATATGTAATGATCAATCCACTTTCCTATCGAAGAACATCAGCTTGTTTGGGAAGTAACAGCTGCTTGCAATGCTTACCATGCGTTATCATGCTTTTGGTTACGAAATTGTTAAGTCTTAAGCCCCTGACCCAAAACGGGCTATTGCGGAAATATTTTAACTAACTAACTCCCTGGCATTACAGTCCATGTTGGACCATGGCCTCACTAACAATTTTCCTCCTTAGTCGCCTGTCTCTAGCTCTTTGCTTCCAGTTTCGGACTTTTAAAGTCTTAAGGTCTTTTTCCACCTCGTCTAACCATCTCTTGGCCGGCCTTTCTCTTTTCCTATGGCCCTGGCACTGCCCCTTGAATATCTTCTTAGTGCCTCTATTTTCCTCTATTCTCTCAAGGTGTCTTAGCCATTGAATTCTCTTTACTTTACATAATTTATTATATCTTTTCCTTTCAATAGTCTTGTAATTTCAAAATTGTATCGCCTTCTCCATAGATCACCCTCTTTGACAGGTCCAAAAATAGTTCTAAGAATTTTTCTTTCCATGTTGGTCAGCATTTTTTCTTGTTTCTGGGTTGGAGTCCATGTCTCTGATCCATAGACAATGGTTGGTCTGATTATAGTTTTATAAACCTGAAGCTTTGTTTTCCTCGTTATTACTTTTGATGTAAGCAATCTCTTAAGTGCGAAATAACTGCGATTTCCAGCATTTAGTCTTTGCTTCATCTCTGGCATAATATCACTGTTTTCAGTGACAACTGAACCCTAGTACTTAAATTTCCTAACTCTTTCAAATTTTGTCATTTCATTAATTTGTAGTTCTGTGTCCATATCCATTATCATGTATTTGGTCTTATCAATATTTATTTCTAAACCAAAAAGGCTAGTTTCTTTAGTTAAGTCTCTTAAATGGTCAACTAGTGCATTTTTACTTCTTACTATCAATATTACATCATCGGCGAAAGCAAGGACTTGTTTCGTTCCATTAAAAATAGTACCTCCTCCATTTGATACTGTGTTACGCGTAACTTTTTCAACGCATACATTAAACAACAAGGTCGATAGAATGTCACCCTGACTCAATCCAGTCACAATATCAAATTCCCTGGACATTTTGTTTTGTACCTTTACTTTTGCTTTAGTAGATTAAGCTGTCATTTTAATCAACCTGATTAATTTATGAGAGATGTTAAACTCGTGTAAGGTCTGTAGCATCAATTCTCTATTTACTGAATCATATACGCTTGCTTGAAATCAACATAGTTACATTCATTTCCTTGAATTTGCGGAAATATTTTACTTAGTTTATAATTATGTTAAAATTTATATAATTTACAACTGAAACAAAAAATGTTCAATTATCATTATTTAATTTCGACTATCAGAATGAAAAATAAGCATTAAAATTCACTTATGCAAAGAATTAGTTTCGAAAAAACTAATCTTTATAATTCGTTTGCTTAAATAGTTCTTGAGATATAACAAAATGAGCAAAAAATAAAATTATCATTAAGAAACTGCAGCTTACAACTGCTATTCTAACAAAACTACAGAACTCATATTTTCTAATCATACCATAATAATCATAATTTTGTGTGAAATATTTTTTTCATTCGCTAAAATAGTTTTAAAAATATGTCATAATACAAAGAAGAAAAAACTAACATAAAAAGGCTTCAACACTCCAGAAAATTAGGGTAAACCATTTATGGTTTACCCTTATATTTGAATTACCCTTCGAACAATGATATATCATTTTAGTAGTACATGAAAATCTGTTCATTTGATCAAATGTTATTCAGAATGTTAAACGCTGTACGTTTCCTAGAAGTTTTTTTTTTAATTATCTACGAGGTTTGGTAAATGAAGTAATGACCAACACACCTAGAAACATTATTTAATGAAGGTACAAATAAAATTACATAACATTACTTTCTTATAATCACCAATAAAGTCTTGTACCTTTTGTTAGATGTTAGGAAGTCGGTTGGCAAGGTATTATTAGTTGATGCCTGCGGCGGAACGTCTACCTTCTTGGATCACAGACGGCATCGAGAAATCGTATTCTTCGAAGGTGTTCACTTCAGCTTAGAAGAATATGGAAGGTATTATTACAACGCTTCTCGAAACGCCATAACTTAACGATCATTTACAGCTCGTGCAACAAGACAATCAGCATCGTCAAGCGTGTACCACAGTCCCATAATATGCGTGCTCCGAATATCCTAGCTTAAATGATGCTGTAGAAATTGACAATAGTAGTCGATTATACATTAGTTTTCGGCAAGCTATGCCGCAAGAAGTAACTGACAACTTCTTGAGGGCATAGTTTGTGTAAGAATGACACCCTTGTAGCCGCCTGCCACTATCAGCATAGCATTTACACCCGACTGGATTCCTAACAAAACTTTCTGATCATGAACCTGGTTCATATACTTTATATTGACACTTTTATACAGGCTGAACAAGCGAGTGCAGTACCAGTGTCATTTCTACACGTCAGTGAGTTGATGAACCCACCTGAAAGCAATTTTCCAAATGTTAAGACATTCCTTCAGAATGTGCCATACCATTTGATGACTGAGCCCAACTTCAATTGATAGTTCATGGACAGTTCCTTGGCGGTCAATTAAAAGAATACTATTCACGATGTCAACATGAAGCTGAGAAAGAAATGTTCTGCCAATCGGTGCTAATTCGCAGTCTCAGTCCTGCCAGCCCAAAGCTCATCTTATAGAATGAGCCGGCCAGTTCAGTCCATTCAGAATGTACCATACCATTGGATGACTGAGCCCAACTTCAATTGATAGTTCATAAACAGTTCCCAGACGGTCAATGAAAAGAAGACTATTCACGGTGTCAACAAGTAGCTCAGAAAGGAATGTTTTCCCAGTAGGTGCTAATTCACAGTCGCAGTCCTGCCAGCTCAAAGCTTTTTGACCCATCTTATAGAACAATACTTTCTCAACTTCACATAACCCTTTATAGCACTGCAATGCATCTTTGCGACAGGCAACTTCGATTTTAATAATAAACGACCTTTGATAACTTTTTGTATAGATGATTTAGAGCAGTATAAACGTCACTACCCGCAACTATCCCTTCAACTGAATCGATGATTTTACATACTGAACATATCGATAATAGCGCCACTCTAATGTCCTGATATCATACTTGCGAACGGTCGACTTTCTGGGCTACATTGACACTGTTGTGTCGACAACTCTTGTAATTTTAAAGGAGTGTTTGCTTTTTTATCAATTAAAATAGCAATTGCTGAAAAAATGTGATGGCATGTCTTCGGATCATCTTTATGGATGTATTCAAGAGCATTGCCAATAGCCCATTGTGCAGCTCTAGTGTGATGCAAACAAAGTATCTACCTAAAAATTAATACACTGTATAAAATTCATAACTTAATATAACTTTCCGTTTTATTTAAAAACAGAGAAAGAGTGGAAAAACACTAAGTGGTACCAAATTTGAAAGCGAATTTTAACTTCTAATTTAAAATAGCAACTTTCTTTAAAAGTTTACAGAACGTCAAATCAAAAGCACACCCTATTTAATAATTAATTCTGAAACACTAAAAAGGAGGAATAAAAAATAAATAAATAGGAAAAATGGAAAGTTGGTTGAATGTAAACAAAAGCTTCTTATAACCAGAAGAAATACGAAAAAAACTTCTGGTGTATCCCTCTACTTATGTTACATTTACGATGTGTGAACACGCTTGATATTCTAGGAAGTTTTATTATTGCGATTTGTGCTTAAATTTATGCACAATTTTACCATTCATAAGAGTTTTCTGTAGTAAAATTCTAAAAGATCTTAAATAAGTTTAAGAAAATTAATATTACAGCTTAAATAAATCGTAAGGTTTGCCTGTTTTGAGTACATCCCTTTTTAGCTATAACCCTTATGGCTAAAAAGGGATGTCAAAAATAAATTTTTTTTGGCTCGTAATCGTTGGCTTTCAAAAATAATTTTTTTTTAATCAGTTTATTTAGATTCTATATTAGAGTTCATAGCAATAGCACTAGAAAGTAGTTATCAAGGCATTTTTCTCAAAATCTATCATAAAGTACTAAGTGTTTTTTTCTTTCTTCAATTTCACGGTAGAATAATTGTAAAAGAATGCTGTTAACTATGCTTTCTAAATAATACAAAATAATTTTCTTATGAAATTTGCATTTTGTATTAAAATGATATGCACTAAAAATAATTTACTTTACTAAAAGTAAATTACATTCAGTATAGCCTACATATTTTCACCTATGTACAGTGTGCAAAATAAAAAACAGAACACCCTGAATAACTTTTGATCTAATGATCGGATCTTCTCGTCTCAATCTTTAATGCTTGAGGGGGTGATCTCAAATATGCCAATTAGGGCAGACGTTATTTTAAGTAATTAAATCAGACACAAAAATGTACTTTCTCTGAATAGGCATACCTTTTTTTCGAAGGATTCGGATTTCTGACCCCCAAAATATGAGGGGTAGCCTCAATCTAGAAAATATAGTCCCCATAGTTTGGTCAGGAGAGCGGTTTAAAGCTTGGACCCCTTTATGTTAACTTTTGAGTATTTTGTTATATCTCCCGAACTTTTTAAGCGAATAGAAAATTTTCAGCACATAATAATAAAATTTGTTTATTCAAAGATAAATAGATTTTTAGTAAATATTTATTATCTTTTATTATTTAATTTAATAATGGTCGAAAAAATGTTGAATTGTAAGGTATACAAATGTTTGCATAATTTTAAAGAATATAATTTTACAAGGCAAAATACAAAATTTGAGCTGAATTGGGCGAATAATTTATGAGCAATCGAATTTTAAGTATCTGTCTTTTTTGAAATTCAATTTTTCAGGAACCGGCCGATTTCGCACATATTTCCTATTTTGCCATTTAAAATTGTAATATTTAAAATGATGTGAAAAGTTGTATACCTTACAATTCAAAATTTTTTCGACCACTATTAAATAAAATAATAAGAATTTACTAAAAGTTATTTTTTTATGGAATTATCTCTGAATAAACGAATTTTATAATTATGTGAATAATTTTTTCAATTATCTTAAAAGGTTCTCGAGATATAACGAAATATGCAAAAAGTAAAATTAACATTAAGCGGTCTAAACTAACCCCTATATTCTGGGGATCAGAAATCCGAATCCATTGAATAAAAGGTATGTTTTTGTACCTAATTTTGTAACTTAAAATATCGCCTGCACTTATTAGCATATTTGAGGTCCCCCTCTTGAGCCATTAAGATTGAGTCCTAGAATGTGAAGATCCGATCATTAGATCAAAAGTTATTCACGGTGGTCCGTTTTTCATTTTGCGCACTGTACATTACTGAATATATAGTTGATTTTAAAAAAATTTTAAGTGTTTTGTTTACAAAAAGTATACTTGTGAAAGCAATTGTATAGGCAAAAATAAGTAAAAAAAAATTAGACTAAAAAAACACAAATTCAAAAATTTATAAATATTTATTTAAAAAATTGTGATTTTATATTTTGGATATATATACAAAAAATTCAGAGAGAAACTAGCAGTTCAAACACTAATTTCGATATAAATATGGTTTTTTTTGTTTGCGTAATTTTCACACTCAAAAAGTGCATAAAAATTATAAAAAATAGTGCAATAAAATATATCTATAATTCATACAATAATCTAAAACATGTGAAACAAATATTATGTACAACAATAGTGTGTGTAAAAAATAATCATAGCGACATTAAAAGAAGCTTCTGGGCACGGGTGCAGAATTAGAAATGCGGATTTATAAATCAAAACTGGACACTCTGATATGTTGGGCTTCATTTCGAGCTGAAAAAAAATTAATTACTTTGAAGTTGTAATAAATTATTTTTGAAATAACTTATATATTAAAAATTAGGAATAAATATCTACAAGTAATTTGTCAATTTTTGCAATAGCTGGTATTTATTGAAACTAGATAAGCAGAATTTTATTGTACTCGCCAAAGAATTAAAAAAAAAAATTTTTTTTTAAAAATTTAAATTAAGACAATTTGCTTGGAAACAATATCTTTTATATGAAACATTTTATGTAATATTCCTTCTATTTTTAATAGAATTTTTTTTTAGCTATCTCAGTTCATTAAAAAATTACAGACAATATTTTTTTCCTTTTCACCAATATGAGTAGCAATTCAATTTTAAACAAAGTGGAATATATATTACTGTATATTTAAATAAAATAAAATGAGAAGCTGTTTAATGGTAAACTCTTAGTTTGCATACTGTATATTATTTTATAATTATAACATCAGTAAATAAAAATTTATCAAGTTACAAACTAATTTTAACATAGCTTCATTCATTTTTTACCAGTGAACAAGAGCTCGCTTCAGCTCTTCTACTTTTAGAAGTTTAGACCAATCTCTCCACCATGTGCCACAATTTGTCTGGTTAAAGACTTCAAGGCATTCCCAAATGTTGGCAATGGTTGTGGTTCCATTACCTATTTTTATCTGTATTGATTTGCACTTCTTCAACTTCCACCACTTCAACTTCTTTAACTGACAACACCACAAATTTCAACATTTTCATCAACTGATGCAGTTTGAGACATTTTCCTCAAGCGGTTAAAAACACAAATCCCATATTTTCTTCATCATTAGCATGAGGACAAACAGTTTTTTTCTTTTTTTCTTCCCCAAAATGAAATAATTTTTTGATTGATAAAAACAGGAATCTGCCATTTTTAAAATCAATCTAAATGGGATTAACATTACAAAGAATAGCAATTCTGACCGGACCATTTTAACAAAACCATACATATGAGAAAACAAAAGATGCAGGAACATTGCATCAAAGTTGCACGTTTCTACTTTGAACATTAATAATCATATCGTGAACCAACCTTATGAAATAATTCTTATTCTTGAGTTTAGGAATCAGAACTTAGTTGCACATGTCTTAGACCTGAACATTTAAATTTTGAATTAGCAGTTAATGGCTGGTAGACTACAATAACATAGAAGCTGTTTTTTCCTAAAACCTAATGAGTCGGAGACTGATATTGATAGGTCCTTTAACTTAATATTCACTTTCTTAAAAAAAAATTTCTGCTAGAAATAAATTATGTTTTTTATTCAATCACATTAGAAATAATATATAAAAAGTTCATTCAGCTATAAGAAGTTAATTCAGCAATAAAACTAATATAAATATGTGACAACATTTAATAAAACATACTAACTTCCAAAGAACTTTATTTGAAAATATTTGAAGCGGCATACATTTGTATTGTATACGGTACAACTTTGAAATATGTGAATTGCTAAATTTTGAATCGAGACATTAGGCATTTTAATGAAATGCAGTGATGTATTTTTAACATTAAAAAATATTCAAAAAAATGATGGAAAAAGAAGGAGCAGTTGTTTATATTTAAGTCGGCATTTCTTAAATTTTTTTCATGACTCCCTATGTGGCGAGTTGTTATTTTCAGGTCTACTATATCTATATAATATAAGAAATATTTTTATTTATACATTTATATACATTTCCAGCGATGCCTTTCTGTCAGGGTGAGTAGGCATATTTTTCAACAAAAAATAAGCACATTTTAAGCACTCAACAAATACTTTTAATCACTTTCCAAAAAAATCATAATTAGGATCTGTGCAGTAAAAAAAAAATTTCCATTGTTTAAAGTTCTTAATTTATAAACATAAAATCAATAAAATTCAAAAATATTTTCAAAAACTTTACATTATTATGATAAAACAACTAGTTTCAGATAAATATTGCAGAGAAAATTCGGAAGATCTGCATTTTTTTTGCAATTTAAAACGACAATTGATATGGCAAAGAAAAAAATCTTTTTAAAAAATAGAAAATTAAGCACTTTTTACAAACCCAGAATTAAAAAAGCACCTTTAAGGGCTTTTAAAAAACGTAAATAAAAAATAAGCACCTTTAAGCACTTTTTAAAAACACTACTCACCCTGTTTGCATTCTGGTATCCTCTTCTTAATTATTAAATGTGAAATATATACAATATATAGAAAAATAGAATACATAAAAGGCAAAATATATGTAATAAATACCATCGAAATAGGTAGTATCTGTATTACTGTCTGGATAGGGAATGAAAGGAGCTTCCATGTTCAAGATGTTTTCCCATACAATGTTTTCAAATAGAGGCCATGTTCTCAACTCTGAAATTATTTTAAGATTTAAAAAAAAATTAATAAATTTCACAAAGCAGAAATATACTTTTTTGTCCTTGATAGAAAATCACATAAACAAACAAAAAATATCATTGGGTATCAATAAAAATCTGTAAATTTGTAATAATAAAATGACGTATTTAGTACAGATTTAATATTTGTAGGATGTATTTAGATCCTATTTTAAAATAGGATCTAAAGAATCTGGTAGAATTTACACACATGCATAGCTAATTTCATCATCTAAGTGCAGGTAATGAAAAGAAAAGAATAATGATAAATAATTAAAGTATTTAAAGCAAATAAGTCTTAAGAAATATGGGTACAAGATTAAAGAGCAATTTATTACAGCACAATTAAAGGTACATAAAGAGACAAAATAGAAATATAATACTTTGATTTATTGATTTTGTTAATAAAATTGCTAATGTAGCATCATGATCTTCAAAATTTGAATCTTTTTTTTTTTTTTTAACTTTTTATTAGTACAAAATTGCAAGAGATTGAATTTAACTGCAAACACTGTAAAAATGAGCATTGTTTCACAAGTTTAACTACAGAAGTTAATTTTTCTAAACTGCAAAAATCAAAACGAAAGACTAACAGTTGATGCTGACCACAAGCTTTTGATGCACTTGTTTACAAATACAAAATGAAGCAGACAACTTTTTTTTAAAATAAAAAAAGGAGAAAAAAAAAAGAACGAAAAAAACTGTTCAGTTTCAAATCTTACTAAAGTGTTGTGTATTTTAACTAAATTATTGGATACCAAAGTATTAATGCTAATACAAAAATAGCTCTTATCTTTTTAGAAATTTTAAATTAATAAAAAGCCATTGAACTTTATATTTTACGTATTAAAACATTATGATACATTTTAACAAATTAAAATAATATTTAAGTTGAACTTTTTTCAGCAGAATAAACTTTAATGGCATATGGCTTCAATCGCTCGATGACAGAACTTCTTTTTAAAAAAATTCTAAAATAAGGCTTATCTGTCCTTTCTTTTTTTTAAAAGTGAGCTAGCATACTTATTCAGAAAAAAGATTGATTGATTTTCTAACTTAAGTTGAAAATTAGATTACATAAATTAACATATCAAGTCTAAGCGTTTACTTTTAACTATCAAGAATACATCCTAAAAGTGAGGAAAAAAATAGTAAATTGATGAAAAGTCCCAAGTAGATTATTATTTTTATTTAAGATTACTGTTCTTAATAAATACAAAATATACCTTTAACTCCAGGACGAGAGCTTGGATCTGGTGTAAGTAACAGATCAATGACATTTTGAGCAGTTTCTGAGAGAGCTTCATCTCCTTCTGGCCAAGGAATATCTAAAAAAAAATTTTTTTTTTTAAAATTTGATTCAGGAAAATTAAGAATACACGAATTAAAGAAACAAACTTCTAGAAAAAAAAAACTCTTTAGGGTGCTCCTCAAATAGAAACTGCAGATTCTTTTCTGAAACAAAAAATTAATGAAACAAAAACACAGGTTCACTACAACTACTTTGTTACAAATGTAGTTAACTTCAACTATATTTTGTAGTGACTACAAACTACTTTGTAATTGTAGTAACTACTTCACTACTTTTAGGAGACAAACTTTGCAGGAGAACTTAATTCCCACCTATGTCCCACCTATGTTCACCTATGTTGAATAAGAAATTGGCTTACATTAAATATAAAGGAATAATTAGGTAATATTTATTTTTTAAAAAAAAAAAACAGTTATATCTTGAAAAGTAAAATTGATGGGAAATTTGCACTATCAAAAAAAAATGGTAAAAATTTCAGCTTTAGGTTGCTACCGCAGATAAATATATTTTGCAGAAAACTCAAATGTGGAATAGTTATGCAATAAGTGTCAATACTAATATAGTTATCAAGTATTATATTGATTTAATTGGTGATAACTAAAACTGCACCAATACTGAACAGTTCTAACATAGATATGGTGTCTCAGGGCTCTTTGAAAGGGGCATAATTTATACACATATTCTTAAGGTCACGAAGTTTTTTAAATAATGATTTTATTGATAATGCAAATTTTATCCAGAAAAATTAATAAGAGGGGAATGTATATAAAATAATAGTTGATGTTCAAAATATACAAATAATAAATAGACTAAATGTGAACAAATGTTTCCTGATACTTTTAAATTATAATTATTCATGAGTTGTACAGAAAATAATTTGTTGCTTAATACACACATTTCAATTATACTTACTCAGTTTTATGTTTATTTCAAAATTACTACACAAATAGTTTGTGTATATAAATAATAAAGAGAGAATTGTTCCACCAAGAATAATTGTTTGCTTTTCAAGATCTAAACATATTCCTCAATTAATATTTAACCGGAAAAGTGGGTCTTTCTTTTTACAAATTCATGAGGATATTGAACTTTAATAAAAAAAAAAATTTAAATTATGGTTTAATTTATTCCTTGATTAGTTTGTAATAAACTTTAAAAAATTTTACCAGTTTTGTTAGAGATATAAAGTATTTTAGATTAAATATTTTTATTAAATTACATTTAGCACTATTTAACAGAGCATTTATTAGTAAATGTAGGAAAAAATCAGATTTAAAACATAAATAATCTTCTTCGTTTTTAAAAAAAAAAAAAATCATGATTTTTGTCACTTCTGGAAACCAGGCAGAGTTATCAGTTCTCAATGTGTGGTACCTAGATTATTTCACCAGGTAACATTCCTTTACACTTGACATACCTAAATTAAGATCTATAGTAAACTTAAAACTATTCATAAAAACAATATAACTGCGTTTGAAACTCACAATGTCCATCCACCTTTGTTTCATATTGTTATTTTGTTTCACATTGTCCGTCATTTAAGCTACATTTATTGGTTCAGGAAAGATAAATTTTACTTTAATGCAAAATTTTAATAACCATTAATTAAATAGGAATAAAAACCAAATAGAATACATTGAAAACTAAACAAATTATATCCCAAGCCGTAATTTAATGGTTCTCTTGTGTATTTTCAAATCTTCTATTACTGCTACAATTTTTTCAAAAAGTTTTCGGTCATGGGACAAGCTCTACCTTCTTTAAAAGTTTATGGCAATATTTCTGATACACCTTGCACACTGAAAAATTTCAAGGAGATTGTATATACAGTGGAGCATCGTTTATACGACGATCACTTATACGACGTTTACATTTATACGACATTTTAGTGTGGTCCCAAATTATTCCTATTCATTTTAATGTAAAAGTATATCGTTTATACGACGCACAGAATCGGTTATACGTCGGGTTTTAGATTTTGTTCACATTTATTTAATTTTTCTTGTGTATTTTAAAAAAGGGCGGAATTTGCCGACATGAATGATACAGAAAAGGGTGCCAACAAGAATGCTTGGATGACGACCGTAATTTTTACTAGATGACTGAAAAAACTAGACAATGTTATGAAGAGGCAAAAACGAAAAATTTTGCTATTCATCGACCAATGTCCAGCGCACCCATCGATAATAATTATTTTGGAAAATGTAAAAGCTCTCTTTTTTCCTGCAAATTGCACAAGTGCGCTTCAGTCATTAGATTTGGCCGTGATTAGAAATCTAAAATTGCATCATAGAAAGCAGTAAGTTCAACTCGCTATTCAAAGCATTGTAGAGACTAATAGCAAGAAAATATAATTAAAGGTAACATTCATTCAAATTGCTCACTGCAATTTTTCTTCCTTGGTTATTTGTTTGTTTTGCTTTGCCTAATTTAGAAATTTATGTAAATCAACACGTTAAACATTAAAATTAACTGAAAACAGAGTTAGTTTCAGTTTTAGAAGTAAAAATCGATTATACGACATTTTTCGGTGGTCCCTTCGCCGTCGTATAAACGATGCTCCACTGTATTTACTTCTAAGATAAGTAATTATACATTTACCTCTTCTTAATATATTGTTAAAGACAGCTTCAGCAGAGACATCATTAAAAGGTGGAATACCAGTTAAGAATTCAAACAAACAAACTCCTAAAGCCCACCAATCAACAGGGAAACCTTTAAAATATAAAAAACATTATCTTAAAAGTTCATAAAAAAACAAAAACATAAGCTTAAAAGTTCATAAAAAAACAATCTTATTAAACTGTTATATCTGTCAGAAAAACTGCTTTATTATTAAAAACAAGAATAATATTAAAAGTTTAAATATCCATTGGAAATTTTTTTTCCCTGTAAAATATTATATTTTGTAAATAAACTATATTGAATTTACAAATTAAGGTTGGAAGGTCTCCCAGATTCGACTTTATTTATTTATTTATTTATTTATTTTAATTTTAAGCATGAAGAAAGAATAGTTGTGGCAAAAACCATTTGTGAAATATCGACCAGAATAAAACTCAGATAATAAAAGTTTTTCAATATTATATAATGAATTTACAATAATAAAAAATATTCGAAATTCTTACTATGTTCTTTATGGAGTAATAACTCTGGTGCCAAGTAATCAGGAGTGCCTAAGATCCTTTCATTTGATGCAGGTTCAGGGCCCCTTCTTACACTCTTAGGTGTTCGAAATGGGGTTCGAACACTCTGCAGAGGGGTCTAAAATAAAGACACTAACATAAGCTTGTAAGCAATATTCCATTTTAATCAAATAGATTAAATCAATTTTTAAAAAAAACTTAGCTTTAAAACATAATATTTTAAACAAGTGTAGTTCATTTATTATTAAACTTATTAATAAATTTTAGAAAATATTTAAAATTAAATTTATCAGCTTTTATTTAATAAGTTAAAATGTTACACTTTACACTTCCATGCCAATGAAAACTGGGGGTGGGAAAATCTGATTAATTCCATTTAATGTGTTTTTCTTATAAATTTCTAGACAAGGAATTCAAATCTCCAACTAAAATTTTATCCAATTCAGCCTGAAACATGAATCAATGCAATTTACAGCATCAAAATAAGCTGTAAGGATGCACAACCTTTTAGAGTGAAGGGCCACTTTCACAGTAGGTAGATTAACGAAGGGCTGCACGCATATTTAGTCATGTTAGCGGCAAATATTATAATTTTTGTATAAACATGAGTGTTCTAAGCTCTAAATATTTTTATCCGTAAACTTAATAACATATTTTCAGAAAATTAAATACTTTTAATTATTTGAATTTATTTAAAACTAAAAAAAACTGATACTTTTTTAAAAAACATTTTTCCATTTTTCACAATAATTAATGTATCTAATATATATATATATATATATATATATATATATATATATATAAAAGTTCAAAATGAAGAATAAAACAAAGAAAAATTATAGACATATGAAAAAAAGGGGGTGGGAAATAATAAGTAAAAAAATAACAAACAACATTTTATTAAAAAAAAAAGGAAAAAAAAAGTGAAATGTTAATTAAAAAACCGGAAAAAAAAGATATAATCTTTTCTTCAGCCCACACGATTATATCCGCAAAACAGAGTGCTTTCTGATATTGTATCAATAAAGCCAAAGCAAAATATATTAATACAATAGTGTGAGGAGCACTCAAAAAATTTTTTATAAAATAACTACATAAAAATAGATCATAAAAAGTAAAAATAACATGTTGAAACAGATCATAAAATAAAATAAAAACATTAAAAAGGGGGGACTATAAAGCGAGTAGCAAAATCATAACAACTTACTTGGACGGATATTTTTCAAGAATGATTTAAAAATGTTTTCGCAGAAAGATTGCCAGATTACAAAATATGAAAACAAAAGATGAAAACAAAAGCGCAAATAGAGTGTAACAAGAGGGTTTTAAAGTGTCGTTCTTACTGCACTGCTGAAGTGATTTGTTATTTTGAGTTTTGATTTGTTAGTTACCAAGGATGGGCCCGAAATGGATGTGCGCAAATCAAAACTCAAAATAACAAATCACTTCAGCAGTGCAGTAAGAACGACACTTTAAAACCCTCTTGTTACACTCTATTTGCGCTTTTGTTTTCATCTTTTGTTTTCATATTTTGTAATCTGGCAATCTTTCTGCGAAAACATTTTTAAATCATTCTTGAAAAATATCCGTCCAAGTAAGTTGTTATGATTTTGCTACTCGCTTTATAGTCCCCCCTTTTTAATGTTTTACTTTTTATTTTATTTTATAATCTGTTTCTACATGTTATTTTTACTTTTTATGATCTATTTTTATGTAGTTATTTTATAAAAAAAATTTTGAGTGCTCCTCACACTATTGTATTAATATATTTTGCTTTGGCTTTATTGATACAATATCAGAAAGCACTCTGTTTTGCGGATATAATCGTGTGGGCTGAAGAAAAGATTATATCTTTTTTTTTCCGGTTTTTTAATTAGCATTTCACTTTTTTTTTCTTTTTTTTTTTTTAATAAAATGTTGTTTGTTATTTTTTTACTTATTATTTCCCACCCCCTTTTTTTCATATGTCTATAATTTTTCTTTGTTTTATTCTTCATTTTGAACTTATCTAATGAGTGCTGTTTACTTGCAGCTTAAGCGCAATAAATGATACTTATTGTTTTTCTTAACTTTCTTAGTGTTTTCTTGTATTTATTTATTTATTTATTATATATATATATATATATATATATATATATATATATATATATATATATATATATATATATATATATATATATATATATATATATATATATATGTGCATAAATATTGGGGGGATATAAATTTTAATCAAAAAGAAGTTTACAAAATAAAAGTGCAAAAAATATAGGCATTTTATAGTAATATAAATTTGAATTAAATATTTTAATTAAAGAAAATTTATTATGTTTAAACAAAAACCACATTGAAAGAAATATTTTTATTGCGTTTAGAAGTTCCCGTGGGACGCAGGTTTTGCATCCCTACTATAGAGAATACGTATTGCCAAACAAAAATAGAACTTATAGCAACATAAAAAAATATTCTCTAATTTTATCTAATCAGCCTAAAACATGGATCAATCTGATTCACAACCACACAAAAAGCTATTATAAACATTTATTGCAACGCAAAAATAGAGTTATAGATACTGACTTCAATAAAAAAAATTTAAATTCTTCCCCTTATATTAATGTACTGCAGTTTCCTTCAAAATATAAAAATTACACATAACTAAAAAAAAATTTATCATCAATTGTCTATAATTTTTCCTAAGAAGCCCATTTATAAATTGATTGTAAACAATGTTTTTTAAAATAAACAGACTGGCGTTGTAATCCATATTTCAATGCTTTCCTTGTCTTCCCCATTTTAGCATTTGAAAGAGCTGGCACAAAATCTTTATCTGATATTGAGAACTAGTCAGTTTCATCATACATCTTTTTTCCCATAACAATTTAGCAAACTTCCGATTTTGTTAATGTGAGAGCTACGGGATATTAAAACAATAAAGCAGGGTAAGAAAAAAACATGTTCCTTCTGAATAAATAGTGAATATTTCTTCATGAATTGTGTATTCAGATTAAGATGATTTTCGAAAAAATAAATTAAAACACCGATAACATTAAACAATGTAATGATCACAGAAAATGATAACTTTAACACCAAAATAAATTAAGAAAGCCTTGACCAAGTGGTTTTGAAAACAAAAAGCGATTGATAACATCAACCGTAATCACATTAAGCAGAGATTACTGTATTTACCAATTAAAACCCCAAAAATGTGGAGCTAGAATTTTGGGTACTCAATGCTTCCATTTATTATTTTTTGCTAATAAGGGTTTAAAGCATTAGATCAGTAATCCAGATATTTATTAGACATCAGTTAATGTAATGTAATAAATTTTTTTGAAAAATTTTACATAGGATTTTCTTTAATCAACTAGCTTTTCTGTAAATGGCCTTTACAGTCCCGCAGTGGACTGATTGTAAAAAAACAGCTCCCAATAGAACACTGAAGTATCACTGGCCGCAGTCAGTAAGCAGGTGGGTGACCACCTTGATGGATCGAGGGTGCAAGGTATAGGTCCTTGTTAAACTGTTGTACCATAAAGTGCTCGTCTTCTTCGCCAGGCTACCAAATCAGGGGAGCCATCCCCTTTGTAGAGGATGAAAATTGCAATGGCAAATCCTTGGATCATCCTGAGGGATGTTTCCCAGACCGTCGCCAATAGCCCATTGTGCAGCTCTAGCGTGACATAAATCAAGTACCCATCTACCACAATTTTCCTTTTTTCTTCTTTTTTTTGGAAAATAATTTTAATGAACAAAACTTAAAATAATTAATATCATACAAAACTTACAAATATCCGGTTGGAAGGACGCCTCTTCTCTGTTGGAGTGGAGAACATTGAAGCAGATTTTAATTGCATTCTCTCAGACCCACAGCTCGTGTTTAAACTCAACCGTAACACATCGGCTGGACTAGCTTTACTACTCTGACTATCAAAGCAGAAGTTAACAGATTTTTTTGGTAGATCCAATCCAACAAAAGGTGTTTGCAAAATACTTTGGGGAAGTGAGTGAGTCTCTCTTAGTTCAGGGTGGCAGTTTTTAGGGGAGAAACTATGATTCAGAAATACACTATCTCCAGAAACATTTCTATCAGAGTCAATGGATGAATTTGGGTTCAAAGAAATGTTTGAATCTTCAAACATATTAGATTCTGCATTGAATCTTAGCTCTGAAAAAACTGTGGTTAATCCAGTGGACCTTAATTTTTTGAGATGACGTAAACTGTGGTCACTACTGCCGCTAGAAGACCGTTTTCTTTTGATAATTTTTTCTAATCCAGAATCTAAGCTTTGTTTTCCTAATCTTTTAATTTTGGAATTTATGAAAGCAGGAGATGTTAATGAACTTTGTGACCGAGTTTTCCTTAAATTTCGGACTGATCGATTATTACGAAATTTTCTTTTCCCTCTGGGAACTAACGGAGTGTAACTGGAACATGAGCTTTGGCTAGAGTGGTGATCAAATGATTCATCTATTTTTCTCTCAGACAAATCTAAAATAAAACATCAAAGGTTACAAAATAAAAATTTAAAAATATTAATTCATATGAAGAAAAAATTTCAGTGAAACTTGAATAACATGCAGCATTATTTTATTTCATAACCATCCATTTAAGAGTTTATGTCTATCAATGTTCAACTCCATAGTCTTGTAGTGTTGAACTATACCCAAAAAAAACAAGGGAGCTTCAAGATTAAGCATTGGGACAAACTGTTTCTTGTTAGTGGCAAAAGAGCAGCGTAGTAGAAAACATAACTATGATTGAAGACTAGAATAAAATACAAATCAAAATTTAATCATCTCAAAAAATTTCAAATAATTAATTAAAAGATCATTCCTGATATACTGGCTGATACTATCAACTATATATATTTGCCCTCCGGTTTCTTATAGGAAAATTACTTAATAGTAATTAATAATTGAGAATTACCCAATATAGGGGATGGCATACTAATTGCCAACACAAACTAGTCTTTGTGGATGAGTTTTTGATGGAACTAGTCTGTTTGTGTTACTCCGAGAATTAGACAGATAGCAAATAGATTCTAACCTATGTTCGTGTACCAATGGGAAAATCTCATAACAGCATTGTGGCAAGTGCAAGTCGCATCCATCGGTCATCGCTAGGATTGAAACCTGGTCCACCTCATTAGGAGGAGAGTGGACCATCCCCTGAGCCATCACTGCTCATTAAGCAATATTGAAATTTAGAGGATATTCTGCAAAGTTATGGACAACATTCCCCAGGTTTAATAAATTTTTGTGCTAAAATTTTCAGTCTCATATTTTCACAATATTTTCCTAAATTTATTAGTAAACAAAATATTAAATGGTATAAAATCAACCCGAATAAATTTAATTTAACTTAAATTACTTACATATATCAGTTATAAAATAAAATTATTAATAAATTTTATTAAGATTGATTCAGTTTCTGTCACTGTTTCAAAAACTGCAGGCAACAAAAATAAACCTATGATCCAAATTTTAAGCAAAACTCTTAGCAACTTTTAATTAAGCATGAGAAACTTTCAACACTAGAACAGTTAGAGAAAATTTTGACAAAACTAACAAACATTCTAAATATTATTTCAAATTTTTCGAATAAAGTTTCAAAACTCTAAACTTAAATTGCTTTTGTCTCATACTGAATTCTGCATTAAACTATCAAAATACTCAGAGTTGTAACTTCGTAACTGCAACATGATAGAAAAATATTCAGCATACTTCATGAAATAATAATGCAAACTATTACCTATTGCTCAATATGCTCAAGACACAGGACATTTTATCAGTCAATCGATGTAAAAAAATAAAAAGCAAAAATATTGGATTGATTAGAGAAAATTCCTTTATCAGGATTTCATAGGAATTCATTTCATAGGAAGAAAAAAAGGAAAAATTAGATTTGGGATTACTGTATAAGTTAAAATCTTTACCTCATCACAAAAAAAAGTAACAATTGAAAAAAAAAAAATTTTAATACTTAGCACAAAATAATTAAATATCAATTTTTGTTATTATCTTTACCATTTATTGCTAGAGATGCATGAGTAGACACAAGAAAAATCAATAAGAGATCATGATATTAATCAAGATAGGGGGATTTAGTACAAGATCAAAATTTAGAAACGTATACATTTCTTTTCAGTCCGACCAATGATAGAAAAAAAATAACAAAAACTGTGAACGATTTTTATGAAGAAAAAAACATTATTATTCACCAAAGTTTTCCCCACTTCCAGAAGATATTGATCTGTCGGGAGTGTCAAATTTCAATGCAAGTGGAGAGGCAACAGAACTGAAACAACTCCTATTCCTACTGTTCTCAATCGACCTATTATGCACAGCATTGATCGAATCTGAAGCAAATGTGCCATGGCGAGTAATATTTTCATCCGTGAAAGGACTGCCAGAATTAGAAATGCTTGAATTACATGCCTGAAACGAAAATAATCTCTTTTTAATCAATATAAAACAAAAGATAAGCACAGTTGGATAAAACAGGGTTCCCGCTCTTTTAACAAAGCAAAAATTAAGGAGTTTTAAGGACCTTTTTCAAAAAAATTAAGGATCTTAAAAGTAGTGAGATTGTTTATCATTGAATATACAGATACCATCAGTGACAGTGCCAATTGTTTAGCTTTCTTTAAAAAAAATCAATAAATTAAAAAAAAAAAAAATTTCATTATAAAGTAAGTACTGATATAATTGTATTCATTAACAGGGTTCACCAAAATAAGACCAGACAATTTGTGCAAACCCGGATTGGTTTTTTTTTCTTTCTTTTTTTTTTTTTCAATATTTACAGATTATTAAGGGTTAACAACATCTATGAAACTAATCTGTATTCCATTTTTAATTATTTAATTGAAATTGAATTGTAAAATTAAGTGCAGAAATTAAGATTTGCAATTGTTTTCATGCATTAAAAAAAAGAGTAAATAAAGAAATTTGGGAAAATTATTGAAAAAATTATTAAAACAAGTTTTCATAATTCGCTGCTAGACATGCATCACATATTCAGTTGTGGGCCAATCATGATAAATATTCAGTTATGTCAAAAAATTCTTTCTTTTCCATCAATAAAATGTTTTATTTAAAAGGGTATATATTAAAAGAATTAATACTAAAAAGTTGAATTAAAGTTATGCATGAGAGTAGTTTTCTTATCTATGTCATGTTAAATTAAGTCCTATTTCAAATAAAAACAGGTCATATTAATATCTAAGCATCTTGAATCATTCCACTTTTTTTTTCACTAAGCTTAACTTAATATTTTTTTAAAAATTCATTGCAATAAATATTTTTATAAAAACTTTTATAGAATAAAAATACAATTATGTTTGAGAAGATTTATAATTTTCGAACCAATATTTTTTAATATTAGTTCTGGGTAAAACATGTAAATAAAAGGGTCTAAAAAGAATTTTCAAAAGCATCAACACATCCCAATGGTTCGAAAACTGATAATTAACAAATGCTGAAAAATTATTTATTTTTTTATCATTTATAGATATTTACTTGTAATATTTCTTTATCATCATCTATTATGCTTAATATTATTTTCTACTTGATTTAATATTTCATTTTTATAGCAAATTTGCAATTTAAAACTGAAGGTGGTATCCTTTTATTAGAAAATAATCACCTTATCAGGTTACGTTTTGCAAAAGAATAATGAAACATTTTACGAAGAACATATTGAAAACGGTATTTAACTTAACCATTCTGAAATTATTACTAAAAAAAAGCATGATCTCTTCCACGTGCCATATCTCCCTTGTCCACACTGTATTCTTTTCCTTTAGAATGCTTCACTCTCCTTATAGAGTATCATTCTAGGCAAAAGGAAGAATATATTAATGAAAGAACCAACATATTAATGAAAGGTCATGCTCTCTTCAACTTGCCTGTAGCCCACTCACACACATCCCTTTTTGTCTCTAAAATGCTCTACCCTCGATGCATGGTCTCATTTTAGGTGATAAAAGAACGACTTTTTTTAAAAAAATATTTTTGTAAGACTGAAAAAATTGTTCCTATCAAGAATAGTGATGCTGAAATATTAAGGACTTTTAAAAACCTTGTGCCAAAATTAAGTACTTAAAAGGACCCTTATTTTCCAAAATAAAAATTAAGCAGTTTTTAAGAAATTTTAAGGACTATGGGAACCCTGTAAAAGCTTTTAGTTTCAAAACAATTCAATTTTATTGCCATAGCACTTTTATTGCAGAAATGTCAATTGCTTCTTATATTTTCTAATTACTGAACAACAGAAAGTTTAAAAAGAGAGAAAAATTAAATTTCAAGGTTGAAACATTTTAATTCAATCTGAAATATTAAGATAAGTTGATCAATATAACATTTGTCTTGTTTATAAAACAAGCTGTCTTTACTTCCTTGTCAAGTAGGTAGTCATGTATGGGTGGATTTTGAGCTGCCACGGTAAACGGTGAATAAACGGTGTTTAAATATATTGCAATAATAAATGTGACCAAGTTCGAACATTATAAATTTATACTAGGAAACTATACCAGCCAACACTGAAAACTGAATTTCATGAAAGTCAATGAGAAGAAAATATTTAGTGGGCCTTTCAATGCTCAGACAATGAAAATGCCCTCAAAAATAAACATGTAATTCACAAAATTAATTAAACACAGTTTGACTAAGAATTTGATTGAGTTAAATTTTATTTTTTAAGTCAAATGTCATTCTTGAACAATACCATTTTTGTCCGACTTTGGATAATAAAAATTCTAAATAGATTCCTCGAAACTATTGCTTTCAATCAAATATTTCAATCAAAATAAAAGTTTACATAAGACCCAAATGGATAAGAAAAAATCAGGTAGATTTTAGAAAATAATATAAATTTCATGATATTTGTTGCATAATGTACTAAATATTTTACACATAAGGAATTTTAGGGATTTTTATTGTCATCAAAATTGAAAAACTACAATATTTTCCAGTTGTGATGGACATTAAACATACTTGAAATGTTATGTATTATGTTATCTCATAAATTCGAATATTAATAGACATTTAATTCATAAAAGATAGTTATAAGATGTTTTTAATTAATTTAAAGAGTTCTGTATAAAAACGAATTTCAGAACAAAAAAGTTTTGAACTGATTTTGATAAATGAGGTTTGCTTCATTATGTATTATTAATATTTATTTAAATATTCAAGCAAGCAAGCAATAATCTGCACAAAAATTCTATTTCAATAGGGATTTTTTAGAAAACTTTTTCAATTTTAGGAAAATGTCTATAATGTACATAAACCAGGAGAATTTTAAATAAAACAGTAGACCAGAACAAAACTGGCAAAATCTTGTAGTGTACTGGAAAATCCAGCAGAGTTGGCAGCTATGTGTTTAATGGAAATAAGAAACATACAAAACCAAATGTTGAAGTTAAAGACAGCAGCTGCCCAGGAGTTCTATTTGGAAGACCTTCTTTGGAGTCTTGAGTATAACAGGATGGTGATCCCAGAATATCAGAAATCTCAATAGCTATAATATAGCAAATAGATTTCTTTTTAGAATTGATCCATCATGGAAAAAAAAATTTTAAAAAATTTAAAACCTACTAAGCATTTAACAGGGGTAATTGGAAAAACCCTGAAAATTTTATGTGAAAAAACAATATCAATTTACATACCTTAGATGCTTTATATTTAACATAATTTTTTGAATTAACATTTATAATTAAATTAGCTACTAATGCAGAATATCACACCTTTAGAATAATTAATTCAAGAAAAAACTGACTTCTTCCAAAAAGGGCTTTATTGGATTTTAAAAACTTGTGAATATGAATTGTGATATTGGATTTAAAAAACGCGAAGATACAAATATTTTAAATTTCGTAAATACGAAGCGCGATATTAGTTTTTAAAAACGTGTAAATATAAATCACGATAATGAACTTTTAATTCACATGAATAGGAATTGCAATGCACGTCTTTTAAATCGTGTGAATAAGTATCGCGATATTAGGAGATACCAGCGCAGTTCCAAATATTCAAAATATCAAAAATTATCCAAACCAAAAGAATCAAATAGGCGGAAAAATGTATGTAAACGTCTCGTTAACGGGATTTAGTAAAAGATTCAAAATTTTTTCAAATTATAAGCTCTTGATTTGTGGACCAATGGTCTTGAAATACGTGTAATTCTTTGATATTCGTGCAAAAATCGCAAGCCCTGCCTCTAGTTTTCAGACCCAGAAGAAAGATACGAAAACCCCAGAATACAATCAACCCTGATTTAAAGAGATAAACATTAATAGCTTTAACATGCAAGATACATTTTTACTAGAATTGATTATCTCATAAGAGAACGACTGATAACAAAAATAAAACTTACGCCTACTAATTGTAATCTTTGATAGACCAAAGTCAGTCAGTTTAATGTGTCCAGATGCAGAGATAAGCATATTATCAGGCTTCAAATCTCTAAAATTATGATATCTCTTATCATGAACCCAACATTAACATTGCACTTGAAATAAACAAACACTACATTCAAAATACAAACATTTGCATTAAAATTGCATAAAAAAATTCTTGATGAAATAAACTACTCCAATAAAAATTTTATAAGGATAAATATGCTAGATAATAAAAATTAGCATGTATATCATCTTGTAGTAAGATAATTTAGTTACATCAGCTTTATCGAAACATCAAATCTATTTTCTATAAAATATCAAATTTTGCATAAGAAATTAAAACTTTTAGGGATACATAAAAAATTTTAATAAACATCGTAAAACTTATACATATATCATTATGAGTTATAAATTTAAAAATCTTGTCCATCTTCTCTCAACTATCATTAATTCTTTTAAAAAAAAAAAAAAAAAAAGTGTTACCTGTATGATTTTATGAAAGTTTGCTGATTTCTTTAGCTAGTTTTTAGTAGTTTATTATTATTATTTTTGAACAACTAGTGATCTCATTCATTGTTGTAAATGTATAACTTTATATAGAGTTGTATATGTATAGCTTTATATGTACAGCAATCATAAAAGGAAAATGGAAGCCTCTATCTGATTAAACAGAAGAAAAAATAAAAGTCTAAATCTTTCGTCATTTCTGATTATTGTCACAGCATTTTCATTGGACAAAAAAAAAAAAAAATTCATATGACATAATTCTCAACAAAGAAGATGCATACACACTAAGCTGTCATTAAAATAGAACTAATTAAAATTTTCACAACAATCATTATCGATTATCATCTTCAATATATTGTTTTTTACCAGATGTAATACAGTCAAACTTGGATAAATCGAACGTCTTTAATTCGAATTCGTGCATAATTCGAAGCTTTTCTACTTTCCTAGACACATGTATATTCAGTTAATGCTAAAAAATCTTGGTTATTTCGAAATCCAATTTCCTTAATTCGAAGTTTTTACCCTTTCAAAAATGACAAAATCTAGTTTAAATGCAGTTATTTTTGAAAAGTATTCTGGTTATTTTCAGCTATTATGGAAATTTTTTTAGGGATGACAAAGGGGAGGGAGAAAGGACGATGGGAAGGGTATTTCGAATCACATGATAGGATGCATACATGCCATTGGTCGGAGCGGAGGAGAAAAAAATTGTCACCGGCTAGCGAGTCTTCATGATCTTGAAAAAAGTTGTGTCTACGTGAGTCGTCCTTCAAAGGTCCTCGGGCAGTTGATTGACAGGTGTTCCTCCAATAGTGGTGCGTTTAATTTTTCATGAGATCATGATGAGTTTGCATCTAACTCCAGGAAACTGGTGTATAATCACGGCATTAAACACTAGGCCTGTAGTCGATATTACTTGAGTTTTCTACATTGTGATTTTAGTTTTGTAGTGATAGTTCAGTACCAGCATGTCATTTAGTAAGCCCCGTGTCTCGTATAAAACCTTATATTTCGATGAAAAAATTGCTGTAATTCGAGAAGTAGAAAAGGGTGTAAAAAAAATGCATCATCGCAAAAGAGTTTGGAATAGCGCCTAACACTCTTTCGACTTTTTTGAAAAATAAAGAAAGAATTTTGAAATCTAATGGAAATTGCAAGAGAGCTAGAGAGCCTGATCATCCTGACGTGGACGAGTGTGTTACAAAGAGGATTAAACAAGCACGGGACAAGAACATCCCTCTCAGTGGAACTCTTGTTCGTGCAAAAGCTGAGGAATTTGCTATCAGTTTAGGTAACAACAGCTTCAAAGCAAGCTCCGGATGGTTAGACGGATTTAAGGAAAGAAATGCAATTTCTTTCAAGTCTGTGTGTGGTGAAAGCTCAAGTGTGAACCAAGGTGCAGCAAATGAGTGGGGAAAAAAAGTTGCCGAAATTATTGAGTATACACAGGACAGAGACATTTTTAATGTCGATGAGACAGGACTTTTTTTCAAATGTACCCCTGCAAAGACTCTTACTTTTAAAGGTGAAAAATGTAGTGGTGGAAAACATAGTAAAGATAGAATCACCTTACTTGTAGGATCAAACATGGATGGCACTGAGAAATTACCATTACTGATGATTGGAAAATCACGAAGTCCAAGGTGTTTCAAAAATGTCAAATCAAAGCCTATAGAATACCATTCTAACACAAAAGCATGGATGACGGCGCATATTTTTGAAGAATGGCTACTTGATCTAAATCGCACATACCAAAGAAAAAACAGGAAAATCATCCTGTTTATTGATAACTGCACTGCTCATAAATTGATACCCACTATGGACAATATCATGGTTGTTTTTTCCCCGCCAAACATGACATCAGTGGTGCAACCAATGGATCAAGGCATCATTAAAAATCTGAAGCATTTTTACAGATGTCTAGTCGTTCAACACCTCCTTATCAAATCTTCCCAAAAGCTTCCCATTACTCTCCTCGATGCTTCAAGAATGTGTTTAAATGCATGGTCCAAAGTCAGCCAAAAAACAATAGCAAATTGTTTTCGGAAGGCAGGATTCATCAGGAAGACTGTCCCTAGCGATCCTTTCAATGAAGAAAATTTACCTCCCCCAGTTGCATGGAAAGACAACATTCCGTTCGATGATTACGTCAGTATGGATGAAAATATAGACATTTGTGGAGAGTTATCAGATATAGATATTCCATTTGAAGTTCTAAACAATAGGAATATTACAACAGAAGACGAAGAAGATATTGAAGATGAAGTAGAAGAACAGAGGCCAATTCCAACTTCAAGTGAGGCAGTCGTTCATTTATCAGAATATCGACGCTATGCAGAAGGACAATCTGACGTAAGTGAAGCTGTGTTTAGAGCTATAAATATTCTTGAAGATTTTGTTAGAAAAAATCAAGCAAGCTCTTTAAAGCAATCGGATATAGCTAAATATTTTTAAAAATTGTAACGTTTTAATTTAAAATTAATAAACAATCTTTGTTTCGCAATTTCTATTACGAGCAATTATTTTAAGACATAAAAATAACAGTGTTTGGATAATTCGAAGTTTCGCAGAGGCCCCTTGCCCTTCGAATTATCCAAGTTCGACTGTATAATCATCTGTCATTATTATATTTGGTTATTGGTCAAAATTAAAAACTTTAGAGAAAAAGTAATAGTTTTTCTTCAAACTGCTATGATATTTTTATCTGCTGATATTTTTTAAAATTTATTAATTAGTCAACTTTACAACTCTGTATAAGTTAATGCAACTCTTTCAAAAATTAATTTTAAGTTATAATTTTACACAGATTGATATTTTAGAAAAATATAACAAAACAAATTTGATTTCATTTATTAGTCAAAGGTTATGATTCTATATAAGTTACTATAACTTATTCTAAAATTTAATTTTACCTATTAATTTTTAATAATTATTTTACACACATTGATACTTTAGAAGAAAATTCAATTTTTTAAAAAGTTCAGGGTAGTTCCTAGTATTAAAAGTATTTTTAATTAAAGAAAAACTCTTAGCTAACGGAGTTAAATAAGTTTTATAAGTTAAATAAGTTCTCGCATTTATACCTATGGACAATATTGTGTTGGTGCAGATATTCCAGAGCATGTGCAGCTTCTGCAGCATAAAAAACAGCCATTCCTTCATCAAAAAACCCATAAATACTCAGAAGAGATTTGATATCACCACCTATCATATAGTCCATCACCTATGAAAAATAACAATACTAACATCAATGTATGACAAATGACAACTGCGTCAAATACAATAATTAACAAAGAATTTAATGATGTAGATAAGTATTTGGTATTTTGTCACAATTTTTCTAGCTACCTGCAAAGATTTTTTATCAATTTATAGAACAATTTGGTAGAGAGAAATTTTAATTAGTTGCACAGTTGCACAGAAAAAAATTAACAATATAGTTGCTTTTAGTAGCCTAAAGAACGAAAATAGTTGCCAAAAAATATGAAAATAGTTGCCTAAATAAGAACAAAAATATGACTAAAATTTTATTGAACCATGATCCATTTAGTCAAGTTGGTGGCAAATATATATTTTTTTATAAACATTAGTGTTCTAGCACTAAATTTTTATACAAAAAAAAATTTTATATTTGCAGAAAATTAAATACTTTTAATTACTAGAGATAATTCAAAAAATATTTTATGATTAAAAAAACATTTTTCAAAAAATATTCAGTTCAACCATCAATGGATTTAGCAAAAATATATATATAGTGAAAAGTGATTATTCAAATTCTAAATTCACGCATCGTAATATCGTATTCAAAATTGTTTTTTTTTTTTTTTTTTTTTAATCATGCAGATTACATAGCAATAACCGTTGAAAAGGGGATTGAGAAGCAAAATAGATTTACAATGGAATCTGTGCAAATTGAGCGTATTGAAAAGTGATGACTCAAATTGGCAATTCAAAATTTTTTATTTAAGGAAGAAAAAAAAGCATTGCTTTCAGAAACTACCATGGGCTGCAGATTGTCAACCCAATTTATGCTATAAAAAAAAATAACATCGCTAGGAGCACAGAAAAGTCTCCCAAATCTCCTTTCCCTGAAAATAGTTGCTTTTTAGGCCTTTTCAGGCAAAAAAAAAATTGCCATAGTTGCCTCAGGTCGAAAATAGTTGCAAATAGTCACATTTTAGTCGTCTGTGGCAACCCTGCATTTGAAGCAATTATAAGACAATTTTATACAGGGTTATTCATAATTCCCTCCGGGCAGGAACTGGACCATCGCATTGATGTATTCAGTGTGACCAAGGGTTTACACATAGAACACCTGTAATGTATGTAAGTAAAACTTGAATAGTTTTGGAATAATTTCATATGTTTCTTTTTTTCATATTCGTCGTCTTTTTTTTTACTAAAACACTTTGAAACCCCGGAGGGAATTATGAATAACCCTGTACTTTTAGATCAGCGTTGTTGTTTGCCCATTGCAAAATTAAGCACAAATGTTGTAGAAATGTTGCACAAATGTTGGATGTAAATTAATATCTTTAAGAACAAAATCAAACCATCCCCAAGAATGTTGGAAGAAGTCAAAACTTTTTAGCATTTGATCGAAGTTCGTTGATCTATCTACTACATTCAAAAGTTATAAATTTTAAATTATTATAATAGTCTATCAAAGTACAACCCTAATAAAAAACATTTTAAAAAGGTTTAAAAATTTACACAATTGGTTTAGTGGTGTGTTGGTTGTAAACGTAAATGTTTCTAATTACAATCAACACTAAAACAAGTATCTCATAGAACAAACTCTTTTACTATCACAAGTGTACACAAAGAATATATACATGTTGCCAACAAAAGAATAATGTAAGAAATATATAAAATAAATAATATAATAAATAATCACTGCGTCTGCGTTCACGCAGTTGCGTCTGGAACATCCTCCCCACCCTGATCAATCTCAAGAGGAATGATCAGTTGAACAGGTCGGGAGATTTCTACTAGATGCTGCAGGTTGTGAAGGTATGGTTGTAAGTCTTTTACCGGTAAGAAAATGGGATGGTGTTAATGATTCTTCAGGATCATCATTTCCTTGTTCATAAACTAACGGTCGACTATTTAATGCGGCTTCAACACCAACTAATGCTGTAGAAAGACCTTCTTCATCTAACAAGGTTCGACCAAGGGATTTTCGCAAACATCTTTTTGTTAGTCCGATCAAGCAGAAGAGGAGTTCCTCATACAATATACACTGACAACGCCACTACCTTCCATGCCGCTAATAAAGAGCTATCCATTTTATGGGACAACTTGACATCGTTAAAAGTTCAGCAATATTATGCCCAGACGGGAATCAAGTGGAAATTTATTGTTGCACGAGCGGCTTGGTGGGGAGGATGGTGGGAACGTTTGATCGGACTAACAAAAAGATGTTTGCGAAAATCCCTTGCTCGAACCTTGTTAGATGAAGAAGGTCTTTCTACAGCATTAGTTGGTGTTGAAGCCGCATTAAATAGTCGACCGTTAGTTTATGAACAAGGAAATGATGATCCTGAAGAATCATTAACACCATCCCATTTTCTTACCGGTAAAAGACTTACAACCATACCTTCACAACCTGCAGCATCTAGTAGAAATCTCCCGACCTGTTCAACTGATCATTCCTCTTGAGATTGATCAGGGTGGGGAGGATGTTCCAGACGCAACTGCGTGAACGCAGACGCAGTGATTATTTATTATATTATTTATTTTATATATTTCTTACATTATTCTTTTGTTGGCAACATGTATATATTCTTTGTGTACACTTGTGATAGTAAAAGAGTTTGTTCTATGAGATACTTGTTTTAGTGTTGATTGTAATTAGAAACATTTAAGTTTACAACCAACACATTTGTTCCAGACGCAACTGCGTGAACGCAGACTCAGTGATTATTTATTATATTTTTTTTTTTTTTTTTTCGAAAGTGCCAGACTATCGCCAAGTTCTTTATCGTTTGGTTTCTCCATCATTGAGCAATACTGATGTTTAACGTTTCGTTAGTTTTTAAAAGAGTGGCTGCGTAAATTATTCATCTGATTCGTATTTAATTTTAAACCGAGTTGTTTCGGCACCAAAATGTGTTGGTTGTAAACGTAAATGTTTCTAATTACAATCAACACTAAAACAAGTATCTCATAGAACAAACTCTTTTACTATCACAAGTGTACACAAAGAATATATACATGTTGCCAACAAAAGAATAATGTAAGAAATATATAAAATAAATAATATAATAAATAATCACTGCGTCTGCGTTCACGCAGTTGCGTCTGGAACAAGTGGCTTATAAAATTAAACAAAATCCAATTCTTAATTAAAAATTTTATAATAAAAATTTAAACGTAATTTTATATCAAAAGTTTATAAGGCTGACAAAACTTATATTACTACTAGGGGGCAAAGCCCCCTGTTCGCTACCGCTCACCAACCCCAATGATTGCTTCGCAATAATTGTTTTTTCTTGGCAGAAAACAGTTTTTCTACTAAAGTTAAAAATATTCACTTAACATCTATGTACTGAAAGGAATTCTGTTTACTTACGCTCTTGCGCCTTTACTTCCCACGTCCAAATATTACTGTCTATTAGTATTATAAACATTTAGATCTCTTGGTGAACAGAAGTGATTTTTTTAATTATCAT
Organism: Parasteatoda tepidariorum; assembly: GCF_982258835.1. Lineage (NCBI taxonomy): Eukaryota > Metazoa > Arthropoda > Arachnida > Araneae > Theridiidae > Parasteatoda > Parasteatoda tepidariorum. Next base: position 88,524,723 of record NC_141761.1, on the reverse strand, counting down.
TTTTTTAAATAACCTTTATATTCTTAATGCATTATATTGTTCAAACAAATTTGATGAGTTCTCAACCATAATTTAAAATTTTCGCTAATAATAACAGTACTGCAAAATAACTTTAAATTAGGGATACAAAAATATTTTAAGGAAAACAATACCTTTACGACTTTTGTTAATTTTATGCTAATGACAACCTAAACAATATGGAAATGAATGGGGGAAAACTGGATCCTACCACGTGATTTTCTGGCCAATAAAAATGCACCGACAACAATGGAAAATAGAATTAGATAGGAATAGAATAGGAATTAGAATTTTATATATAGTAAGATTAAATTTAATCATATCTCAGAAAGATATTTACTTTTTTTATGCAATTTCATTTTAAGAAGGAAAAAAAATCATATTCAAAGGGTTGCCACAGCAAAAGAGGAACAAAAATAGTTGCTTTTAGTAGCCTCAAGAAGGAAAATAATTGACTAAAACTACGAAAATAGTTGTCCGAACAGGGTCAAAATTTATCAAAAATAGTAGCCAAATAACTAAAATTATAGCTTATTTGTCATGTACTATGATTAGGACTGGGTGATGTCAGAAATTTCAAATCGTGATACATTGCGATATAGCGATGTATCGCAATTTAGCATATGTTCAAAAATTACCTATGGCAAATCTTTAAATCAATCAAAAAGAAATAAAAAGAAATAAATCTATTACAAAAGAAAATACTAATTCTAAACATATTCCCATATGATATGAATATCATTGCTTAATAGTTTCAATTAAAATAATAAAGAAGTCAAAGTAAAAGCAAACCCAAGTTTTATTTCATTATACTTAAATAAAAATGACTTAAGATTTACTAGTTTAAAAATAATAATATTGTAACAAAATATTTTACATAAATAAATTAAAAATTAAAAGAAACAAACCGAAGAAATGTTCATTTTCGAAAAAAAAATTTATTTTTTTAAAAATTATTTGTTGAAAAAAAATTATGCTTTTGAAATATCATTAGACCCTCTTTTATTTAAAATAATAAAAAGTAGTATTGACTAATGGTCAAATTCTGTACTTAATAAATGTAAAAATATTTTTTCTCTATTATTTTCTTTTTTGAAAATAAAATTGACTAAATATTTATTTGTTTAAAAATTATACTGACTGTCTAAAAAATTATAAAACAAACAAGTATTGAAAGAATTTGAATAAAAAAATTCTTTAAGTACTAATGTTAAATTATTAAAAAGTGTCAAATCATTACAGAACTCTTTATTTAATTTTTAAAAAAATGATTTGTTTTAACTGCACTACGCATATGGTAGGCGGCAATAAGTATGTGTTAGTGAGGGGACTGAAAAGTAACGTTCATTTTTACGAAAAAACTTCGCTAAGAGTAAAAAAGTCTCCCAATAGTCGCCTATTCCTGAAAATAGTTGCTTTTTTAGCCTTTTCAGGCAAAAAAAGTTGCCATAGTAGCCTAAGGCCGAAAATAGTAGCAAATAGTCGCATTTTAGTAGTCTGTGGCAACCCTGTATTCAACTCAATGAAGCAAATTAAAATACTGTTGAACTTAGAACACAACACAACAGGAAAATCTGTTAACAAAGAACTGTTTAATTTAATCACATTATAATGACATTAGAATAAAAAGTTTACCTTATACAAGTAGTTACCTTACATTTTCTAAAACAAAATTGTATTTTACACATTAAAACAATGAGATACTGATTATTTTATCAAATTAATGCATAGAAAATCATTACATTTTCTCGAATCTAACAAACATTTTTAACAACAGTAACTCATGAAATTTGATCCGCATTTAAATTAAAATTGTCACTTATGAATGTTAACCAGTTTTAAATTTTTTAAAAATTTTTTATTTAAGGCTACAGGATGAAATTCTGACAAATAAACTTGAATTTTCAAACCTGATATATTTTTTAATTCTTTCCTTCTTTTTTTTAAAAAAAAGAAGATTACAGTTTAGGTTGTTAACTACTACTAATTAACTAAAAGTAAATGCTTAAGTCAGAAACATTAAAAAAAAAAAAAATTTAGAGAAAAACCAGACTTCATCCTTAATTATATCTAACAGAAAAATTGTATGGACAATTACTTTAATGCACATTAAAAAGAAAAACTAAAAGAATAATGCAAAAAGAAATTTGAAATTTTATTTCTTACCAAATATATGCTGTTTTGTGACTGCATTGAATAAAACAGTTGAACCACAAAAGGACTCCTGCTTACAGCGAGTGCATCTCTCTCTGTCAATACTTGAAAGAAAGAAGGAAAAAAACAGAAAATCAAAGAATTTGATATTTCTGAAAATATTAGTATTTGGGGTAGTTAAAAAAAAATTTTTTTTTAAAAAAAATACATTGTAAGAGATTAATCAACTAAAGTTTGACTGCTTAAAGTAGCGGTTTAGTTGAGTGCGTGTGGCCTGTGAACTACTATCAGCACTCTAATCATATATTAGATATTTTACTGGCCCCCCAACTCATCTCATCAAATAATAGTTTGATAAAAAATGTAAAAACGGTTGTAGAATGAAAATTAATTCATGTGGTAATTAGTAGTACAAAACTGCAATTGATGCTTAGATAAAATTAAAAAATTAGTGTGATAAGAGTTTTATTAAGACAGAAACAAAGAAGCACTGCGTAAACTAATCATGCAAAATTAAAGAGAACACAATTGTCAAATCAAAATTTGGATATATTACACTTAAGCATGTCATTTCAAATGACAACAAGAATACATTTCAAAATAGAATAATTTATTCATGAGCAAATAAAAGCAGAGAATGAAACTTAATGACAAAATGTAACTACATTATATCCTCTGGATAACCTTTTAAACTTTCCCTAAACTGACTTTCATAAGTCTTGCACAATTTTGGGGATTTCAGATTTCTATAAATTTGTTCAAAATAATTATATGAAATAAATATGAAATCAAGATTTTTAAATCGGAAAAAGGAATTGTTTTCTTAATATGTTGTACTCATTCACTCATTTCTCTGAGAAATTTTAAATATAAAGTTTAATTACTACTGAAGTTTATTATGTTTATTTACGTTCATTTTGTTTGTAAAGACAGAATTTCATGTTTGATATTATCCAATTCTTAAATAACAAGAATTTTAAAATTTTGAGTTTTTAATGACAATGAAATATTAAATTAATTTTACACTGTAAAAAATCACATTTTCTTAATATTTAGAATTGAATAAAAATAATAACTGAATAATGAAATAATTAAATAAACAATGTTTAATGTATACTGATTCTCTTGTTTTATAATAGCAGAATGTAATTTTTAATGCAAAATATACCTTCATTCATAACATATGTTTTTAAAAACTTTTATATGAAATTAATCTTATGAAAAACAAAAGAACTATTCTAAAACAATCTTATTTTGCAATTGAATTTAATTGGTATTTTAAAAAAACAAGCATATTCACATTGTCGCATTTTCTGAAAAACTTCAGACAAAATCTCTCTACTTGTGATGACAGAAAACTCCTAAGAGTTTAAACAACTATGAACATGAAAAATCTATTAAAAAGAGCTTATGAAAGAGTTCTTTTTTCTCAGCATGTCAAGAGAGAAAAAAAACTTAACCATTACCTTGTTTCATCATGTTTTTATTAACCATAACCTTTTTCTTCATCACCTTAACTGCAAATATCTTGTCTGGATTTTCATTTTTATGACACAGAAAAACCTTCCTTAAAATATGAAAAAAGCATAAATCATATTATTATCAAATGCTTACAACAATTTATGTTAAGTTAATTTTGGTCTACTATATTTTATTTTACTTTTATAAATATATAATTGGCACTTTTACTCATTTATAATGTGCCATCCTCGATCCAATAACTTGGAAGGATAGCTGTTGATGATGTAGTATTTATGTACATAGACCAGGACAAAATTAAGTTTTGCTATGATTTCGAATTAAACTTTTGGTGTTATATTTCAACTCTTTGTTTATGGGGTTCCATGTTGTACCATTACATGTGGTCCACATGTTGTACGAGCCATAAGCAAAAGTTAAATAATTTTTGTGTTCTCTAGTTATAGCTGATAGCATAGGATCCAGCCAATAGCAACATGGCCAAAAGCTTTTGTTGTTTGCTACATTGCTATAACAAAACGCAACACATCTTCATTCAAAAGGTATATGACAGTGTTTGCTCCTGATGAGTTACAACACATATTATTATTTTTTTATTTATGCATGTTATTGTATTCTTCACATCACATTGTATAATATATACATACATAGCTGTTCGTCACATTGCTAAAACAAAACATATCTTCATACAAAAGGTATGTGGTCGAGTAGAATTTGTGATTAGAAATCTTGAATTTAATGGTATGGTATAGTTATTGGAAAAATATTGTTACAATAATTACACATTAGAATATGCATAATTATTTTTTCACATATATTTTGAGTTGTTCTAAAGGTATAACTATGTTTGTAATCACAAGGGAGATCCTTAAAAAAATATTGAATTTTTTTTTTCTGTGTATAGCCGGGATATATGTAATGCCACTATGGATGGTGTTTTCTACACTAGGGAACGCTGCAAGCTCGATACCGCCTATACTTCCGAGTAACTGTTTACGCTGCATTTTAAAGCCAATTGGCTCACAACATGCTCATTGTGCTTTGAGATTCTTGCAAACATGGTATTTGATTACTTATTACTTGTGTTTACAATGCTAAAGGTGCTAACACTAATGTAAGATGGCACACAGCTTGCAACAAGAACAAACAGTAATAAACAAATGGAAAGAGGCCAAATCAGGACTGCCAAAAAAGCAAGTTTGCAGAATAAGCTGTAGTAAGTAGTTGCAAATTCTCTAACCGGAACAAGAGCAGGTATTGAGCTCGAGATTGTTATTGTTTACATTTATATCGAAAACCCCATCCATAAGGTATTACATATTACCTAGCTTTTAAATTTCCTTTATTTCACAAATTTTATTATTCCTAATCCCTTTTTAAATAAATAAATTATTTAATTAGTTCTATTTCAATTTTATAAAGAGAAAATGCAAATATATCTATTCTCAATAAATGTAACGACTAACTTTTGATTTCAATGTAAGTATATAACTGATTATTATTCAATATTACAACAACTGAACATAAAGATCTATTTTTAACCTTTCTTTCTTCGACCACATTAAATATCAGTATATACATACTACATTATTAGGTTTACTTTAATTTCCAACAGGCTATTTGGCCTTTAATCTTCAGCCAAATTATTTAAATATGAACATGAGGTAGGCTGAATTGGTTTTTCTTTTAGCACTTCCCTTTTCAATAATGCAGCTTTAACAGATCTCTCCTGGCTGCAAAGCATTGATTAAATACTTCTTTTAATTTGGCATTTGATTAGGAAAGTTGTGAAAGATTTATCTCTCATGGCCTGCCCTTGAACATGCAGTGCAAAATTTATTATTTTACTTGATATATCACTTGAATAACTTTGCATTTTGCACCTCAAGGTCTGAAAAAAATTCATATAAATATATATATATTATGATTTTTATCTTGTTTTCACTATCTAGTTCAATTAGACCATCTAATCTCCAACCGCACCATCTTTATATTATAGTTCTGGTGAATTTATTTATTTATTTTTAATCAATACTAATAAAAAATTTCCTTTTGTAACTTTACAAAGCAAAAAAGTATACTATTTTTCAATCCATAACATGGTGGCTTCAAAAATTTTTGTACATGCTTCTTCCTGGCAATTTCGAACCTCTCATTTACAAAAATAACTTAAGTTGAAAAAAAAAAAAAACACTGTTGATACTTGGAGCGAATGATATGTAATTGAATAAAAAAAAATCTAAACTTTCATTAACGAGAATAAACAACAAACAATTTCTAGAACTAATTAAAAATTAACTTCTCAATCACACATATCATTTATCCACCATCATATTATAGACGCAAAGCACTTACAGGGTATCTGCTACATTTTAGATTTTCAAATTCATGACTTAACGAAGTTTCTATTTTCTCTGACAAAAACAGAATAATAAATTTAAAAAGCATTATAATAACATTAATTAAAATGATAGGTATAACCAAAACTGTTATACTCTGCATCTTCAACATGATTTAAATTTAAAAAATTGATTTAAAATTTAAAAAACAGAGTAAAGAAAGAGTTGAAGCAATAAAACAGCTGAAAAAATAATAGCCGAACAAATAATTTTTTCTGCAGAATTATATTCTAAAGATACTTTTCTTGTTCATCAAAAAGGAAAGAAATACTCCTGTTTTTTCTGTTCTCATTTCGGAATTAAAAAAATTTGCCAATGACAGGCTTGCTTCAGCTACAATTTTAAATTGATAAAATAAAATAAATAAATAATAATAATTCTGAAATCACAGAAGTATAAAAGACACTTCGCTCTAGAAATTTTGTTTCTTCCTTCATTTTTTTGAAAGAACACCATAATTTTTAAAGAACATGAAAAAAACTTTTCACATTTTAATAAAATATGACTCTGAGTGGGGATTTTGTTACACATTCAGATATTCGAAACACCATAAAATTGGGGGGGGGGGATTCCAGATATTTAAAAAAAATTGGCGAGCTAAATCCATGACTTTCCATGATTTTTTTTAAAAAATAGTTAAAATCATGACATTTCATGACAAATTTTGTGCAATACTAAAATTCATGACTTGCCATGATTTTTCATGACTTTCCAGGTGTGTGGATACCCTGCACTTATCGCAATCTTTTTTTCTCCTTCTGCCTTAAGAGAACAGCATACCATGAAAGAAACTTTACATAGTGAATTCTCTTTTACCTCCATTACTAATTCAAAATTAAAAGTATAAACAAAGTGAGTTCTAACAAACCTAGAGATTATGCCATAAAGTTCCATTTGCTGAAAAAAATATTCAAAATATCGAAATGCAGACAAATTATTGAGAGAGAACTTCCCCATTGTGTAATACATATGTTATCTACTCATAATTTATTTTCATTTTGATATTTTAAAAATTCTTTTTCAGTATTTGAAACTTCATGGCTTACTCTAGGTTTGCCCAAATTCACTTTTTCTAAACTTCTAATTTAAAATTATTTATGGAGGTTAAAGAGAATTTGAGACAAAATAAGTTTCTCCCACCGTTTAGCTTCCCCTTAAGGAGTCCTGGAAATATGTCTGATCGTAAAATGTTTCGTTTATTGTTATGATCATAAAAACATTACCACGAAAGAAACTTTTACAAAAAGAAACTCTTTGTAGCAAATTCTCTTTCATCTTCACTACTAATTCAAAATTAAAAGTATAAATAAAGTGAGTTCAAACAATTGATCATAAAAACATTTTATAAAAGAAAAAAAATAACAAATAAAAAGTTTAATAAAAAACCAAGTAAAAATATTTAAAATAATAATATTTAACATAAAGTTACACTTACCCAAAAGCACCACGACTTATTGGCTTAATAATGGTAAAATCTTTAATACTAGGAAGCTGCAAAAAATATTTATAAAGGTATTAGGTAAAATATGCATAAAAACAGTAGGTAATGTTTAAGAACAAAAAAGAGTTATACCATAGTAAGTTTATTTGTTTATTAACAAAAATTAGCGGTTAAATTGTACTGAAAAAAATTGGTGCAAATAGACAGGCATTTTTAATAAAGCTTTAGTTTTTCAAATGTAAGAAATCTTTGAACATAAAAACAAGATTTTGAAATAGGCAGATAATATAAAATTAAAATACTCATCCCTTAAAATTATTACAAGATGAGTAATAAAATTTGCATATATTTTTTGTTAGATAAATCAATGTTTTATAACAGGGGTGGCCAAGCTCCTTGATAGTCAAGCCATTTTTCAAAATTTGAAATTTTTTACAAGACGAAAGGAAATACGTATTTAAAAGGTATGCAAAAAAGGTATTAATCTTTTTTTTACATAAATTATATTTATTGAAAACATATAAGTAAAAGTACAAAATATGTGCATTGAATTTAAATATTAAAAATTAAACACATTTATTTTACTTCTCTTGATAATTCTTTAAAATTTGGTGAATAATTGGTGACAGCATTTCTCAGTAATTCTTTGAGATGCTGATTAGCTAATACTGATCGGTGCTTGGATATTACGAATTTTAAAGTGGAATAAAATGAGTCACATAAATACATTGTTCTGAATGTTGAAATAATTCGACAAGAAGCCTTTTTTAATTCAGGATACTTTGATTCTGATACAAATTTCCAAAATTCAGTAATCAACGTCGACTTATATTTTAATTGTAGAGCTTGATCTTCTTGCATCTCTATTAATTCTAATTCTCTAGAAGCTTTTTGTGTCATAATTATATTGGAAATGGAAAACTCATCTTTAATTGAACAACATTGCACTTAGTCCTTTATATTTGTTCTCAGTAATTTAAAAGACATTTTGTAACACATATGGAACGATAATAATTTTTTTAAATATAATAGCACAAATATGAAACGGGGACTCAGGTACATTTTTCGCGAGCCACAAATAATCCTTCAAAGAACCACATTAGGCTCAAGAGTGGCTGGTTTGCCACCCCTGTATTATAACATAATAAATGTTTTATAACAAGCTGTTACTGTTAGTACATAACTGTTTTTTTTAACAAGTAATAAAGTTGTTTTCATTTTAACATCCTAAAAATATTATATAATAATGAAACTACAACTTTAAAAAAAAAATTTTAAAAAGAGTGAAAATATGTTATTCTATTTATTCTGATTAGTGAAATAGAAAAAACTTTCAGTTGGAAGATGATTTTCAAATTCTATCATTTATATGACATCATTATTGTTGATCAATAAATTCACTCATTCTTAAATTACAAATTTTGAGGGCTGATCAATATTTTAAACAGTAGGTAATTAACTAAAGATACAATGTATCAGAGAAAATAATTAAAAATTATCACACTAAAATTTATCAATGCATTAATTTATTTCAACTAATGCAACAAATTATAAAGAGACACAATTACATGATAAAGGTTTTCACTTTTAGAATCAAAAAAGTATCGAAAATCCTTTAAACCATTTTTAGTATGTTTTTTAACGGCGACATATCCTGCTTTCAATCAGATAATATATTATTTCATTAAAAAATTGAATGTTTCAGTTTAAAATATGTTTAAGCAATAAATAACAGAAAAAATTAAGCATCATAAAGATTTATTAAGAGTACCATTAAAAATAATCATAGCTTGGAAATCCAAAACATTTAAAAATCTAACACCAGCAAAATCACTGTAATTTTACCTTCACAATTTTATCACCCTCCGAAGAACCAGAACTTTTGCTTGAAAACGACATATTAACAATTATTTATTCATTACTTTCAATTTTCAAAATTGAATATAATAGAAATCCTGACAACAGAGGAATAGCCGCCACTATATTTAAATTATTTGTTTATTTTAATTTATAAAATTGGAGTTGTAGTTAGTATGCACTGAAAACTACAGATGCAGTTACATTTGATAGCTGTAGATTACTGGGCATGTCATTCTCACTGCATTTGATCTTTCTAGGAACCGTTAACACTGCATACAAAAGATTTGAGTATGCTTTCCCCAGTAGCGTGTGGAGATTCTCGATAGCCTCTCTGAATTATGCAAGTTTTTCGCACACGTGCTTAGCTATACATGTAAAAAATTTAAAGATTTTTTTTTTAAATTTTAATTAAATTTATTTAATAATTTTCCACTTTTTGTTTTTATATCAAAACAGACGTAGTTTATAGCACTGCCAGCTCTTTATTCTGTAAAAATCTGTTGTGTGGTAGATTACGATATCGTAATCTACCACTGGTGAATCCTGGTGAAATAATTATATCATGCAGGCCATGCAATTTTCTTTCATTTTTAAACATTAAATTTTGAAAAAAAAGTAATTTCTGAACCAAACTACACAAGGATTTGGTTTATTTAAGTACAGGTCCCATGTTCAAGGCCACTTCAGTGATCACTTGTTTTCATTTACTTTTTTATATCAAACCTAGTTTATCTCACTTTCTGATCTGATACACATTAAAATCTCAACAACAAAAAAAAAACTGTCTTATGAACTACACAGGGCATTTTAGTTGAATTTTAAATTTTTTTCGAAAAAAAAATCATTTGTCCTGGTATTTCCGAATAAACAGACTCCTGATACGATATCTTTTCTTCTTTTAAAATCTGTCTGTTATTGATCTCGAAAAATTTGTCGATTCTAAAGTTAAAACTTCGTGAAAAATCAATGGGTTATTACATCAATGCAATTGGTTAAAGCAAGGGGCGTCACATGGTTCAATTTTTGAAAGAGGCAATTTCTTAGGCTTTTCAGTATTAATCCCATTAAAGTACGACTACAAATATTGAAATGGTGTAAAAAGTACGTTTACGAAAAAAAGTGGTGGAGAATATATGCTTAAACCAAGTGAATATTTCCTTCTGTTTGATACTACTCTAGCTTCTAAAAGATATTGTTATATGACTTCAGATTCAAATGTAAAAATTTTTATTATGTCATGGTGGACGAAAATATATTGTTTCTTTAAAATGAATAATAATTATGAATCACTTCTGCTTCCACTTTTTACTTTTTTAAAATAATGTACCACCCGCCAAGCACAAATGAGTTAATTCATGATTCCTTTTTCAATCCATATTTTGATATTGTACATTATAAATTCGGGGCAATTTTTAAATGCAATAAAATTATTTTAAATAATTGCACAGTAACTACGATATTAATTACAAAAAATTTCTCTTTTTTTTATTTATCGAACAAACATTTGCTAAATAGTTAAGCTTTATAAATATGCAAATGGAAATTTATTAGTTTAAAAACAAAGAATATGAAATTGGAGCAGTTAACCTTTTAGTTGTTTCATTTTTTTTTTATTTTTTTAAAATAATTTTTAACGAAATTGTGACATATTAAAATCCAAATACCCTTAAAATATCATTTAAATACACTGGTGTGCAAAACTTGAGCAACAAGTGCGTTTTTTGTCATAACTCTACAAGAAATCATCCGATTGACATGAAATTTGAATATGATGTACTTTATTTTGTACTTAACGATGGTAAAAGAATAATGACGCAGAAATGAATATAAAGCTTAAAGTAAGGTATGGAACAAAAAAAAGGCTTTATTTGACATATAGTGGCGTTACACATGATTGCCTGAAGAAGCGTAAGTACAACTGACAGATGTTCCCTAGTATGGGATAAACCCTCCCCTTACTGTAATTGTTGCTTGGCATCGTCTCTCCATGCTAAGCACCAGATTATCCAGGAGTTCTTGGGGTAAATGTCTCCATTCCTCCTTTAACGCATCTTTCAGCTGATGGGTATAACCAGGAGGATACTGTCGTGTCGCAAGACGTCTCCCTAATGCATCCCACACATGCTCTATGGGATTTAGATCTGGAGAGTAAGCTGGCCAATCCATTCGTGTGATATCTTCACTTTCCAGTAGATCTTGAACATTAGCAGTACGATGTGGCCGGGCATTGTCATCCATAAAAATGAAGTCTGGTCCAATGGCCCCTCGGAACAGACGCACATTGTGTAGGATTACCTCATTGCAGTAGCGGTCTCCAGTTACAGAACCTCGGTCGAAAATCTGAAGCTCAGTCCGCCCGTTCAACATAATACCACCCCAGACGACAACTCCAGGACCACCGTAACGATCTCTTTTCGCGATGTTATTGGGATGAAATCGAGCTCCAACCTCTCTCCAGATCAACTGACGTTGAGAATCGCTTGTAGCACTGAAACAACTCTCATCTGTGAAAGGGACGTGACTCCATTGATGAGGTGTCCAGGTTTCGTGTTCTCTGCACCACTCTAAACGATGCCGCCGATGGCTAACTTTTAAAGGTATGCAGCGTTCAGGACGTCTAGCAAATAAGCCACCTTTGTGGAAGCGTCTGGCCACTGTAAATCTTGATACTTGTCGTCCTGTGGCTGTGCACAGTTGCTGAGATATGGCGCTCGCTGACTGAAAACGGTTTCTTTTCGCCTGGGGGACAATGTAACGGTCATCTCTTGGTGTTGTTTTCCTTGGACGGCCACCACCAACCTTCCGAACAGCTGTACCAGTAGTTTTAAAGGCATTCCAAGCACGAGAAGCAACACTTTTGTTGATCCCGAACTCTTCGGCGACGCTGGTCACACTACGCCCCTCCTCAAGCTTCCCAATCATTCTTCCTCGAGTAAAGTCGTCTAAATGATTTCTTGAAGACATGTTTCACAAAGCAAATCACTTTCAGAGAATGTCTTTAACTACGGTGCTCTTCATCCTTTTATCACAGCTTTGACCTGCGCGCGCCGACCCACAAGGTTTAAGTACACTTACATCACCTACGACGTTTTATCTCTAAAATTTGCATACAAATAATCTTTCTACTGAATTACGTGCATATTATACTGCAATTTCATGACTATCTTATACTTTGTTGGGGAGCTGTGGCCGAAAAACCACTTGTTGCTTAAGTTTTGCACACCAGTGTATGTACAGTGAGCAAAAAATAAACGTACCCCTCCCCTGAAAAACTTTGGATCTAATGATAAAATTTTCCCGTTCTAGAAATCAATCTAATGATTCAAGCTGGGGGACTTCAAATATGTTAATTAAGTAGTGCAGACGATATTTTAAATTATGAAATCAAGCACAAAGTGTACTTTATCTGCTGATTTCTGATTCGAAAATTATTGGATTAGCCGCAATTTGGGACATATGGTCCCAATAGCATGGTCAGGAAAGCGGTCTTAAGTTTGGACCCCTTATTGTTTATTTTATTTTATTGCGTATTTCGCCATTTCTCGAGAAGTTTTAGGCGAATTGAAAAAATTCCTGCTCACAATTAAAAAATTCGTTCATTCAGAGATAATTCCATGCAATAAAAGTATAATTTGATAAGTAATTACTATTATTTTATTATATTATTTAGTAAGAGACAAAAAAAATTTTTTGTTTTGTAGGCAATTTTGGATGCAATTTGTTTTGTTTGCAATGCAATTGATTGGATGCAATTTGATTTGTTTTTTATGCAATTTTATTTCAAAAAATGTAATTTTACATGGCAAAAAACAAAATTTGAGTGAAATCGTGGAAGAGTATCTGAAAAATCAAAATCTAAAAGTCTTATTTTTAAAATTCGATACATATCCGAGATTGCGAAAATTCCCAATATTCTGGGGGTCTGAAATCTGAATCCGTCAGGAAAAAAGGTATGCTTATTCAGTATTTTTAAATTTATTCGAACAGTAACCGTCAAAAGCCTCAGCCTTAATCAACGTTCAAAAATAACGACATATATAATTTAAAAATCCTTAGTAAAACAACTTAAACAAGTTAACGCATTGAGGTTCACAAATTTTAAGTGAGAGAAACAAAATGCGATCGAAATCTAATGGATTGTTACTGAGGAACACGGGTGCCAAAAGGGGTACCTTAGAGTTTCAGGAAAATCCCCTCACACCCGTTTCCTTCCCTTTTCTGCTATTTTGTTCAAACTTGTTTCTCTGTTTCTATTGGTTAAACCACTTTACACATGTTCGACTTTTTACTTCTCAGTCATCATTCGGTTTTTAAAAACTGAGGAAGGCTCATGTTTATAGAACCGAAACTACAGTATATCCTTCTTTGTACTTCCATTTTTGATTTATTCACGAATTCACGTTGTTTTTCCGCTTTTGTTAACTTTGATAAAACTTTGTAACTTTAAACCATGTTAACTTTGATAAAAAATAAAGTTTATAAAAAATGCCTTGCTAGACATTTATATACTTAAGAATGAACAGAATATTTTGAATAACTGAATAATTTTAACCAACAATAACATACCTATTGATATTTTGAACATGTTTTATTCTTTGCAAGAAATTATAAAGCCAAATTGTATTTAGATTCAGAAAATATTTGTTAACATTTTAGTCTGTATTTCTTTGAAACAAGGTACTTGACAAAACATCAATATAGTTATACTTTACCTTTTCTTTTTATATAGAAATAAATTTTTTACATTTTTTTCTTTTAAAATTCGTAAATGACTGGCGGCTCAATGGTTCCTGTTTTTAGTTGCAGAATATTAAACAATGTATTCCGGGAAAAGTTTAACATCAATATTTGTTCAGTGGTCTGTTGAACTATTGCCCTCGTTTGTCAAAAAGCAATTTTGTTTTATATTAATAGCCTCGGTCACAGAATCAAAATTATTATTTTCCATAGATTTAAGGAATCTATCAATCTTTGCTAAGACACTGTATTTTTTCTTACTTACTTGAATTTCTTGGCGAGAAAAATCGTTTTCCATGAATCGGCATTTTTCATTAGCGAATCTTAAATCTGCAGACTCTTCCGAATAGTTCATGAGGGGAAGAGTACCAGAGTTCTTCGCCTTATCAACCGAGCTATTTTCGTTATTTTCCTTTCCATTCTCAAATGCAGAATTATCATCGATATTTCTGCTTCCTCCCTCTGTTGAGCTAAGAGAAGAATTCGCAAAGTCAGTATTTGTTATCTGGGCAGTTGAAGTCTTTTCATCGTTTTCAACAAAGTATTCTCGCATAACCTCAGAATTTTCAGATACTTTTGGGTGATTTGTCTCTTTTGTTTTTGAAGAATTCTTAAATGAAAATACTTCAGAAATTTTTGCCTGGTTTGAGGAAGCGTCATCACGGTTTTCCGTAAAATGGACCCTCATATCTGCTGTGGAATTTCCAAATACCTTTAGGTAGTTTGCCTCCGTTGTGCCTAATGTGTAATTAGGAAATGGGACTACGTCGGAATTTTTTTCTTTGCCAGATGATGCGTCTTCGTCGTTTTCCGAAACATATTCCCTCATAATTACTTCAGAATTCCCGGATATTTTTTTGCAGTCTGCTTCTGTGGTGTCTAGAGGCGAATTTGCTGAAGAGAGTACGTCAGGAATTTTTGCCTGACCTGTTGAAGTGTTCTGATCGTTTTCCATAATATACTCTCTCATATTTATTTTAGAATTGCTGGTTATTTCTCTACAGCATCCATCAGCTGTTTCTGAAAAAGAATTTGCAAACGAGAATATGCCAGAAGTTTTTTCCTGGCCCCCTGAATCATATTTATTGTTGTTCACAATAATTTTTTCTTGAATATTCACATTAGAATTGTCAGCTATTGTTTTGCACCCTTTATTCATTGCTATTAAAGAAGGTTGGGAGAAAGGTAAGATAAAGTTATTTTTTGACTCATGAAGGGAATTATTTTCCTCTTTTTTGTCAAAGAACATTCTACTCATATTTCCTCTCATAGAACGTTCAATAATTTTTCTACGGTCTTTATCGGTTATATTCTGTTTGAAACTTGATAAATCAGTATTTAGTATTGCATGTCTCGGTAGGCTGTTCATATTCTCACCAAAGCACTTTTTATTTGCATTGCTGAAAATGGCATGATCAGAAGATTTTCTGTTGCCTTCTTCCATTGCATTAAAAAATCGCCGAGCATTTTGCAAACTGGATCCTGCTTTATGTTCTTCATCAAGCATTTTTAAGCGCTCAGGAGATTTTTCATTTCCTGACTGAAGAAATTTTTTACTTTCCCGAATTTCGCTTGAACCAAAAGAACAGTTTTCACAATATTCCGTATAATCAACCCCTTTCTGTAAAAATGGAGTTCTTGGAGCAATTGTTCCTGGTGAACAATTTTTAAGAACTCCGATATCATTCTTGCTACTTAAAATAGGAGTATTTGGAACTGTTGGAGGCAAAGGATCTTCATTGTTGCATATTAAAGCATTATTTGAAGGAAACTTTTCAATAGTTCCTTCTATAGTTATGTCAGGACTATTTGGTTCTGTAGGGGGTAGACTATTGTCATATTTTGTGTTATTTCTAGGTTCATCCTCAGTTTCAATATTAGTGATAATTACATTATTTTCTAAATGATTTTGATTTGTCATTGCATATCTATCCAATTGTTTTCCCCCTAGAATACAGTTGCTCTGAGAGTTAATTTCATTCCCTTTTGTTCTTTCATTAGTTTCAGCCTCAGTTTCAATACCAGTGATATTTATGCTATTCTCTAATTGATTTTGATTTGTTATTGAATATCGATCCCTCTGCTTCTCAGCTGACTTAAAGGTCTTCAAAATATTTTCTTCATTCCAAATACTCTCTTTTGTGTTGTCCTTAAGTTCATCTTTAGTTTCAATATTAGTGATAATCCCGCTGTTTTCTAAATGATATTGATCTCTTATTGAGTATTTTTTCATTTGTTTTTCATCTGCCACATAGCTGCTTGTAATATTAACTTCATTCATGGCAGGACTGTTGGCATTTGAAGATAATTTTTTATTATTTTCAAACTCATTTTGCATTTCTTCCTTGGTGTATTTAATTATTCCATTTCCATCGGTTTCAAGCTGAGTATTACAATTAGTATAGGGATTACAATTTTTTAGGTGATTTTGATCGTGATCAGATAACGCCATGAAGTTTTTACTTTTAGCACACTCACTATTTGAATAAATATCCAATTGATTTTTTGTAGTGTATGCTGATACTTTTTCTGCGTTACCACAGTTAGTAAAACAGTTAAAGTTCTCTTTTGTACGATTGCTTGCATTGATATTTAAGTTCAGGAAAGGACTTGTTCCAGCATTTATTTTTGGAGCACTGCAAGTTGGGCAATAGTTTAATGTAGCTGTTTCAGTAAAAACGTTTACTTTTTCAAATCTTGTTTGAGTAGAAGTAGAAGTATATTTACCTGAGGACTCATCATAATCTCGTGTTGAATTTTTCGAATCTATTGAGTTTGCGTTGGTCGTTTGTTCATATAGTGATTTCAAGACATCTGTTGGAGTGGTCTGTGAATGTTTAAATCTTGGCATTGGTGAATTTTGAATACTTATATTTAAGTTTCTATTCTTAGGAACTTTTCTTGGAGAAATGCGGCTAATTTGGGAATCCTGAGATGTCGTTAGAACATTTGACGAAGACTCTGTTGGTTCCTCCATGTTCTGCCTTGAGAACTTTTTGCAGCTAATGTTAGTTGTTGGATGGAAAGAAAATGGATTTAAAGGACTTTGACAAAAACTCGGTAGATCTGGACGTCTAAGATTTCTTAAAGGAAGTTTTGATAATTCACCAGTGCATCTAGCAAATGGACTGTGAATGCTAACATCTATTTTGGGTTTCGGAATTATATCTAAAGTAACGTTGCTCATATTTTGCTCGTCTCGAGAAGTCAGAGTCTTTGAGGAAAGATCCGATGATTCATTACTAATTCTGTTTTGTGGATTTTGAATTAAATAGGCAGGATTCGCATTTTGTAGATTTTGCGATCTTACGACCATGGGCGAAGGGAAATAACTTAATACGGAAGAGGGTTTTTGTATATTTTTACTTTTGCTATTATTTGCGTGGTCAAATCCGTATGGATTAAGTTTTTTCTGAAAATCTGATTCAAATCCAAATGAGTCTTTTAAATGAGTGTTGGAAAGTTTAAATTTCTTTCGGTGACTTAGCGTGCCGTTTTTCACTTTTAAAGTTTCAGATTGTTTGAGACTTGCTTGAAACATTTCATAACTCGGCATGTATTTTGTTGGGTGCAAAGGATCAATGTTCATGTGTGCGCAAGAGAAAATAGTTGAAGGAGATGAGGATGATGATGTAGAATCTGTTGAAGATAGTTGTACATTTGAAGACATATTGGCTATGTCATGATTGTCTCCTTTGTGAGCTGTCCAAAATATATCGTAAACATGGCTCTTATTGTGCTTTTTAAGTTTAAGGTCACAATTTTCAATCATGGTTTCTAGGTCATCTAAACTTCGACGGTAATCATATGTTGGTTCTGCAATCGAAGGCCGTCCCATGTCTCTTGACACTTTTAAAGGCATTGACTCAACCGTACACTGACTAATTCTTGAATACGATAATTTGGATTTATGCAAAACAGCATTTAAACTCTTCTTTTTCTTTTCATGGTTATTAAGATAAGAGCTCATTTTATCCAATATTTTCATTTTCTTTTTAGATCGATTTTGGTTTTGTGAAATTTTACTACGAAAAGGTTTTTCAGTATTAATTTCCTTCAATGTCTTATGCAAAAAAATGTCAAAAAAAGCATTCGTATCTTTTTTATTTGGTGAAAATTTGGCATTTTCGCTACTTGTCCGGAAATTATCATTGACTTTACCAGCTCTCTTCAATTGGTCAACGTCGGCTACATCGTCACGACAAGCGTTGGAAATGTCCATAAACTGCCTATCGGTTTTAAAGAAGCTGTCTTCTAAAACACCATTTCCAGATTGGTTTACGAGGTCATTCGTATTTTCGGGGGTATCCTTTTCAGCATATTCGCGTGAAATGTTTTCAACATCATAAATATCCGCAATATTAATTTCAGAATCTGAACTTGTTTGATGTGTTTTTGTTTGATTAAGAGAAATCTGCCCATTTAAACGCATTTCTGTTTCAATCCCATTCTCAAATTTTGAATTGCGAGCTTCCCAAGAATTTTTCATAATTTTATTTTTCGAAACTGGATTATCTTCTAAGGGTGTTTCAGGTAATGGAAGAGTTGCATGAAGGACAAAGGAATTGGATCTCTTATCTAAGTTTTGTTTCATCATTTTTAAGGGTTTGGAAGGAACGCTGCCTTTCTTTAAATTCCGTTGTTTTAAATAAAATGTAATCAAATCGTGACTTAATGTAGATACGGATAAGGATTCATTAACGTTGCTCGAAGATGCTTTTTTTCTTTGCTTCTCGAAAAACTCTCGTTGTTTCTTCTTATCATTTTCTGCTTTTACACGACTTCTAGCTCCTCCAACCCAGTTCATATTCTTGAATTAGTCAGTTTAATTTCTGGTTACCTATAAAATTTTAAAAAAATATCAAAAAAGTGTGCACATTCTTTAACTATCAAGAAACATGATATATCTTAAAATGCTAAGAGCTATAATTTTCTTTAATTTATTCTAGCGAAAAAAAAGGTGTACATTCCCCACCCTTTTTCCTCCCAGAATTGCTGGTTTTAGTTTTAGAAGTTTTCGAACAAATAGTCCCTTCTATTATTGAATGTTAACCGAGCTTAAAACCAAAGCGTAAATGTTTTCTTCATCTTTGTTATTTAAATATTTAAAAAGAAGAAGAAAGAAAAGAAAAAATGATTTTCCCTTTGCCCAAAGCAGAACTTGAGGAGAATTCCTCCAGACTAAAAGTCTGAGACCGTTTGCTACTATGGTAACAAGTGAGAGCACATTTCTGATGGGGGTGAAATGGAGGAAAGAATGTGTCACCTGATTTACTCACGATGCCCTATGCCAAAATTAAGACAAAACTATTAACTCTATACCCCTATTCGAAATGTCTTGTCCTCATAGCCATAGTAGCCGCTATGACGCGAGACGGGCAGGGCCGTAACTACGCCGGGACAGTCGGGGCACTGCCCCGGGGCCCCGACGGTCAAGGGGCCCCACATAAAGAGACCACATCATGCTTTTTCAAAATACAGTATTCTAATTATATACGTAGGAAAGAAAATGTGTTAAGATAGAGTTGCTGAAAATTTTCTTTTATGTAATTACGTACCTACTATAACATAAAGGAAAGGGTAAAAAACGGTAAAAGACCTTTTTGCGAGTTATTTCCCTTTCTCAAAAGAACAAACACGCTTTGCAGAGAAGGGGAAAGGCAACAGCTGCATGTAGTTGATTGTTAACACTTTCTGTATATTGCACTTCTGGTTTACTTAGTTGTTTCCTCTACTATCTAGCGTCAGACCCAGTGGCGTGCCAACCGGGGGAGGCAGAGGGCCCCTCTAAAATTTAAGTGATGGGGCAAACGATGCGTTTCGCCCTTCCTGAAATTCAGACGCTCACAAAAATAAAGTAAAATCGGAAATTTAATTTTTTTTTTCAATTTTGAAGCTATTTTTGAAATAAAAAAAACTTTATATTCCACTAACATTTATGTGCTTTGCCTCTTCTGATATTTAGTTATTCGCCAAGACGAAGTCCATTAAAATAGGTAATTTTAGAGAAGAAAAAAAAAGCTATTCTTTCTCAGCTTTAAAGTTAAACATCAAGTAGTAAACTTTATTTTGTTATGGGCTTTTAATGTTCCAATTTTCCAGTTTCCAATTTTCACTCTTCCGAAATAGTAATGAGGGGGCGAACATAGTGTTTCGCCCCTTTTGAAATTTCGAAGTGCTAAAAAATAATAGAAATTGGTAACTAAAAAAAATTTCATCTTTGAATTTATTTTCCAAATAGAAAACTTTATTTTCTTCTGAGATAAAAGTCAGGGGGGGGGAATTTGCTTCTTATCTTCAGAAATTTAGATATTAATAGAATAAAATCAAGTAAAGTAGGACATTTTAGAAGAAAAAAATTGTTTTGTTTCATAGCTTCGACGATATTTTCCAAATAGAAAACTTCATTTTCCTCTTAAATTATAGTAAAGGGATAGGAAACTTTATTTTCTCCTGATATAAAGTAAGGGGGGCTAAAATGTGTTTTGTATCTTCTGAAATTTAGACATTTAAAATAATAAAGTCCAGTAAAAGTTTTTTCTTTTTGTTTTAAAAAATAAAACTTTGAATCTATTTTCCAAAAGGAAATTTTATTTTCCTCTTAAATTAAAGTGAGGGGGCGAAGAATATACTTCACTCCTTCTGAAATTCAGACATTCGTAGGAATAAAGTCAAGTAAAATATATATTTAACTCTTATTTTCGACTTTAAAGCTATTTTCCAAATAGAAAACTTTACTTTCCTCTGAAATTTAATTGAGATGGAAGATAATGTGCGCCACCCCTTCTGAAAATTTGACATTCGCTACAATAAGGTAAAATAGAATTGAGAATTTTAGAAAAAGAAACTACTTTTTTTTCCAATTTACTAGCTATTTTCCAAATTGAAGTAGAAATCCCCCCCACAAGAAAAATACCTCGGTCTTGTTTCAATTTTTTTCTACATAATACGACTTTTAATTTATTAAAAAAATTTAAAACTAAAACACGAAAGGAGAAGAGGAGCACATCATAAAAAAATATAACAAGTGTTTAGAAAACTAAAATAAGTACCACTGTTTTGCATCCTGAAAAATGCATCCTACACTGAGACTAATAGATATATTTTAAAGAATCTTTTGACTGTGGGTGGTATGAGGGTGTTAAAACCTTCATACCACCTACAGAGTTGACCCACAGTTATCTGATTCCTCAAAAAATAGCCATCTCCTTTTACACCATGGGAAAATGACCTTTTGCTTCTTTAAATTGCCTTAATCATTTTTATGACCCTGGGCTCTTTTGCGCTTCTATAAAATGTCATATATTAACAGTACCATCTATATGTCCCTTAAGTTGTCCTAAACTAGTAATTATCTAGATGTTCTAGGAAAACAGATGCAAGCTTTTAAGGGATCCAAGGGGATGACTCTTGCTGACATTTACTTAGATCATTTTGTCAAGAGATTTTTCTGAGACAAACGCAAAACGTTCCAGTTAAATTCCAGTTTTTAGCTCATTTAATTGCGTCATTTAAACTAACCATTTTTAATTCAGATATAAATTTTCTGTTCGCTCTTATTTTATTCAATTTTTGAAATTAAAATTTAAATTTAATTAAGAGTTATGGAAATTACTTGCAACTTCCTTTTTTAAAAACATAAATCATGATATCAATAATTCCCATTCTTAATAAAAATTTTCTTTGGAAAAAAAGAAAACCAAATGTAAATTTATTTATAAGGAGGTAAGTAAATGTTTGCATTAACTCATTTAATACATTTAAATTTTATATTTATATACTGTTCTAATTCTTATATTAGAATGGTAACATAAAAATTGCTTTTTTTTATGTCCGTTTATAAAATTTTATTTGTATAGTACTTTAATTGATAATTTTACTGTTTATTGTGTGCATGGATTTTGTTCTTATTTTATATTTTTGAAATTATTAAGACCTTTAAATTTTTTAAATTGGAACTTCGAATTTTTAGGGTTTTTAACAACTTTGTTTCCATTAAAAAATGAATCTTTATTTTATATTAAAAAAATCATATTTAATTAAATAAAAGAACGCATTTAATTTAATAAAAAAGCTATGAATATCAGCTTAGAAATCCGTAGCAATTAAAATTCGTTTCCGAGACAAACCATTAAAAAGAATTTTTTTTTTAATTAGCAAATATGCTTTGACTTTTTCTCATTTCTCTTTCATAAAAAAAACTATTACTCTTTGTCATAATTTTGTCACATACGATTACATGGCGTCATGAATACATAGGCCAAATATTCAAGAACGATTTTCTAGGGGCCTGTCCATATTGGAGTAAGGCAACTTTGTTTTTGTTAATCGATGTATATAGAGAAACAATTTCTGAATATTTTTTCAATTACGACTATAGATCAATTTGGAATATTTTTTCAATTAAAATGTGGGTACGTGTGCCGATAGAAAAAAAAAGTCTACAATTTCCTTCAGTTTCCATAACGCGATCAAAAACTTTTAGATTTGAAACTAAAAAATAATTTTAATTTTTAAAATGGTTTTGTCTTGAAAAGACCTTCCTAACGATATAGTAACCGGATTTAACAGGTTTATAAAATTAATATTTTATGATTAGCATTATATTTAGAGGAAAAGGAGGCTACTGTGGATATGGGGGCAGGAGTGGACAACATGAATAGCTATTTTCCCCCAAGTCAAATTCCCTCGGTGAGATGTCGTAAATTGGTAACATTTACGTACAGTGAACCAAAAAAGTACCACCCTGAATAACTTTTGATTTAGTGATCGGATCTTCACGTTCTATGACTCCATCTTAATAATTCGTAAGGTGTGACATCAAATATGCAAATTAATTAGTGCACGATATTTTATTTTAAGTTACGTAATCAGACACAAAAACATACTTTCTCTGAAGAAACATAACTTTTGTTCAACAGGTTCGATTTTCTAACCCCCATAATATAGGAGGTAGCTGTAATCTGGGGAATATGGTCCCAATAGTTGGATCGGGTGAGCTATCCAAAGTTTGGACCCCCAAATGTTAATTTTATTTTTTTGGATTTCACTACAGATCGAGAGCTTTTTAAGGGAATTGAAAAAATTTTGCACACGATTATAAAATTCTGTTATCTAAAGATAATTCCATGCAAAAAATAATTTTTAGTAAATATTTATCATTTTTTAATTTATAATAGTCTGATGTTGATCATTTACGTCGCACTAGTGCTGCACAATAGGCTATTGGCGACGGTCTGGGAAACATCACTTGAGATTTGATCCTTTGTAGACGGGATGGCACCCCCGCTTCTGTAGCCCGGTGACCTGCATCCGAAGTCGAGCACTTTATCGTAGAAGAGTTTAACGGGGACCAATACCGCACACCCTCGGTCAATACGCAGACACCGTGTCTTAACGATCAGTCCTCTTTGGGATAATAATAGTCTGAAA
The DNA here is from genome assembly GCF_982258835.1 of Parasteatoda tepidariorum. Classification (NCBI taxonomy): domain Eukaryota; kingdom Metazoa; phylum Arthropoda; class Arachnida; order Araneae; family Theridiidae; genus Parasteatoda; species Parasteatoda tepidariorum. The sequence continues at coordinate 88,501,203 of NC_141761.1, read as the reverse complement.
ACTTTTGAATCGTAAGACATACAGTTTTTTTTTGTATCATTTTAAAGTATCGAATTCCACATGGAAAATACAAATTTGAGCAAAATTGGTTGAATAGTGCATTAGTTCCTGAGAAATCGAGTTTTATAAGTACGACTTTTTTAAAATTTAATTTCTCAGGATTAGTCTATTTCTCTGAAATTTTGCATTTTGTCATGTTTAAAACTTACAATGTTTTGCAGTCAAATTTATATGCGTACAAATAACTTGTTTTCATAAATATGTTCTCGAACATAATACATAAATAGCTAAAATGACGGTTTGAGATGGAGTACTGAAAGTTTTTGAAAGGGCCCCCGCCAAAAATGTTTGCCCCAGGGCCCCGAGGGGTGAAGTTACGGCACTGGAGACGGGTGTCTGGAGGAGTTCTGAAAGCCGCACTATACTTTGTACATAAGGCAAACATAAACAATAAAACTGAAACAGTTAAGAGGCTCTGCCCTTGCTTAATTCCAGTATTTTAAAAAAAAGACGGATAGCAGAAATACAAAAATTTTGAATCAAGAAATCATTAACAGACTTAGTGAGTGGTGTGTTGTGAAAAATTCGTGAAAAATACTCGAAAAGACCCACAATTGAACGTACTCCGGACTGAATTATTCGAACCATATTTTCCAGATTGTGGTTCCTTCCTCCTCCCCTCTTGCTAATATTTTGAATTCAGAAGTGTGAATCAATAAAAAAGGGATGTGCATTCAGAGGAAATAAATTTTTTTTGTCTAGTTTCGTGACTTAAAAATGTAGCTCTAAGCAATTTGAATATTTAAGATTTATTCTACGAAATATTTATTATTCGATCTCACCGTATGTGAAAAACTGTGATCATCAGATCCATCCTTTATTTTTTTTTTCACTCTACAGTAAAAGAACAAAAAAGCATCACTTTAAATAACTTTTGTTCCAATGATCAGATTTTAAACTTTGGTTTGAAAGGTTGACCAGAAATACATTAACTAATTTATTACCAACAAACAAGTCATGATATTATCAGCATTTGTTATACAAGAAATAGTGGGATGCAGTCCACCTTGGGTGGAGTGGCGTTAGTTTTGAAAACAGAAACTTTTTTTGTGAATAAAATTAAACACAAATTCTTGAATTCTCACATCTGCAGGTAAAATATGAAAACATATATTCAATTACTTTACTGTTAAAAAATTACTTGTTCTGCTGCGCACAACATTTTAAGTATCTTTATGTAGAAATATAATAAGCATGAATCAGGATGAGACCTAGAGGTGTATTGAAACACTATTTGTAGAGGATTAAGCTATTAAACGATTATGGAAAAATAGTTTCATTCTCCTTAAAAGTTTCTTTTATATAAGGCGTCTTACTATCATAAAGTGAAGTTTGTAAAATTTTATGAGCAGGAGAGTAATACCTATGTATTCAAATTTGAAATTTGATTACCAAAAAAAAGATTAATAATTAAAAAATAAAATGAATAAATAAAAGAAAATTAATTCAGTTTCTTTTCTATTACTGAAACTGTGGTAGATTTTAATTGAAGCAAATATGCCTAAAACAGACACCAATTTTTTTTAAAAACAAAATGTGCATAAAATAGAGATATTTCTAAAAATTATCACCGCTTTTCTAACATATTAACTAAGATGAGGATTTATTTCAACTTTCCTGCACAGCCGTATCGTAATTGTTAAATAATTATCATAATAAACAGTCATTTATTTATGCAAAACATGTTCATAAACAGATTTCTCTTAACTTTTTAAACAGGCATTCTGCATTATTGAAAACTGCAGTTAGAAAGTTGCTCAGTGGAAAATGTGAATATGTGCTTGGTCATAAATAAAATGAATTATAAAAAAAATTCATTTTTATAAAGTTAATATTTTTACAATAAAGTTAATATTTTTACAAACTTAAATACAGGTATACAATTCCACTCAAAATAAATTTATTCAAATAAAAAAAGACAACTAATCGGCATCATTAAACATTTTTATTTTAAACAAAAAATTTTCGAATAATTAAAAAATTTTTCTATGAATTTATTTTGCCAATGTTTAAAATTTTTCATGCACGAAAATCAAATTTTTGCAACTCTTAATTCTTTTAAATTGCTAATTTTCATATAAAAACGAAAGTAATATGCATATTAAATATAAAATAGATTAAAGTTATATTTAAAACTCAAATAAAATTTTGTATGCATCTTTATTTAGTATTTAAAATATTGATTCACTTTTTTTACGGAAGCGGAGAAGGATACGAAGACTACAATGTTATTCCGTATTTAGAGAAATATTATTACACAAAACAAGAATATAATCGAAATTAATAAAATTAAGTCGTAGAAATATTTAAATGTAAAAATTTAGAAAAATAGTAAATAATTTTAAAATGCATACAGGATAAGTAAATTGTGCTTAAATTAACAAAAGAGTATGTATAGCCAACAAAAATTGCATATATTTATTAAAATTAATTTATCAATATAAATGACACCTTAATTATAAAAAAGTAATTTTTTATTCAAAATATAATGAAAAAAATTATATAAAAATTTGCACATTAATGATTAATAAATGACCACTTACTTGTTCTTAAACTTCATAACCTCTACAACTTCATTCTAGTTTTTATGCTATATTTTTTTGTTTCAATAAAAATTAAGCATTCTTTATAATGAATATTTTAACACGTTCATTTGCACAAAATATTTAAGCATTAATCTAAGACAACTATTCATAACAAAAGTCATGTTGCTCGAATTGGAAAACGAATGTCTATTATCATGATGCAATTTAATTTATTTATCTTTGAAACTACTCGAAATGAGAAATCAATATCACACAATTATTTCGCAAACGATTTTGATTAATTGTCAAAAAAGAAAATTAGAGAATTACAAACTTTTAGAACTCATTAAAATCAGGTATTTGTTTGTACTATAGTTTTTAAAATAATGTGAAAAATTTTGGTGTTGTTGTATGGTATTAGTTTGAATAATCATAATATTAAAAAAAGAATTTGAAATTCATAAAATTATATTTTTTAGATTTACAAAATTTAGGATCGTCTGCTTTATATTCAAGGTAATGTCGTTGATCAACATCTCAAGTTAAAAGAATTTAATAAATCTAAATTGTAAGTAGCAAAAAACAATGCTAAAGGGAATTAATGATAAAGATACTTTTTTAAACTTCACATTTACTGAACAGTAAGATTTTTTATTCTGTAGATATGTATACTTATGATAAAGTGATTTGTTGTAACATTTCTTCTTAATTCAAAATTGAATGTAAGAATTTATTGAATATAAGAATTATAGAATATAAAACTTCCAAACACAAATTCGGGTATATATTTGCAAGCAAGTTTATAAATCTATGTCTATAATTTAATTAAACAAAAACTTTATTGTTACTTAACAAAAAGTGAAAATTATAATATAAATATTATTATAAAGAATTATAAATTTAACTAATTTTAATCTTAACGATTATTATATACTGATAAAAAGAATAGATACAATTTTTTAGCTCAGAAGCTTAGCTAGAATTTATTATAGTACCAGCTAGTCAATATTTTTTCAAGAATATATAGTTTTTATTATTATTACTAGGAGGCGCCGCCCCCTGCTCGCTAACGCTCGCCAACCCCCGAGAATTGCTACGCAATCCTATGTGGTTCACGCCGTGAACCATGGCTCGCTGCGCTCGCTCGCCAATGAACACAATGTTCTAGCACAAAGACATAATATATTATCATCAAAGACATAGTATTTTATCAAAGACATAGTATTGTACTTATGTAGAAGAATTCTATCAATGTTCTTATTGGCTTTTAAAAAAAAGTATATTAGCTATTTAGATTGTACATGGCGAAAAAATCAGAACATTAGCTAAATAAGAAACATATTAGCAAAATAAATTATCAAATATTGCTTCACTAATATTCTGCATTTTAAAGCGTGAAAATTCAATGCATAAATAAACGCGAAATATAAAAAAAATTCAATACATTCAATACAAGCACTTAAACGTTTTTTAGACGTTTAGGTAGCTCCCAGTAGAAAAATATCAATTCAACAGCGGCCTTTTAAAGCATTCTCACTTCAATTAATTAATTAATTCCTAATTGAGTTTAAATTAAATATTGTCATGTTTTTAGTGCATGAATCTGAATTGAACAACCTGATAATGCTCACTCTGGTTATTGTTATCTGGTTGCTCACTACGTGCTCTTACGCGCCGAATCCAATCAATTAAAAATGAAAACTGTTGCCAGCGCGAGAAAAGAAATATCATCGGTTTTATTGATACATACATACGTACGTATTAGCGTTTTATATAATATAGATTATTATTTAAAAGATAATAATCTTTCAATGATAATGGGGAGACATGCCCCTTGCTCACTAGCTTTTGGAACGCTCTTCAAATTTGTTCAACTTTTGATAAGTTTATCGTTTAACGGTTGATTTTTCGATTGATCTAATTTATAATTTTCAGTTATTTATAAATAAATATTTTTTTACTGTAGATAAATTCATAAATCAAACTACTGAGAAAAATTTTGAATTTTAAAAAATAATAAAATGCATGTGCTCTCTTTACAAACTTAGGGAATATTCCTACTGATGTGATTTGATTTTTTTTACTTAAAATGCACAAACTAAATGCTTAATTTCGTAATATATATTTAACTTAAACTTTTATTTGGTGAAAAAGTGACAAAAATACTGTCGGTACGAGTATATTTTGTATTAAAATGAGAAGCTTACTTCCAATTTGAATTTTACAAAAAATCGTATTTATAACAAAGAAAAGAGCAAAGAGCAAGTTCCACGCTGTGGAAAAAGCGATTTTAATGAAAATCCTTCTAGCTTCATTAGATAATTTAACTATTTTTGGTGTTTGCAACCCTGTTTGATTTCAAAGTGATCCGTCATATTCTGATTACGATATTAATTTTTCATTACTTAAATAATAATTTACAATATTAGATATGTCTATTTTTTACTTCATTTTTAATTGGATTATATATTGAAGGTGGTAATTAAAGAACACCCTATGCATAAAAATCACTATAAGGAGTCAAATTATTAGAAATACTTACTGTCAGTATATTTTTTATCCCCCATAATCCATTGAATTTCAGTCAGTATTAAGCCAGTGAATATATACAAAAATAAATTTTAAATAATGTTCCACGTGTTATCAAAGTTCTCTTATTACTTATATTAGAATAGATTTGGGAGGCATTTTTTTTTACATTGAATGTGTGGCAGAAATACCTTGGTTTCATCAGTTCCACTTTCACTAGGTGGTCCTAGAGGTCCTGGAGACCCCTATAATTATTTTTTTCTGTCGTATGCCTGTTTTAGGCAGTGGGGAGTGATTTTTCCTGTTTTTCAGTGGCGCCATCTATGGCCAGGAATTCGACTTCTGCCACGCCATTCACAAAACCACAACCCGTTTATAGGGCATTCACACACAAAGCAGAAAGGAATTAGAACACAGAGAGAGAGAGAGAGAAACATCCATGCCTTCCCGGGATTCGAACCCAGGTCCGTTCTGATGCTGCCCCCTACACAGGCCGGTCGGCCCCTATAATTATAAAAAAGTATTTAAAAATTCGACGAGTTTTTTTATTTTCATTGGCAAAAGCAGTAAGTTTTACTACAATACTGGTTACTAAGAGAATACAACTGTTACGTTGCATTCTCAGAGCAGAGACAAAATTTATTTCTGCATTTTGGCTCCGAGGACATGTTTTTGTAGCATTAAAATAGCTGCCATTATTAATCTTCTTACATCAAATGGATTTATATTTTAGTAAATAATAGATAGCCAACCCTTGGAGAGGCTGATTTTTAAGAATGGCAAGTGAAAAGTTCTTAAAAATCGTCTTCACTAAGAGCTCTACTACTAAAATTATATCGAATTTAGAAATTTTGCTCTGACTGTAATTGCCTAAATACACACGATTTGACAGTCATAGTTGTAGGTTTGAATCAACATATGTTAGTGAAAAGATATTTTTTTATTATAAACCTAATAAAACCAAAATTCGAATCAGAATACACTGATCTGCATCTTAAACCTCCAATTTTGTAAACACCTGCAAGAACTTATCTAAATATATATGGCCTGATAAGAAATAAACAAAAATTTTAAAAGCTGCGATAATTATTCAGTTATTCATTAATAACTTTCTACAATTAATTGCTTCAAGTTATTAATTTTTATTTTGCACACAACACACAACCTAATCAACTTAACCTGGAAAAATGTTTATTAATAATAAAAACCATAATCTGAGCTGTATGCTGTTCATGCCTAAAAAATTAATTATCATTTTTTATTTGTCAACTTGTCTCTAAATGAAAACACTCGCCGAAGAAAAAAATAATAAAAATTTATGTATTTTAATACTATCATGTATCCTTTTTAAATTGCCCTATTCTATATTTAAAAAAATTCAACAATGCGTTATTGTGATACAGTGCAGAAGAAAACTTTAAAATCAGTTATTTCGACTTTTTATTTTTTGTGTTTCGTAGATTGAAATTTTTATTCAGTTTTGATCGATTTTTATTCAATTCAGAAGACAACATTAAACAAATTTTAGGTAGATTTTTGATATATTGCTTCTAAATTTTTATCATTCAGAGAATGACTGCAAAACTAACGCAATATTGTTAAAAAAATTCATTTTAAATCTATATATATATTTCTCTTACACGGCACCAAAAAAAAAAAGCCTCATTACAACTCCCTCAATGGCAACGTTAGAAAATCGACCAATGATTGCTGCTAAAAATGTCACATGCCAAATCTAGCTCAGGTGGCTCAACATATAGCGCTTTTAAAAACGGAAGCAATTACCAGAGTGAGCATTATCAGGTTGTTCAATTCAGATTCATGCCCTAAAAACATGATAATATTTAATTTAAACTCAATTAGGAATTAATTAATTAATTGAAGTGAGAATGCTTTAAAAGGCCGCTGTTGAATTGATATTTTTTTACAGGGAGCTACCTAAACGTCTAAAAAACGTCTAAGTGTTTGTATTGAATGCATTGATTTTTTTTTATATTTCGCGGTTATTTATGCATTGAATTTTCACGCTTTAAAATGCGGAATATTAGTGAAGCTGCTAGGGCTTTTAAACGTAATGAAAGAAAACGTGTTCGAAGAGCCCAATAAAGTGTCGAGGAATGTTATGGAAGACGTAGATTGCAGAGATCAAGTGCAATAATAACTGTTCAAGATGTAACAGTAGAGTATAATATTGGCTCAATGACGGAACAATGTAGTTATTGTAATGCTTACTTCTGGGCAAAAGAAAGAAATTCTTCTGGCAAATATACGAAATGCTGCCACGATGGAAAAATTAATTTGCCTACACTAATGGACATTCCCGAGTTGCTGCAAAAATTATTAAGTGATAATTCGATTGAAGCACGAAATTATCGAAATCATATCCGGGAATATAATTCTGCTCTTGCTTTTACATCATTTGGAGCACACATAAAGCCACCTCCTGGAAATGGACCGTATTGTTTTCGGATTCATGGTCAAATTTATCGTATGGTGTCACCTTTGTATAGCAATGATCAAAATAATGCTGGATACGTACGGGCAGCTGTATATTTTTGATTCAACTGAAGCTACCAACAGACGCATTGAAAACAATACTGGATGTTCACGCTCTGTAATGGAATGATAAAATGTTATGTACTTTATCACAAATGTTAATTAATATAGAAATTGATTTCAATAATGCTGATCACCAAAAAATATTTCATTTGGCGATAAAACAAATTTTTGTGTTCTTGAAAATGAAAGATTTTTTGAGGGTTATTATCTCACAAGGAAAAGTTAGGGTTTGAAGTTTATATTTTTAAATAATAAAATTTTTTTCTAAAACTTTCAGAATTTCTAGCATTAACTAATTTATTATACACATTTAGTTGAATTTAGGTGAGTAACTGCAATATTTGATAATTTATTTTGCTAATATGTTTCTCATTTAGCTAATGTTTTGATTTTTACACCATGTACAATCTAAATAGCTAATATACTTTCTTAAAAGCCAATAAGAACATTGATAGAATTCTTCTACATAAGTACAATACTATGTCTTTGATGATAAAATACTATGTCTTTGATGATAAAATACTATGTCTTTGATGATAATATATTATGTCTTTGTGCTAGAACATTGTGTTCATTGGCAAGCGAGCGCAGCGAGCCGTGGTTCACGGTGTGAACCACAGAGGATTGCGTAGCAATTCTCGGGGGTTGGAGAGCGTTAGCGAGCAGGGGGTGGAGCCTTCTAGTATTAATTTTATTTTTATAAGGATATTCTGCTTTTTTCTCCCTGAATAAAATTGGTTACAAATTAAATAATTGAGACAATTTTTAAAGCAGCTGTCTTTTGTGCTCTTTTAATGTTGTTGTTTTTTTGTTATTAATTCATAATTTGAAATCCATGAAAAATAATTTAGTTCCAAACATATCTAAAAATATATTTAAATCGTTAAAAAAATATTTCAAATTTGTTGAGCTTGCTCTTTTTTTTCATAATATCTCCTCAAACAAGCATCTGTAAATATTCCATATTTGACTAATTTAGCGAATCTTTGTTTGTTAACTAAGTTATTTAATATTTTTAGCATATAATTTGAAATAAAATTCCTTTCTAACAACTTAAATTTTTTCCCCAGAGTAATGTAACTTACAGGGTCTCCAGCTTGAACTACAGATCCAGGAAGCCCATGGTTCTCCCTGATCACCCTAAGACAAAATGGTAAAAGACATGATCTATATTACAATGAATGTACAATGAATGTACTACCTGAACTACAAGTAGGTAAAACAAGATAAGATATCTAATATATATAATTCTCTTACGTGGCTCCCAAATTTTGGCTGTATTTCTTTTCAGCCGGTGGCAACGTTTGCTTTGTTTTGTTTACGTTACTATTTCTCTTACACGGCGAATCGACCAATGATTGCCGCTAAAAGTCTCACATGCCAAATCCAGCTGAGGTGGCTCAACATATAGCGCTTTTAAAAACTTAAACAGAAATAACCAGGGAGCATCAGCTGCGGCAATCTCATATTATTAAGTTAGGCAGAAGTGAGTAGTCTTTGTCGATAGATCTCTATTTTAGTATTTTGTCGAAAGCGTTTTTTTCACGAATTTATATATTACGAATTTATTTGACGATTTTTGATTTATATCACGAATTATACTATAGCACATTTCTAATAGGTTTATCGAATTACATGTCATTTATATGAATTCAAATTTATTTTAATGACTTAGTATTTACTAAAAAAAAATTTTTTTTAAATGTTTTTATATGGATTTGAATGATTGTTTTGAATTCTTAGAATTGTGTGCATTTGCAATGTACCTAAGTTAGTAGCGAGCGAAGCGAGCTTGGTTTGCGAAGCGAACCACATAGGATTGCGTAGCAATTTTTTTCCACTAGTTATCTATTTTACAGTGACTGCAATCAATCTACGAGGCAAAACAGTAAAAGATATTATCTATGCTACGGTGAATGTAAATTATCAGTGAGGCAACAAAAAAAAATATTTTTGTTAATGTAATTAATTAGTTATTATTAATAATCACCAGTTATTATTAATAACAACCAAATAAATCTGTAAAAATGAATAATTTATCAGAATTCATCACATTTACAGGTTATTATTAACAATTACCATTAAATTTGATTCAGTTTAATAATTTTGAACGCATTTGGCTAGAGATTTTTTATACTCATGCATAATAGTAATTCCCCGCACAACAAATAAACAATGTTAGTTTCTGATATACTTTGGAAGAAGACTCCCGCTCTTAGTATGCCTTGTTAATTTGTTGTATGAATACTTTGTGCTAGAAAGTTTTAATTCTTTTATTATACTTTTTACATTTTTTGATTTTTTTTAAAGCACTTAACTTAAGAAAAGACGCATCAGTGCAGGATACACCGGGCAGTTGCACTTAACCTAAATAAACATCAGTACGGGGCTTTACCGGGCAGTGGCACTTAATATAAATAAACACCAGTGTATTCAGTAAACAGAGTAGTGACACTCAACTTTTAAGAACATCAAGCTAGGGTATACCGGGTAGTGGCATTAATCCTTCAAAAAATCAGTATAGAGAATAAAGGGCAAATGTGCACCAGGCGGTAACACTTAAACTTTAAAAAACATTAGCTGGGCAATGGAACTCATTTCCCTTGATTAATCCGATTATTAAAAATAACAAACAGCGATTATAGATAACAGTCGTAATTCATACACTAATATTTTCATTAATTTTTTGCTACGATATTAAAATTTATCAAGTCAAGATTTCGAAAATTTTCATTCATCAATAGATCTGAAGACATATGAAAAAATAAAATCGAATTTTAAAAGCTATTATTTTAAATTAAAACATAAGTAAGAAGTCGCACTTAATATCACTATCAATAAAACCAATGATATTTCTTTTCTCGCGCTGGCAACAGTTTTCATTTTTAATTTATTGGATTCGGCGCGCAAGAGCACGTAGTGAACAACCAGATAACAATAACCAGAGTGAGCATTATCAGGTTGTTCAATTCAGATTCATGCACTAAAAACATGACAATATTTAATTTAAACTCACTTAGGAATTAATTAATTACTTGAAGTGAGAATGCTTTAAAAGGCCGCTGTTGAATTGATATTTTTCTACTGGGAGCTACCTAAACGTCTAAAAAACGTTTAAGTGTTTGTATTGAATGCATTGAATTTTTTTATATTTTGCGTTTATTTATGCATTGAATTTTCACGCTTTAAAATGCAGAATATTAGTGAAGCAATATTTGATAATTTATTTTGCTAATATGTTTCTTATTTAGCTAATGTTCTGATTTTTTCGCCATGTACAATCTAAATAGCTAATATACTTTTTTTTTAAAGCCAATAAGAACATTGATAGAATTCTTCTACATAAGTACAATACTATGTCTTTGATGATAATATATTATGTCGCCCCCGTCGCATGATAATATATTATGTCGCAGGAGCGCCCCCGTCGGGCATGGCCAGCCCCCCCATCGGGAAAAATTTAAAGTCTCGTCGGGAAAATAGTCTGGTCACATTTTTTTTTCTAAAAAATGTCAAAAATTCATTTACAAATGCCTAATAAAAATTTTTGTAGTTGACTTTTTATTTATTTATTTTTAAGAATTAGTAACAAAATTTAGTAAAATATATTGTAAATTCTATGTAATTGTAGTTTCACTGCACTACTCCTAACTTTGCTTATACATTGTTAAACTAGAGTCCGGATGCGATTAGACATGGTTGAAATTGAAGACTTTTCGAAGACCCATAGAAATCCTTTCCCCTCAAACACATCTTGATTTTCTTGGAAACTTATCTTTCAAACTGCTATTCTTTTTTCTCGAGAACTGAGGAGGGGATAGATAATCATCCCTCTTTACTGGGAGAATAACTGACAAAAGCCTGAGGGACAGAGAGAGAGAGGCAGGTCCTCTTTACAAATTCTTTTTTATGTAACATGTTTATTAATGGTTTATGGGATCACATAATTGCTTTGTGAAATTTTCAAGCAAAATGAAAGTAAAAGAATAAAATTAAAAAAATTCAGTTTTAATTTTTTCATTTTTTTAATACTTTTAAGTGAGGAAAATCATTTACTTATTCGGATTCAAGGTTTATATTTTAATCAACGCATTAAATAAGCAGTCGGAAAAAAAAAGAAAAACAATAACAAAATATTTGTAATTTATTTTAATTTTTTTGGCAGATTTAATTTATTATTTTTTTTTATCATTTTCTTAGTAGTAAAAAAATTGTTGATTGATTCAGAGAAACAATTAAACTGTCCGTATTCAATATCTTAAAATATATATTAATCAACATAATAGATTCTCATTGACTTATTTTATGTACAGTGTATGAAATGGAAAAAGGGAACACCTTGATTAACTTTTGATTTAATCGTATATTCACGTATAAAGAGTCAATACCATATTTTTACGAAAAAGAGCACTAAAGCGCATTTTGTTCAGGATAAACATGCAAGTTTGTCAAAAGTTTAGTTTTAGGTTTTTAATTTTCAAAATGCGGAAACAGCCGCAATCTGGAAGATGATAGTGTCCAAAGTTATGGCAAAAAGAGAGATGGAAAGTTTGGGTCCTTTAATTTTAACTTCATACTTCGATTATTGCGCATTATCTCGAGAACTTCTTGAGTGTATTGAAAAATGTATACATTAAATTACAAAAAAAAAGAAAAAAATTAGAGAAAAAGAAGAGAATAATTTTAAATAATTATTTGTTATTTCTTACTAGTTTATTAAATAATAATAAGATATATTGAATTGCATGTTCTACATATTTTTACATCCTTTTAATTTCAAAACACAAACTTTCAGAGCAATCGATCGATTAGTTTCTGAGTTCAAATTTTAAAAACGTCGGTTTGTTTAAATTTCATTTATCTTTAATTATTCAATCAATTTTATTCAAATTTTGTATTTTACAATTTAAAATTACCTTCCACAAAATAATATAAAAATTTGTATATCTTGCTATTTTATTTTATTCTATCCGTCGTTGAACAGCAGACCTAATTTTCGGGTTTACGACTACTAAAGTTTAACTCCGTAGCCTTGTAATTTTGAACCAGAGCCATTTTTAAGGATGGGCTCATTGGGCCCTGGCCAGGGCCCTGAGTTCTGATGGGGCCGCCGAAAAGTCTAAAATCTCATTGCATTAATTGTTTTTTTTTTTTTTTTTTTTAAATTCTAACTCATTTATTATTTATAACTCAAGAGGGCCACCAGATCCCACTTTTTTCTTCTTTTTTTAAAGTTTTATTCAGAGATTTATTCAGATTATTTTTTCTTTTTTACATAGTTGGATGCTTTTCAAAATCTAATCGAAGTGCTTACAAACATAAAATAATTGTTATTCTTCACTTTTCTAACCAAAAGAGCAATAAAACGCTTTTTCTACTGATGAAAATATCCCCACTTTCGTAGCTACCACCACAGAGCTACCACACACAGAGTTGTTAAATAGCCTCCTCACTTTACACTGTGAGAATATGTTTTTAGCTTCTTGATATTGCCTAGGGGCTCTTTTCTCCTAACTTCGGAAATATCAGATATCCACAGAAACACCCTTTTGTTTGATTTCTGGTCATAAATTTCTAAGAAGAAAACATTTCTTGGGCTGTAGATAGGGGGAGGGTCTTGTTAGAATCTGTCTTGAGATTTCCATACTGTCCTTAAATTGGGACTCGTTCAATTCGAATTTTTCTCTCTTACAAAATTTAGAAGATATTTTTTCTAATTTATTATAAAAGCTTTTCTTTCCTTTAATCATCCTAAATGTTTCAACTAGCATAATTGTTTACTTTATTTAATTATTGTAGTTGATTTAATTCTGTTATTTTTCAAATCAATCGTAAGAGAATGAAATAGGAATTTCTAAATCAACTTTTTGTAGGATATTAAGAAGACATAAATCTTTCACATGGAGGTAAGCAAATGTTTCAATGAAATAAATTTTGGTAAATCAATCAAAACGTGAAAGATTTGAGCAGTTTTTTATATATACATTGAGATTTTTTTGTTTTGTTTATTTATTTAAATGGCGGGCCACTATTCAATTCCCTCTTTGACTGGCCTGTTTGCCAAAACTCTTGATTTGGTCTGTTCCGGATAAAATTGATATAACAAATGTAATTTAATTTTAATTTTACTTACTGCTAATAGACAGAAACAGCACATGATTTTGTTTAATAGAGCATTGAAATCAAATGATCATCAGCTAAAAAAATGTTACAACATGAGAAGAAAATTGTCTAAAACTCCTGTATGATCAAATTTTCCATGTTTCCCCTAAATATGAAATATGTTTAATTTGTAATATTATAGTTCGTACACGAAATTAATTAATTTAGTTAGCTTACGATTTTATTGTTTATTGATCATTCTATTTTTAACTCCTTTTTGTTGTTATTATGTGTTTAAAGTTAACAAGGCTTCTCAATTTTTTCATTAGTAAGGCTTTTAAATTTCCTAATCAAAGTCGAAGGAATTTCTTAAAGTTATAAATCGAAACTATATATAAAAATTTGACAGCTTTGTTTTTATTTTAACCGTGTGCATTTAATTTAATGAAATAAAAATAAATAAAGAAGTGGAAAAAATTTAAATAAATGACTGAATAAAAAAAAAAAACTTCGTTGTCATATCATCTTTTGAATAATTTGAGTATTAATAAGTTATATTAAAATAAGCAAATTTTTAGTTTAAAAGGTAAAAAAAAAAATTTTGATTTGTTTAAAAGGTAATTATGCTCCATCATTCGATCATGAGACTATTTAATATCTGTTCCTAAGGATCAGAATTCTTTTTCATTTTACTTTATTGTAAAAATGATATATACTTAATATTTTCATGTGATATGCTGCAGTTTTAAATACCTAAGAGATGATTGAAATTGTCAATTCAAAAATCAATTAATATTTAAACAATTAATACGTAAAAAAATAATTGTCGCAAGCAAATTAATATTAAGTAAGAACGAAACAAAAATGATATCAATATTTGCTGAATCACTAGTGAGACAGGTGGGATGAACGACATCGAAACCAATTTGATTGAATAGTAAAACTAGAAGGTGTTTCTAAAATCCGGAAATCAATTAAGCTTCAATTTTTTTTTTCTTTTTTTTGTCACGAAATTTATCAGGGGCTATTCGTTAGATTTCAATATGTGTTATGTTTTTTCATAGATTAAATATTAAACATTAACAAATATTTGTCTTTTAAAACCTTTCACTCTACAATAATTATTAATTCTATATTAATTCTATAATAATCTTATAATAATTATTCCATAATTGTAATTCTAAAACTAATTGCTAATTGATATAAAGCGTTAGTGTGTAGGGGAGAGTGGGGTCAATTGTAACATTTTTTACTTAACTATTTTTAACTAACAAATAATTCAATATATTATTAGTATTAATTGACAGACGAGTAAAGTAGACTATCCTCTACTAGAAAGAAAATAAATACCTTATTTTAAATGTTATTATATCAGTTATTAACAATTTTCGACAGTCGTGCACTTGTTACAATTGTCCCCACTTACGGGGTCAATTGTTGTTAGACAAATAATAGAAGTTAAAAGGTATGAGGTTCGATTTTCCATCGTCGATCTCATGCATTCAACTTGCGTCGGTGACGTCATGGTCTGCTGGGATCGGCCAGTTTATTTTCATTTGCTGTTGGTCGTTCTTGCGTGGATCATGACGTCACCTGTTATCTGTATTTAAGCTTCTGTTGAAGCAGATAATTTTGTATTCTTTCTTTTCGTCACTCTGTTTGTGACATTCTTTATTACTAATGTTTTTAAATAAACTCATTTCTTCAGAAACTTCGTTTCTCTTTTCTTTTGAGTTATTGATATACAGGTATGATATTCTGAAAGAATCTCGGCTGTCAAGGTTATGGTCCAAGTTTTAGGCATAACCTGGATTCATTTTCTATCGTCCTGAATACCGAAATTTCATTAGCCTGGATTTAGCCGAGTCTTTGTCAACTTTAAATGGAGAATCTTAAAGATGGGGGCCGTTCCCGCCCGCCAAATTTGCAAAGTGAATCGTCAGCTTAAATCACAAGTTTGCTGTGGAGTACTTCAAGGTGCTGTGGATTTGAAAAATAATACCACATTTAAGAAAATATGATGCTTCTAAAGAATTTTTCTCCAGTTGACAAAACTAATAGTAAGAATTTATTTAAAGAATTTTAGACCGGAATTTGAAGTCGGCACATCCAAATTTGATGGCTACCGCTATAGATTACGAAGTTTGGTATCTAGTATAGAATGAGCAGTGATACACCCTTTTGCTTTTAAAGAACCTTTTGAGTTATAATTGTTTCATTATGGAATCTTCGAACCTGCATATAGATTTCCTAAATTCGTCAAATTGGAGTACGTGGAAAGAAAATATTAATCCTCATGGACCGAGGAGTGTGGAGTTTTATCTCCAAAACTGAGCCTGCCCTACATTCAGAAGCAAGTCGAAAAGAAAGTCAAGAATACCTCTGGAGACGGGACAAAGCGTACACGTCGCTATTTCTTAGTGTGGAACCTGAATACCGAAGTCTAATCTCAGCGACAATGGATGGTGCTGAAGCTTGGGAAATTTTAAAACAACATTTTGAGCCGACTACGAGAGCAAGAGTTATTCAACTCCTAGACCAGTTCTTCGATCTGAAATACACCCCAGGAGAAGAAATTGGAATATTCGCTGCAAGATTAAAGAACTTGGTTTCTCAATTGAAAGAAGCAGGACATCCTGCCGACGACCTATACCAAGGATTCCAACTTATAAGATACTTACCCAAGGACTTTCAAGGTATAGTTCAGATTATTTATAGATGGGAGGACACTAAATTTAAATTTAAGAACATTTTAGACGAATTACTTTTGGAGGAGAGTAGACTTAAGCAACTTAATTTTGATTTAAATAATGTTAGTGATATTGCTCATAATGTTAATTCAAGTTTTAATGAAAAGTTAAGCATAAGATTTCTAAAATTGTAAATGTTAGAACTGATAATGGCATGGAATTTTGCCATAAAGAATTTAGTGATTTTCTTGAGAATGAAGGGATAAAAGCTGAACGTACTAACGCTTATACGCCAGAGCAAAACGGTGTTAGTGAACGCTATAATTTAACTGCCTTAGATAATGTAAAAGCTATGCTAAAATCTAGTAAATTGGGAGATGCGTTTTGGGCTGAAGCTTTACTATGCTTTACTTACACTTTCAATAGAATTTGCCATAAAAACCAAATTAAAACCCCCTTTGAATTGTATAGTGGTAGAAAACCATCAGTCACTCATTTGAAAGCATTTGGTTGTTTAGCATTTGTGGGTCAACCGAAACAATTGCGTAACAAACTTCAAATGAGAGCTAAAGAAGGGATTATGTTAGGTTATGCAATGCATACGAAGGGTTATAGAGTTTGGCTTAAAAACGAAAGGAAGCTTGTTGAAACAATAAATGTTCGTTTTGACGAAAGTGTAATTGGTGTGGAAGCCGTACTGGGCACCAAACCCATTAAACCCGATTTTGCTAGTTTTAAACCGGAACGTCTCGATTTGAACGAAAGTTCTTCAGATGAAGATATAGGCAATTCAAGCGTAAAACCTGATTTAATACAGTGTAAAAACATTTCGTGGATTAGAAAAACTGTACCCCGTCCAGATAATAGTCGAACTGATATTTATTATAATATTGAAGGAGTAAAAATGAGATTAAGATCCTATAACGATGTAGAAAATTACTGCAATAGCAACAATATTAAGTATGATAGGGATTTATTTGATTTCAGTGGGAAAAATGCTTTTTCGGGTAAAGTTTCAAATTTTCAGGTTAATCATAATATAAAACATGAAGCAAATCATATTGAAATAAAAATTCCTAAAAATTATGAAGACTGTTTAAAATCTCCTCAAGTTAAAAATTGGGAATTAGCCATGTCTGACGAGATTAACACTATGAAAGAAAGAAAAGTTTGGGATTTGGTACCAACTCCTAAAAATAAAAGAATTTTGGGAAGCCGTTGGGTTTATACAACTAAAGTAAATGAAAAGGGGGAAATTGTAAGGTACAAAGCACGTTTAGTTGCACAGGGATTTAAACAAATAAGAGGTGAAAGTTATGATGAAGTATTTAGTCCTGTGGTTAATTTTGTTCTTGTAAGAATGTTTTTCACAATATTAGTTTGTATGCTAGGATGGTATCATTCCCAATTAGATATAAAGTGTGCTTACCTTTACGTAAATTTGAATGAGGATGTTTTTATGTATCAACCTCAAGGTTTTGTTCATTTAAATAAGCAAGACCACGTCTGTCATTTAAAGAAAGCTATTTATGGACTCAAGCAAAGTGGTCGAGAGTGGTTTTTTGAACTGGATAATACACTTGAAAATTTAAAGTTTGTAAGATTGAAGTGGTGTAATTGTACATATGTATATAAAAATGTAATTCTTATAATTTATGTAGATGACATAATTATTTTTGCTAAAACAAAAAATGAAGTAGACAGTGTTATTAACAGTGCCGTAACTTCACCCCTCGGGGCCCTGGGGCAAACATTTTTGGCGGGGGCCCTTTCAAAAACTTTCAGTACTCCATCTCAAACCGTCATTTTAGCTATTTATGTATTATGTTCGAGAACATATTTATGAAAACAAGTTATTTGTACGCATATAAATTTGACTGCAAAACATTGTAAGTTTTAAACATGACAAAATGCAAAATTTCAGAGAAATAGACTAATCCTGAGAAATTAAATTTTAAAAAAGTCGTACTTATAAAACTCGATTTCTCAGGAACTAATGCACTATTCAACCAATTTTGCTCAAATTTGTATTTTCCATGTGGAATTCGATACTTTAAAATGATACAAAAAAAAACTGTATGTCTTACGATTCAAAAGTTTTCAGACTATTATTATCCCAAAGAGGACTGATCGTTAAGATACGGTGTCTGCGTATTGACCGAGGGTGTGCGGTATTGGTCCCCGTTAAACTCTTCTACGATAAAGTGCTCGACTTCGGATGCAGGTCACCGGGCTACAGAAGCGGGGGTGCCATCCCGTCTACAAAGGATCAAATCTCAAGTAATGTTTCCCAGACCGTCGCCAATAGCCTATTGTGCAGCACTAGTGCGACGTAAATGATCAACATCAGACTATTATAAATTAAAAAATGATAAATATTTACTAAAAATTATTTTTTGCATGGAATTATCTTTAGATAACAGAATTTTATAATCGTGTGCAAAATTTTTTCAATTCCCTTAAAAAGCTCTCGATCTGTAGTGAAATCCAAAAAAATAAAATTAACATTTGGGGGTCCAAACTTTGGATAGCTCACCCGATCCAACTATTGGGACCATATTCCCCAGATTACAGCTACCTCCTATATTATGGGAGTTAGAAAATCGAACCTGTTGAACAAAAGTTATGTTTCTTCAGAGAAAGTATGTTTTTGTGTCTGATTACGTAACTTAAAATAAAATATCGTGCACTAATTAATTTGCATATTTGATGTCACACCTTACGAATTATTAAGATGGAGTCATAGAACGTGAAGATCCGATCACTAAATCAAAAGTTATTCAGGGTGGTACTTTTTTGGTTCACTGTACGTAAATGTTACCAATTTACGACATCTCACCGAGGGAATTTGACTTGGGGGAAAATAGCTATTCATGTTGTCCACTCCTGCCCCCATATCCACAGTAGCCTCCTTTTCCTCTAAATATAATGCTAATCATAAAATATTAATTTTATAAACCTGTTAAATCCGGTTACTATATCGTTAGGAAGGTCTTTTCAAGACAAAACCATTTTAAAAATTAAAATTATTTTTTAGTTTCAAATCTAAAAGTTTTTGATCGCGTTATGGAAACTGAAGGAAATTGTAGACTTTTTTTTTCTATCGGCACACGTACCCACATTTTAATTGAAAAAATATTCCAAATTGATCTATAGTCGTAATTGAAAAAATATTCAGAAATTGTTTCTCTATATACATCGATTAACAAAAACAAAGTTGCCTTACTCCAATATGGACAGGCCCCTAGAAAATCGTTCTTGAATATTTGGCCTATGTATTCATGACGCCATGTAATCGTATGTGACAAAATTATGACAAAGAGTAATAGTTTTTTTTATGAAAGAGAAATGAGAAAAAGTCAAAGCATATTTGCTAATTAAAAAAAAAATTCTTTTTAATGGTTTGTCTCGGAAACGAATTTTAATTGCTACGGATTTCTAAGCTGATATTCATAGCTTTTTTATTAAATTAAATGCGTTCTTTTATTTAATTAAATATGATTTTTTTAATATAAAATAAAGATTCATTTTTTAATGGAAACAAAGTTGTTAAAAACCCTAAAAATTCGAAGTTCCAATTTAAAAAATTTAAAGGTCTTAATAATTTCAAAAATATAAAATAAGAACAAAATCCATGCACACAATAAACAGTAAAATTATCAATTAAAGTACTATACAAATAAAATTTTATAAACGGACATAAAAAAAAGCAATTTTTATGTTACCATTCTAATATAAGAATTAGAACAGTATATAAATATAAAATTTAAATGTATTAAATGAGTTAATGCAAACATTTACTTACCTCCTTATAAATAAATTTACATTTGGTTTTCTTTTTTTCCAAAGAAAATTTTTATTAAGAATGGGAATTATTGATATCATGATTTATGTTTTTAAAAAAGGAAGTTGCAAGTAATTTCCATAACTCTTAATTAAATTTAAATTTTAATTTCAAAAATTGAATAAAATAAGAGCGAACAGAAAATTTATATCTGAATTAAAAATGGTTAGTTTAAATGACGCAATTAAATGAGCTAAAAACTGGAATTTAACTGGAACGTTTTGCGTTTGTCTCAGAAAAAATCTCTTGACAAAATGATCTAAGTAAATGTCAACAAGAGTCATCCCCTTGGATCCCTTAAAAGCTTGCATCTGTTTTCCTAGAACATCTAGATAATTACTAGTTTAGGACAACTTAAGGGACATATAGATGGTACTGTTAATATATGACATTTTATAGAAGCGCAAAAGAGCCCAGGGTCATAAAAATGATTAAGGCAATTTAAAGAAGCAAAAGGTCATTTTCCCATGGTGTAAAAGGAGATGGCTATTTTTTGAGGAATCAGATAACTGTGGGTCAACTCTGTAGGTGGTATGAAGGTTTTAACACCCTCATACCACCCACAGTCAAAAGATTCTTTAAAATATATCTATTAGTCTCAGTGTAGGATGCATTTTTCAGGATGCAAAACAGTGGTACTTATTTTAGTTTTCTAAACACTTGTTATATTTTTTTATGATGTGCTCCTCTTCTCCTTTCGTGTTTTAGTTTTAAATTTTTTTAATAAATTAAAAGTCGTATTATGTAGAAAAAAATTGAAACAAGACCGAGGTATTTTTCTTGTGGGGGGGATTTCTACTTCAATTTGGAAAATAGCTAGTAAATTGGAAAAAAAAGTAGTTTCTTTTTCTAAAATTCTCAATTCTATTTTACCTTATTGTAGCGAATGTCAAATTTTCAGAAGGGGTGGCGCACATTATCTTCCATCTCAATTAAATTTCAGAGGAAAGTAAAGTTTTCTATTTGGAAAATAGCTTTAAAGTCGAAAATAAGAGTTAAATATATATTTTACTTGACTTTATTCCTACGAATGTCTGAATTTCAGAAGGAGTGAAGTATATTCTTCGCCCCCTCACTTTAATTTAAGAGGAAAATAAAATTTCCTTTTGGAAAATAGATTCAAAGTTTTATTTTTTAAAACAAAAAGAAAAAACTTTTACTGGACTTTATTATTTTAAATGTCTAAATTTCAGAAGATACAAAACACATTTTAGCCCCCCTTACTTTATATCAGGAGAAAATAAAGTTTCCTATCCCTTTACTATAATTTAAGAGGAAAATGAAGTTTTCTATTTGGAAAATATCGTCGAAGCTATGAAACAAAACAATTTTTTTCTTCTAAAATGTCCTACTTTACTTGATTTTATTCTATTAATATCTAAATTTCTGAAGATAAGAAGCAAATTCCCCCCCCCCCTGACTTTTATCTCAGAAGAAAATAAAGTTTTCTATTTGGAAAATAAATTCAAAGATGAAATTTTTTTTAGTTACCAATTTCTATTATTTTTTAGCACTTCGAAATTTCAAAAGGGGCGAAACACTATGTTCGCCCCCTCATTACTATTTCGGAAGAGTGAAAATTGGAAACTGGAAAATTGGAACATTAAAAGCCCATAACAAAATAAAGTTTACTACTTGATGTTTAACTTTAAAGCTGAGAAAGAATAGCTTTTTTTTTCTTCTCTAAAATTACCTATTTTAATGGACTTCGTCTTGGCGAATAACTAAATATCAGAAGAGGCAAAGCACATAAATGTTAGTGGAATATAAAGTTTTTTTTATTTCAAAAATAGCTTCAAAATTGAAAAAAAAAATTAAATTTCCGATTTTACTTTATTTTTGTGAGCGTCTGAATTTCAGGAAGGGCGAAACGCATCGTTTGCCCCATCACTTAAATTTTAGAGGGGCCCTCTGCCTCCCCCGGTTGGCACGCCACTGGGTCTGACGCTAGATAGTAGAGGAAACAACTAAGTAAACCAGAAGTGCAATATACAGAAAGTGTTAACAATCAACTACATGCAGCTGTTGCCTTTCCCCTTCTCTGCAAAGCGTGTTTGTTCTTTTGAGAAAGGGAAATAACTCGCAAAAAGGTCTTTTACCGTTTTTTACCCTTTCCTTTATGTTATAGTAGGTACGTAATTACATAAAAGAAAATTTTCAGCAACTCTATCTTAACACATTTTCTTTCCTACGTATATAATTAGAGTACTGTATTTTGAAAAAGCATGATGTGGTCTCTTTATGTGGGGCCCCTTGACCGTCGGGGCCCCGGGGCAGTGCCCCGACTGTCCCGGCGTAGTTACGGCCCTGGTTATTAAACTTTTAGGTGATAATTTTGATTTAAAAATTTTGGGTAAAACTCGTAAGTTGTTAGGTGTTGAATTTGTTCAAAAGGATGGTGAGATGTTAATACATCAAAAGAGTTACATCCAAAAAGTTTGTAAAATGTTTTCTAGCTTTAAATTTCCTTTGTCATCGTTGCCGATTACTAAGGGTAACTTATTATCAAAAGCTGACTCTCCATCTTCTAAAAACGAAGTGGATGAAATGGCGAAATTGCCGTTTCGGAGCATTTTGGGTTGTTTGGCTTATATAGCTAATCGCACAAGACCGGATATATCCTATGCGGTAAATATATTATCACAATTTCAAGAAAACCCAGGTTTAAAGCACTGGAATACTTTATTAAGATTATTAGGTTATGTTCAAAATACTCAAGATTATTTCTTAAAATTGTCAAATATTGAAGAATTAAATGTTAATTGTTACTGTGACTCAGATTTTGCTGCTAACAGGGATGACAGAATATCAGTAGGTGGTATAATATTGTTTTTAGATAAAACTCCGATATTCTGGAAAACTTTCAAACAAAAATGTGTGAGTCTATCAACAATGGAATCAGAATATGTGACTTTAACTGACACTGCCAAAGAGGTAATGTGGATCAAGCGTATAATAGATGAGTGTAGAGAATTGAATTTAGAAGACATAAATTTAAGTGATTGTATTATATTTAGTGACAATCAATCTGCAATTGATTTTTCTCATTCACCTATTGAAAATAGTCGAACGAAACACATCGACGTAAGGTATCATTTTTTAAGAAATTTAATTTATGATAAATTTTTTGCTGTTAAGCACGTTAGGAGTAAATTTAACTTAGCGGACATTTTTACAAAACTTTTAACCAAGTTAGAGGTGGAAAATTTTTGTTCAAAAGTATTTGCGAAAATTTAATCTTTGGATGGTTTCAGGACTGAAACAGTTTAAGTATTAGTTTAAGGAAATTAAATATTTCTTTAGTTTATTGAAGATTTTGATAAACTGTATATGTGTATTTTTTTGTAAAAGTTGAAGGCATGAGAGGGGGCCGCATGTTAGACAAATAATAGAAGTTAAAAGGTATGAGGTTCGATTTTCCATCGTCGATCTCATGCATTCAACTTGCGTCGGTGACGTCATGGTCTGCGGGGATCGGCCAGTTTATTTTCATTTGCTGTTGGTCGTTCTTGCGTGGATCATGACGTCACCTGTTATCTGTATTTAAGCTTCTGTTGAAGCAGATAATTTTGTATTCCTTCTTTTCGTCACTCTGTTTGTGACATTCTTTATTACTAATGTTTTTAAATAAACTCATTTCTTCAGAAACTTCGTTTCTCTTTTCTTTTGAGTTATTGATATACAGGTATGATATTCTGAAAGAATCTCGGCTGTCAATTGTAACAGTTCATAAATTCAACTAAAACACAGTTAATTATACATACTATTATCATAGTTGTGATATATTTTTTTATTGATGAAAATAGTAGTGATATTTTAGGAGTAAAAATAATAATGAGCAGAGACCTAAAGGGTTAAACTTTTAACTTTAAGGGGTTAAAAATATTAATTTATGCTGTGAAAGGTGACAAATAAAATAATGCACATGCAACATAATATAAATGATATAGGAAACTATTGGCTGTTCTTAAAGAGTTATGTAATGGTTTGTAAACACAAGATTATTTATTTTCAGCCGTTACAATCGTCCCTTTACTTATTGTTACAATCGTCCCCAAGACGCCATTTCAGCTTCATTTGTTAAAAACAATACTAGTTAATTAACAAAACTAAAATTTTTTTTTATTGAAATGTTAATTAAGGTGTCCACTTACATATTCAGTTAATAATTTTTATTTGTTTAAACAAAATTACTTTGTTACAATATAATATTCTAATACCAAAAAGAGTACTTACGTAGCGTGAAAATATCTTTTGTGATGTAACTCTTACAAAAGTACATAAAAATGGTTGCCAGCAAGGGCGTACATGTGAATTTATTAAATACATCTTGTGCGCCACCTAGGAACCAAATCTAGAACCCGACACTCGAAATTTTTGCTCTGTTACAATCGTACCCTGTTACAATTGACCCCACTCTCCCCTATAGATTAAATGTCTTCCATCGGCGGAACCCCGACATTACGATTAAAGTTTATTAAGGTAATTACGAATATTATAACCTAAAAACAGACTATTTTTAAAATATTTAATTCGAGGAATGTAGATTTTTCCTCGTTTTACCATTTTCAATCTTAAATAAGGTTTTATATCCGACAGTTAAGTTTGCAGTCCTTGAGTTATATCTAATCTAGTTTTGAATAATTTTTGGTGTATATACATAAGCTGAAAATGAATAAGATAAGCCGAATTATGGTTTACTTCTAAATGAACTGATCAATTTGGAAAGCATTTTTCAAGAATGTTAAGTATCCAAATGACTTAATTTATTGAATTTAAAAAAATTTTTAAAAAATATCCGCAAGGCAGGTTTGTATATTTGGGGCTGATGATTATGAAATCTAACACGAAACTGTGAGATCGGGGGCTCTATTCCAGCTGATGGCAGTTTTTAATTATTATTTCTTAATACTGAAAAATGTTTTTCGTATTTTTTTAAGTATGCATGTTAATAACTAGTAATTTAACAATTATTTAAAGAACTGGAAGGCTCCGCTACCTGTTCATTTTGCTCACTAACCCTCGTGGTTGCTTCTGCATTCATTGCAGGTTTAGAGGAAAAACGGTTTATTTCCCTTTTTTTCTACAAAAATTACGATTGAATTACCATTTACATTTTGAAGGTGATTAAATTTAAGTAAATCAATAAAATTGGTACCAATCAATAAAATTGGAAAATTGGTACCTGCCGCAGAGTTATTACTCAATAAAGTTGGACTCAAGGGATAGAGCATTCTCCTCCGAATGAGGTGCACCGAGTTCGAATCCCAGTGATGGCTGAGTGATATGAATTCCACACCCGGCTTTTACCGACCACAGTGCTGACGTGAAATATCCTCAGTGGTAAGCGGATCATTTCTTGGTATCAGA
Organism: Parasteatoda tepidariorum; assembly: GCF_982258835.1. Classification (NCBI taxonomy): domain Eukaryota; kingdom Metazoa; phylum Arthropoda; class Arachnida; order Araneae; family Theridiidae; genus Parasteatoda; species Parasteatoda tepidariorum. The sequence goes on along the minus strand of NC_141761.1, from coordinate 88,475,524 downwards.
CTAACCGTAGGAGGATTTCGTGGTTTTCCTCTCCATGTAACTCAAATGCGGGCTATCAAAACGTCCTCCACGAATGCAAAAATTTCTTCCACTACTTGATCCTGGAGTTCTCTTGTCTGCTGGATTAGGTTCAAAATTACAAGGCTACGGAATTAAACATTAGTAGTAGTAAGCTCGAATTTTTGGAATTTTTTCTAGTTGTGCATAAATTTTTTATTGTTTGAGTTGCATTGTTTGAGTAGAATATTTAATTGAGAACACTGTAGAATCTTATGATGGATGTGCATATATTGTTTATTTATTCAGATATCACTTTTATATTTTTTCTTTGTTAATATTTGAATCATGATAATTTTTTTATCAGAACAAATATGTCTATGTCATATTAATTATTTTTCGTATATTAAAAATTATTGCTTATTTTCAAAATTATCTTAGCCCCCCTGTCGGGGCATTGCTGACCCCCTGTCGGGCTAAGTCTAGCGCCACTCTTGATTTTTACGTGCTTGACTTCGCGTACAGGTCGTCGGGCTACCGAAGCGGGGGTGCCATCCCCTCTGCAGAGGATCAAAATTGTGATGGCATGTCTTCGGATCATGATGTTTCCCAGACCGTCGCCAATAGCCCATTGTGCAGCTCTAGTGCGACGTAAATTAACTACAACTACAACTGGTTGATTTTTACAAAAATTCAAATCTTGCTTCAGAGTTAGAATTGGACAAAGTAAGGAATTGCCAACAATGTACCAACTTCACAATTTAAAGCTAGATGATAATTTGCATAATGGACTTAATCTCGCTGCTTGAATAACATGCTAACACTAATGTATGATGTTACACGGCATCAAGACTGCCAAAAAAGCGAGTTTCTGGTGCATCCCTACGCTTATGTTATGCTTATGAGAGGATTTGTGAACAGGCTTAATATTCTAGGAAGTTTTATTATTATGATTTGAATTTAAATTTACTCACAATTTTATCATTCATGAGAGTTTTCCGTAATTTATAAATTCTATTTGGTCGTGAGTCTAAAGCAAATTTAAGAAAATTAATATCACAACATAAATAAAGTTTAAGGTTTGCCATGTTTTGAGTCTTATCCCTTATTTGGGAACTTTTGTGCAAAACAGCATCCTTTGTTATTTTTTTGGGTAGCTCCATTGCAAGCTTGTGGAGTCTCCCGAGTTCCAGTGGCGTGCCAACTTTTTTTTGATTGGGGGGGCGAGCCAATGCTAAGTCACAAACTTTGCCCGATTTAATATTTTAAAATTAGTTGTATTATTTTAATATTGTAATTAAAAATGGTTATTATTTTAAATCCGAAAAATTTAATCACATACTTGTAATAGTTGCATAAATTATTCCCGTTGTTTATAACGACTATGACTTAACTATAACATTCACACCAACAAATTAGTTAACAAAAAATGATTAATCAATCGGAAACAAATTAAAAAGAAAAAAAGTGCATGAAGATTAAAAATTATTAATTAATTATTTTTTTATGTCTGTCGTTGAGCAGCCGAACCAATTTTTGGGTTCAAGACTACTAATGTTCACCTCCGTAGCCTTGTAATTTTTAACTAATCCAGAAGACAAGGAAACTCCTGGATCAGTACACCCAGAGGTATTGATTTGTCATGGGGAACATTGAGGACTTTGTGACTCGACAAATTTAACGTGCATCAGTCACCATTTACTACACGAGGAGTCAGTTAATAAATTTTGTAATTATTACTCCTTTAAATTTGTTAATGCTGAGCAATACATTTTATAGATACACTTTAATCATAATGACATAAAATGTTTTTTCGCTCCTCAAAAACATATTGAATCAAGAATAATTTGTGATTTACATTTCGATTCTGATATAGATTTGAATTTAATCATGAATATAAATTTGCAGAATACAAAAAAGGAGAATTAACTTTATCATATTAATTTAATTTTAATGATAAAGCACAAGGTATAAAAAATTAAAATAAATGAAGGTCGTAAAAGATATTGATTTCTCAAACTGAATCTTATTTTAAAATGAATTTTAACAAGTCTTCTGATTTTTCTGGTTTATTCCAAGGTAAAAATTATGCCTAAAGTGCACATGCAAACCTACAATTATACAACATAGAATTATACAAGGTTAAAAAAAGGGTAAAACTTTATCATGCTAATTAAGTTTTCATGATAAAGGACAAGGAATGAAAAAATCAAAACAAATGAAGGAATTAATTTTCATTTAAAAATGACTTTTAATTTTAACAAGTCATCTGATTTCTCTGGTCAGAGTAAAATATAAATATATAACTTCTAGGATGCCATATTTAAATAAGTTTCTTATTTACAGAAGTATAATCTAAACACGTCGTTAATTTTAAAATTATAACCAAACTTTTATTGTATATTAGAGGTTTAAAAAAAAATTTAATTTTTTTTTTTAACTTAACAATGTAATATTATTTTTGGAATTGTTGCTATTCGAAACAAAATTGGATAGCTGGATAGGGAAAAAGATTAATGAAAATTTTAAAAAAATCTTTTGAAAAACCAAATGATATTGGGAAATTCTGTTACATACTTTTAAAATATTTAAAAAATTTCAAGTATGAATTGAATGAAATATATTTAAGGATTTTAAATTATTCTAACAAAATATGGAGAAAGCAATTAACAAAAATATCATTAACACAAACAACGTAAAAGCTAAAATCCGATAAAAATGAAATCGAAAAAAAAAAATATTTACAATTAAACAAAATCGAAATCTGAAAAATGTGTTGCACTTTTAAAAATTATTACATGGTTTTTAGTAAGACTTATTATTTTATTAATAAGAATTAAGAGTTACGGGTTACAAAATTAATCACAAAAATAAACAAAAAGTCCCATTTAGCTTAAAAATGTTTGAAAAATAACAAGGACTGAAGAATAAAAATTATTATAGAGAAAATTAAAATCAGAAGGAAAAAATAACTAGCAAAATAAATAAATAATAATAATAAACTACGAAGTTTGAAAATTAAAATGTGAGGAAAATGCATTTCAATATTGCTTGACTAAATATAGAAAGTAAATCAAGTCAGACAAAAATCGTAATTATTAAGCCAGGTATACCGACAAAAAATGCATTAAACTATCTGACGCACAAAAAAAAAATTAAAAGATTACTGATCATTACTGAATAACCTTAGAATCGTCAGTCCTGTGTAAACTAAAAAATGCAAATCGCAAACATGAGAAGGCTCTAACTGCTCAGGCAAAATTGTTGGGACCATTTTTTTTTCTCCAGATTACGGCTATACCATTATTTTAAGGGTCAGAATCTGCATACGTTGAAAGAAAAATGTTTATTCGAAGCAAGTACGTTTTTGCGGGGGAAGTTTTTTGACTCTTAATATCGTCTACTCTTACACCAAAGAATATATAAGTGTATCACTTATATACTCCGTGCTTACACTACACTAATTATTTCGCTTACTTAAAGTTAGGCTCTTGATCCATTCGAATTGAGTCCTGCAAAAATCCAATTGTTTGATATAAAAGTGTTCGCTTCGTTTATTTATTTGCGCTCAATACATTGTTTGATATTGCTACAAAATAGAAAGCTTTAGCCTCTTACACGTTTACGCATACATAATACAAATGGTGATTAATTAAAGTACCTGCACTGCACAGGATCACAAATTAAAAGTGTGTGAGTATGCGTGATTTTACGCGAAAGTGCTAAACCTCTTTAACAACGAAATAACGTTTATGTTTGAACCAAATAATAATTTGTGCTTGGCACGATGTACCCGTTTCTGTACATGTTCCGTAAATTTTCGCATTTAACTGACCAATTAGAATGTGAAAAGGCAATAGCTACCTTTATCACTTTTATAGTAAAAAATGTGATGCAAAAGAAAAGCTAAATGTAAATTACTACTAAATTGATATTCAATTATTATAATAATTTTTTATAAAATTGAACAATGTTTTAAACTTCTTTTTTTTCTTCAAGAATTGGGTGTTAATGTCAACTAAGAATTTTTGTTTGCTTCTTCGAAATGAACTATTGTTACAATTAATAATTTTAGTTGAGATTCCTCAAAATTGTCAGGAAATCGCATGAACAATTGGAATTCAAGGAGAGGATTTTCCATTTTAAGAGATCCGGAAAATTACTTATCAGAAGAGAAATTTACACAGAATGTATTAACTATAAAATCGAGGATGGCTCCTGATTTATACTTTAAACAAGAACTTCTTTTTTCTCTTCCTGTCGAAATCACAAAATAAATTTAAAAATTTTTTTCTTTGATGCATACTTCTATATTCATTTTGGCTTATTTTTAGCTTTCCGAAATTACTTTTTAAGAAATAACATGTTTTTTTTCTTTACATAAATTTTAAAATTCTAAAAATTTACTGAAATTAATTTTTAATTGGACTAAATATTATAGTTTTATTAATTCACGTAAACTAAACGAAAAATTAATTATAGAACTTTTAAAATTGGATATGATGCATTTGAAAACTGATGATAAAAAAAAAAAAAAATCTTAACTCCAAAAAAGTTCAATTGATATGTTCATCAAAGAAAAAAATTTAAAAGGACTATTAAGGATATAGACCATCAAATAAAACAAAAATATTTTAATTATTATTATTATCCGGTATACAAAAAGTCAGGTAAAATGGAATTAACAGGTCAGACATTCAAAACTGCATTTCGACGGTTTTATAACATCAAAAAATGGATTTAATATAAAATTAAGACTTTGACGAAAGTATAGCTCTGTCTATATATAATATGGTTACCATCTGACATATGAGATAAAATGATATAGTAAAATTAGAAAAGAATAAAAACATTTGGACCTGATTTAATTCATAAAGTTACTACTTATCATTTTTTAACTTAATTTTTCAGACAATTTTAGCAAATATCTGTATTGTTATATTGATTTTGAATCTGGTCTTATCCTATATTTATCATGAATCTGGTTAATATATTGTTATAAAAAATGAAATCACTTATTGGTTTCAAATGGAAAATTTTCAACTCGTGTTACAGAAATTGGATGAAATTTTAGGGTTCTATGTATCACACATGCCCCCGTTTTAAATGGTCACTATTAAAAAAATATTCAGCAGTTATATCTTTAACATCGAGGTAAAAATAAAGTTGCGTTACTTCAGCGTGTTCAGGGTTCTAAGAATATGGACATATATAATAAAAAATATTCATTTTTAAATATACTGCCTATTAAACCTTCTGATTAGAATAACATATAAATATTATGTATTCACGACGTCATGCAATTATATATGACTAAACAATCATGACACGGAACTATTGATTTGTAATTATTATTATTATTATTTTTCTTTTTTTGGAAATTCCAAAGCAAATATCTTACCAAAGAAAAACGTCATACAACTTTTTTCCTAAATAAAAAACTCTTTTTAATGGCTTGACAATGAATTTTATTTCCTTCAGATTTTTATAGAGAAAAATAAAATAAAATGGAAAATGTGGAAAAATAAATAAAATTTAAGCAGTTTTATGTGTAGTGTTTTTCTTATCTTGTTCCAGTTTAATTTATCTGGATTTAAATCTAAATTGCCATGTTTAAAACGGAATATAAAAATACTCAATTGATAAAGAGAAATATTCACATTTTTAAGAAATGACAAATTACAATAGTGTTGGTCGGATTAATTTTTTATCCTTTATCAACAGCATTTTATTTTATTTTTATATCCGTCGTTGAACAGCCGACCCAATTTTGGGTTTACGACTGCTAAGGTTCAACTCCGTAGCCTTGTAATTTTGAACCAATCCAGAAGACAAGGAAACACCTGGATCGGTAGCCCAGAGGTATGATTTGTTGTAGGAACATGGAGGGCTTTGTGACTCGACAGATTTGCATGCATCAGTCACCATTTACTACACGGGGAGTCTTCGGCCGGCGGGGTTCGAACCAAGAAACTTTTGGACATAGGCCTAGTGCTCTACCAACCAGGCTATCCCGGCCTGTCAACAGTATTTATAGTTTCAGCATTAAAATTTTTATAAATTAATACTTTAAATTCAGAAAAATTATTAATGATAAAAGCTTTCATAATGTTAATTAACACAATTTGACCCTCCTATAAAATTATAAGTGCAAAAAAAATTACGCTAAAATTTCCCTTCATTGTTACGGAAACAAATTGCCCCATTTTTAAAAATATGCTTTTTGTTTAATTAAAGTTTTTATTACTGAAAATAATAAAATATTATAAACAATTTTAATAAAGCATTTTTTAAAATAATTTTTTGACATTTTTATCGTTAAAAATGCAAATGGTAGTCCATTTTTTTGTATTAAGATAAAAATTATCATTAATCATACAAATTTGTTGGGGAATAAAGGTTTTTTAAAATGGTTTATTTCACATGAGAGAGAGAGAGAGAGAGTAAATGTTTAACGGATTTGGTGATCGAGTTCTGCTCTACGTAATCATATAATATACATAATCATATATAATGGTTATAATATAAGACAGAAATAAAATGGTGAATTTAAAAAATTGGAAAGAAAAAAAACACCTTGCGGAGCTGATGTAATGCATTCTCAATTGTGTTATTTTCCTGTTTTTAGAATTAACAGTTTCTCGTTCATTATTATTTATTTAAAGTATATTAAACTACAATATTTATCACTTTTGTGCAATAAAAGCAAAAAACTTGAAATTAATTTCAATAAAATAAAGACAATGATGATCTTAAAGAACCGATATTAAAATGAGCCTCCTAAAAGTCGAAAGAATGATCGGAAATACAAAAACAATTTTTTTTATTTCAACGTACTTTATTTATTATTATTTCATTGACAGGGATATTTTTTAAAAAGTAAAGGTTGAATTTCAGTTTTGAATAAAAACAAAGTTGTTTAAAAGCAAAAAGAATTCAAGATATTATTTTACAACTTAAAAAAAAAGTTAATTCGTAATAGAAGTTAATAACAAAATACTTACACAAACAATAAACGGTAAAAATTCTAATAGTACTTAAATACATAATTATTAAAGCATTAAATAATTTAATGAAATGAAAACATTTGCTTACCTCCTTCGAAATTTATTTTATGTTTTATTTATGCGACGAGAAGATTTATTAGGAATTGGTATTATTGATGAATGGCACGATTTATGTTTAAAAAAAAATAACTGTTGCAAATAATTTATCAAACTGATGTAAAAAAAAAAAAATTATTTAAAGCAATTAAACAAAATAAAAAAAATATGCTTTCATTTAAAATCGATAACTTAAATAATGTAATTAAATTAACTAAAAAGAAAATTTGACAGAGTGCGTTTATGACCGTTTATGGCAAAATGACCAGAGAGAATGTCAACAAGGGTCTTCCCTAGTTTAGATCCCTTAAAACATCTGTTTTCTCAGAGAATCTAGATAATTGCTTGTTTGAGACGATTTATGAAGAGATATTCAAAAAAGATATGATTCAGTGGATATCTGACCTTTTAAAAAGGGGTCAAAGGAGTAAAGGGCCATAAAAAGGAAACAAAAGTACTTTTTCCCATAGTGTAACATGGGGTGGCTGTTTTTGAGGAGTCGAATACTGGCTTGGCCACCAGAATTATATGTCAATGTGGGAAAGGAAATTGTTGAAAGTAAAAGGATGCTTTGAAGCCAATTTTTATCAGTGAAGGATGCATTCTTTCCAGGGAAGGGTAAAAGAGATGAAATTATTTTAATTTGCTAAACCTTTGATATATTTTTTATGCAATGCGTTTTTTGAGATGTATTTTGTTTTCAAATTTTTCGTTCAATTATATAGAAAGTTATCATATGTAAAAAAAAAAAGTCTTTCTCTAAAGAAAACAAAGTTTTCTATTTTGAAAGACAATTTTTTTTCCTAAAATTGCCAATTTAACTTAATTTTATTTTCACGAATGTCTAAATTTCAGAAGGGGCAAAGCGCATTATTCATTTGCCTTTCAATTAAATTTCAGAGTAAAATAAAAAAAAATTATTTCGAAAATAGCCTTAAAGTTGAAAAAAATAGTGCTTTTTTTCTAAAGTTACCAATTTAACTTGAGTTCAATCTCACGGAAGTCAAAATTTCAGAAAAGGCTAAGCACACTATTCGCCTCCTCAATTAAATTTCAGAAAAAATAATCTTTTTTTAAAAAAAAAACTTTAAAGTTGAAGAGAAGTTCTTTTTTTTCCCTAAAATTACTAATTTAATTTTATTTTCTAATTTTATATTCTGGCTAAATTTCAGAAGGGGCGAAGCACATTATTCGCCCCCTCAACTGAAATTCACAGTAAAAGAAAGTTTTTGATCTGGAAAATAATTTTCAAATAGAAAAAGGAAAGGTTCTTTTTTCCTAAAATTGCCAATTTAACTTAATTTTATTTTCACGAATGTCTAAATTTCAGAAGGGGCAAAGCGCATTATTCATTTGCCTTTCAATTAAATTTCAGAGTAAAATAAAAAAAAATTATTTCGAAAATAGCCTTAAAGTTGAAAAAAATAGTGCTTTTTTTCTAAAGTTACCAATTTAACTTGAGTTCAATCTCACGGAAGTCAAAATTTCAGAAAAGGCTAAGCACACTATTCGCCTCCTCAATTAAATTTCAGAAAAAATAATCTTTTTTTAAAAAAAAAAACTTTAAAGTTGAAGAAAAGTTCTTTTTTTCCCCTAAAATTACTAATTTAATTTTATTTTCTAATTTTATATTCTGGCTAAATTTCAGAAGGGGCGAAGCACATTATTCGCCCCCTCAACTGAAATTCACAGTAAAATAAAGTTTTTGATCTCGAAAATAATTTTCAAATAGAAAAAGGAAAGGTTCTTTTTTTCTAAAGTTATCAGTTTAACTTGACATTATTTTCACGAATGGCTAAATTTCAGAAGGGGCGAAACGCATTGTTCTCCCTTTTATTAAATTTAAGAGGAAAATAAAATTTTGAGTAAGAAATTAGCTTTAAAGTAGAAAAAAAAATGGTGCTTTTTTTTCTAAAGTTACTAATTAAACTTAACTTCAATCTCACGAATGTCTAATTTACAACAGAAAATATAATGCTTTTTTTTTCAGAAAAAAAAAACTTTACATGTGAAAAAAGTTCTTTTTTCTAAAATTACCAACATAACTTAACTTTATTTTCACGAATGGCTAAATTTCCGAAGTGGAGAAGAACATTATTCGCCCCCTCTATTAAATTTCTGAAAAAATAATCTTAAAAAAAAAAAAAAAATCTTAAAGTTGAAAAAAAGTTCTTTGTTTTCCTGAAATTACCAATTTCACTTTATTTTCTAATTTTGTATTCTGGCTAAATTTCAGAAGGGGCGAAGCACATTATTCGCCCCCTCAACTGAAATTCACAGTAAAATAAAGATTTTGACTTCGAAAGTGATTTTTAAGAAGAAAAAGGAATGGCTCTTTTTTTCTAAAGTTATAAATTTAACTTGATATTATTTGCACGAATGGCTGAATTTCAGAAGGGGCGAAGCACATTATTCACCCTTCAATTAAATTTCAGAGGTAAATAAAGTTTTTTACTTAGAAAATCACTTCAAAGTTGAAAAAAAAAAAGTTTTTTAAAATTTTTTTTTAATATAAGTCTACAAATTTAAATTGACCTTATTTTTGTGAATGTCTAAATTTCTGAAGGGTCGAAATACATTATTCGCCCTTTTATTAAATTTCAGAAGAAAATAAAGTTTGAAAAATAGCTTTGAAAAAAAAGAGTGTTTTTTCCTAAAATTACCAATTTTAGTTCTTGCTTTTATATTTATTATAGCCTCTTACTTTAATTTCAGAAGAAAATTAAGCTTTCTACTTGGAAAATAGCTTCAAAGTTCAATTAAAAAGTTTTTTTTATTTTATTTTTAATTTTAGTTTTTTACTTTTTTTTTAATTGGAATTTTACTTTATTTTATTTTTTCGAATGTTTAAATTTCTGGAGGGGCGAAACACATTGTTTGCCCCCTCACTAAAATTTCAGAGGGGGCGATCGCCCCCTCTGCCCCCCCGGCTGGCACGCCACTGCCGAGTTCATTTGCTGTTTGTTCCGTTGAAAATTAAATATGAAGACTGCGTTACATTGAAACACTACAAGCATAATTATATTGAATGGCACGCTTTTCAAGCTTTTGGCGAAAAAACCAAGTAACAGTAACCCGGAAGTCTTATGATGAATTTCTACCTTTAGGCACCATTTGTGCGTAGATTTACGTGGTGAACCATCCATGGCAATGTACTATCATATTTTCCCTCCGATCACAAAATTTTTCCTATTTAACTGTCAAAAATATTTTATAAAATTTCCACGATACTTTCTTTAATAACTATGTTTGATGCAGTTTTGAGTTCCATATAGTTTGTAAACTTAAAAGTTTTTAATCTGTTTGAAAATCAAGATAGAAAGTAACGTATACTTCCTTATACTATGATTGTCCACAGACTAATGGTAAATGCATATGAAGTGTTGCCATAGATAGAGAGTCCCGCTCTGTGCCATCGCGATCGCCAGTACGAGAATTCACTTCTTCTTTGAACGCATATGCAGAGAAATCGGATCAGATTGGTTCTTTGTCACGTTAGAAAAAACTGCGTTCTTTTTGTTGGTAGCGCCATCTATAAGTTTATTTTTCCTGTTATACAAGTGTGTTGTCGGATTAACTTGATTCTCTTTCCGGCAGAATGAAAACATGTAGACTAGAATCTAGAAAGAAACCGCCTGTGGATTGATTAACACCGGTTGTTGTGACCATGTGCTATTGTTGATAATCTGTCACTGGAGTAAATAAGATTCCTGTTATTTATTTCTTGCTCTCAAAGATATCTTATCTTCATAACCAGTGTGAGTAATTCTATCTTTTTTTATCTTTCAACATTGTAGATAATTTAAAGTTGCATTTTCGTTTTCTCTTGTTTCTCTTTTTAAAATTATTTATCATTGACGTTTCCTCTTACATTTACCCTTAACAACATTCATTTTTGTTTGTTTATCAATGAATTGTTTCGTATTTTCCTTTCCTTGATTGTTTATGGGAATTGTATGATTAATGAGTTGTGAAATATATAGCTTTATTTTAGTTATTAAAATTTATTTTCCATTGTACTTTTTATGAATGCATTTCATAATTTAAAAATTGTTATAACTTTCAAAATGAAAAAAAAAGCGTGTAATTTATATTAAATATCTTTACGAGTGGACACTTCTTTTATTAACAAATTTTAATGTTTTCTGCCATGTAAAAAAACTTTTTAAATAGAATCATACCCTTTTTTATTAAATGAAAGCAAAAACAGCAATTTTTTACATTGCTTTTTAATAGTTTATATTCTCACCACAAAGTATATGTTTTTTAACTATAAATTAAACTCCTCTAAAGTTAGATATTTATAGTACCAGTGATCAATTACTTAGTCATTTTTAATTGTTACTAAAACAGATCTTTTTTTCTCTCACATAAGCTATTGAATTTATTGATTTTAGCATAAATATATTACTTACATAATTTGTTTTGCTTTTAAATAATTTATTCTCTCCTGTTCTAATTTGTGTTATAGTAAGTATATGTTTTTTAAACAATAAAAGTAAGCACCTCTGAAATTAGATATTTATAAAACCTGTGATTAATGAATATTTAGTCATTTTTAATTGATGAATCTGAAATAAATCTTTTCTTTTACTCTTTAAGCTATTGAATTTGTATGGTTGTTGCATAAATATATTACTTACAGAAGAAAGTTATTCAGTTTGTACATGTATAACTCCTCTAAATTAGATGTTTTTTTTAGATCTTCCGATATGTACCTACTGATTTTTTTTAAATTTGTTAAGTTACTTAAGCTGAGTTTTTTAATAGTTTACAATTGATGTTACTCATAGTTGTGTTTTGAGAAAATTTAAAACAAATGGCTATTGTTTTTTCTTAACAAGTTGAATGAAATATTATCTTAAACATTTCAAAAAATATTCTGGTAGTTTTAATATCAAGACTGAAAGAACAGATAGAGACATGTATATGTATATATATCTATATATATATTTGGTTTATTTAATAATAAACAACTTTACAATGTGAATATCTTTTATAGTAATCTTCAACATGATACTTAGTATATTTCTACAATTAAATCATTTGTAGAGCAGTTAATTTTTTCTTTTTTTAAAAAAATAAGTATTTTAATTATACTTGAAAAAAATAAAGAATGAGGCTGCTTTAAGTATTCTAAAATAATATGACAGTTTGACAGTTGAAGATATTAAGAAAATCTTTTTTAAAAAAATTCTGCTAATTAAACAAAGAATTGTTTTTTATATTAGATGTTTTTAATACTTACTCTAAAGTATGTTAAGCAAATGTTGTGCTGCTTTTTCTAATTTTTAAATTGAGTGTTAGGTAATATTTAAGGGTACAATGTTTTTTATTAATTTTCCTGCTGTGTGCCAGGGTTCTTACTATTGTGGACCAAGATTTTCTTTCTCTTTTTTTCTTCTTCTTTTACTTGGTTCAAAAGTTTTATCATTATTATTATGAATGATTTGATAAAATACTTCTATATTCAATTTATAATATTTGTATGTTTTCTAGTTTTTAAAATAGTTTGGATTGGAATTAACATGTTTTATTGCTTCTCTTTACAATTGTTGTTATATATCTATCTATATATATATAACTAAATTAAGCTTCTAGTTAAGAAAATTAAAATTATGTAGGTATATTCATGTAGGATAGGGTATGTTTTATTTTTGAGGAAGTATGTTTTATTTTGAGTATTGTTGAGTATGTTTTATTTTTGTTTTACTCTTTCTTTCCCATTCGTTAAATGGCAGTAAAATTTATTGTAAAATTAATCTTAATAAAAATTTCATGTAAATTTTAACTTGACAAAAACTTAGTAGACATACTAACTTTATTTAACATATAAACTTTAAAACTTTATTTTAACAATATTTAGGGTGTATTATTTTTTATACTAGTGTTTTTAACACTTAATTTGTATTATGATTTGCTAATAATATATATATATATTCAAATTTTTGTTTGATGGTTATTCAGGATACACAACATTTTATATATCATTTTTCTTATCACCATGGTTTTAATTTTTTTTTTTTACCATATTAAATAACTTTTTTACTACCAATTTTCTTCAAATCCTGTATATTTGGTTAATAAAATCTATATATTTTCTAGTTTGTTTCAATAGCTGATATGAAGTATATTTAATTAGATTAGACATTTAATCAAAATAATATTAAAATGGTGTAGGTTCATTTATAAAGGATGTATTGTATGTTTGGGAGGGAAAAAAAACTTAACTTGTCCCATAATATAGTAAAGTAGAATTCATTGTATAAATTTAATCTTAATAAAAATTACGAATTAGCTATAATTATGAAAAAAATATCACTAAGCGTACCAAGTCAGCAGATTTTTATTATGCATTTTTAAGTTTAAAATTGTTGATGAAGGTATAATTTTCTTTTTTTTTTTCCTTCCTTTTCGGAGCAAGGAAAAATTTTAAGTATAAAAATGCAGGTTTTACATATTGTTTCATATTTAAACACGCACCAATAATAAAATTTTATATGAAAGTGTCAAGCCATTTCATAGTATGTACTTTTTTCCTTCTATATTGATTATGGATTTCGAAGCATTCCATAATTGTATAAAATAATATATGTTACTTAAATATTGAATAATGAAGTCATAAAAAATTAAAGATGAAGTGAAAAGGCTTTTGTATTTTTTAAATAAAGAAAATATTATTTAGGCTGTGGTACAGCTGGAGAATTTTTTGGGGGGAAGTTTTAAAGTTGATAAGTAATTATAATTTCCATAAATTTTCAATAGAATCACTATTCAGTGCACAAAAAGAAAAAAAAATCGAACGCCTTTTAACATTTTGATGTAGTGATTGGATTTTTACGCATTTAACCTTGAATATCCTTGAGTTTATAGTTACGAAAGTAGACATATGAACGTATCTTCCTTGAATAAACCTATTTTTCAGTAGATTCGAATTTTTGTAATTTATTTCAGGTTTATTTTTTTTATTGAAGCAATTAAAATAAATTTGCACACAATTGTGAAACATGTAAGTACAATGATAATTTGATTTTAATTTATTAAGATTATATATTATTTTTTGAGTTTTTATTGAATGAATTTGAATTTTTTATTGGGCGAAATTTATTTAGGTACATAAATTTTTTTAACATCATTTTTAGCTTTGCAATTTTGAGTGACGGCAGAATCGGTCCGAATTGTTTCCAATAAAAGATAAACATTTAAAAATAAAAATTTTTTAATTTAGAAATTGTTAATTTTGTCTTTTAAAATTACAAAGAAAAGGAAAAATTTGTCGAAAGAAAGGTATGTTCATTGAAACACTTTTGTTTCCGATTTCGTAATTTAAATTATCCTCTCCACAAATCAAATAAAAGGACGCTACACTGCGAGAGAAACTATTTTCGCGAATTCTATTTCATAATTCCATTTCTAAAATTAAAAGTTTAAGGATAAGTGAATTCAGATATACTTAGAGTAAGCCATGAAATTTTAAATGTTGAAGAAAAAAAGTTTTAAATTATCAAAATGCGAGAAAACTAGTGGAGAACTTTCTCACAATGTAGTCCTTAGTGATTTCTCATAAATTGTTCGCATTGAAGTCTTTTTTTTTTTTTTTTTTTTAGTATGAAACTTCATAGCTAACTTTTGGTATGGCTGTGAAGTCACCTTTTCTAATCTTAAGTTTTTAATTACTTATGGAAGTGAAAGATAATTGCCATGAAGAGTTTTTCCTGTGGTATAGCGTCCTCTTAAGAAAGGAAAATAAAATATAGTATGAAAATTAAATGACCAGCGAAATGAAAAAAGAAATGACATACATTTGAAAAGAAAATCTACAGATTTTTATTGATTTCTTTTCTTTTAACATTGCTCTTCAGTGCGCGAAAATCGAATAATTAAATCAAAAAATATCAACACAGCTCCTTTATTTGTTTTGCGCTCTGTATAGCAGTAGTTTTAAATTACTGAATATTTTGTTTTTGGTGCCGGGCTGGCTCAGGCAATAAAGCGGTCTCCTCTTAATGAGGTGATCCAGGTTCGAATCCCAACGGTGGCTGGTTAATACAAACTATGCTCCCGGCTGTCACCGACCATAGTGCTGGCGTAAAATATTGGTTGGGTTAGAATCCCCTTGCTGTCGGACTAACTGTGAGGTAGTCTCGTGGTTTCCTCACCTTGTAACGCAAAGGCGGATCTATACCATCAAATAATTCTCCTTCAATTAAAAAAAAAAATAATCGTTTGTCCCAATGCACGATCCATGAGTTAATTTGTCTTCTGGGTTGGGTTCAAAATTACAAGGCTACGGAGTTGAACATTGATAGTCCAGAGTCGTTTTTAAAAAGTGCTTTAAGGTGTTTATTTCCGATTTTCGTTTTTTAAAAAGCCCTTAAAGGTGTTTTTTTCATTGGGTGTTTTTGAAAAGTGCTTAATTTTCCCTTTTTTAAAATTAGATTTTTCCTATACCATGCTGATTTTCGCTACGAATTATGCAAAAAGACACAGTTCACATTGTTCTATTCAACGTTTTCACAATTAATTCAACCCCAATCTATTTCGGCGTATTGTCAGTCCGTAGTGTATGAAAACACCATTCGTTTTACATGATTCAAAATTTCATGATTTTTGACAATTGTCAAAAAAAAAAAAAAAAATGCCAAGTTTTTTTTTTTTTTTTTGACATGATAAAACCGTCAATTGTCTAAAACTTTCCAACCCTGCCTAATTATGATATCTTTTAAACTGCTTAAAAATATTTTTGAGTGCTTAAAAGGTGCTTATTTTTTGTTGAATAATTTGGCTACGCACCCTGTAGTCGCAAACTTAGAATTAGATCGGCTGTTCAATGCCGATTAATTAGATATAAAATGCCTGTATAAAATGAAACATGCATGAATAAAAATGTATAAATATAAAAATATTTCATGGACTGATACTATAACACACCTACACACACCCCTGCACAACTTTAACTGTGTTGCGGGCCATATTACAACTAAATTTGCCCCAAACCGAAAAAAATTCAAGAAAATAATAGTGTTGGGATTAATAGTATCAGTATAATAATATACCAGAAAAAACAACAATTGAATTATATAATCACTCAGGAATTTAATAAGTAGCGCTTCATTCTAATTTTTTTTTATTTAAAAGTATACTAAATAATTAAATAATAAGATTTATATGCAGTCTACTCGAGCCACAACCTAAATGTTTGTTGTGCGGGTTTGTTCTAAAATGATCGATAAAATGAGCGAAACCAAGAATCATAATTTCAGGAGATAAGATAGAGGAAAAGAAATCATACTTTTATTTTTATAGTATTTATTTTACATTATTGCTTCTTTAGTGCGTTTCGTATAACCTTGAAATAGTTGCTTAGAAATCAAACGTTCGTTGCGATCGATCTGTTACTGATATAATTTTTAATAATGTATGATTAGTGGTGCATGTTTTAACTCCTGACCCTTCCCTTGGCTGTGCTGCTGTATTTAAAAGAAGTTAATTAGTTATTTCTCGAAAAACTTTTAAAAAAAAAGTTAGATCTGAATATTTATTGAACTAACAAACTTGAGTTTCCTGGTAGGAAAGAAGTCGTTGGTTCGATCCCCTCCGACCGAAGACTCCCCGTGTAGTAAATGGTGACTGATACACGTTAAATTTGTCGAGTCCTCCATGTTTCCATAACAAATCATACCTCTGAGGGTACTGATCCTAGAGTTTTCTTGTCTTCTGGATTGGTTCAAAATTACAAGGCTACAGAGTAAGTAGTCGTAAACCCAGATTTGGGTCGGCTGTTCAACGACGGTTATAAAGTAAAAAATAAGAACTTGAGTTTGTATGAATTTAAATGAAGTAGATAAATATTTTTTTACTGATTTCAGTTTTAAGAGTTAGAATTTCTTTTTCAAAATAATGAACATTTTTAATAAAAAAATTTCAAAGTGGGCAATTACGCTTCGTTAATGAAAAGATACTGAAATATATGCTTGAGTAAGTCTCTTAAAAATGTTTTTAAAAATTCTGACATGAATCAAATACTCAAATCTGGTACATATACGAAACAAAATGTATACATTTTTTTACGAGTCCGTCATAGTAGTAGTATAAAAAGAAATAAATTCCTACTGAATTTTATGCGAAGAATGAGTAGTTTAAAAGAAAGGAATAAATTGTTCAAAGATATTCAGTACGCTATAAATAAAATAATGTATCACTTTTCTGATATTAAATGGATTGTATCCAGAAGTTATGATTAATGGTAATAAAACCCTCTTTTTAGCATCAGTATAAAATATTTCGATGTTTTCAAAATTCTTATTTTATGATTGATTGCTACTTTTGTATCCTATCTGTGAGAAGATTCATTAAGTTCTTGTATTAAAGCAGTTTTTGATTATTTTGGTTTTTTTAGTTATAATTTATTAGCAAATTTGAGAAAATTATTTTCCCATGTGAATATTTTAAATATGATCGTTTGACTTATTACGGACATTTTAAGCAAAACTTATCTAGCCTATAAAACATTCTTATTGCATTTCTGCATATTTTGTCTGTTAATGTACTGTGGTGATTTCTATGGAGTGAAATAAATAAATAATAATATTTACTCGTGTAAAAATAATTGCTCATGGAAATACACTTTTATTTTTTAATTTAAAATTTTTATTATAAAGAAAAACTGGAAGAGTTCTCTGGGAGAGAGGATTTTGTAACGAATACGCAGGCAAACAGTTCTTAAAAACATTCTAATTTGCTAAATGTTGCAGGCATAAAACTGTGTTTTAGAAATATTAACTCAAATTCATAATTTAATTCTTTAGACTTTTATTTCTGTGTTCGCCTTTGAAATTAGGAATCGTTAATGTCTTAATTTTTAATTTTTTTAATATTTATAAATTTTTTGTTTGAAAAAAAAGACTTATATTGTTAACCCTTTGACGCAGAATTTTTATTTAATATATTTTTTTATTAATTTAGGTCAAAATAAGTGAAAAAAATTATTTTTAGCATTTTAAAAAGGTTATGAACTACACAGCTTAAATAACCGTTGTCATTTTTTGCGTTAAACGAAAGTAAAATCTTCCAAGCAATAATTTTTAAAATTAACTAATTAGCAGTTATTTAGATCTAAGAGAAGCAGTGAGTCATTATTTTAATTTCTTCAGTTTATGAAATCAATTATGGATAAGTTTTTAAATATGAAAAACACATAAAATGAGCAAAAATGTAAAAACATTTTCAAGGACTTTACATAAGCATGATAATAACTAGTTTCTGACTAAGAACTCTTTTTTTATTATTATTATTATATTAGCCACCATAATAATAACTTATGCACAATTTTAAATGTGTTAAATATAGAGTCGTTTATTCCTTTTTTAAAATTAATATTTATTTATTTAATTATGTAAAAAATTAGTTTTAATTTGAAATTATAATTAGTTTAACTTTTATTTAAATAAGTGTTATTAATGAAAGCGAGTTAAAAAAAACATTAACAAGAGTAATATTATTAATCATACTAAATTTATAAAGATATGCAAAGAATTCAGCAAACTAAGAAAATCTTAAAAATTCATATTACGAATTAAGTAAGTGAACGGCCCCTATTAAATTTTTATTATTTTTTTATTATTAAATTTTTATTATACGTAACTTGGTTCAGTATTTTTTTAATGAAACGTTTGAAATTTTTCTTAATTATTTTGAAGTGTAAACATAATACATATTGGAGCTAAACATTTTTGTCAAAAGTAAATTATTATATGGTCCTTACATCCAAAATATTATGCAAATCTTAGATTATTGAATTTTTTTCAATCATTTTTAAATGAAATTATTAAAAGATGAATTATATTTTTTTGGAATAACAAATCGTAATAACATAAGATTTTTTACTACATTCGCAAAATGTTAAAATAGTGAAAAAACCCTTAACTTCATTCTTTTTCAAAATCCTACCTCGAAATTTTATTGAGTTTTTTTCATAAAGTAACTTAAGAGCAATGGAAATTTTAAAAATAATAATACAATAATAAAAGTAATAAGAAAAAAGGTCATATAAGTAGAATAAAAGTTTAAAAACGTATGTAATTAGCGGACCTCCCTCAGGGAAAAAGTCCTACGATTTAAAAAATCAATTACTTATCTTTAGTAAAATTAAATGGATAAAAAGGCGATGGAAATTTTGAAGTGATGAAGCTCAGTATTTGTTGACTGCTCTGAACCCAAATGAAAATACGTAATTACGAATTAGTCAAGTTCAAGGAGTATGGTACTCATCTATAAATAGAACAGCACGAGAAAGTCATTGGCTTGCTGGTGGATGATGGCGCTACACCAGCTCTGAAATTGACCGAAACAAATTATTTTGCTACTCAGGAAAAAATTTAGCTATGTGTAGTTGGTCCTCATGATCAGCAAAAATTTGAGATTTATCGATTCGATTTCAGGAAGGCAGAAAATTAATCCTGAAATCCCGAATCTCTTGCAAAATGCAGCAGAGTTGCACATGAGAGTGCAAGAACCATCAAATCCAGCATAGTGCAGCTTTTGCAGACCCACAACATATGAAATGAAATGATTTGTGCTTTCATACACTACGGACCTACGGTACGCCGAAATGGGTTGTGAAAAAGTTGAACGAATTGTGACAAAGTTGAATAATACAATGGGAAAACCTTTGCTTAATTCGTAGAGAAAATTGATACGTTGAAGAAAAAAAATCTTATTATTTTGGAAAAGGGAAAATTATGCGCTTTTTTAAAGCAGCTGTAAGGGCTTTTAAAAACGAAAATCGAAGATAAGTACCTTTAAGCACTTTTTAAAAACGCTACGAACACTGTAATGCATTAATCTATATTATATAAAACGCTAATACGTACGTATGTATGTATCAATAAAACCGATGATATTTCTTTTCTCGCTCTGGCAACAGTTTTCATTTTTAATTGATTGGATTCGGCTCGCAAGAGCACGTAGTGAGCAACCAGATAACAATAACCAGAGTGAGCATTATCAGGTTGTTCAATTCAGATTCATGCACTAAAAACATGACAATATTTAATTTAAACTCAATTAGGAATTAATTAATTAATTGAAGTGAGAATGCTTTAAAAGGCCGCTGTTGAATTGATATTTTTCTACTGGGAGCTACCTAAACGTCTAAAAAACGTTTAAGTATTTGTATTGAATGCATTGAATTTTTTTATATTTTGCGTTTATTTATGCATTGAATTTTCACGCTTTAAAATGCAGAATATTAGTGAAGCAATATTTGATAATTTATTTTGCTAATATGTTTCTTATTTAGCTAATGTTTTGATTTTTTCACCATGTACAATCTAAATAGCTAATATACTTTTTTAAAAGCCAATAAGAACATTGGTAGAATTCTTCTACATAAGTACAATACTATGTCTTTGATGATAAAATACTATGTCTTTGATGATAAAATACTATGTCTTTGATGATAATATATTATGTCTTTGTGCTAGAACATTGTGTTCATTGGCGAGCGAGCGCAGCGAGCCATGGTTCACGGCGTGAACCACATAGGATTGCGTAGCAATTCTCGGGGGTTGGCGAGCGTTAGCGAGCAGGGGGCGGAGCCTCCTAGTATCAATTATAAGACAACTCCTGCATGTGGCTATCACTGACCGATAGTCAATTAATACTCGGTGAATCTTAATAAACTTTATTTGTGTCTAGGTTAGACGGAGTGATTGGCGCCTTAATCTTTTTTTGACCTTAAACTATCACTTTCACACTTCTAAAAGAGCAGGTTTGGTTTGTGTTTATGCAAACTTTACCATTTTTATATATTCCCTGGATATTTTTATCTAACACGGATCTTCATCGATGATGGCAGATTTGTTACAACTTTGCCATTTGGACAAATATTTATTATTATAATTTTTTTTTATTTTGTCTGCTGTAAAGAATTTAATAGTTGTAAAGAATTTAAGCAACAGAAACTAATAAAATTCAATTCTTGAATTTACATATTCATAAAATACCATCTTTGTATGATTTTGCTATAACGATGATAAGCTTTGTTTTATTCACCAAAAGACTAATCGTCCCAATTCTTCAACTGAAAATTGAACTGATTGCATCGCTATCTCTATTAAATAATTAAAGTAAAACATTTATTATTAAACGTCTTCAGCTACCAACTAGTCTGCCAAATACCTGTCTTCTAAAGATGTACGCATTCATTCATTTCATTTATGTCCTTTTATTTAGAAACTTCGAACAAAATACTACCATCCTTAGCACCCTCTACTTATAAGTTTTTGTCTCACTTGTCTTCAAATGTAGCTGATCAATTACAATTTGCAAGAACATCTGAATTTTTATGTATTTTCTTCGTATAAAATGGCAAATTCCATAAATGTTTGAATTTTACTGCTTAAGAAAGACCATTAAACAAAGTAATATTCCACATTTTTTAGATAATAAAGACATTCTCAATGTATCCCGCAAATCACTAATGTTTTTTTTTATGGCAGTTATTGGCTTATGTAATATGGAACAAGTTCGACTACAGGGCGCCATTTTCTTTCTCATGAGACGCAGATGGTCTCTTCAAACCTCTTGTTATTTTTTTAAGACAATTTCTTTTATTACCTCTGTGCACCAGACTATAAGATTGAAGCATGGAATTGTCCAAAGCGTATGACCATTATTTTATGGGTGTTTTACAGCCAAAAAATACAATGCAAGAGTTTGTTCTGATGCCTGTCATTTGTCTTGTTGATGGTGTGTCATTTGATGGGAAGAGGCGATGGTTCGCAGACACAATAGTTGAGGGTTGCTAGTTACCTAATGATTTGGATTTTATACGACCTAGTGTGATTTCAAGGTCATAATGACAAAAGGGATTTGATTTATTATGCAATGAATGAGTATCAAAATTTTTTTTCGTGGGATTCTGCCGGAAGTTTGTTACACTTAAATTTGAAATAATGTTTGACAGGCTGAATTTGTAATAGAATACTTAATAAATAATTGTGCCGTCTTTTGTTTATAAATTTCCCCATCACCGTTTTTTTTTTTAAGACTTTATTCGAAGTTTTGTTTGTTTAATTTTTATCGAAAACCAAAAGAGTTCCGTGTGCACCCACTAAGTATAACACGAGGTTTAGAAATGAAATTTTGAAAGCATAATAATAAAGAATGGATAAAGTTTTTATGAAATTCTGTTTCACATCCATAACTAATTTAAAATTAACAAAGCAAACATAGAGTAAGTCACGAAGTTACAATCGCTGAAAAGGAAATTTAAAATATCAAAATGCAAACAAATTATTGGAAGAGAACTTCCCCCAATTGCGTAAATCTAAGTAATCTTCTCATATACAACAAAGGATAGGGTGATCTTTGTGCTATGTTAGACTAAAGCAAAAAACAACGTGTATATACATAATGAAAATACATAAATTGTGTACTACAGTTACAATTATGTAAACAAGAACCTTCCTCAGTGTCAAAACGTCAAATGAAGGTAGAGAAGAAGAGACAAACACGTGTTAGCACGCCCATTTACGTACTTTCATTTGTGCTCTATTGACGTTTTTTTAGTTTGTTTTCATTTTGATGTTTTGAAAATTTATTTTCAGTATTTGAAACCTCGTGGCTTACTCTGGGTTTGCCTGAAACCACTTTATCTGCACTTTAAATTTTTAATTACTTAAGGAGATGAAAGAAATTGCGATGAAAAGTTTCTTCTGCTCTATAAGCGTCCTCTAAAGAAAGGGAAATGACATGTCATAATGTAAAAATTAAATGGCCTGCAACATGAAAAAAATACAATAGAAAAGAAAATTGACAGATTTTTATTTTTATAGATTTCTTTTCTTTACGATTTGATATGTAAAAAATCTTTGCTACACTAAAGAGTCAAAGGAATTTGTAATAAACAAAAGTTAAATTATATATATATATATATATATATATATATATATATATATATATATATATATATATATATATATATATATATATATATATATATATATATATATATATATATATATATATATATATATATATATATATATACCTCACATGTGTATAATTCGGGGCTTGAAGAAACTCAGAAATTTTACCCGTCCCCGAGGATGGCTTGTCCAACAATGTACCCGTCCTCATTTGAATCTAACCCGTCCCTTCTAAATAAATAAAAATATTTTTTTTTCTTCTTATTTATTACAAACATTTATATAAATAACACAATGAATTAGTAGCTACTAGGATTACATTATACAGTAATAAAAGAAATACTAGGTAACTAATAGTAAAACCTAGTATTTCTTTTATGAAATAATTTAAATGACAAAGGTCAAGTTATCTGTAATGTCAATTTATTCAAGGGTACTGAGTTTTTTAAATGAATCAAATATGACGTTTGCCAGTACCACAATAAAGCCTATGATTTACAGAGGTTTCTGCACAGAAATCTGAAAGAAGTTTACCATTTAGGTGAATGTTCTTGAATTGCGTTTAACGCTTACGTAATGTGTTTTTTTGTAAGTTCATTGCTGAAAAGTCCCTTTCAACTGCTGCAGTACTCCCAGACGGAAAAAACATCAATCCACCATGCGCAGTATGTTGCTGTACGGGATTTCTAGATTAGAGGGTCATTTTAGAAGTGAGGCGCTAGACTCTTGTAAGATAACAAAAATTGAAAGTGTATCACGAACATTAACGGGAAAATGGCCATTCGCGCGAACGTCTGATTCGAGAAATTCGTTGTCCGCGGGAAATTTTTGACCGGCGAGGACGGATGGACGGGCTGTTTTTCGAGCCCTGGTATAATTAGCTTGTGTTGTTCAAGGATAGCGGTGCAAAATTCTTTTCGGCAATGGAACCCTTATTGATTAACCTTCTTTCGGTAGAACCCCAACTTACTTGATAAAGTAAATAAAGACAATTGCGAATGTATTGAAATAAAAAACATTAAAATTCGAAGTTACGAAGCTGTATCCAGTCTAGTTATAAATTTGTTTTAGATGTAATGTACGCTTATAGCTGAAAATGAATTTTTAAAAAAAGCAAAAACAAGGTTTTCTTTGAAAAGTTAAAACGAACTGCTGTGAATATTGAAGATCGTTATTTGGGAAACATATTTCTTTATTAACGAATTTAGTAATTTTACTTTCATTTGAAAAGCGTGAGGGAAAGTAATAATGGAAATTTTATAAATGCATGATCTTTTCATTTATACAATCTATTGTTATTAGAAAAAAAAATAATTTTTAAAAAACGATTATCCATTTCTTTTTCAATGGCATTTTTCTTTAAATAATTTCATAAGGGTAATCGAAATATGAAATAAATAACGGATTATTGATTGTATCTAACTATAATTAAAGATTCCAAAGATTACTGGTTAAAACTAATGTCCTAACTCTCGGAACCCCTTTATAAATCTTCCACGGTACCCTAGGGTTTCGCGGATCATGCTTGGACACTGCTGAAGACTTTTTTTGATTAAAATTTAAAAATAAAAAAGTTTAAATTATTAACAAATTATTTAATGCGAGCTATAAAAAATTCGAAAAATTCATTTCTGAAAGCATAATCTTACGATTTGCGATTTTAGGACCGTCTGTCGTTTCTAAAAATAGTCTGTCTTTCCTAAAAAGAAACCGTAATAGGTTAAGCGCTGAATATT
Source organism: Parasteatoda tepidariorum (assembly GCF_982258835.1). Lineage (NCBI taxonomy): Eukaryota > Metazoa > Arthropoda > Arachnida > Araneae > Theridiidae > Parasteatoda > Parasteatoda tepidariorum. The sequence goes on along the minus strand of NC_141761.1, from coordinate 88,450,756 downwards.
TTGTTATTACAAAATTTGAATACTTTCTTTAGCAACAGATTTTATAAAAATGCGGTTTTAAATAAACATTTTAATGCTATAAATTAGAACCAAGTGTTGTATAGTGAAACTTATTGATAGAATTCAACTTTAAATATGTCGTAAAAGAAATATTTACTTACACTTTTTCTTTTAGCTTTTTCTTCCCCCTTTTCTTTAAACGGGTTTCTTACTGGATTCGCTTGGTCGAACAACCGTAAAATATGATAAAAATAATATCTAGGAGACATTTTTGAAAAACTTTTTAAAATTCAGTGTGCAGTCTTATTAAGAAAAAACAATTTTTGATGTAGTTTACCTAAATAATTCTAATTAAAATCTGTCATTGTCTCATTATTGCCTACTTATTTAATTTAAATATGCGTTTTTTTATTATGGCACACAAAGCGTTTTTTCATTGATTTTTTATTTTGATATCTTCCGATTCCATAAGTTGAGAAAAACAGGGTTTCCACGGACCTTAAAAACTGATTAATATTGGTTTTGAAAAATAAGGGCCCTTAAAAAAACTTTTTTTTGAATCAAGGTTTTTTAAAAGTTCTTAATTTCCAGTATCACTAGTTAATTGGAAAAATTTTTTAAGCTTGCGAGAATATTTGAAACAAAAAGTCTCTCTTTCACCTAGAAAGAGACCCTGCAACCAGGGTAGAGCATATTGAGAGACTAGAAAGGGTATCTGAGTGGGCTACAGAAGGCATGCCCTTGCTGTGGTAGTGTTATTAATATGTTCTTTCTTTTGCCTGTGTGAGAGGGGTGCATTTTGAAAGAAAAGACTAGAGTGTGGGGGGGGGGACTCCATGTTGCAGACTCCTCTAAGGTTGCAGAGATCATTTTTTTTTTTTTTTTTCCGGTCAGTTCTTGGGGGCTCAGATTGATCTTCGATGTCATCAGAGTTTAAGAAATTAAATTCTACTAGTAGTGCTTATAAAAACAAGTAACACAAAGTATTTTTGAACTCAACTCAATAAAAGAAACAATTATTTTTTAAAATTTATGTGTGTATTTTTTAAAATTTCTATGTGTTATAACTAAATTTTTTCAAAGCAGTAACATTTTTCTAAGATTCATAATTGTACCGAAATAAAAAGTTGAATAATAAATAAAATAATATCAACACTTGCAATTTAATTTTTTCGAAAAGTAAATAATTTATGCGGTCACTGTGAGATTTATTTATATAAATAATTATCATACTGTTTTTAAAAAATAATGACGTTGTGTCCTTAATTATTTAGACAAAAGACCTTAATTGTTTCAATTAAAGTTCTTAAAACTCCCTAATTTTTGATTTGATAAAAGAGTGGGAACCCTGAAAAAAGAACGGAACAAAAATATTGTGAGAAATTTAGTGTCAAAATATTTCAGTCGTTAAAAGTAGTAATTCGATACAAACTTATTCAGAATCTTTTACTCTTCTAGAATGGTTTTTTAAATTAGAAAAATATGATTTTGACGTTAAAATTTGAAATATAAGAATATTTTTTAACAGAAAATTGAATTTAAGCGGAAATAAAAAAAGAATCAGTGACAGAAATCTAAAAATAAAAGAGTGAGAGAGAATTATTATGTTACATTAGAATTGATTGTAATTGTTATTGAAATATGAGCCAATGCAAACTTGGAAGGAGAAAATAATTTTATTAATAAATAAAATCATAAGGAGTTTTTTTTTTGTTTTTTTTTTTATCGATTCAGTGGTTAATCGGAAAAATTAGACAAAAATAACAAAAACTGCGGAAACGTTCAATTTTCTCTGCCAGGTGCTTGTTGTAAGATCGAATTTTCGTGCAAAAATTTGTTGTTTCGATCTTCGTTCACTCAACTGATGGTCAGAACGAGGTCAAAATATCGATTTTCGAACTCTGCATACCTATCACAAGCAGTTCTGGCGCTCCTTCAATACACAGCGCAAATATCACCAGCAGCTTTACGTTCTCGATTTATACCTCTATTAAAAACAACGAAAGTGTGAAAATGGCTCATTTTTCGCAACTTGTTATTCCATTTTAATGTTCTGAAAGTTATTTTAAATTAAATCGAACCGAAGACAAAGCAGATTCTTGTAGAGCAAAACGCTCTTTTTTCTAATTTTCAATAACATGCAAAATATTTAAAAATTTAAATAAATAAATAGAAAGACGTAGACGGCAACGTAGTTGCTAACTTTCAAAATTAAACCCTTTCCACGTGTAAATTTTCTTGTTCTTAGCTCACGCGTGTCAGATTGAATCTCAATGATTTTAAAACGAAATATCTTCACAAAAACAACATACTTAACCAAGCTTTTAATGCTTGTTCCAATTGCGCAGCTTTTAATTCCAACTCAAGGTCGCTGTTTAAATTTTAAGTTTTGAGGAATTGCTCTTTTTCTGGAACCGAAACGTTCCATGTCACTTATCTCCGAAACTAGATCTAAGAATAAATGAAAGGCTTAATCCCACACACAAATACTGTCTTAATAGCATCAACTTATATTTCGAAATAATTCATTCGCACTTGTTAATTAGATAAATCTGTGTTTTTGCAATACAGTCGTTTAAGATGCGCTATTTATTTTACTTGATTATCTTTGTTCTTTAGCAAGCAGGTGTTGCGAATCGACCTACAATTTTACCTTGACCTGTATCACCTGTACTATGTTGGTGTGATTTTATTCATTTTCTGAAATAATAGGAAATTTAGAAAATTTATTTTGGATGTGGCTTGTGGCGCACCTGTACAATTATTTTATTTCCACCTGCCTTTGTATTTATTGTTGGTATCCACAACTATGATATTTATTCGTTAATGCCCAAGTTCTAATTTTTTTTCCAGTTTTATTTTGTTTACTAATAATCTTAATTGCGAGAAAGCAACCGGACAATTTCCTCAAAGAAATCTCGCCTTGTTTTATATCAAAATTTAAAAGATGCCTAAAATTTGGTGATGTGATTTAAAATACCACAATTACAAAATTTTAAATTAAACGAAATTCCAATGAGTAAAGTATTCATACTGATTTATATAAGTTTAGTATTTAGTTGCTTAGTAGATTTGGGTTATATAAAGTTAAATATTGGTAACGATGTTCTTTAAAAAATTCTCGCTTTATGTATCGTGTTGCATATTTGACGATAAATTTCGTTTCAGCGATAATTATTGATATCGATAAGATCGCGTATAGTGTCGATAACGATAATTATCAAATATGGAGCCGCGTTGGCTCAGGGGATAGAGCGTTCGCCTCCCATTAAGGTAATCCAGGTTCGAATACCTGCGGTAGCTAGCAGATATGAATTCTGGTCCCTGGTTGCACTGACCATGACCACAATGCTGACGTGAATTCTCCTCAGTGGTAGACGGATCATGGGTTAGAATACACTTGCCGTCGAGCTAACCGTGGGAGGTTTTCTTCTCCATGTAACGTAAATGCACGTTAGTTTCATCCAAAAGTCTCCCACTAAGGCTAGTTTGCCCCAATGCTTGATCTAGAAGTTTCCTTATCAAAATTAAGGGTTTGGTACAAAATGAAAAGGCCGCGGAGTTGAATATCGATAGTTGTAAACTTAGAATTAGGTCAGCTGCTCAACGCTGGTTATAAAATCAAATATATATCAGATAAATAAATATTAAATACATATTCAATATACGTTTTTTTTAAAACTGCAAGTTCATTGTTAAATTTGTTTAAAAAACATAGTGCGCGAAAAATATTTTAATTAAACCAAATATTTCCATGTTATTTAACACTTGTTTTAATAGTATGCAATTAGTTTTTTGCTTAGGATATAAGAAACATTTTAAATATTTATTGTCCCTATAAAATAATAAATGCTATTGCCCTGTTTAAAAAATTATGAATTTTCTTAAACATGATTACGTTTTCATGCGATAACAGTTTATAGAATATTTCCCTTTAATCAAATATTCTCCTGTTGTTTATCACCTTTACGATGCAATTATTATTATATTTTTTTATGAAATGTAACAAAACATTTTACGTACTTGCTTTACGTACTTGCTATATCTATAAATTACTAACTACCTATCTACGCAACTTCCCAGTTTTAAAAATATATAAATTTTCTTAAGCGTGCTAAAGTTTAAATGATAATTCTTTGAACGTTCATTATAACGAAGTGATGTAAAGCTAAACCTGACGGAAATAGAATACAAGATCTTGGATGCTTGAATGTTATTAGGAACTGTGCATAAGGTAGGATTTAATTTGCATAAGGTAGAAACTAAGGAAATTTTGTCACTGGCAAATGCTTAAATATGTAAAACGGAACAGTTTACCTTTCCTCTACATAGGTTAATGTTTCGGGCTGTTCACTGAAAATTTATTTTATGATGACGCTAATTAAATTTTAGTGTTCATGGATCAACGGATTATTATTGATTTCGATCCTAGCCCACAGTACTGAAAAAACTTATACAAAATCTAATTCAACTCTTTTTACATCAATTGCTTTCATACATAATGAAGTAATAATTTTATTATGACCATAAAAAATAAATTGTTCAAGAATAATCGAATATTCAGAAAGATTGGCCGACTGCCGAATATTTAATGTCTTCTTAGCAGTTAAACAGGGGTCTGTCCAGACATTTTGTGAAAGGTTCGTTTTTCGTGAAATTGTGAAAAAATTACTCACATTCTTTCAACCAGGGTCCGCTTTTATGAATTTGTGAAAACTTTTCAACTTATGAATTTGTGAACTTTTTCAAGGAGTTTTTAAATTGTAAAGATATACAAGATTATGCTCTGCACTGTAAAATTATAATAAAAAAATTTTAATTTTTAAAAATAAACAACAATTGCTGCTTCTAAATTAGAGATGCAACATACAAATATTTGATATTTAGCCTATACTGCTGAACGCAGAATATTCATTTCGGACGAATAATGGAAGAATCGTCTGCCGAAGACAAAACTTAATTCGTTTACATCCATCTTTCTTGTTATCTGCCCTGGAAAAGGTTTATTCGATTAACAAAATAATAATGAAGATAAACAAATTTGTGAAGGTTCCGATTATAAGAAAAATCATTTTGTGAAGGGTCCGTTTTTATGAAAAGATATTTTGTGAAGGGTCCGTTAACGGACCCAAATTTCTTCTAAACAGACCCCTGAGTTAAATATAGTGTTTTTATTTTGTTTTTTATCCTTGTTCTTTTTCTCTAGTTAACTTTTAAAATAAATATTAATTCTAGAATTCAGATTCTCATATTTTTCAACTTTCTTTCCTAAACTTGTTTGTTGCACTATATTTTTAATATTAAAACAGATATCATCTTAAATTTCTATCTAAAAGAAAAAATTAATTTTAATGCAATCCTGAAAAGTTGATTAATAGTTTCTTAAACATGATTAAAATATATTTCTTTAATTAAATTACAACTTGGAGTAAGCACTATGAAAAATTCAGTCTAGATACTTGATACTATCAGATACTGATGATGATTCAGTCTAGATATCTACTCTAGATACTTGAAATAGTTTAATTTAATAAAGCTGGTAATTTTTCATAGTGAAGTCAACCGATTTACTTATAATTTAAACTACTACACTATGTAGCTGGAATAGCATGGTCGGTGTGGACGTTGGGCTCGTGTTCGGAAGTTCTAAACGCTCTGGCCGAAGAATCACCGTGTATTAAATGGTGACTGGTTCATGTTAAATCTGTCGGGGTCACTAAGTCCTCGGAGTTCCCATAACAAATCAATACCTCGGGTACTGAATCGTAAATTGATCTGTCTCTGATTCAGGTCAAAATTATCATTTGTGGATGAATGAATGGTGTATGATTGGATCCTCCCTGTAAAACTGGCTGTGATGTGTGTCTGGCAAAAGTCGTATTCTTTCCCATAGATAGCGCCACTGAAAAATTAGAAGCGTCTTAAAATAGCTTGGATTCCAATAGCAGGTTTGCTGGTAATGGCAGGGAGCATTTGTAACAACAACACTCCTACAATCTGCCTCGAAGTCCTAAAAATGCAAAATAGATTTTAAAATTCAAGCTCTTGTCTTGACAATTTGATTAATGAAAATCTCGATCATTGCATCTAAATTTAGCATTACACAGGTTTCTTACCAACATATTCTTCACAAGGACATAAATTTTGTGTTACCGCATTAATTAAAGATGAACTAATATGCTTTCAAAACAGGGTTATTGCATTTCAACTCCTATATTGAGTGAATTCAACTAATTATTATTAATTAGGTGAATATTAATATAATTATTCACCTAGTTTTAGATGTGTGACGATAATTTATCGAACATGGAGCGGTGTTCTTGATTTAGTGGATGACAGCTACTTTTTTTAAGAAAACGCGCAATTCTTTTGCTTAATCATATATTTCATTAATATTACAAAACATATCTAGAAACATTAACATAAGACAAACAAACTAGTTAAATTGAAAAATAACTCTATATATTGTGAAATATCGATCGATGAATCACGAAATTAAAACTCAGTTGTTGGACTCTTTACTGAATGTTTTGGTGTAAGCTGACGTTCATAAAATGATAACATATATCTGACGATATAGCTCTATGTTTAAGTACCTTTATAATAAATGTAAAATGTAAGCAATTATTCAGTAGTCATTCATGTCAACAGTTAAGTGAAATCATCTAGTGTTTGACTAAATGTTGTTGAATTTGAATGAAGAAAATTGTTTTTCGTGTGAACTCAAAAAACTAAGGCGTGACTATATTGTCTCAGCATGAGTCAGGTTCCTCTCTCTCTCTTTTTTTTTTAATGTTTAACAATCGAAGTATTTCGGGCGTGTTTAAATAGTCAATTATGACGTCACAAAGTTTTTTTCTTTCTTTTGTTCTTAAAGTTGCATAAATTTCAGAGCGCGCTTTAGGTGGTAGGGAACGATATAAATTACAGAGATGCCAACTGCTCCGGACACGCCAAAATAATAAAAAACACGGTAAATAACTACAAAGTAAATTTTGTAAATATTTGACTATTTTTGCTTGCTTTTGAAAAGGTATAGCATGTTAAAGTGGTGAATTATATGAGTCTATGAATTATTTAGAAATAGTGGTGGATGAAAATCTACTAAATTGAATTTATTAAACCATGAATCACAATTGATAAACTACCACTTTAAAATATATATTTGCTGTCCGGAGCAGGTTGGCTTCTCTGAGATTATATAGACGCTCTTGGCCTCGCTATAAAGCATGCCAATCTGACTTTTTTTAAAAAAAAGTCAGCAAGAAAACAAACGATTTTTTGTTTTTCTGAGCTTTAGTCAAGCAAAAGTTTTTGTTTTGAAAATTTTTTGAAAAAAGGCTCTTGCCCTATGTTATTTTAGTTTTGAAAATAAAATAATGTATGGAAAAGTAAATTTAGGCCTCACTCCATGGAAATAAAATAAATTAAATGAAAAAAGTTATTTTCTTAACGCATTAAAAAAAATCTGAATTTTCTTCGAAATACTAAGAAAACAAATGCAGGTCCTCGAGCTAATTAATGTATTCAAATGCATCTCAATCATCATACAAACATAATTTTACATTAAAATTATTATATGTCTTCAGTAGCACCCAAGAATGTTTAATTAAGTCAGAGCCAGTGAATTCAGGAAAAATCAGAGAGTTTGATAATGCCAAGCATGCTATCTTCTCAACAACATTTCCTCCCAAACCCATTTTCCAACCTTAAAGTTTCGTTTTCACCCATTTGGCTATAGCATAGCCTACCGTGGTATTACGACTTAGAAAACTTTCAACTGGAAAAGGATTAATTACGGATAGAAGGATAAATGGACTTCAAATTATTTATTCTTATTTTTGATTAAGAAATTTATTAGGATAAATAATGTTTTAAAATTTTTTATAAATTAATGATTTTTATTGCTTACTTGCTTAATCCTCTATCACCTAGGCTTGATAAATGAATTGAATTAACCTTGCCACGAATTTAATGTTTAATTACACTTAATTAAACTTGTCACGAGTTGAAATCGCAGGAAGCATTTGGATTATTGTTCCATGTGGAAATTCTATAGCAATACTGTAATATCGAGCCCAGGTTTTTTTTTTGGGGGGGGGGGGCATTTAATTTGAAAAACTGAAATTATTTTTTCCAAATATTTCTTCATTGATGAAGAGTTCAGTTTTAGCATTCACTATTTTTATTCTCTTTTTTTTTTTTTTTTTTTTTTGTAAATTTACTAGTATTTTCGATTTTTTTTGCGGTGGATATCCTATTGTTTTTCTAATTAATTCGTATATTTTAAAACATTATTCCGATTTGCGAATTTAAGCCATCCATTTTTTCGAAACTTTCGATTCGCGATGATTGCATCATAATTTTACGTCGTCTGATGATAGTTCATCCGCAGTTATTTTATCATATTTTCGGTTCCTTTAACATGGTTTTTCTGATTCCGATATTTTTAATGCGATGTTATGACGTTCGAATTCACATATTTTTGCTATCACTTTTTGTCGCCTTCGCCTGACGTTTGATGACAGTTTTGTTAAGGGGCCGGGCCATTTTTTATAATTTAAATGTCATAATGAGGCCGTAAAAGGGCCATAATTTCTTCCTGGATCTACCCCTGATATCTGTTCTGAAAATTTATTTTATATAATAAATAGACAGATATATTGCGTTTTTTTTTATTCTTCATTTTTATTTCGCTTTGTTTTATTTATTACAGATAGACATATAAATAGATAGATAAATAGACAGATAAATTGCATTTTTAAAAAAAAAAATATTTCTTTTTATTTCACGTTGTTTATTACAGTTAGGTATTGCAGAAAATAGTTACATAATTTGAGCTTTCTTTTCTGCTTGTTTTTGCCGTCTTATTTTTACTCTCAATTATGTTTATATCTCTAATTTATTTTATATTTTATAATGGAGTGGAAAATAAATTGCACTTTTTTTTAACACTCTGTTCTATTTTCTGTTCTTGTCTAATTTATTCTTTAATAGATTCCCTACCAGCAAGATTTGAAGTTGATAAAGCTTTTTGTATCATTGATCATTTTACGTTTGTTTGGGTTTAATTCTTATTAATTGTATCATTAATTTTTATATTTTAATGAAAATTTTTTGGAATACTTGTACTTCCGTTTTGGAAAGACGTTAATATCTGCATTAATTTCTATTGATACATTGCTAGAATTTTGTTTTGTCAAGAAATAATTTTCTTTTCGAGATATTTAAAAAAAAATAAAGTTCTCTATAATAAATATCTACATACAGTAGTGTTATATTTTTAAATTAAATATACGATATAATGTACAAATTACAAATATTTTTTGTGGCACACTGTATATTTTGTGACCACCATTGTCAGTTCCTTTCATTGATATTAGACTGGAATTTTTTAAAAACATACTTGGAATTTATTCTCGTACTTGAGTAGCAACCATATTAGTTATTTTTAGAACTAAAAACTCAATCGTTGTATAATCTAACAACGCTAATCGATAGAATTGGCTTTAAAAAAAGTATTATAGTTTATAGTTAAAGTTATTTTATTTTATTTTTTCTACAGGTTCTTTTATTTTAATAAAATAAATTATCAGATTATAGATTAACGTTTATAGATTATCGTATGTTAGCATCAAGGGCCTTTAATCGATCGAGTTGATTAAAGAAATGAAATTTTATTCTTTCTTTCCACTAGATCTTTTTTCTGTGTTTAATATGATATTCTTAAGTTTAATTTATTGACGATTGCTATTAATATCATTATTTAATTATAAAAGCTATAAAAAATAAATGAAAAAATAAGTTATTCTATCGAGTTGATTTAAAAAAAAAATATATATATCCAAATGTCTTCCCCAAGGTTTTTCATATATTTTTTATAAAGGAAAAACCTAGCGGATGTATTTTGAGTTTTAATTTATAAACGATTTTATTTTATATCTGAATAAACTTATTTTATGGACTAAGTTAGCACCGAGGACCGTTAGTCGGGGATAGTTAGCCACTAGATCTTTATGTGTTTTAATGTGATATTCTAAAGTTTTAATTTATTGACGATTGCTGTTATTATCAATATCACTATTACTTAATAATATAAACTAATAAATTAATACCAAAAAGGGTTGGTCCATCGAGTTGATTTTTAACAAAAAAATATCTAAGTGTTCTATTTATTTTTTCTGTTTTTCATATATTTTAACAAGGCAAAAAACTAGTGGATGTATCTTAAGTTTTAATTTATAGACGATTATTTTATTTCTTAAATAAACTATCATTTTACGAGCAAAGTTGAAACCAAGGGCGAATTAGTCGATCGAGTTGATTAGAGAAATGTAAATTTTCCAGTTTATTCTGTCCGCTAGATCTATTATGTGTTTTAATTTGAGGTCCCAACTGAAGTTTTAATTTTTAGAGCATTTTTACTATTTAATAGCAAAAATTGTTTGGTCGATCCAGTTGATTTTTAAGAGTTTGCAAATGCAAGTGTTTCAATTGATTCTTTCACAAAGATTTTCATATATATTTTTAAGTCTTATAATTTTGAAAAGTTCTAACTTTGGAGATTAGTTTTAAGAAATGTAATCACAAGATTTTCATATATATTTTTAAGTTTATAATTTTAAAAAGTTTTAACTTTGGAGATTATTTAATCTATATCATGATATGGAAGAAGTTAATGCCAAAGTGGGTTAGTTGTTAGAGTTTAATTTTTTGGAGATATGATTGTTCCACTTTTTTTTCACACGGTCCTAACACACATCTTCAAACACACCTTGTACCATTATGTACAGTTTCCATGCTCCTTTCCACCTCATATATTTCGATTGGACAACATTAGAATAATAACGATGACTTTAGACCCTGATATGTATTATTTATGGCGATTAAGTTTCATTGAGATCGATCTAATATTCGATAAGATCTTTCTAATTTTAACAATTCACCTACTCTGCATGCAATGTTCGATCCTTGAAAATAAGATGGGCTTTGGTGAATGATGGGTAAATTTTCTTCTCAAACCGGTTAGAAGGGCTGTTTAACATTCTACTTTTACTTTTTTTTGTTTTGTTTCAGGTAATGAGAGAGAACGTTTGTAAACAACCATTTTTGTATGCATGGATGATCGCATGCATGTGTTTGCCTATGATTCATGGTATCCATTTAAGTGAATATTATGTATAATGACCTTTGACCTGTCTACCTCTGACACGTGTTAACAACAATTTTTTATTTTTAGGAATAATAATTGATGTGCTCTATTAACACTCATTCTAGGTCTGAGAGGTGGGTATGTACGCAACCATTGCTTTGTTAGGTGATAAGTTAGGAACGGTTTTCTCTTAAAATGTTCGTAAATTTTCTGATTATTAGATTATTAATCAGTATTTGTAAATGCAGAAATCTACTAACTCACAACATTACTGAGTTTTATCAGTTTTTCCTGGCTTAACAAAAAATATTTTGCTTTTATATACAGTTTGGAACAGCGTTTCCCAAATTTTTTTTTTTTTTTTTTTTTTTGGTCTATAGAACACTAAATGATCACCCCACTTTTTACGGAACACAACTTTATAAATAAAATCAATTGTAAACATATCAACCAAAGAAAGACTACTAAATATTTTGAAAATATTTAATGTTAATAATAAAGTTGTTTTGTTTTATCAATAATCCGTTTAAAATTGATTTTATGTCAGACAATTGAATTCGCAAAGCTTGAGCGGCATCTTGTCTTTAGTTTTTAATTAAGTTTTGTTGATTGCTAATGCTGAAGTAGTAATGCAATTTTTTAAAGCTGCTTGTTCTTTTCATAATTTATTTAATGCGTTGTTATTAGAATAAATAAATATTTTTTAAATTTTGCTATTTTTTTTCCAATGATATTTTTCTTAATTTCTTATGTAACCGAAATATTAAGCAAGCAATTGATTATTGTTTAGATATGATTACAGGTTTCGAAACTCATAACTATTAAAAAATAAATTCAAACTCTTGGAACCAATTTTGTTTCTTCCAGGGAACCCTAAGATCCCACGGAACACCTTTCAGGAACCACTGGTTTTGAAAATTCTGTGAAATTTGGGTAAATTTTAAAAAACAATACCAGAGCTGAAAGGTGTCTGGATTTACAGTATACGAAATATTTGTCCCGTTTTTTAGCTTTTTCTTCTGATATTCCTTTTTTTACGTATGTTTACAATCATGTTTCTACGAATGCAAATTTTATAATTATTAGATTGAAGAATCGTAAGATATGAATTTTCGATCCAACTTCATTATTTTTTTAATTAATAATGCTTGTAAAAATCTCTAAATTCGATTGTTCTAACTTGGGGATCGTCGATTAACTATATACATGGTTCAGACATATAGCACATGCCATTTTTAAAACACCCGTGCCATGTAAAAAGTTGCGTTATTTGCATTTTATGAAGATTATTTCAATAATTTATATAGTTATTGTTTTTCCCCCTAAGAAGCTTGACCGTTAAATCAGATTGTTGTAAATAAACGTGAATTGTGGCGTAGGTCTTATATAATTGAGATGTTAATTCATACCATTGCATTGTAAAGTTTCTTGATACAATACATGACTTTTCGCCAGTCACGACAATCGTATTTATTCGCAAACACGTCATAAACAAAGCTCTTTCGTCGCATGTCGTTTTGGTGACATTTTAACGCACACCATGATTCCGTTGTTTTTTTCTAGAAGATTCTCTTTTTCCTGTGCCATACACAAGCACGAAGTCATTATATATGCTGTCACCGAATATTTCATTACATAAATCTTATTCCTATATGCATATGATTTTTTTTACTCAACTTGTTGTTGTATACCACAACGATAGTTTAATAATAGATAAATGCTGCTTGCTTTTCTGAGTTGATATGTGAATAATACTTTTTTTTATCATAAATGTTTTGCTTGGTATTTCATGCTTTTGCTATGTCTTCAGGTATATGACGCAATTTTATAAATTTATTGTAAATTTTAGGCGACGAATTTTGCTCTTAAAATGATTAGACTATTTGAGAGTGGGAGAAAAATCTCGTGTTTTTGTCTTTTCAGTAATTCAATGAAATAAATCAAAGTTCTGAAAATAAATCCTAACTAGTGGGCTGCGGCCCCTGCTCGCTAACGCTCGCCAACCCCCGGAAACTGCTACGCAATCTTATATGGTTTGCTTCTCTCGCTACTTACTTAGGTACATTGCAAATGCACAAAATTCTAAGAATTGAAAACAATCATTCAAATCCATATAACAACTTTAAAAAAAAAAAAAAAAAATTACGTATTTTTAGTAAAAACTAAGTCATTAAAATAAATTTGAATTCAAATAAATGACATATAATTCGTTAAACCTATTAGAAATGTGCTATAGTATAAAATCTTAAATCGTAACAGCACGACTGAGACTCATTTTTCAATGAATAGCTAATAACAATAATAAAACAAATAAATTCGTGATATAAATCAAAAATCATCAAATAAATTCTTAATATATAAATTCGCGAAAAAAAGCGCTTTCGACAAAATATTAAAATAGAGATCTATCGACAAAGACTACTCACTTCTGCCTAGCTTAATTGTATGAGATTGCCACAGCTGATAGGGTGAATTTCGGAAGAGATCACATTTAGTGAGAATGCTCTCTCTGGTTATTTCAGTTTCCGTTTTTAAGAGCGCTATACCTTGAACCACCTCAGCTAGATTTGGCATGTGATATTTTTAGCGTCAATCATTGGTCGATTTTCTAGCGTTGCCTTTCGGGGAGTTGTAATGAGGCCTTTTTTTGTCGCCGTGTAAGAGAAATATATATATAGATAGATTCTACAATTATGATTCTTTATTGTGAATTGAAAAAAGTAATTTTTTAAGTTTGATACAAAATAAAATGGCGAAAAACAAAATTATTCTTTTTTTTCCCCTTTTTGACGAAACCCTTGTTTTTGAAAGAGGTGCAGCCGAATTTGCAGCATTTGAAATTTTTAAGTTGTTTAAAAAACTGGATGATGAAAATATTTTTTTCCCTATTATATATATTATTAGCTACAGCAGTAAACTCAGTGGTCTTAATTAAATTTTTGTGTAATTAGCTACAACTACGACGACTTTTTTATTTTTTATTTTAAATGTAGTGACTACAAACTATTTCGAAATGTAATCACTACTTTTTGATGACGAACTTTGCTAGACTGTAAAAAATTTTGGTGTTTAGTTGCCCCATTTCTGGCGTTGAGATAAACTCAAATACATTTTTAAGTCAAGTACTGTTGTTATCGTCGAAAAAATTTTATTAAATTGGCAAAATAGCTAATGTTTGAAAGAATTAATGCTAATATATACTAAAAATGTGCTTGGTTTTTAAAAACGCAATATAATGAAAGTAAGAAATGTTTTTGAATGTTTTAAAGTCGTAATTTAGAAAACAATAAATTCAAAAACGTAATAATAGCATAGTGAAATAAATATTAAGGGGTTGCTTAAAAAGTATTATTACTTTAAAATTAAGATTTTACGCAATTTTATTATTATTATATTTTACGTAATTTTATTATGTTATACGATTTAATAAAATTGGGATTGGGATTATTTTTCTGGAAAACAATACCTTTCCTTTATGTCTTTTATTTATTTTATTCTGTTGAGTAAAAAAAAAAAAAGTAAATTTATGGGAGAAACTGGATCCTACCACCTCCTTCATTTGAAACAATAGCAGCGAAAATTATTATCTAATTTACATATTTAGTTCAAATTAAGCGGGTGGGGTGACCACTTTGATCAGCCTGCTTAGGGACCAAGGGTGCGCCGTATCGTTTCTCGTTAAACTGTTCTACCATAAAGTGCACTACTTCGCGCGCAGATCGTAGGGTTATCAAAGCAGGTGAGCAATCCCCTCTGCAGAGGATCAATATTGCGATGGCATTTCTTCGGATCCTCCTCAGGGATGTTTCCCAGACAGCCGCCAATAGCCATTGTGCAGCTTTAGTGCGACGTAAATGAAGTACTGTCTACCTACCTGTTTGCACTTGAAATATTATGCCATGAATTCAGAACAATGCAGTCGAAGTTAGCTGACAAAGTGGTGTGTTCGTGAAGATAAATGTCAGTACGAAAACGCAAAGCATCTTTAGGGAATGCTACTAATGCATCTAGTTTCATCTTGAAGTGAATTTCTCATCTCATCAGCCCTTGTTAACTGTTTCAGTTGAGGTTTAAGATAAAAAGGTTTCATGACTCAGAGCTATCATTGTGATCTAGTTCTTCTATCTTCCTTTTTGTATTTTCGTCAGACATAGCTTCTAGCATCTAACTGTTAGATTACTTTGAGTTTGGCACATGGGTATAACAGTACCTGGCCCTTATGTAATTCAATCTTATCTTCATTTTATATTCAAAATAGTCCTTAAAATTCTACATTCGGAATTGTATATCCATGTAAAATCAGTTTCAAAAAATAAATAAATATTCTCTTCCTTTTTTTTTTCATAAGTAAAAAATTTATAAAGAAAATTAAATATGATTTAAATAATAATTTTTTCGAATTTCATTTCGAGTTTGAATAAAAATATAGTTCAGAATACCTGCGATTGTATATAATTATCACCCTATGTATTATATCGCCCCATATATGAAAAAAAAAGAAGCAAAATTATAGCTTCCGGAACCAACGAAAATTGCTGTTCTTAATAACCCTATCACATAACTGAAGCAATGAAAATAGCACTCTATAATCGATTAAATTATCTATTCGCTTGTCAGAGAAGAAGAATTTATTGAATGGGATGAGCTAACTATTGTTGGATAAGGTTTTTTTTTTATAGTTAAGGTAGTGCCAAAACCTTAAGTCTTTGTTCTCAACAGCCAACCTTTATGGGTCATTCACCTCTCTTCTTTAACCAGACAGTCATACAATTCTAATAGTAATCTTTGGGATCTTTTACTAATTATTTATCTTTTAACTAACTATATTTCTAAGCGTGAAATGAGGCATTTGCGTGGAACAAAGAATTAATTTTCGTTCTATAAAGTGTACATATTATAAGGAACAAACTTACTGAAGTGTTAATATCTACAGTTGAGCGATATATCGGGAAATATCACATCACGATAACGATATTTTAAAAAGTTTTCTTATTATATATCGAAAATATCATTTTTTACTCTTAAGTATCAAATGTATGATCAAATCAACGACGATATGTCACGATCACTGTCGAAAACTATCAATCTTGAATACTTTAATGCCGTAAGTACTACCCATTAAATATCAAATACGATCAAGTTACAATCGTACAAAAAAAAAAGGAAATGTAAATTAGTTAAATTAGAATATTATTGCATTGAAATTCTCTGATCTTCAGCTCTGAATTCAGGGCTTTTAATATTCTTTCACGTGACTTCCAGTTCCGCCATTATTTTTCATTTTTCCATTTTTGAATATTAATAACGAAAAATTAAAACATTCACGGAAATTAAATAATGTAAACATGTTTATTTTATTTTTTACTGCTAGCTTTGTCTTTTTTTTTAGAAAAATTTAAATTGTGAAAAATAAATAGTTGCATAAAAAATAGAGTTTAAACAAAATAAAGTACTATTCTTTTAAAAATACTTACCTGTCCCTATATTTTTATAGGATGTCCCAAGTTAGACTGTCAGTTTTTTTTTTTTTACAAAATTTGTAATAAAAAACGGTCAGTGTTCTTATTACAAATACTTATAGTAGGGTTATACTTATTACAAATACTTTAATAGTAATAATAATAAATTATTATTACTATTTTATTATTAGTTGTAGTAGCGCTAAATTCAGTAACCGAGCTTAATCTTTCCATAGTTTCTGTTTTTAATTTCATTTTTGTAACAGATGGCACTCCAATTAATAAACGTGCTTGGCATACAGAGACTATATAAATAAAAACAATTAATTAAAACAATTAACAATATAAATGAAACAATACAAATAAAAGCAATTGAAACCATTACGTCATTTTTATTTATCAAAATGCAAATAAAAATTTTTTTAAAAAAAAAACATGCATCTTTACCAGTTGTATGTATGGGATGGGTGTGTGAGGGTATATATATATATATATATATATATATATATATATATATATATATATATATATATATATATATATATATATATATATATATATATATATATATATATATGGGTCATTCTCACGAAAACTGTCATTTTTCAGTTCATAAAATCCCAAAAAAGTAAAGTGAATAAAAAGCTCTGAAACTTTTTATATTAATAGAAATATGTAATGGCATTATAAAGAAAGTATATATCCTATAAATTATACTTAATATTTAAATTAATTAATTTTTTAAATAATTAATTTATAATTAATTAATTTATAATAATTAATAATTAATTAGTTTAATAAATAAATTAAATAAATAAATTAATTAATTTAATAAATTAATTTATTAATTTTTTAATTTATTTTTCAAATTAATTAATAAGTAAATTAATTATTTTCACTATTTAAAAAGTGAGGGAATGACACTAATAGTGAGGGAATGATATTTTATTTCAATACATGTTTTTATCTAAGTTACATCTACCTAAAGTTTGAAAATTATAACATACTAAGTATATCTAATATTTATTATAATTTAGTCTTATATATTTAATAGTTTTTACAGGTTTGGGAAATAAAATTGGCTGGCACGATTGAACAAAAAAAAATTTGATAATATACTCATCTTGAATCATTCCCTCATTTCAGCGTCATTCCCTCACTTTATACACTAGTGAGGGAATGACGAATTCAATAAAATTTAAAAATAACAGTTAGGCCTAATTAATTTCTGAAGTCAATCGCATACAAATATATTCATACAAGAAAGCAACATATAATTATCCACTTTCTCGATGAAGTTGTATTTTATTTTACTCTAAAAAATGACATGAGGGAATGGCGAATGTAAAAAATTTTACCTGGTTTGATTCATTCAAATTTATTCCTCAGCAAAGCTTCTTTAAGTTGAAGATGGAAACATACTGCAATTTTGTTCTATGATGCCACTTGTTAACTTCTGAAGTTTTTATTAAAATATTTTTATTCTAAGAAGATTGCAGGTGATAAGAACATTGTTGTGAGGGAATGACGCGAAACACTGGGGACAAAGTTTAAAATAGTGCTGTGTTAATATTTTTATCAGAAATTAAATTTAAAATTGATTTCCTGAATTCTACATTTCAGTATTCTGAAATAAAAAACACGAATTTGTAAAAAAAAAAATTTTTATTTCAGAAACAATTTTTTTCTTTTTTTAAATCAGCAGTGGGGACAAGTGAGGGACTGACATATTGGTATATTTTAATTACCTAAAATAAATATAAAATAAAAATTGATAATTTTATTTTTATTCTTTTGTTAGATTGCATTCTGAAGGACACTTTCCCTGAATTTTTTTTCTTCGTAAGCTGTAAAACAAACATAAAATATACTGGGGACATGAAAATGTCTGTTTTTCTGAGAATGACCCATATATATATCAAAATCTGCATGTCTGGCTGGAAAAAAAAATTGAAAAATTTACCTTTTCTCACAATGATTTTGTTTTTTGATTTCTCACAAGTTTTTTTTCTTCTTAATTTTCTTCCTTTTAATTTTTTTTCTTGATATAAATTTTTGAAAACCGTTAGTCTAAATAATAATATCCTCTATCTATATGTATTCAGTTAATTCCAGTTAGCTTCCATGAAAAAATTAATCTATCATCGGAATTAATCTATTTAATGGAGTTCTGGGTGATGGCAAATGACAGCGATGGGGGGGGGAGTGACTTTAAACTCTTGATATTTTACATATGAATGTTCTCAAAGCTCACAATCAAATATTTTATCTTACATAAAGGCGTTGGAACAAGATTTCTCACTTTACCAACCTTTCATTTCATCGAAAAGTAAACAGATGTTTAATTTACTCATTTCTGAAAAGTGCTGATAATTTGGGTTGGAGAAATTCTTTCTTTCTGTTTTCTCTTTCATTCCAGAACATTAAAGCGTTTTCATTCTTTTTTCATTTTACAGATCACATTGAAATTTCTGGTAACTTCAGAACGCTTTTCAAAAGATGGCACACTTAAACGCATGAAAGAACAAGGTATGTAAAAAAAACGTTTTAATAGATTTTCTGTAAATATAAACGTTTTAACCTCATGGCATATCATTTCTTGATATAGAAATGATCTTTGATTGCACTGTAAACAACAACTTTCAACGGAATGTTGACAGAGATGCCAACTGCTCCGGACACGCCAAAATAATTTAAAAAAACAGGAAATAACTACAAACTAAATTTTGCAAATATTTGACTATTTTTGCTTGCTTTTTAAAAGGTATAGTATGACATAACTACTATAAAGTGGTGAATTATATAATACTACGAATTATTTAGAAATAGTGATCGAAAAAATCTACTAAATTGAATTTATTAAACCAAGAATCACAATTGATAAACTACCACTTTAAATTATTTATTTGCTGTCCGGTGCAAGTTGGCATCTCTGTGCTGAAGACGTCTGAGACACGTCAATTATTGTTCTGACTTTAGAAACAAATGTCGTCTCCCAGACGTCTCCGTACGTCAAGGGGTCAATAGCAAACCTGCTAATTTCTTTGGAAAAAAATTAAAATTTACTTTCCAAGTATGTCACTTTAGCTCATAATTCGTCTGACTACTTCGATGTTACTTTATTTTTAACTATTTTTCGAAATTATGGCTTAAATTAAGTGACTTTATCTCGCGAAAACAAGTGTCGTCTTGAATTTGTTATTCGCATAGATTATAAAATATTTTGCTTGTAGTCACTACTTTCCTTTTTTAAATCTTCAATTAATTAGTATATGATAGAGACAAATAAATAATACTGAGATTCTGCGGAACCTTTAATTAGTTGCCTGACACATTCCCTAAAATGGAACTACTGATTAATCGTAACTTTACATAATATTATTCTAGAAATATTGGTTACTAAATGACGCACGCACCTCGGAATTTAATATTTTCAGTCTACTTCATATATAATCCGTTGCTTGGTAGACTGACTGGGTAGTGGAAGAAAAAAAATTTTTTTACTTACCGTTATTCAGGAAATATTTTTAAGTGACGCACTTAGGAATTTTTTTTTTTTAGTCAGATTGCACCTGTAATTAGTTACCCAACTCATAGGCTAAAAGCATGAAAATAAAACTTTTATTTCCTTGGAAGAAATATTGAAATTGCTGTTTATGAATCGTTAGCTGCTAATTTTACATTATTTAGGAAGTACATCTGTTTCTAAACAGCGCAACTTGAAATGTCTAAGACTATTTGCGTCGTTAATTATTTTCTCAAAACATCCGCTAAAAAAACTGAATGACAATTTCCCCCCCGGAAATATCATTTTATAAAATATGTGAAAAAGAAAAAGAACTGTGACTATAGATGGATTTTTGTAACTGCTAATTTTACATAACCTGTGTCAGAGGATATATATTACTGAATGACGTACCTTTTAAACTGCTAACTCTCTTAAATAACAAATAAGGGAAATTATATTTGATATCGCAGTCGAATCACAGCCATAAACAGATATTTTGTAACTGATCTAAAGTATCTGTTACCTGGCAAAGTTCTAAGCTAAATATATGTTGTCTAATTCTATTCACGTATATTTCTGTTTAAACTTCTCAACTTGAATGGCTAATGTATAATTAAAGACGTTCTTACTTATTGACGTAAATATAAAATTATGAATGTGGAAAACATACACCTTTGGCAATTTAAATGTTTCAGCTTCAATTAATATTCTTTCTTTATCTATGAAAGAATTTTTCTAAGACACGTAAATTTTTTTTAAAATTTCTGTTACATGATTACAGGAAAATTTGAAATAATATGCTTGGTATTATATGTATGCTAATTGATGCAATGTTCTTTGTAATGTTCGCAATATGTCAAATCTAAAAAAAGAAAATATTTAAAATTTTATACTTAATATATTCTAAATTTTCTTAGCCCTTTCTTACTTAGCGTTGGTCCAAAACATCACAATTTAGATAGTTTAAAATCAGATTTTTTTAAAAAAAAATTAATATAAAAGATTTTTAAAATCTATTAGGTCTTTTTGGTTGATTTTTCGTGTTTATTTTCAAAAAACCTTTCTATAGAAATTTTAATGTTCGTGTTTATGTAAAATAAAATCCAGTATATCCATTAAAATATAATCCAGTATAGAGTTTAAAGGATAAATAAATTGCTTTTGGTGTAATTTTCACCTCATGCTGCTTACGAGAAATATTTAATTTTAAACCTTTAAAAATAAAAATAAAATTTCACCCCATCTCAAAATTTAGGGGAAAAGCAAAGTCCGTTCCTGCTAATCCACCCCCCCCCCAAAAAAAATATGAATTAAGCGAGAAGCCAATTGGAGTCACTTTGGCGTCTTCGCCTGGAAATATTGAACTGATTACGATTTTTAAAGGTATTAACTTGCCACTATTAATCAATGGGATGCCTGCAAGTGTCGTAGTGTAGGTATATCGATCCAGATTGGTTGTTGAAACGTGGCATTTGTTTACGTTTGCAACTGTTCTTTCCATTCTATTTCGAGTAAGCCAAGCCCTTCAAATATCAATTTTCTTGAGTGACACATTCTATATTCTTGCACAAAGATTCTTTCGTCAAGATTTCAATTCTTTTATGACTTATTTCTTACTTAACACTAAAACAAGCATGAAGTCGTGTAGACCATAAACTAATTTTGCATCGAAGTTGCCAGGTAGTACACAAAACAAAAATATATCACAGTTACGATAAAACAATAAAAAACAGTTATTGTTTTATTTATCTATGTTTCAATAAATTACATAAATCTAAGTTAAGTAAAAGACGTAGACGAGAAAGAATTATATTTCCACAAATTCGATGTGCGATAACTTTAATCAAGTTTACGTTAATTAATATTCTGACTTATGTGGAGAAACTTAGCTCAACATTAATTCGCCATTTTGCGTATAAGCGATCAGCTTGAGCTGACGTCATAAGTCACACGTGTGGGTATTGTGATCTTCTTAAAGTGCAAGTACCCAATAGCGAGATTTTGTAATGCATTACAGTTTGCATTAACTCAACGCTCCCCGAGTTTCATAGCGCGGTCGCGAAAATTTTCCTTTAAATCGCATTATGGCTGAGAGATAGAAAACAAGGTTACGTAAGGACAAATCCTATTTCTAAATCTTTTTAATGCCGAATCAAATACTCGCTATCTCTAATATATAATCTCTCTATATAAGCGTTAATGTTTTCAATAACTTGAACCCTTCTTGAGCTTCTAAGCGCATGCGTGAAAGTTTCTTTACTATCTCATTATCGATGAGATGTCGAAAACAAGGTTAATGTTACATAATTCCTATGCCAAATTTCTATAAGTGCAAAACAAATACTCGCTGTTTCTAGCATATAATTTCTCTATAAAAGCTTTGTTTTCAGTTACTCAGTTTAAAGCGTTTCGATTTACATTAACTCAACGCTTCCTGAGCTTCTCAGTGCGAAATATGCTAAATCTCTTTAATACCGAAACGAACACTCGCTGTCTCTAACATATAATCTCTCTATATGAGCGTTAATGACGCTTCTCAGCGCATGCGTAAAATTTTTTCTACAAATCACATTATCGCTGAGGGGTGAAAAACAAGGTAAACGTATGACAATATCGTAGCTTACTCGCTATCTCTCATATATATTTATCAGAGTGCGTAGCGTTTTTAAAAAGTGCTTAAAGGTGCTTATTTTCGTTTTATAAAAGCCCTTAAAGGTTCTTTTTCCATTGGGTGTTTTTAAAAAGTGCCTAATTTTCCCTTATTCAAAATGACATTTTTCTTCTATGTTGATTTTCGTTTGGAATTATGCTGCAAGACACTGTTCAC
The DNA here is from genome assembly GCF_982258835.1 of Parasteatoda tepidariorum. Taxonomy (NCBI): domain Eukaryota; kingdom Metazoa; phylum Arthropoda; class Arachnida; order Araneae; family Theridiidae; genus Parasteatoda; species Parasteatoda tepidariorum. Next base: position 88,427,810 of record NC_141761.1, on the reverse strand, counting down.
ATTGTTCCATTCAACGTTGTCACAATTAATTCACCCACAATCTATTTCGGCGTTTTATCAGTCCGTAGCGTATGATTCAAAATTACATGGTAAGCGTTACATGATTTAAAATTTAATGATTTTTGACAATTGTCAAAAGCTATGCCAAATGTTTTTTTTTTTTTGTTTTTTTTTTAGCATGATGGTTAAAACAAGATAAAACCGTTAATTGTCGAAAATTTTCCAACCCTGCCTAATTATGATATTTGTTCCAAGAGCTTAAAAATATTTTTTGAGTGCTTGAAAAGTGCTTATTTTTTTGTTAAATAATTTGGCTACGCACCCTGTTTATAGGCCTCATGAAGATAATCCGTTTTGCCAAGATGCTTCGCATTTTTCTATGAAATGAGTGTAAAAACAAAAATTAGGGAATCCTGAATTATATATTCATTTATTTCCCCTTCCCTCCAAAAAAGTCGTCTCATTTTTTTTTTTCCTTCAATGAATTTATTTTTTGAAAAGTAAGGCAAGCCATGCGGGTTCACAAATTTTCCTGCAAAATTGAGTTTTTTTAAAAAAATTGAAAACAAAATCATCTAGAGTTGTTTGAAAACATTGCGTTCATTAAATAACCCTCCCAAACTTATATCTTTCAGAAATAAACCTTTCCTTTCCTTTAACAAGAAGACAATTCAAAACAGTCTCACCGTTCCAAGAAATTCACGAAATCTCGTGAATTCCGCGTATAGAATGTGTGCCAAATAAAAAGATGTGTTTTTCCTCCTTTTTATTATCTCGATTCCTTGAAACAAGAGGAGGAAAAGCCCATTTAACATGATGATTCAGTTGCCGCCGAGATCGGAATTCAATCACGATTCCGTTTGTTTGTTTTCTCACTCCTTGGAAAGGAATTGAATCACTTTTGCTTTTTTTAGCGCATTTTCTTACTCTCTGCGCACTTTAAAACGCGCCATTATTTTTCGCACGCTTTTTTTCTTCCTCTTTTTTTAAAAAAGTGATTCCAAGGTGAATAAAACAAGCAAAAAAGTTCGTCATGCATATGCAAAACTGGAGCAAACACGTGTAGAAAGGAGAATGTCTAGGTCAATGGAAAAATTGTTCCTGTGTGACCGGTCATTGAATTTTGGGAACGTGGATGCTGTTTCGTGGGAAGTTTATTTATGCTAATTAGCTGTTGGAACTTAAATTATGCAACGGCTCGTTTGTTTGTGGACATAGTTACTGAGTTTGAATCTATCTTTGGTTTTAAGTTAGGATTATATTAAGAGGACACAAAAAAGTTTTTAGCTTTGCCTTTAATGGCTGAATTTTTTATGTAAATTGTATTCTTGTTCTTGAGTGTATTAAGAACAATATCAATTGAAATTTAAAGTAATTTGAGGTTTTGTTTAATTTATCTTAATTAAAATTAAATTATAGTAGGTTTTTAATTTTCTCTGTAAAAAAAAATATTTTAATGTTCTCAGTGGTCAGAGAGACATTTTTTTTTTTGTAGTTAACTACATTTATAATTATTCTTTTTAAAATGTGACTATTAAGTACTTTCAAAAATAAATTATAATAATAAATAAATAAATAATAAAAAAGATACGAAAATTTTAAAGAAAATGTCTTCTATCCCAACTCATTCTAAAGAAATCAACCACAATAGAAGACCCCAAGGCTATTTAACCCCTAAACTGTTGAAAGAAAGTAAAGAGGCTATCTCCTAGCCCCAAAAAAGACCCCCCAACTAGAACAATTACGAATTATTTGATTGGTAGATGAAGAGAGGACAGGCAAGAGGGGTGGTTTAGGCTCTTTTCGTAAATTTGTTTAGTATTTTTTCATTTTTCTTTTATAATAACGCCTTTCATAATTGAAAAAAATAATTACGAATTATTTCTTTTGGAAGCTTTAAATGTATAGTTTGTGTACGCGTGTACTCAAAAATAAGGATTTACTGTATGAATTTTGATAAAAACGGATTTCTAGAAGATAACTCAATTACCGATATTTCAACTCCGCCCGAAAAATCATCCGAATTTCTTAGTTCTAATGTCGTATTTTCCAGAAACGTGCCAATCTTATTGATTTAAAGGGTTGATCTAATATACTAATTAATTAGTGTAACTACAAATGAAGTTGTGGAACAGACACAAAAACATATCTTCTCTAAGTAAACATACCTTTTTTCGAGTAAACATAGTTAATTCTTTTTTCTCTGATTACACATACGCATTTGGGTTTTTGACCTTCAAAATACATGACAAATATGGACGAAGTGCAACTTGAAAAATATGGTCCCAATAGACAGCCTGCTGAAGATGTTCGAATAGCAAAATCATAATGAGCTTAATTTTTTTATTATTTCTCATTAAGAATTGTTTCACCGATTTCTTTCAAACTTTTTATTTTACCAAATTATATTGCTTAAAAAATTGTAAACCTTATTAGGGGCCGTCCAAATAATGCTAGGTGTTTATGAAATTTTGTAGTTTATGACAAGGAGATTCGTGTAATTTTGGTAGCTTATGACAAAGAGGAAGGAGGGGTAATATGAAGTGTGGCTTCTATTATTTTAGTAAAATTAAAAACTTTTAAAATCAGTAGGTTGAATATTTTTTATGGACTATTTTTATATCTTTTTCATGAAATTAAATTCACATGCAAATAATATTGTTATGGTGGCAAATTTCATTGAAACGCAGTTTTTTTTCCCTTCCTAAATTGAAATGTTTGTCATGTATTGCTTCTGCCAAATATTTGTTTATGCAATATAGCTTGTGTTAAGGTGTGCAGTTGGTATGATGTGTGACAGTTCGTAAAAACGGCATAGACGTTAAAAAAACTGACATCATATTTAGATGGTCCCTAATTCACAATTTTTTCAACCTTTATTAATAAAAATAATTATTACAAATAGTTTTTATTTATGGAATCATCTTTGGAAAACAAATTTTATAACTGTGTGCAAAGTTGTATAAATCCGATTAAAGTTTTCATACGATTGCGAAGTACACAAAAAGTCATTAAAGGCCCACTCTCCTCATTAAGCTCTATCAGGACCATATTTTTTCGATTGCGTTTATCTCCCATTATTTTAATAGTCTAAAATCCAAATAAGTCAACAAAAAAAAAAAATATTTTTCAGAGAAAATATAATTATGTCATAGAAAGTGTCTGTTTTCGTAACTTAATTAATTGTTATCACTAATTGATTGGTATACTTATGGTCAACCCTTTTAAACCAATAAGACTAACATTTAGTTTCTGAAAATCCGATTATTATAAATAAAGTTATTCAGGGTAATATATTTTTCTCCTTTCACCGTTCACATAGTTTAGAATTTTAACTTTGCTTTGTGTTTAAAGCACAACAAGTGGCGGTTTTATTTCCCGTAACGAGAGAGCTTTTAAGAACGTTTCACTATTGGGGTTATAGGAATTTCATTGGATTTCTATAAATATTACCACTATCTGTATTTTGCCAGGCAAGTTGTTTATTAACAGGGCTTGATTTAGAAATCCGAGGGCCCTCAGCACAGAGCTGTTGAGAGCCCTACCGGTCCTCAAATTTACATGTACAAAATGGTTTTTAACTTATTATAACACCATCACATTATGTTATATTAGTAAATTTGTGCTTTTTTTATTATAATTTTTGTTAACTCATAATTTTAATAATCAATTCTTATACGAAAAAATAAATATTTGTAACATTTAGGCAGCCTCTAAACATATGAGGACCCTAGGCCCGGACCTTTAAGGCCTTGTGATAAATCATTCTCTGTTTATTAATAGTTAACTTCATCATACTATTCTAATAAAAAAGTTATGTTCTTATTTTTTCTTTCCTTATAACAGATAAATATCAAGTGATTTTTCTGGAAGGTAATTATATTTTTAGCTAATTTCCGAAGTAAATATCCGGTTTTTCATTATGAGGAATTTATAACTTTCTCATTTGTCACGGCCAAATATTCTTTTATCATCCTAGGGAAAGAGTTTCATTAGTCACAGGATATTACTATGCATTTTAGATTGAAGCTTGCAGACATCCTGCTCGAAAAAATATACCCTTTCCCCAGACCTTTACTATATATAAGTGAAAGAAAAAAAAATATTAACGTGATTGATTGATTAATCGAAGGTCGTTATCATTGATCTGGCAAAGAGTTGGGGACATTTTTATGTGGTATGTATACTTGAAATTTATTTATGCTGATTCTGTTTTATTTTTAAGGTTCTTAAACCCACATTATATGCTAACGGAAATACTTTTTTTTAAGATTAATTTCTTTTAAATTATTCTTTCAAATTTTGTCATTAGTTCGAGTGTTAGTTATATAGAATTTAGTCATTTTTCTTGCTTAGCTTTTCACTATATCTAAAAGGAAAGTGATAAATGGGTGTAATTATTAATTTACACTTAGATATTTCGATTAATACGGTTGTGATACTTTATTTTAAAGGAATGTAAAATAATTGAAGATTTTGATTGTTTTCCTGCATATATTACATTGCGTGTTTTGCGAGTATATTCGTCTTTTTCAAAAGAAACTACGTTTTCAGGCAGGTTTATAAATTTGTTAATTATAATTTTTATTTTTTAATTAGTTTTCCAGCCGATTATATACGACACTCATTACTATACAAAATATTGAAAATCGGGACATCGGAATTAATGTGCGAATGTTCAAGGATGTCATGCCAGTAGACCTTATGCGGCCCGAAATTATTCGATTAAAAAAAAATATATATTAATACAAAACTTCGCTCTTATATTCATACAAAACTCTTAAAACTATTTTAAAAGAATTTGCTGTATTCTTATAATGTATCCGTTTTTCACACTTCATTATTCACTCTGTTATTTTGTGGTCTAAATTAGCTTCATCTCAAAATAGAACGTTATGTTGTGCAGCTATTATTAAACAAATGGCTTATCCTGCTTGCTTTATTTGCATTATAGTTTTTAGTGTGTATAAAACAAACGAATAATATTTTTTTATTTATTTATTCGTAAAAGAACTTATTAAAAACAAAAATCTTGTCGTTTGTAAGTACCCAAAGAATAAATACAAGATATAGTATTTATTCTTCAGGATTAGGCTTAAAACATCTGCTGTGAGTTAATCAGCTGCCATTTCCGTCAACAAATGAAACAGATGGTTAACCGTTTAAATCGTTCCTCGTTCGCTACTCATCAATATGAAAACAACATTTTCTATAATTTAGTGGCCGATTTTCACTGAAGCTTCCTTTTTTATAGGTCTTCAAATTTCTAGCTCTATGAAGCGTCATTTTAAATTGATAATTCTGTTCACACTCATTAGTAGGACTCTTAATTTTACTATTCTATATTGATGTAATGTTATTTTAATGCTTATTGTAACATCCGTTCTGAACAGTTTATTGAAGTTTAACGATCGAAATTAGGTTCTTCCCATATCTTGTCTTTCTTTCATCCCACCCCATTTCCAATAACAACCTCTTCGGTTTGGAGGATTTGGCCAATGTTATAGAAAGAACAGTGGTCGGAAAACTACATTGTTCTTGTAGATTACTACAACTACTTTGTAACAAATGTAGTTAACCAGGGTGCGTAGCGTTTTTAAAAAGTGCTTATAGGTGCTTATTTTTGATTTTCGTTTTTTAAAAGCCCTTAAAGGTGCTTTTTTCATTGGGTATTTTTAAAAGGTGCTTAATTTTCCCTTTTTCAAATTGAGATTTTTCCTCTACTGTGTTGATTTTCGCTTCGAATTATCCAAAAAGATACAGTTCAAATGAAAACGCCATTCGTTTATAAGATTCAAAATTTCATGATTTTTGACAATTGTCAAAAACAATGCCAAAATGTTTTTCTTCTGCATGCCAGTTGAAACAAGATAAAACCGTCAATTGTCAAAAACTTTCCAACCCTTATTAATTCTGATATTCTTTTAAAGTGCTTAAAAATATGATATGAGTGCTTGAAAAGTGCTTATTTTTTGTTGAATAATTTGGCTACGCACCCTGTTAACTATAACTACGTGTTTTTAATGAAATGACTGCAAACTACTCTGGAATAATAGTAACTACTTCAATACTTTAATGAGACAAGCTTACGTTAAATGTAAGGGGATAATTAATAAATATTTATTCATGTTTACATAAGCCAGTTTGTTACTCCCCCAATTTTTTTTGTTTTTTAAATTTGTTCTTAACCTTCAACTTTTTATGCCTTTCTCGACAGCGAATATTTAATTTAAGAATTGTGAAATTATCAAATACTTGAAATTTTTTAAATTGTTTAATGCTATTTTGTTTCCCCTAAGAAATTAAGCACATATCGAAAATATCGTTCCCTTCCTTTGAAATAACATCAACATTTCACGAGTGTACATTCGCGTGTGGAAGTGTGACCAAAGTAATATATTATAAACTCTGGAAAAACAAAAACATAAAAATTCAACCAAAATTAGAATTTTCAATACTTATAATAAATCTGACATACTCTATGTATCTGAGCCATATAAAAATGACATGAAAATACTTCAAATATTTATTAACACCAATTAAAGAAGAATCTTCCGTATTGAGTGGTTTCTTAAAATTTGTAACACTGAAATCTATAGAAAAGCAAAACAGAAACCAATTGAACAGGGAAATTTAAAAAAGGAAATGGTTCTACGTAAACCTGTGAAATTTAAAGTATGACAAGGTTTTTATTGGTACCCACTGAGCTACTGGTACTATTACATGCATACCAATATTAAAATAAAATAAAAGATGCGTTTTTAAGAATTGTTCCATCATATTCCTAATTGGTTTTTAAAGTATATCGTAGTTTTGTCACAATTAGCCCAGTATTCCTTAGTTTATGAGTAAGTGTTGGCGATTTATTTTTTAAACTACTCATGCTGATGTTCTCGTTTTTTTCGAAAATGAAATCTATCTTAAGCTATTAAATTTAAAATAAAAAGATTTCCTTTTTAGTATTTACATGTCGTTAACCGTCATTGAACAGCCGACCTAGTTTTTGGTTTACGACTATTGATGTTCAACTCCGTAACTTTGTTCTTCTGAGCCCAATCCAGAAGACAATGAGAAATTTGCTTTCGTGGAGGACTTTTTGATGGAGCTAACTGGCATTTGCGTTACATGGGGAGGAAAACCACGGAAACCTCCTATGGTTAGCCTGACGGCAAGGGGACTCGAACCCTTGATCTGTCTACGACTACGGATATTTTAAGTAAGCACTACGGTCAGTGCGAGCCGGGTACAAAATTCGTATCAATCGGTCATCGTTGGAATTCGAACCCGGTTCACTTCATTGGAAGGCGAATGCTCTATCCCCTGAGCCACCACGGCTCGGTCTAATTGAATTGTTATTATTTTGCCATGCAGTGGGCTAATTGGGGAAATCTCTAGTGTTACTATTCAGTCTGATATTTTTAGGCTTATTGCAATCAGCCCATATGCTATCAGGATGATTAGAAAATATGCTAAAAATTACTCAGTTTTAATTTCCTTTGGCTTATTACTAATGAGCTTTGTCTTCCGCTGGCTCTTTAATAACTCTTTACTTAACTGACCTCGTTAAAAAAAAGCCTACATTACTGCGAACTCATTTAAAGCAGTTGACTAATTGATCAATGAGTTCTAAATTCTCTAATTAGCCTAAAGGAAAGTGGACTCATTGCAGAAGGCCTAAAAATTATCAGACTGATTATAAATTATTACTAGAGGTTTTTCCAATTAGCAACAATTCCAACATAATTTGCCCATAATCGATTTTTTTTTTCATTTAGCCTACGGCATATTTGATATTTAAAGAAGCTCTTTAAAGAAAAAATCTGCGAATATTAATCTGAGATTTTCTTCTAGGACTCCAAGCATTCACGGCCGGGAGCATTTTAATTGTTCTGCATATTTCTCTGTGTTATCTGTTGTTTCTTCTTGACCATGCAGCTATGATAACAGCAAGACTAAGAAAACTTGAAGGCTGACTTTAAAAAAAAAAGTATATAATATGGAATTCACTTCTTTTATTTTATTTTCAAGCATTTCTTACTGTGTTTTCTTCATGCTTTCGAAGCAGTATTTATAATGAATGTTTTACTAACCGTAATACAAAGAGTTCTGTGAAACAGTTCTTAAAGGAAAGCGAGACAGAAAAGTTTCCTCTCTATGGTTAATTTTTAAAGTTTTTTTAAAAAAAAGGCAAAGGAGTTATTAAAATCATCAAAGACCAGTTTATTTATCTAGTGAATCATCTTTCATTAATCATTGCCTTTATTTTTGTAGCCTCAACATAAACTGGTTTAATTTTATTGATGTTTTTTTTCTTGGTTACGTCAATCGTGATTAATAGTTTTGAGTGATAAAAATTTTTTTAACATCGTGATATTTTCCAATTCATGTAATTTGCATTATTTTTACATTGATCAATATTTCGTTGCTCAGATAAAATTCGTTTACATTTACGATACTATCATATTTGATGATTATCTTAATCGATAATTTCTCACTCGCTATATTAACTTATTCGATGTTTATTGTGGACCAATAATGATCGCAATATTATTGTTGTCCGTAATTATCATTGATTCGATTTTTCATGAAAGACATGGTATTCATGGTTTTTCGTGAAAATTCTTTTTAAAATATCTTTACCCCGTGACCTTTCGATATTTAACGATACATTGATGTATCACCCAGTATCAATAATTTACCATATTTCAAAAACGATTTTGGTTTTATTCTCATTTTATTATATATTTTTTATTTATTTATTTTAGTTTTTCTGGCCTTATTTTTTATAAGTAATTTTTAAATATATGTTGAGCTTTAAACCTGCATTGTAAAATATTAATTGCTATTTAAACCATCGTTTCTATACATTAAAAAGGGGGGAAATATATTAAGCTCTTATCGACTATTATTATGTTTTCCCAATCCGATTTGATAGAGGAAAAAAGTAATATTGTCATCTATAAGTACTATCAGTCAAAGGATGGTATTGTCACTTATGGTGTTTCTTTTAAGAAAATCGGTTGTCATGGTTACATCACTGAAAAATATGTCGCCTTGGTTTCGAACCAAACAAAGTATCCCTTTCACAAACTGTTATTTAGATAAAAAATATAAAAGAAATAAATAAAAAAAGAAAAGAAAATATGCTATTTCTTATTTTTAACATTATTTTTCCCAAGTTCGTATTGTTATATTTCTTTAATGTAAAATTACTTTCTGTTTATTACGAAAATACATTCACGATATATGGTTAAATAATTTAATAATGATAAAATTTTGTGAAAGTTAAATTTTAAGCGTATAAAAAAGAGATGAAAGAAAAAGAGTATATAAGTTTTATACCGTGTGATATTTTGTTACAAAAACTAAACAGTTCTTAAATAAATCTTCAATTCGAAGTATTTTGGAATCGTGTATTTAAAGTTAAAGTGCAATTTTTAACTTATTTCAGTCTACTAAACAACTGCATTTATTGGTAGAGTTAAAAGTCTGTTTTCATTAAAATTGTTGTAATTTAACAGTTAATTAAACAGTTAATCAAATGTATATTATTTGTCAGTTCACTTTTTCCTCAGGAGGGAGAGAAATTAAACATTTCGTCAATTTTGATAGCATTTAACGTAACGAGGCATTTAATTCATTAGACTAGATTCGGTTGAAAATTTTGATTCCTGTAATATTTCGAAAATGATTCAACTTAAAATAAATGTTAATTGAAGTAATAAATTTTTAAGGTTTCCAATATATTAACCAATTTTCTCTCAGTAAATCGGGAAAAATATTATAATTTTTTTTTAAAAAAGTTATAATTTTAAAAAAGGAAAAAAAAAACATTAAAATAAAAACGAAATTGAATAAAATAGACTCTTTTTTCGGGGGAAAGAAAGGAGATGAGTTTTATGAAGCATTCATTGCCAAGGTCAGTTAAACATTAAGAAGGTGAAAAGTCCTGCCCTTCAAATAAAAGGCAATTGAGTCATCTAATATTCCAGAAGAAGTAGAAAAGAATTATATTAAGTGCCAGCTGTTCGAACTAACCATCAGTAATCAGGCATACAAAATAGCACTTAAACATATACAGTTAGCATTAACGAAATTCAAATAAGTGATATTTTAAGGTGTGCAAACTACTTAATTCTACATTAGTAAGATTATGATTATTAAATAAAAAATATGTAACACTCACATAAAGTTAAAAATAATACAATACTGAAACTTTATACTTGATTTTAAAATTAAATTGATTACCCAGAATCAATGTTCGTGTTTTTGTTTAAATTAGAACTATCCCCTATTGCCCATTTATCATCATGTAATTAATTGAACCATTCAAAATGTTTACTCACCGGAATTCAAATTTTAGTTATTATGTAATTTAGTTTTAATTTTCTATAAGGAGAGAAGATTTGATTTATGAATAGCTTGTTAGAAAGGAGAAAGATCGATTTATTTTATTTTATTTTATTATTTTTTTTAATATATTTCTTGTTCCTATCAAATCGTTTTGTTTTCAAACGGTTGCTATTAATTATTTTTAAAATTGATTTTGGAATGGAAAAACATCGTAGGTTAGTTGCAAATAGCAAAGTTTCATAACTCAAGGTATTTTAACACAAGATTGCTCAAGGAAATCATTTTGACTGCTTTTTCATTTGCAAAAAAATGTACAAATAATCATTCATAAATTATTTTTTTTCTTCCAAGTGAAGTAAATTTTTTTTATTGTTAATATTTACTAATAACTTGTTATATAACTGTAAATAACATGAAAAATATTAAAAATTAATTAAACAAATTTCTTTACACATTAGTTATTTTTTCACAGTGCAGTAATTTTGACTGCTTTTGGGCAATACTAAGTTTCAGTCTTTCTAGTGTTAAAAAAAATACGCATATTTTAAACAGATTATTACGGAAATTCTCAAAAACCCTAATAATTACGGATACCGTCACGGATTACGTCTTAATTGGCACCTGTGCAGCACCAATTTTAAAAGTAATCAATAGTAACAATAGTCGGCTACTAGAAGTAAATTAATTCAAGATAATTGTATCAAAATTATAAGTCCATTCGATGAAAGTTGGCGATGATTAATAGTACCTCCTTGCTCTGATTGTTACACTAACTTCAAAATCCATTATCTCGAAAACATGTTTTTGAAGTGTGTTGTAAAATTTCCCCAGCTGATCAATGTAATTTTTGTTACTCTGTGTTCAGCAAGGTTTTCTTCATCGTTTAGTTAGTTTTACCTTTCGATTTAAATTCAATTTTTCACAGTCGAACAAACTTATTTACAGAGAGAAAAATAGATATCTAAAGTTTTTGTAAAGTCGCCATTTTATTGCTGATTTTTTTTTTTTTTTAATCGAATGATAAAGTGCTAATTTTTATTCCCATTAGTGAAAATGCGGTGGAATTATTGATTTTAGGTCATTTTTCTGTTGTCAGGAGTTGTCATGAATTACTATTTCAAATAACCTTCATCTGAAATCAACCGTTCAAAATATAAACTTCACGATTTTTTCATATATATATAGATAGATAGATTATTTTAAGATTTAAAGATGCCATTAATAAGTGTAAGAAAACAATTAAACAATTTTTAAAATGATAATTTTTCCAAAGGAAAAAAAAAACTTTGTTGGAAATGAGAAGTGTTTGAATTATTTTTAATTGTATATATCATCTTTCGATTTGTCACAGCAACTCACAATTTTAAATCTGAATGCGACCGTCCGATTTAGAAGGCCTGCAATTTATTTATTTATTACTTTTATTTATTAATTTATAACTGTAAGAAAACAAATTTTAAAAAATTTTCCAACTCTGTATTAAAATCTAATAATGGTGTCACAGTTTTCGATTGTTGTCGGTACATTTTTATTGCCCGGCGTGACATGGTAGGATTAAGTTTTTCCACATTAATTTCCAAAATTTTTTCGGTGGTCATTAGCATAAAATTAATTAAAGTCATAAAGGAATTTCCGGTAAAATATTTTTGTATCCAAATTTTAATTTTACTTTATTTTAATATTTATTTTTCTTATTTTACTCAGTAATTATTGCGTTTTTGATTTTGATTGTTTTCTTAATTCCAAGTTTAAAACTAAGAGAGTTATTTATTATAACGTAAATTACCCTTTTACATTACCTTATTACGCAATTAGCCTGTTTGGTAAGCGAAAATATTAAATTACGGTAACAAACTCACCAAATTCGTCATTAATTTGAAATGTTATTAATATTTTTTTTAAAAAATGATTAGTAAGCAAAATTGTTCACTAATTGATCTTAATAGAATCATACGAGATCATTGATATTATTTATCAATCAAATTTAACTTAAAATAACATTTAATTTAAAGAATTAAATATTGGACGTGGCGTGGGAAGGGGAGAGCATAAACTTAAGCAAACAAATTTTTTTTGTAGTACATATATTTTAAAGGAATAATTTCAACTTATGTAGAAAAAACTATTTTATACTAAGAAACAACAATTATTGCGAGGTAATCGGGCAGGGGCCCTAATCTCCCTATATTTTTCATAAAACCATGGAGCGTAGCGTTTTTAAAAAGTGTTTAAAGGTGCTTGTTTTCGATATTCGTTTTTTAAAAGCCTTTAAAGGTGCTTTTTTCATTGGGTATTGGTAAAAAGTGCTTAATTTCCCTATTAGAAAATGGATATTTTTTCTTTACCATGTTGATTTTCACCACGTATTATGAAAAAGTGTGCTTTTCACATTGTTCTATTCAACGTTTTCACAATTAATTCAACAATCTATTTCGGCGCACCGTCGATCCGTAGCGTATGAAAGCGCCAATCATTTAAATGTTTGATGAAATACTTGCGAGTCCGCATGTGCGTCTACTGAGCAGGGTCCGGTGAGATTATTGCACTCTCAACCGATAAATCTCTTGATCATTTTATAATAGCTAATATAATCAAGAAAAGCATTCTTTGTCAGAAGCTAGTTATTTTTTCATGATCATGTAAAGTCTTTGGAAATTATTTTGCATTTTGTTAATGTATATAGTGCTTTAAAATATTTTTGAGTGCATGAAAAGTACTGAAAAAGTGCTTATTTTTTGTTGAAAGATTTGACTACGCATCCTGTAAAACAAAACTATTTTTTTTTTTAAATCTACTAATAGTATTTAGTAGATTCAAAATCTAGTTTTATTACTTCTAATATTAGAAGCGTGAAAATTATTGATTTTAGGTAATTCTGGAGTCGTGAGTTCACACCGCAATTCGCAATTTTAAATCACCATCTAGAAGTGTAGATCGTCCGCTATTTTTCTTTCTTTATTTATTTATTAATTTATTTTTGTAAAGAAAAATATTTTGAAACTTAGGAAAAAAAGACTTCTAGAAGTTTTTTTCTTCTTTCCCTTGCTGATATGCAGGAATTCTTTATTCAATTCTGCTGCGCATTTTTTTCCCCTACAATTTGTTTCTCATATTTTGAATTTTTTATAGCGAGAAAGCAAATGATAAGTTTCATAAGAAAGAAAATTATAGAAATTTTGTGTGGAAATGCGAAATGTTGTGTATGATGCTGTAAATATAAAAAGCACCTCAAAACAAATAATTGACGCAGATTCCCATATGGTATTTACCTCGATATTCTTTCTGAATCAAAGAATTCAATTTATCTATAAGTTATTTAAATTATTTATAAAGTAATTCAAGTTAGGAAATATCTTGGATTTATCTGTTGCAGTTTTTTGTATTTCTCATACAGTATGAATTATATTCTTATATAAATGATGACAGTGTTGAATAGGGTATAATTTATTCTTTATTGAGCTTGTCAGTGCTAACAAACGGCCTTGCATTGTAATTCATCGTGTTTTCCATTATTTGTTGAGTAAAATTACGTACGATTGTTATTTTATTTTTCGCTTTTTTTTGTGAGGGAGATTATAGTTTACTTTTTTTTTGCTTTCTTTCTTTCTTTTTTTTTTTAATTCTTTTTCGCTCATCCGTGAATTGAATTTATTGTGCTATACTATTAATGACTTTAATATTGTGTTTGTGAGAAAGTTTTTATTGAAAATTATAAACTTCCTGGACTAATACTGACAAAGTCTTTTTGCAGGAGAACTGTAGATAAGCCAGATGTAAGTCTTTTTTTCTAAGTATTTTTTATTTGTATTAAATCCGTCGTACGCTAATGTAAGACGCAGAAAAATTGCATATTCAATTGCGTTTTTTGTTATTTTATTATATTTCCAGTAATAAATTCTTTAAAACTTAATTTTGAGTTTCAAAACGTGCAAATTATTGAAAAAAATTATTTGTTCCAGATATCTTTATTAATGTGCTTTATTACTACGTTTAAAATCTACAAGTAGAAATTTTTGAACTGTCGATTTTATTAATTTCGCATCGGTGTCAAATTTTTGGGAAAAAATGCACTTATGCTTTTTTTTTTTTTTTTTTTTTTTTTTTTTTTTGTGGAATCAAGTTTCTTTTTTACTAATAATTATTCTGGAAGTTATAAGAAATTACGTGTTTTCTTATTATAAATAAATAAATAAAAATTTATTTACAGATGCTTATTATTTTATGTAAAAACCAACTAATAAACAAATAAATAAATAAAGCTGAAATTCGGGTAATTATTTCTTCGATAACACTTAGTGTATTTCATATTAATTGTGCTATTAAAAGCTTTCTATTATATTTGCAAGACATCTTTGTACTATATATGCAAGAAATCTTTTTACTAAATTGGTCTGACTTGGAAATGTTTAATCTACAAATCAAATATATATTAAATGAGTCTTAAATCATATGTAAATAATTAACAAAATTATTTTAAAAAATATATGATCCTTATAGCCTAAAATATTATTGTAATATCTGCATAAATATATTTAGACAAGTTTTGAATCATACGGACATTTTTAAACATATACCAAAATATAAATGTTTATTATCTAATAGAATATTGTTATCTGTAACATGGTATTTTGATATTAGGTATTTTTACGATTTTCGGATCATTTACACCCTTTTAAAGAATTAAATGCCAAAAAAAATAATTTTTTTTTAGAAAGAATACTATAAATAATCTATAACATGCATATATTTAGACATTTTTGAGAGTGAAGGTATTATAAAAAAAGTAATTTCCAAAACTACAAATGCTTCCACAGAATATTATATAAACACGCGCCTTGGTGCGTATGTAGCTGGCGTAACTTTTTCATCTATACAATAAAAATTTATCTTGATAAATTACTGAATTATTCAAAAGAATTCATAAATGCGACGCCAGTTTCGTAACATTAAAATGCTAGACCAATAATTCTCTTCGCAATTTTGAATTTTAAATGCATTCCATTTACAATTTCATCAAATAAATAACACATTTCTTTCGTTACCTTGTAAATTTTTTTTTTAAAAGATGAAAAGGGAAAAAAATGTTTTATTGCTATATAACAATGTTACTTAAGATGCATATTTCTTTTTCTTTCGTTGCTGAAATCATTTCTAAAACACCTCCTCTGTGGCCTTCATTTTAATATTTCTTTTGCTCTTTAAAGGCGGGCGTTTTCGGCGCTGTTGCTTTTCGTTTGGTTTCAGATTTCTTGTACATAGTTCTAATAATATCGTTTGTTCTAATATTTTTTTATTTATCGTTATTATTTTTATTTTAACATTAGTTTTCTATTTGAGTTCTAAAGTAGACAAAAACTCGTTAACTTTTGCTCGTTTTTAACAACATTTACATATTGTTACTCTGTATCTAGGCTAATTTTAATTTTGATTTAAACAAAATTTAATTGCCTTATTGTTTTGATGTATTTTTTTTCCATCTTTTTTTTTAAAAAAAATATTGGAGGTAAATTTAAACTTATCAATTTATTTTTTTCTTTCCTGAAACGATTTAGTTCATCTTATTTCATAAGTATTATATTAGTAACATACAATGCGTTGACTTTAAATTAAATATTTTCTAGTTAAGGGGAAAAAATTAAGTTAATAATTATTACGCAATAATTATCTGTATGTTAAATCTTAATGCGCATTGCATTTATTCTTAAGTTGTACTAATATTGAGGACTAAGGTCTGTCAATTTAGTGCATTTAGAAAGATCTTAAATGTAATTCCAATCTTTTTATAAAGATTATATATAAATAAGACTTTTTAAGAACATTTTAAATTAATTAGATCACATATGCTTAGTTAAAAAACGTTATTAGAACATTTGTTCTAAAATTTTTTTTTATTATGTTTTAAAAAATTTTTCAATCTTGAAATTTTTTTATATTTTTATCTATAGTTTTCTGTTTCATTCAATAAAAATTTACAGGAACTCCTAAACTTATTGAATATATTACTTATTGTGATTCAAAATTAATTATAATTTTGATTTAAATAAATTGCCTTCTTGTTTACATGCTTTTTTCTTTTTTTTTTTATTAAATATTGGTGAAAATTTTTAATTTATTAATTTATTTTTTCTTTTCTGAAATGTTTTATTTCATAATTATTTTATTAGTAGAATAAAATTTGTTTTCTTTAAACAAAATATTTTCAAGTTGAAGGTAAGTTTAAGTAAATGGTTGTTATCATTAGATAATTATCTCAATGTTGAGCTTAAGGCATTTATTCTTAAGTTCTAAGGTATGCCAATTTAGTGTAATTCGAAAGCCCTAAATGCACTAATAAATAATTTGGATCTTTTCTTAAAGTTCAAAGGTAATTTACCATTATAAATGAGACTCTTATTAAGATCGTTGTAAATTAATTAGATCACCTATGCTTCTAATAACGTTTGTTTTAGGTTTTTTTTTTTTTTTTTTTTTTTTTTAAATTTATTTTTTTTAGTCTTTTTTTTTTTTTTTTTTTTTTTTTTTTTTTTTTTTTAAATCCACAGTTTTCTGTTTGTTCAATAAAGTAGACATGACATATAACGTGTTGAATATTTATATATTGTAATTCTGATCACAGCCAGTCTTAAATTTGTTCTTAAAAATTGCATTATTTTCCAATTTCTGTTAGTTCATAATTATGCTTTTAATATATTGGTGGGAAATATAAATTTTATATGTTTTCAAATTTATTTTTTCCCTTCAAAAATGATTTTATTTCATCTTTTTTCATATGTGTTATATAGATGTAGTATAAAATATGTTGGCTTTAAATAAAATATTTTTATTTGTGGAGGAAAATAGAATTAATAAGAAAATATTCTAATTGCACATGGCATTTATTAAGTTTTCATAATTGTCTGTTACTTTAGTGCATTTAGAAAGCTTAAATGTAATTTAAGTCCTTTTTTTTCTTTCCCTTCCTATTTAAGTCTTTTTTTTTTTTTTTTTTTTTTTTTTAAGTTCAGAGATAATTTATTATGGTAAATAAGACTCTTATTTAGAATGTTTTAAATTAATTTGATTACATATATGTTCATTAAAGAATAACTTTCATGTTCATTAATTATTAAACATAATCTAGTAACAATTTTAATAAACTATAAATTTATAAGCAAAACATTGTTACATTGATTTTATTTCATGATATCAACATAATAAAACAAATAGATTTTGATTGTGCTTACCAAATGTATCCAAAATCCTTATATGAATATTATCCTCGTTATTTCATAAACAAAACAGAAAATTTTTTAGTTTTAAATTGATCTAAAAATTTTAAACGTTATTTCAGTTGTGAGCTCCATTAATCATTTGTGACCTTTGAATTAATGCCACTTTTATTGCTTTTTGAATTAAGCAGAAGAATGTAAAAATATTTATTTTATTTTATTTTCTACAAACGTTTCTAGTAAATTGAATTTTATTCAACCAGACTACCAGACTTATTTGTTCTATCATTATTGATCGATTTCAGTGTAGTGCAGAGAGAAGTTCAAAGAGGGCATCGAAACGACCACTAAAACTAAAACTTTTTTTCTCCGTCCAATACCCACCCGATTGACTCTCGTCATTCAGGTATCAATAGGGTAGATTTGTTGGTCACTCTTTCAGGGGCATCATATTAGGTGGGCTAACATTATTCCCACAGTAAGGACAGATAGTACAGATAAAAGAACACCCATGCCTTATCCGGGATTTGAACCCAGGACTTTTCTGATGTGAGGTCAGCTCTCCGACCACTGCACAATCCGGACGGCAGCTATACTAAAACTTAAATCTGAATGTAGATAATTAGTATTATTTTCTTTAAAAAAAATTTTTTTTATCACATAAATTTCATGGAAAATAAAGTATGATTTCCAAACCAATTTAATTATGTTTTAGGTCATAAAATGTAAATATTTTTTACATTTAAGAATGCTTTGTTGGAAATAATTAATTTTTGCAAAAGAATGATTTTCGTATATATATATCTACTTAAAATTAATTTAAAATATGGATTTAAATCTTATGAATACATTTGTTCAAATATTAAATATAATCTTTATACAAATGTAATAACACATAAAATAATGTTATGTATAATAATGAAATGTGTAAAAATACAATAGTTTTATAATATATTACTTTATAAAATATAATTATTTTCGTAAAAATAATAAAGTTCCACCGTTTTTTTTCCTTTTAATTTAATAAGAAGTTTTCTACTCCCTCCAAAGATAACATTATTATACATTATTATAATAATGTTATACATTATTATAATATTGTATAATGTATATAGAACATTATATACCAGAGATAATATTATTATACTCCTTTTTTCAGAAATTGTTCTCCTCTGTACACTATTGCCTAATTTCATAAGATATTTTTTTTTTGCAATTTTCATTTATTTGCTTACATGTTTTGTGTGCTGAAATTCTTCATTATAAATCATTAACTTCTTATTTAAATTTTTTACTCTAGTTAAAAGCTCATGATGGAAAGAAGAAATTCGAATGATGATAAACGATATTCAGTAGCAAATTATAATTATAACAGGGTGAGTTTGTTATAGAATAGAAAATTTAATTCTACTTTTGTCAATTATGTTATTAAATAAAATTTTAATTTTGACTGACTGTGTTAGTTATTCATTCAATCAAATTTATTACTTTCTTTTTCTTCTTTTACAGAATAAAAACAGTTTGTGATTTTGTCTATTTCATAACTATTAATGCAAGAGCTCTTAAAATTATATAAAAAATTTATCATTCATAGTTTGTTTAGTTTTTATAACGTACGTATTGTTCTTTGCATTAATGAAAGGGAAAGGAAAAATTTCACTTATTGTTAAAATAAATACTAAAGTTTCCATTGATACTAGTTTTTCATTTTTTAAAAAATGATTTTTGTATTTATCAAATATTTCATAATTCATATTTTATTTAATTAATATAACATTCTTAAATTTTAGAGTTTCCTTTTCATGTTAGTTTGTTATTTTTTTAAGAACTCTTTTGCTCAAATTTTTCCTGACTAACTCAAGTAACTATAAATTTATAATTATAGTTACTTGAGTTAGTATTTCTTCATTTTTTAATGAAGAAATAATTCATATTTTGTTTTATTTAATGACATTCTTATTCATATTTCATATTATAATTCCATCTTATTCATATATCATATTTCTTATTCATATTTATAATTCATATATTGTTTAATTTAATGACATTCTTATTGTTCTTTGCATTTATAGAAGAGAAAGTAAAAATTTAATTTTGGTATATCAATATAAAATTCAAATTTTGAACTTTTTTTTACAAGACTAGTTTTTTTGTTTGTTTCTCAATTTAGTTTTTTTTCTTGTTTGGTTCAAGTGTTCTTTGTAATATATAAAAATTTATAATTCATATTTTATTTTATTTTTATAAAATTCTTATTGTCCTTTGCATTAATAAAGGGAAAAGGAGAAATTTCATATGTGTATATCATTGTTAAAATAAATATTAAGGTTTTTTATTAATATACTAATAAATTTATCTATTTTTTCTTTTATTATTTATTTTTAAAAAAGTATTCTTAATTTAGTCACATCTTGTAAATCTTGTTTTAGTTAAATGTATAAAAATTATATTTCGTTACATTATTCTTAGGTACAATTATTTTTTTGTCATTCACATCAATGAATGATATAAAAGAAGAAATTTAAAATACATTTGTATTTTTTAATGTATATTTTAACAGTTTGTTCTTTGATTTAAATCCAAGAATGGGTTGAAAAATATAAATGATTTGCATAAATAGTTTTCACCTACTTTTCTGTCTGAAGTTCTTTGCAATTGCTCAGTTTTACTGTTAATTGCATTTTCTCCATCATTTTTTATTTATCTGCAAACAGTATTTTATTATATCGCTTTAAATAAGCTAAGAAATTAAAAATTAGTTAGAAATGTCAGGAAATTATGATACATTTGCAATTTTATTAAGTGTGCACTGATTTTATATTTCCTCTAAGAAATGCAGAGAAAATATGTTCCCTTCCATGAAAATAACTGAGTGTACATTAGCATTTGAAGGTGTTGCAATAGCGATATTTTAACTATCATTCCCATTGGCTAATTTAAATATTAGTAGTACATTATTCTTATTAACGCTCAGTCACTGTGACATTCACATTATGTCATTTGATGGACCAGCGAAGATTTGTACCAGTCAGGTTCAAAAGATTAAGTTGCTCTTGAACTTTCCTTGTTTCTTTACTAAACTAGCATTAAAATTAGTTGCCAAAAGTTGCTACAAACTACTTTTTTGTACCACACATCACTTTATTTATTTCTATGAAAGAGTAGTTTACTACACTACAAACTAAGGAAAAAACTAGCAACAGTAGTAGTTGTTCCGCTTATAAGACACTATTTCCGACTACTGATTATGCCATTGAAGTAATTTAAACTAAAAGGGTAGCTTACACAATCATATATTCACTTAATTTAAATGCAAAAACTATAATGTTTCGTACAATCCTCAAATAATGTTTTTTTGCAGTCAAACTCAAATGAAAGGAAACATTGGCGAGATGAGGATCTGGATGAAGAAATGGAAGACATTTTTCATCCTCCTGCAGAACAGTGTTCTATTGCTAATCTCAGTAGTGATGGAGAAATTGAAGGAAGGGTTCGTTTTGATGAAAACGATTATAACTGTGAGTGAGATTTAAAAAAAATTCTACTACATTTAAAGTGCTTTTAAAATGTGTTTTGTTAAATAAGAAATTTCTTAGTTATTAAGATTTTATTAAAAAAATGTTTTCATATTGAATACCCTTTTTTAGCAACATAACTTGAAACTAAGTTTATGTCTGTCTTTACTTTTTACTTATCCATTAGTACTCTTTCATTTTTTAGTATGTCTGTTTTTTAGTAGTTAAATTAATCACAATCATTGCATAATCCATTAAAAACTCTTTCACAAATTTCTACTGTGTCGTCCTCCTTAAAGTTAAAATTTTTGCTGTAAAACACCACAATTTCCATGTCGAATGCAATGTGTTTCTATGTATTAAATTGTTATCTTGTGGAAATTATAGAAACATGTTTAGTCAAGTCATTCATATTAAAAGAAATGTGTTATCCTAACCGTTTTTAGTAATGTCAATATCCGCTGCATGCTAACAGAATCTTCAGTCGTTATCAACAAATGAACACTGCTCAAACTTTTTTTTAAAAAAATGATAATTTCAACGCCTAGTTACTATTTAATTCAGGGTGTGTAGCGTTTTTAAAAAGTGTTTAAAGATGCTTATTTTCGATTTTAGTTTTTTAAAAACCCTTAAATGTGCTTTTTTCATTGGATGTTTTTAAAAAGTGTTTGATTTTCCCTTTTTCAAAATGAGATTTTTTCTTTACTATGTTGAGTTTCGCTTCGAATTATGCAAAAAGACACAGTTCACATTGTTCTATTCAACGTTTTCATAATTAATTCAATCCCAATCTATTTCGGCATATAGTCAGTCCGTAGAGTATGAAAACGTCATTCGTTTTACACGATTCAGAATTTCATAATTTCTGACAATTGTCAAAAACAATGCCGAAAGTTTTTTTTTTTTTTTTGACATGACAGTTAAAACAAGATAAAACCATTGGTTGTCAAAAACTTTCCAACCCAGCTTAATTATGATATTTTTTAAAGCGCTTAAAAATATTTTTTTAGTGCTTGAAAAGTGCTTAAAAGGTGCTTATTTTTTGTTGATTAATTTGGCTACACGCCCTGTAATTAGTAAATTTAATTCTATTGACTGTATCCCTTCATAACTGTATGTAATGTTTTAATGCAGTGCACAGAAGAGAGAGTTTTCAATACCATCAGCCACTTCGAAAACTATATCACCATAAGCATAAAAAATCATATAGCAGGAAAAGTATTGATGAATCTGCATCTCATATGTCGAAAGTCCCAGAGGAACAAGCATTGGAGTTGTCCAAAGAAAAAGAAAAGGCACAGGACGCTGCTGTCTTGCTTGATGGGGTGACAGATAATTCTCTTCAAGCAAACCAAGTATGCTTTGTATTTCATGGATTAAAATGTTTTGTTTTTATTTTTTGCTTTGGAAAAAGTATATAATTTCTCACCACTTGTTTATAATAAGTTTACATAAAGTGTCCTTGTTAGAAAAATTTTCCTTGAATCTTGCTACTAAACGGCGTTTGAATACCTTTTGGTGCGAATAACGCCCAAAAAGATATCATTAAGATAAAATATATTCAATGTTTTTTTTTCTCTCAATAAATCATGATTCATAATTATGATTCATCATGATTCAGAAATCAGTTAATAATTATGTGAATCATTAATGTGAATCATGGTGCATAATTATTAACTGAACTAGTTTTGATGTACAATTCTGAATTCTAATCTTGATGTGAAATTTATAAATTGTATGAATATAAATTGTATGCAATTACAAGTAGTTCACAAATTAGACAAAAACAAATTATGCTGTGGTACTTAAATTCAAAAATGGAAATTATAGTGTAGTAATGAAAATCAGCTTTTTAAGAAAACAATACACAACTAACTGGTATTGATTCAATTTGTAATACAAAGTTGGAGAAGCAAAGGTTTTAAAACCTTACCTATTGGTATTATATTCGAACTTTTGTTTTAATAGGTTTGGCTTTTAGTTTCCTCTTCTGATCTAATTATTCTTGAAAATATGTGAATTACAGACCAATTTAATATGTTTCAAGTTAATGTCTCCACCTACTGTCATGCATTTCTTTTCAGTATTCTGCTTCTGTCAAATCCCGCAATAGTGGTCCCAGCAATAAGTTCAGTATAAACAGTGATTCATTACATCCAAAATCTATGAAAAAATATTTTTTAGCATATTGCACTAGTATTGTTAGAAATAGTGACTGCAATAACACATAATTTGCTTTATCAATTATTAACTGGCTGAATATGTCTCAATAATAGTAACAATAGTTGCATTGCAGTGAAATACTTCTTATAATGAAATTTTTAATCAGAATATCAAATGACATACAAAATATTCTCCATACAAAGAAGTAGTTGTCTATTTTTTCAAATTTTGCTAGTTTTTAGAATTTTTTTAGATGTTTATCTTATTTTCCCATCAGTTTAAAAAAAAATGCTGCAATTAAAGTTAGCATTTATGTTCAACCGATTCGCTCTTCTATGTGTCTGTTTTTGGAATCGCTCGCATTCATTGACAAACACTTATTTATAATGACACTGACTGACTATATTTTTAGAATTGTATACTTTTGAATGTATGTCTTAAACTAAAAACTTTAACAAAATGTTAAGTACCCATAAAAAAAATATGCTCACTGTAAGCAAACTGACAATTTTTTAGCAGTTCACTATGAGCTTCTGAAATAACAATAGTTTACATGGGGCCACTAAAACCGAATGTTCACTATATCCCGGATTCATTATATGGTGTGAGATTGTATAAAGGTTTCTGTCAGCTGTCAAAAGTTCAGTCTTAGACTTTTAGTAATTTTGGAAACAAAATGTTGCAAATGAATAGCCCATAACTTAGTTGAATGCATTTTAGAAATCATGAATCCTGAAAAAATTTATATGTTAAACTGAGGGAACTTATTTTTTTAATTCTAACTAGAGAATTCCATTTTTTCTTAGGTGAATTCATCCAAAGAAAATAATCATAATGACAAAGTTCAGTTTTATGTCGGAAGTTCCTCATCATTAGAGCATGTCCTCGCACCTCCATCTGAATCAGAAAATAACAATAAGTCACACAAACCTCCACTGAAATCTGTACTTCGTGGCCTATTAAGTGGCCCCATTGATTTAAAGTGAGTAATGGTTCATTTTGATCACTGCCCTTGTATGATGATAATTTACAATGTTTGATTTGTTTTATGAATGTATTATAATATAGGATCATGATTTTTGTTTAATATTTCTAGAGTTCCAGTGTCATTCAATTTTAAAACAATTTGAGTGGAGTAATCATGATTTATATGAAGATTATTTTTTTAATAAACAAAATATATATTTATATCAATTTAATTTAGATATAAGAAAAAGTTTAACTTTACTGTAAAAAATTATTTATTTGGCTTTAAAAAAATATGAAAAATTGTGTATATAAGGTGCTCTGTAATAACCATCCTAAATATTTTATAATCCATGCCAAAAATAACTTTTAAAAAAGTATACTCATCAGGAGTCATAAACTTATATTCAAAACAAGAAATGCTGAAATCTGTTAAATGACTTGAGAGTATGTGAAAAAATATATAAATTAGTTTGTAATAACAGAAAAAAGTTTTTAATCATTTTGTAGTAAAATCATTTTGAAATTTCAAATATTAAATAAATTCAACAGTTTTTCATTTTAAAGTAAAATATGCTCTGTCCACAATTTTTTAGACTAATCCCTGTTGATAGAATTTAAAAGTAAGTTTCGTATGAATATGTGCTGTATGTAATAAACCTTTACCTTATCAAGTGTCATGTGCTTAGATCAGTACTTTAGTTAATTACTTCGAGATCTAAAATAGAAAATGTCAATTATAAAGAAAGTTATAGGTTTATTTTTGCAAGACATGGAGATAATCATTGATTATTTTTGAAGGAATTAATGTAGTATTTCAAGAATGTTCACGTTTTAAACTACTAGGTATTAAACCTGATTTTTTTTAATAAAGTAAATGATAAATTAGTCTGAGTAAATTTATTCAAGCTAAAAAGAATAAATTTATCTTAAAAAAGTTTTTTATTTTTGCTTAAAAATGCTGTAATTTATTTTATATTGTTTGCAATCTTGTAAATATATTTATAAAGAATACGTTTGAAAAAAATATACATAATGTAAGTGAAAATTGATACTATGCTTTAAATTACAGTAAAATATCACTTATGATTTTTTTTCTTTAAGAAAGAAATGTCAAAAAAATAGTTGTATGTTCTCGCATTTATTGGAGATAAAATAAAATAAAAATTTTGCAGATTTTAGACCATTACAAACATACTTGATCTTACAATTACTTATAATACATGCTGAAAATTACTTGCAATACGTACTAAACAATTACTTGTAAATGAGGAACATGCTTACTTATTTTGAGATTTGGGTAGCAAGGTGTTTTTTAGTACAGAAATGAATTTTAAAAATCGCTTTCTTTCATTCTGATAATTTGCATAATTTCTTATCTCAAATATTTTTTCCTGCCAAATAGAATAAGTAGATATTAAAAATGTAGTGCTATGAATGAAGCGCAATAAAAATTGATATTTGGTTTAGCAGTTGTACCAATTAAAAAACACCTTAAATCTTTATTATCTGCACTATTTTAAAAAAAAAAAAAAATTTTCTGGTGTATTTTTTGCACTATTGTTTGCTTAATAATGGCTAGCAAAAATTGAGTAATATTCACTGAATTTCTAGTGCAAATATTTGATTTAAAGGTGATCATATTATTGATCTGAAAAGATAATTTGTCACATTAGCTTGAATTTATGATATTTCATACAAAACTAAACTTTTTGCTTCTTCTTATTAATATAGTTAAAATATTATTTTGCACTGATAAAAATTTCCCAAATTTTTATTTCAATAATTTTTTATACTCAGTAGAGCTTTTATTTGTTGTTTGTTATTCTATAACCAAATGAATATTTTATTCCAAAAAATTGTATAATAATTTAGCACTTTTGTTTAGTGAAAAAAAGCTTTAATTTAGAACTATGTTTCAACTTTTACATTAGACATTTAAACTGACATGCATTTTGAGTGTATTTCAACTTCGGATTGTTTAATATTATAAAATACTATCAATATAGTTCATCATTTTTCTCTTTGCAAATTTGCAGCCTTTTGAATGAAATCATAAACTTATTTTACAGTCATTTTTAAAGAGTCTTCTTAATGCAACTCTTTCAAAAAATTGATTTATACTTTTTATGCATACTTAAGAAGAATTCACATTCATAAATGTATGATTAAATTTGAAAAATCGTGGACTCATTATAACTGATTATGTGCTAAAAACAACACTAATAAAATTTTTTATTTCTGAGGCATTTATTCGTATGTAAACTAAAATTAACAAGTTTTTTTTTTAAAAAAATAAATAATAAAAACCTGCAAATTTTAGAGAAAATTGCATTTACACAATAAACTAAGTAAGGTTAATGAATATGTGATAGCAATTTTTAATTTGGTTGTTTTGAGTATATTACATTGTTTAAGTTTGGCATATTGCAGTAGATTAAGGCTCTTGTGCTTTTAAATTCTTGCATATAATCTAATTCTTATGGTTTTGACTGTGCATTTAGTGCTATTCCATATATAGTATGCAATATTATATATATTCAGTACTATATTAATCTAATTTATTCTAATGTTTAAGTATGAAAAGCTCTGCTGTTATATTTTCTTTAAATTCATTATAACAAACTTACAATTAACCTCAAATTACAATTTACTAACTAATGCAGGTAAATAATTTTTTATGTAAAATTACCTTGATATGCATTATTTATAAAAAAAAATAAGTAAAAGGAAACTCAACCTAGAAAAAAAGGATAATTAACTTTCTAAAAACTATTCAATAAATGGTGCAAATGATTCAATAAATAATTCATAATTATTTTCTTTCCAAATTTTCAATTTTCTACTTTTGTTGTATAGCATAGCTAAGTGAATCAAAATAACTTTTTATTTTTCAAATTTAATAAAAATTATTATTTAATTGAAGTGTAAGGGGAACAAAATTTCTTTTTCAGAAAACAATTCAATAAATGGTGCAATTTATTTATAGTTTTTTACAAATTTTCAGTTTCATGCTTTTTTATAGAGTAAAACTAAGTGAAAGAGTCATTTTTTATGCTACAAATTTAATAAGAAAAAGTTATAATTCAATTTGTAGTTTCAGACAAAAGAAAATTTTTCAAGCACAAACAAAATTTTTCAGAGCAAATAATTTATTATTTTTTTAATTTCCAATATCTAATTTCTGATATAGAGTAAAACAGGATGAATCCTCACTTTTTATATTGCAAATTATTTTACAGCAATGTGTTTGTTTAAAATGTAACGGTTAATGCTGTCCCATTTCTTAAAAATCTGGTAAAAAAAAAAAAAGCCTTAAAACTCTTTAATCCTTTTCTATGCTTCTTGCACTTTAGATATTTAACACTTGAACGTAAGCCTTAAACATAAATCCTCCATTACAATATCAGACTAATAACTACCAGTACCTGATGGAAAAAAAAAAAAGCATTTCATGTGACAGAGTATATTTTTAATTCGCAAAAGCGTTAGAATTTCTCTTTTGTTACACAGCTTCTGTGAGTGAAGACAAAACCATCTTCCCTTCCAGCCTATCAAAAGATTCTTCAACTTCCCCCAAAGAAGATAAAGGAGGGACTGTCCAAGAAACCGCTGTTGATGCTGGTGATGCTACTAAAGTGTTGAAGGATTCTTCTTGTACTTTTGACCTTTCAAAGCCAAAAGTGAAGTTCATGCTTGGTAATCATATTTGAAATTACTTTTATTTATTTTAGAACTTAGTTTTTAATGTGGAGCGCTTATTTAAACTTCATAAACATATAATGTGAAAACCATATTTGTGAGCCAAACTATTTTGATTATATGTGAAAGTATGATTTTTTTGATGTAAACTAATTTTTGCAAGGATGTTTTTTTTTTTAAATGTCAGTCAATTATATGTATTTTAGTAAGGGTTGTAATTTCAAATAAACATTTTAAATTTGAAGTGAATTAATTACCAATTTTAATTTATTATTACACTAAATTCTTGCCATGGATTTGCTCGAATTGGATTTGCATATGGTAAAAATATAAATTTAGTTAACGAAGAAATTTTTAATTAAAGCATCTTCTGAAAAATCTTCCAATATTTAACAAAGAATTTTTTCAAATACATTTTTTTAATTAAATGTTAATGATTTCTTAAAACAACCTTGTTAATATTAAAATTTTATTATTAAAATTCAACCTTATTAATTTTACACATTGAATTATCTAGTATAATATTCTTACCTTGCGCATATCCAGATGGGGGCCAATCCAAGGTAACTAACGCATAAAATGCAGTCCTGTACTTCAGTAAGAACGTGCCATAAGATGATCCCTTCATCCTCTATTTACACTTGTATTCTAATATTTTGTAATCTGGCAAACTTGTTATGAAAACATTTTAAATCATTACTGAAAAATGATTGTAATTGTAAGTACATTTGAATTCGCTACTTGCTTTATACTTGTTCTTGCTTGCTCTTGCATTTTGAGTTTTATTCAAATTTTTTTTAAGCTTTTATTCTTGATTGTTTTATTTTGCATTTTGTGTTTTATTTTTCATTTTTTTGCTTATTAAGTTCTATTTTTGTTTCTATTTTTTGATGCTCCTCACACTAATCTATTGATATATTTTGCTTTGGTTGTATTAAAATAATATTAGAAAGCACTTTTTTGCAGATATAATTGTGTGAGCTGATGACGAAATATCTTTTCCTTTGTTTTATTTATCAATTTGTAAATATTTTTAAAAAACTTTTTTTAATATTTTTTTCTTTTCCTTCAGAAAATCTTTATCTTTTTCCATGTTCTCTCTCTCTCTCTCTCTCTCTCTCTCTCTCTCTCTCTCTCTCTCTCTCTCTCTCTCTCTCTCTCTCTCTCTCTCTCTCTCTCAAAAAAAACTCTTAATTGCTTTAACTCTAAAAATGAAAATGAGCTTTAGAGTAATTTTTATTATTTTATACTTTAACATATTTAACACTAGACTGAGTTGAAAGAAATCTTCCAAAATTCTGAAGGTCTTTTAAAAAGGATTCCTTAAAATAAAACCAAATAGGATAAAAAATCAAAATTTGGAAATTAAAAACAAAATTATGTAATATAATTTTTTACTTTCATATAAAATTTTCAATTTTTTTGAAAAATTTTGTTTTTATTATTTGCTTAAATATTAATTCTTAATCATTCAGAGTAAATTCGGAAAAATTATGATTGTTAGAAAATGCAATAGAATAAATTTAAATGTGATAAAAAGAATTTATTTAAAATTGAAAACAAAGAGCCTAAATATAAATAAGTCTAACATAATTTCCAAGTTCCTTTCAAAATCTAGCATTATGTACAATGGTTGGAACAATAAAAGTGACTTTTAAGAATTGAATTATTAATTGCTATTTCTTTCTTGCAGGTGAAGAATCAAAAAATGATTTACAAAAAGAGATCAATGAAAATTCGAAGCCAAGTAAGCACAGGTAAAACTCTTTATAAACTACTAAACAAATATTTATAATTAATGTGTTATTCTTAAGCTATAGTAAATAACTGTTAATGATTTTAATTTAGGATATAATATTTAAAATGATCTTTATGCTTAAATCTTATTATTGGAAAATAATAAAACTTGTTTTATAATTATATCCTTATATTTGCTCTATTAAGCATAATAAGTTTCATAGTTCAATACAAAAAAGTATTATCTCCAGTGCTGTAGAGCATCTTGAAACATTAAGTGTGAGCTTGTTAGAGGGCATGTACCAGAGATGTTCTCCTTTTATGTTTACCTGTTCCTCACACAAAATTCTGTCAGGAGAGTCAAATTAATTAGAGTAAAATTAATTAATTAGAGTAAAATTAATTAGGTAATTTTTGGACTATTATAAAATATTCATAATAAATCAAATAATAATAGAAAAGTATAATCAAATGCACATGGGGAGCATTTTTGACAAAAATAGTGGTGACTGGCAGATAGTTTTTGTATCTTCATTTGTTATATTTAGCAGGCAGGTGGCGACTGTTACTTTTGACCTATGCCAGGTAATTTATTTTTAAATAGAGCTGATATTACTTTCCCAGATAAATTAATATGTGTTTCGAAAATGAAGAAGTTCTACATAGATCATCAGAAGCAAAACTAAAACTGTTGTATAAATAACAAATGAGAATATATATTCTCTTTTCTTTATTTCATGTGCAGAATCTCAAATTAAGAATTTTTTAAAATGAATTTATAAGCATATATTTTAAATAGATTTCTTCCTTATGGCAGATCTTACAGAAGACATTCAGTTAGGAGAAAACACCATGGCTTTAATATCGATGTCAAAAACTATACTACTGTGTTGGAGCCAGAAGAAGCAGAAACTCTTCAGACTGCTGATATTGATGATATGGCTAGTAAGGACTTATACGAAAATTCTGTTTGCTGCAAATTTTACCAATTTCTTCTTCTAAATGCTTGATTTTATTTTATAATTTTTTATAATAAATTTTTTTAAAGAAAATCCCTAATTTAGCAATATTTTAAAGGTCATCGTTTTGAAGATCCAAAGGGTATTCGAAGGCATTTAATCCAAGATAAGGCATCTGTGGCTTCTCTATTAAATTCCACTAAAGAGGATGGAGCATATAAGACTATACCATTTAAGAAAGTGTTTGATCATGATCCCCATGAGGTATGCTCATTTTTTTCCCCTAGAGATGGCTAGTATTTTCTGCTTCAGCTATTTTGCATTTGTTACAGAATTGAATATATTGATGTTAATGTAAATCTCGAAATTAGTTCCATGTTAATTCTATTGCTATACTAGATTTATTACAATACTAGTGGCTATTTAGTTATGTTGTCAGAAGCTTTTCCTTCACTTTTTTAAAAATTGTCTTTTATTTAAAATTTTATTAAAACTATGTTTAAAAATCATAATTAAATGATAAACCTTAAAATCATAGTTAAATTGTAAAATTTTATGTTCGAAAACTATACACGTTTTGGTGTAGTTCCTATCTGTCACAAAACATTGCTGGTTAGAAGGTTATAGACTCAGTTTTTCTTCACCTCATATCATTTATTAATGTCCATCATGCATTGACCTAGATATCCGGGAGACTTTTCGCATAATCAAAAATGAAATCTATTGTTAATAATCTTGTCACTGTACAATTTTTTTCAAATATTTGTAAAGCATTTATGTTTAAATTTTTTAACACTTACTGACAATTTTGTTTAATTTAGCTATATATTTATTTCTTTAGTATGATGTAAATTTTGTTGAATTACCTTAACTCATTTATCATTCCTGCCATTTCTCTTACTGAAGAAAGTATACCAATGTGACGCACCAAAACGCGTATGGGTTTTAATAAAAGAGTTTACTATTTGTGAGTTTTAAACATTGTTTTATTTGTATCTCGTAATCGTCTTTTATAAATAATTATAAATCTAATTATAAATATAATTTGATTTTTTTTTTTTTTTTTTTTTTTTTTACAAACAGTGCCTTCATATTTTCTTGATATAATTTTTTTTTAGAATTTTGTGGAACTACATGAATTACAAGTTACTGATTTAGTAACAGAATGGAGGGAAACAGCTCGTTGGATTAAGTATGAGGAAGATGTTGAATTTGGTCCCAATAGATGGGGTAAACCTAAAGTACCACCATTGAAGTTTCACAGCATGCTGAAACTACGCCAGTGTTTAGAACAAGGTGCTATACTTTTTAGTTATTTCTTTCTTATAAAATTTGAAACTATTTGGTTAATGAAATAAATATATTGGATAAGCTTAAAAAATGATGAAAATATTTCATTAAAAGTGATTTTAGAGTAGCAATTTGTAGAAATGAAAAAAAGTTATGCAATTTCAATATTCTCTGATAAATAATCTTGATCTCTGATTAATTATCTTCCTGATTCTCTGATTAATAAAACAAATATTTTGGATAAGTTAAAAAAATAATGAAAATATTTCATTAAAATTGATTTCATAGTAGCAATTTGTAGAAATTAAAAAAATTATGCAATTTCGTGGCAAGAACTAATAAAACGTAGAAAATTATTATAAATGAATGTATTTTTTTACAAAAATATGTATTTAATTTGATTTTAAACTTAGCGTATATTTTTAGATTCAATTGATAGTAATCTAAGAGTTAAAATAAAATCTTTAGTTTTAATAACTGTTTTTTATCATTTTTCATTTTAATCAATTGGCTAAAATGAATTCTTTTGAATTTGCAATTCATTTTAATTCACTGATTTATTATAGTGTTTAGTATTTAATCAGTGAAATGAATCTATTCATTTTAATTCACAAATCAATTTTGCTTCTGATTCATGTCTTTCATTAGTTCAAAATATTGCACCCAGGCAAGAATAATGTCACAAGATAATAAGCCTCACTTTACAGTTCACCCAAACTTAAGTTCATTTCAGTTGTAAAATCAGAGTTCAGGTAGCTTAGGAAAAGCAACTGCTGCAAAATTTACCTTTACCGTTACTTATTTTGTACTGTATCCTTAAATTTCAACTTAAGATTAACAGTAATTTTTTTTCTTGTTCAGATTTGATAGACTTTATCAGTGATCTAAATAATTTATTTGAATCTCTATAATTGAATAAAACCTGTTTATTCAAACTTAATAATTTTGTAAATAATTAAAACTTTCAACTTTGAATGTAATCATTATGTCTTTAGAAGCTTGCATATAAATTATTCTATTCTTAAATATAAATAATTAATAATTAAGAACATTTGCTATAGATGTTTAATTTTAAATATTATTTCAGTTTCAGTTTAAACTTCATTAGATTATATAAATACTTTTCCATATATTCAAACAGTTCAATTTCATAATGGTTTTGTTTATTTAAAACGGCTGATGTTTATTTATAGATGAGATCTCTAAATAAAAATTATGGTTTAATTAATAATTTTTTAATATTTTTATATCAGTTATAGTTTTTTTTCTCCCTTGACTGTTGAGAATTTTTACAAAAGTCTATGCTACAATGTCAAGTTTTTAAACAGTTATAATTGTGACAAAGTAAAACTATTTATAATTCAGTTGTCTTTATTAAATAAACATATTTTAAATACATGGATTCATACTTAACATTAATTAAATAATATTTTGCCAATTTCACAAAAAAGTTTATTCCTAATTTCTCTGTCCTTAAGTATTATTGTCAAATGAAACTTTAAAAATATAGTTTTAAACAGTTAAATACAATTTTGAACTGGGTTTGAAAACCAT
The DNA here is from genome assembly GCF_982258835.1 of Parasteatoda tepidariorum. Classification (NCBI taxonomy): domain Eukaryota; kingdom Metazoa; phylum Arthropoda; class Arachnida; order Araneae; family Theridiidae; genus Parasteatoda; species Parasteatoda tepidariorum. The sequence continues at coordinate 88,394,363 of NC_141761.1, read as the reverse complement.
AATTTTTATTATTGCTTCCAAAGACCTTGTCAACCTTGGTTGAACCATATTAGTTTTATAACCCATGTAAATTAGCTTTTTTAAATTACATATGAGCTAATTCTAATAATCTAATTCTAATAATTAATAACCTTAATTCATTCAACTATTATAAAATTTTGCCATTCTTGGTTTAAACCAAATTTGTTATGTGAATTAGCTTATTTAAAATACATGTGATTAAAAGATAGATTCATTTCTGGAATATTGTAATATTAGGCATTCTAAGACTTGTAGAAACAAACTATCTTTTGGATGATCTATTGTTAAACCAATATGAAATAATAACCAATTTTTGTTAAAATTTTTAGGGTCAGTGCTCCTAGATTTGGACGAAAAAGATTTTTTTAGTGTAGCTCAAAGAGTTGTAGAAAATTTAGTTGTCACTGATCAAATAGAGCCAGATGAAAAAGAGTATATTTTGCAGATTTTAATGAATAGACATCGACACATGAATGATAAAAGTATGCCAATGAGAAGAAATAGTTCAGGTTATGGAAACTTAAATCTATTAAGTCACGATAAAAACAGGTACTGTCCATTTCTACTGTATTGTATATCTTTATTTTCATTCAAAGCTGTTATCCATTTTTAATACCTATTTTTAAAAATCTAGTAAACTTTAGTTGCTATTTCAAGTAAAGTAAAGCATTTCCGTAACAGCCTACTGTGGGCCAAAAGGCTAAGGCTCCACAATTTTGTGACCAACAGCATCATTGTGGTTATTTGATCAACTGCGCTTAGGCCCACTTTACTTCCTAGAACAGTTTGTACCAATAGATATGAAGCTGGCTGAGCTTCAAGATTTACCCTGGGAATTAAACCTCATCTCATCGTAATGACAGTTCTGTGCCTTAACCACTAAGTTATTGTAACTTGCTTTTTCAAATTATCTTATGTTTTAGGTTTTTTTTTCAAATATATCACATTATATGTTGTTTTTTTACATTGTAGCTTCATGAATCGAGAGTTCATTGGTTATTAAGACTAAATTTGTTGAAAGTTGTATTCTGTTAAAAGTGTAGTACTACTATTCACAATTTTTAATTTTCAAATTGTTAGGAAGCACCTCTACTTAATATATTTTTTTGATCAATATTCTTAAAGTGATTTTTAATATTTATGATATGAAATAATGCTTATGTTTTGTAATTTCTTAATAAGTGTTTGTTAAATGAATAACATAAAATTTTTTATGTTTTCACATAACAGCTATTTTAAAAACAGAGATTTTTGATGCAATTAGTTATGATAATTAAAACGCAATTTTCTGGTATAATTTTGGGCTAATATAAAATTTATCTTTTTGTACCATTTTGTGCTTGTAGCATATATCTGCACATTAACATGGATTTTTTATTCTTTAAAACCAAATTTGTGTCCTCTTGAACATTAAATAGGGGGAAGTACAGTAATTACATAAATATTTCTAAAGCACTGTGAATAAAGCAATATATATTGAACTGATAACTTCCTATTTCCAAGGGTGAAAGTTTAGAATTTTTCAATTGCAGTAAAAGGGTATTAATTAGACGCTTTCTACGTATAGGCTACATATACTATAAGTTATTTTTTTCCTTAAAGATTTCGTAATTTTAAACTAATTGTATTTTGTTCACCAGTGTATTGCTACTAAAAAAATTTATTATTTTTTAATATGTTAGAAAATTGCTTAAAATTAGAAAATATCTATATTTAAATAAATAGTGCATTAACCAGTACAAACCAATTTTCAAGTACAAACAATAATCTTCTTGACTCACTTCACTATTCAAACAAACTGGGAAACTAATATTGACTTAGTTTATAATTTAAAAAGTTGTCAACAGTCACCTATTTTTATTTGATTATTTATTTAAGAAAATACAGTATAAAGCAGCCTATCTTATCCTATACCATGATTAGATATTCTTATGTGATATATAAAATTAAAAATAATTTTATTTATAAACTGATAAATTTTTGTTTATAAACTGATAACATTGTTGGTGATAAAGATAATGAAGAGTGAGTAGTTAATAGTTTAGTCCTACTAGGACTAAACCATTGCAATTAAAGTTTATGGAATTGAATGAAAATATTTCTACAGTAATCTTTTATTAATTTTGTAACTATTTTCTTTAAAATGCTTATAGCTTATGTATGTATATGTTATTTAAAATATATTTATTTATGGTTAAATAAGAATTTTCTATGTAATTGGTATTCTATATTATTGCCCTAAAGTTGTTCTTCCACTGTTTTTCTCCCCATCTATTTTTTTTTCCTGTGAAATTATTTTATCTTGCTTCAATAGCACTTTTATGTTGCTGCTGTAAGAAATAAGAAAAATTAGATTTTAGTGATTCTTTAATTTTAATTTATTGCATAATAAATAACTGCTGTAATTATTGCACAATTGTAATTAACCATCTTTTCATTGTTAGTGACATCAGATGCATCATTTTGTCGTCACATGTGTTGTCATTTGACAGTGATTAATTACATTTTTGTTAATTAATATTGTTCTCATATTCCCTTAAAAAATAAACTATTTTATCTATCATGTCAACAGGAAATATGGGACTAAAATTTATAAATCAAGTATTTTTTTATTGTTAAATCTGGCAAGAAAGTATGAATAGGCTTACTCTTTTGACCTTTCCTTTGAATTGACAAGCCTCTTTCTGTATTTCCCAAAACCATTGCTTTTTCAACTTTTTTTCCTAAAAAATTCTTTTATAGAAGATTATTTTTTGCAACATTTCTTGTTTTAATTTAGTTGACAGAATGAATGCATGTAAGTTAATGTTGTGATCAGAATTCAAATTGCGTCTTTTTATGCAGCCTTGGGTTCTATTAAAATTAATTTATTTTAAAAAAATTGTGACTTTTTTTAAAGGAAAAAAAAAGAAATAAATAATGCTAGTGACTATTATATCTAGATCTAGGGAGTTACACAGTTTAATTATGTGCTATTTCCTTAAAAAGTAAGAAACATTGATGTCTTATTTATGTTTGAAATAATCTATTTGCAAATAATATTTCTTTAGAATTCCTTTTTTTTCTCTTTTTTTAAAAAGAATCCTTCTCTTCAAAATAATTTGTTATCGGTGATATTAATTTCAAAATCTCATGATTTTGTGTGACATTTTTAAAAAAAAATTAAACAGATATTGTATATTAGTTGTTTTTTTAATAGTATCATTTTAGAACCAAAACTGTTTCAATAAGAAATTTTAATAGTTCATTTTTCTTAAAATAACTGTTAATTATTTAATTTATTTCCTAAGATCACCCATTTTCAATAAGCCTTTGAAGTTTAAACAGGAAAATGATCTGAATAAACACCATGATGATGACCATGAAACATCACCCTCAGCTGCAGAAACAGTTATTTTAATGCCAAACAATAATCATCATGTAAGTATTTTATCAATATTATTAACTACACATTGTTAAATTTTATTGAATCTTAATGTCTTATTAAGTTTTATGTGCAGATTGTCTTAAAATTTTCAGAAATCACCTTAAGTAATAATAATGGCTTGCATTCTTTTTTTAAAAAAAAATCTTTATTTTTTTTATGAAAAAAAAACAGTGAAATTGTACCTGGGAAGATTTTAGGGGTGCAAACCTGAAGCAAAATCATTTTTCAAATAGTATTTGTAATAACATTTTTAATAATATCATTTGTTTCATTGTACATAATTTCTACCAAAACGACCTAATCTATTTTTGCCACAATTTAGCATAAATTTACAGAGTTTTGGCGAAGATTTGGTTTAAATAAATTTATTTTCTGCAACATTCATAATTACATTTTCAGTCTTATATTATTTGAAAAAAGTTACACTGTGGATATAGGCATTTTCTCTCTCTCTTCTCTTTCTTTATTTTTTTATTATTATTATTAATCTTGTCATTGACTTTTTTATTTAATCAATTTCGTAGTGCATTCATTTTTGTAAGGTACACATATGTGTTTAAAATGAAATATTATGTTCAGTATTTAGGATGGCGTGTGCACTATTTAGTATAAAATTATTATTAATAGAGTTGCCAAAACTAATAAGATTTTTCGTAATATATTCTCTTCTATTGTTTTCTGTAATATTCATTAATAAATTTTCTGCATTGATAAAGAAAAAAACTTGACCTGCAGCTATGAGCATTTTATTTTTTAAAATTTATTTTAAGTTAATTTTTTTATTTAAGTTAATTTTTAATTGACTTTTTTATTTAATCAATTTCGTAGTGCATTCATTTTTGTAAGGTACACATATGTGTTTAAAATGAAATATTATGTTCAGTATTTAGGATGGCGTGTGCACTATTTAGTATAAAATTATTATTAATAGAGTTGCCAAAACTAATAAGATTTTTCGTAATATATTCTCTTCTATTGTTTTCTGTAATATTCATTAATAAATTTTCTGCATTGATAAAGAAAAAAACTTGACCTGCAGCTATGAGCATTTTATTTTTTAAAATTTATTTTAAGTTAATTTTTTTTTTTTTAAATTTTTAATCATATTTAACCAAGTTAGTTTCCTCATTTTCTCAACATTTATTGAGAATGTATTTTCTTTTGTTTTTTTCTGTTTTTATTGCAGTGCAGCATTTTAACCAAGTGTTTCTGATACTTTTATTCTTTTAATGTCCCTTTTTTTCTGCAGGGTAATATAGATTACTGATTAAATAGAAATCTGTGAATTTTTTTCTGCTTCTCTTTTTCTTTATTAACTGTTCTTTTTATCAGAATTCTTACAGAATTAAGATCTTTTTTCTGTTTCTCTTCTGCTCTTGCTTATTAACTATTCTTTTTGTCAAAATTTTTATGACAGCAGAGCATTTTAATGCAGTGTTTCTGATAGACTTTTTTCTTTTATACAGTGAATTCGCGATAACTCGAATCTGATAGGACTGACGAAAAACTTCGACATATCGGAAGTTCGACTTACCGTTAGTTTCGGTTTCGGACTTTCAAAATATAGTCGGATTATTTAATTAATGCTTATTAATTACAAATCTTCTGATTGCTTACAATATTTAAGATAATTTTTCTGACAAGTCATTTACGATTTGAAGTCATTACGATAAGACTGTTTGAAGCACTTTATGATACCCTGGTCCATCGGCTGCAACTTTGCTGTTGTGTTTGGCGGGAGAAACTGCAAGTTTACTGCTTTCAAATTACGAAGATCACTATGTGCTGTGCATTTATCCATAAAGAGTATCACTTTTCTTTTTTTTTTGCGAAGAATTTCCGATCCAATTTTCTTACATAGTCTTCAAATAAAACTAATATCATCCAAAACTTTTTGTTAGACTTGTAATCCAAAGGATACGTTTTTACATTCTTGAAACATCGGGAATTTCGGTATTTTCCGATAACAAGTAAGGGCAATTTCTCTGTCCCAGACGCATTTCCTCCAACTTGAACAGTCAAACGTTCCTTGCTCATTTTACCCTCTGAGCAGTTTTCATCCATAAACATCATAGTCTTATTTGGAAGACATTTAAAAAATAAACCCATTTCATCAATAAACATCATTTTAACTGTATCCTTGAAGTAAATTTGGTAACGTTTCATTTAACCACTGTTCACATACTTCAAGAGGGACAGCCTTAGCTTCTCCATGAAGAGTGCGAAAGACATTGTGTGTGTGTTGCAAAGGAAGGGGCAAGATATCAGCTCCTAGGTTTTTTTTCTTTCTTTGAAAAATCCAAAAAAAATCGAGTTAAAGGGAGTAAAATTCGAGTAATCGAGAATAATTAACATGAAATTAAGGATAAAAGGGTCGGGACCTCATAAAAAAATCGAGTTATAGTAATATTCGAGTAATGGTACTTCGAGTTATAGCGAATTGACTGTAGTAACTTTTCTTCTGCTCCGTAATATAGACTACTGGTAAATTAGAAATCGGTGATTTTCAATGCTAAAGTTCTGTTTTAGGAATTAAGTGTTTTTCTGTTTCTCTTTACTTTATTTATTAACTAGTCTTTTTATCAGTACTTTTTTTTATGCCGCAGCATTTTTTGAAAGAGTGTTTTAATAAACTTTAATTTTTTGTCATCATTTTTTTTTCTAAAAATATGGCATTGTAAAAAATTGTGAGATTTTTAGAATTAAATTTTTCTTTTAAATATTAAGAAGGATTTTTGTCTTGGGTTCTATCTTTAATTTCTTTTCTTAAAAAAAAAACTGAAATGTTCAGCTGTAAAATTTTTGTATAGAAGCTTCGTTCTGATTATTTTACAATAATGACTAAACATATTTATTTATGAAAAATATTTATTGATTATTTTTTAAAATGTTACTATTCAGTTGCTGAATATTTAAGTTTCTTGCAATTTTTTGGTCAAATATTCGGCAAAATCATTATACCCTATTCATTACATACCTTGTTATGAATTGAAAGTTGAATATTAAATTATTGAAAATTGCACGTAACTATGTACAATAATTCAGTTTCATTAACTTCATGTTCTTTTTTTTTAAAGACAAATGTAGAAATTACCCCATCAAAGTCAAAAAACTTAGTTCAAGACAAAAGTAATGTTCAAGGTATTCTTAAAAGACTTCCAGAAAATTCTGAAGGTTCTGTAGTTCTTGTTGGAACATTGGAAACATTGGACAGACCTATTTGCACATTTGTTCGCTTAGGAGAAGGTACAAAAATGGCAAATCTTCTTGAAGTAAGTTAAAAAATTAATTTACCTCTATTTTATTTTTCACTCTGAGATCATTATTAATAGTTTTTCAGTTTTAACTAGCCAACTTTACCTAATAATATTGAATAATTTACTTTTAATCTTTAACGTGTCTAGTAAAATTTATAATTATGTTTAAAGCTTATGTGAAAGTGCCACATGATAAAGTTTATGTAATCAATTTTAACAACATTAACAACAAATGAAAATTTTTTTTGTTCTTTCCTTCCTTTTGTTTCTTTTTTTGTGGAGTAATTTTTCACAAACCCCCCTTTGTTTATGTGACCAAGAAATAGTATAACGGGAAATATTATCAATACTTTTTTTGCTAACTTAAGTTTGTTTGGTGTGCAAGTAACTATTCATAATTATGCATAAGTTAGAAAAAAATTGAAATTAGTAACATGAACTTTGGTACTTGGTAAATGCAAATCCACTAACATTTATTCATTGCAGTTTTTAAATTCTGATGCTAAAATGTGGTTTATGAGCAAAATTTATTGGTGCTGTTTCTTTTTGATATTTTGTAAACTTTTTTTAGTTAATACATATGTTATTTTTCAGGTTGATATAAAAATTCGTTTTATATTCATGCTTCTAGGACCATCTAATAAAGGATTAGATTATCGTGAAATTGGTAGATCAATGAGCTCACTAATAAACAATAAGGTACTTTGTTTTCTATCTCTAGTATTTCTCTTTTTTTTAAATGTAATTTGTTTTCAGATTTTAAGTACGGGAAGAAAATGCTAAATTAATCGGCCATCTAATTTTACATAGTAGAATAATTTGTGTAATCCAAATTTTAATAATACACTATGTATACACGAAGATGTAGTTTTTATATGATGGACAATAAAAATAACAGAAAAATTAATCATTTACAAGAAAATAGAGACACAGATTTGATGCATTAATACAAAAAATCCTCCAATCATTTGAATGAGATCCACTAATTAGCAATTGCACTGTGTTTTGTCATCAAAGCAATCATCATTCAGAGAAGGGGAAAACTTGAGAAATAAAAGACTGAGTTTAAATAAAAATATTGCTCAAATGTCAGAGTTCTATTACCAATAAATATTCCAAATTTGATTCATAACTTTTTCTGATAACCTCTAAACTTCAAGTCTGCTGTGCGCACCTTGGTGGCCCAAGGAATAGACCTTTTGCCTAACAATGAGGCTGCCCAGGTACAAATCCCAGTTATGGCAGATTGATACAAATCCTAATCCTATCTCGCATTGACCACATTGTTGACATAAAAATATCCTCAATGGTAGACAAGTTATGCATTTAAATCTCCTTGCCATCAGACTAATAGTGTTTGGTTTTTCTGTCCATTTAATGCAAACATGAATTGTTTCGATCGAAAAGTCTTTCATAAAGTCTAGTTAATCCAAGAGGCTACAGAGTTGAACATTAGTAGTTGTAAAATTCGGTCGGCTGTTCAATGACGGTTTTAAAATATAAAACACCCAATTCAACCTATTTCGTTCTGCATATCTTGTAGTTTCAGTGTTTTATAATGTTGAATAAAATTAAGCTTTTGCTAATTCATCAGTGGTTCAAAAACAGGGTTTTAGACGTGCAAGCGACAAATGATTTATTCTTTAATCACATGGCCACAAAGGTATCCAGACTTTATGCAGTTGAACATTTGACAGTTTCACACTCATAATGCCGGTTAGAAAATAAAAGGAAGCATTATTGTCTAGTGTTGATTTTTTCCTATTATCTATCTGACAAATGCAATCATATGAAAAGTTCGGCTATCTGTATTTTTTTTTAATCACTGGTCTTTAACAGCCGGCTTACAATTATTATTTTCAATTCCATTGCCTTGTAATTTTTAACCCAATTCAGAAGACATTGGTCAAGCATTGTAACAAACTAGCCTAAAAGTACTTGTTGAGAAAATATAGAGAACAACTTTTTGAGAGAAACTTTTTCGTTACTATGTAAAAATAAAAAAAAGTTCCTGTCATTACCTCAACAACCAGTGCTTATGGTCCCTCAAGTTCATTCTTTACTTTCATCTCATGATCTGTCAGACATAAGATATATTTTTCATCTTTGCTGATAAATTTAGAAATAGACCAGCATGAAATAGACATGTCAAGTTTTGGGTTTCCTCATTGCGGATAATGTAATGATGTATCCATAATACTTTTAAGAGCTTTTAAAACACATTGAATTGTAGTAAAGATAAAAGTTATAGTAGCCACTGTTATGAATGTTATGTCTTGTATGCAGACACAAAAATATTACTGAAATCAGTCAGATTGAGCCCGCAAGCATATACCAACTCTAAAAATTACCAGAGTTTCATATATTTCTTTTTAAAATTTCTCAAATTTGAAACTAGTTCCCAAAAATATGTTAATTATTTGAAAGGTCAAATCAGTTTTGTTAAACTAGCTTGGAAATTAATAGTAGATTTTATTTTGTTATTCTTTTTTATTCAAAATGAATTATTATGAAAAATGTTTTTAAATGTACAAATTTTAAATTTAGTATGCATTTACCAATCATGCATTTACCATCATGTGTAAATTTCATATCTTAGAGATAAATCATGATTTGAGAGATTTGTTTTCTTTGAAAGGTAATTATGATGTGGATACTTAAAAGAAATGAACACCTCAATTCAAAATATTACAACTTAGGTATCTGCACAATCACTGATCTAATTAATTTAAGATGTATTGCTCCATCCTGAACTTGTATGTCAGTGTCATTCAAATTAAAACTTATGATTTAGTATTATGCAGAATTTGTCTTAGATTTATATTATTTTTTACAGGATTTTATCATATCTGCTTATAAAGCTAACAATCGTAATGATTTCTTGCATGCAATCCACAATTTTCTTGATAATAGTGTTGTTCTGCCTCCTGGAAATTGGGATAGCAAGGCATTGTTACCTGTTGATGAAATAAGAAGAAAAAGTTTAGTTCCTCCTAAACGTATCAAAGATCAAGGTAATTACTTAAGAAAGAATTTTTTAGCATCTTATCATAAAACTCACTTTTAAAAACTTTACAAAATTAAAGTCTTAAAAGGTAGGCTTTTCTTATTGATTTATTATGTGAAATTTATATGTCTATGTAGAAACTGATGTACTCTTATCTATCAGTCATGAAATCTCTACATGGGTTTTTCATTTTGCATTCAATTTAAAATGCCTGATATTTTTGTTTCTTGTAGAGGAAGATAAACCACCTCCATATGATCCTTTGAAGCGTACTGGAAAGATATTTGGTGGCTTTATCCAAGACATAAAAAATCGATATCCATTTTATTGTAGTGATTTGAAAGACAGTTTTAACTTTCAGTGCATAGCATCCATACTTTTCATATACTTTGCTGCAGTGTCTGGAGCTATTGCTTTTGGTGGGTTATTGTGTAAGTAAAATATTTATAGCTATTCTTTGTTGATCTTTTATGAAAGCTACCTGTAGACGAGGTCTAGTGTCATAATATATTAAAATTTTATCTTGGAAACGATATTTAAGTATATTCTCATGATATATCATGAATACAATAATTGTCATGTATGGTAATTATTGTTTTCAAAATTTATATTTATATATAAATGGACAGTGTTTCTAGCTAATAAAATAAAATTAAAAATACTCGAGTTTACTGGAGTGAATTCAAAATATTAGGTCTTAAATCTCTCTTTCTCTCTCTCTCTCTATATATATATATGTATATATAAACTAAACTAAACTCAGTGGCGCGACAGCCCATTGAGGGCCAAGGCCTACTGTGCCCACCTAAGTTTTCTTGACCTTGGGCTCTGGGATGCAGGAACAGATGTTCCGGTCAGGTGGTCAGCCGAACACAGAACTCCCAGTGTTTAGTTCCCAAGCATGCTTGGTACTCATTTATCGACCCATTTAAGGGATGAAAGGCTGAGTCAACCTTGCCCCGCCCGAGGGTCGAACCAGGGACCTGTGGCACGACAGCGCGAAGTGCTACCACTCAGCCACTGGGCGTCATATATATATAATATATATATACATATGCATACACACAGTGTGTATATATATATATATATATAATTTTATATAGACCTTTAATCTTATTTTAAAATGTCACACCAATGTTTGGGGAAAAAATTTCATTTTAAGAATAGATTTATAGTTTTATTTGTAAGTATAAATCAATAGTTTTTAAGCATAAATCAAGGTTTACTAACTCGCGAGTTATCAATTGTTAAATTTGTATAATTGCTCTTTGCAATTTCTTTTTTAATTAAATATTATTTTGAATGACATAATTTCAGTTAATCTTGTGGAAGGAAATTAATAATGAAGTAGTATAATTAGAATATTCCTAAACAATAGTTTTGGCAAAACAATCTCATGAAATGCAGATTTCAATTGAATTAGTTATAGTTTTCTTTAATTGTTTGTTTCTTTTTATTTGTTATTATGTATGTTCAAAATTGATTGTTTATTTTTATCAAAAAATAATCTCTCTGCACTACAACCCTATTATGTAAATCTATGTTTGTCCAATTTTTTCAACAAAAAAAAATATTAGTTAAATTTATTAAAAAGATATTTATTTAATTAGAAACTATCTAACTGAAAATTTAATAATTAAATTTGCTCATTTATTACATATTTAATTATATTGCCATTTTATTAAAAATCTAGTTGATCGAAGTATAAGATATTTTTCATCTTGCTTGTGGGATCAAAATATTAATTTGTTCTTCTTATTGTAAATGTTAAAATTAAAAAAGTATAAGTTGTATACATAGTTATAATTATTCACTATTAAATTTCATGCTTTAAAGATTATTTTTTATTGCAGCTGAAAAAACAAACCAAAACATTGGGGTGACTGAGACTCTTTTAGGAACCTCAACATGTGGCATAATTTTTTCGCTCTTTGCTGGTCAACCTCTAATTATTATAGGGACAACCGCACCTCTGGTTTTGATTGATGAAACTTTGTATCAGGTAAAGTGAAACTTTATTGTGATTATGAAGTAATTATTTGTTCAAAATTTCTTGATCGTCAGTTATTGGAATTTCTTTTTCCTGTATCACCCACTTTTGGCCATTCAAATATTATGCAAGCACTTAGCGGGTGAGGCATGGGGATTCGTTGTTTGTTATTTTTGCTCACAGGAGAATTTGGAGGGGTGTGAGCAATGCATGTCTAAGACATTCAAATCCCTTTAATTTCCATTTTTTTAAAATTCAATAAGAAAAAAATTACACTTTGAATAATTTGGAAATAAATTTTTACGTTTAGGAAAAAGATTTCACTGAAGAGTTTTCATCACAAAAAGTAAATGCAAAGGATTTTCTAAAAAATATTCTACTTCAAACATTACAAACTGTATGAAAACTTAAATTTTGTTTTGTGCGAAGTTGAATCTTTTATTTGAATTTTAGCAGTCTAATCTTAAAATATGACTGCTACAGTAAAAATCGAAGCTAATGTTCATTGAGAAAGGTGTTGCGACTTTCTTATGCAAAACATAGAAGGGATTTGAGTTTTTTTTTTTTTTTTTTTTTAATTTTTTTTTTTTTTTTTTTTTGCTGACAAGGTAACAAACAGGGAGAGTGAATTGAATAGTGCCAAAAACATGCTACCGTAATATTTGAGCAGCCTCGTGTTGTAAGAAAGTAACCATTGTCCGATACAGATACAGGAGGTAGTTTCATACAGTTTGCTGTGCTTTCTTCAAAAGCTAGAATATTTATTTTAACTTTATTACTAGACTTTATTATTTTAATTTATTACTAGAATATTTATTTTAAAATTAGTTTCAAAGTTTGTCAACAGATGGTGTTGTTAACGTCAGAAATGTATAAAATGTTTTAAAAACAATTATCATTTTCAGCAAATACTATGATGCAGCTTGAAAACAAAATCTACATATATTCATGCTTGTATTTTTTCTAGAATGGTGTTTTTTTCCAATATTGAGTTTTCATTTTATAATTTTTTCTTTAAAGCAAGCTTAGTTTGTTAACTTCAATTTTTAAATGTATAATAGTCTATATATAAAATATAATATAATAAAATGCATTTTCTTTCGAGAAATTTTTTTCTACATATGATAAATTATACAAGAAATGTAGCATTTAGTAATTAAACTTAATTTTTACCTGTGACTAACACGTCTTTTAAAACATCTGAATTATAATATGACCACCAATAAATAAATGATTTTTTTTTTTTTTAGTTTTTTGACAAAAAATTTATGGTTAAATTTGTCAAAATCAAACTTTGAAAATATCATTTTTATCTTCTTTTTGCCAAGAGATCTTTTCAAATATTGTATGCATATAATGGTTAAAGGCTGAAAGTCTGTAAATATTTTTTCTAATTATTTAAATGCAATGTCTAAATTAATACTTTTAACATTTTGAGTATTTTCAGATACTTATTTTTTTTATTTACACTTATAGTATCAAGAATATTATTCATCTGAATATCTAGTCATAAGAGTATGGGTTGGAATATGGATTGCAGTAATTGCTATAACTCTTGTTGCTGCTGAAGGCTCGATTCTTGTGAAATTTTTCTCGAGGTTCGTACAGGAGATATTTGCCACCATGATAGCTTTGATATTTATCTATGAATCTGCTGTAAAAGTTGTTAAGGTAACTATTTTTTCCCTTTACAAAATCTTAATGTTTCAAAAATCCAACCTCAATTGTAGTAGAGTTAAGACCCCCTAAAATATAGATGGTGACAGGTCTCAAAAAATCACAAAATTTTTAGATGCTCTTCTGGGCCTGTTAGTCTACAAAATACATTCCCAAATAGCTTCCTAAAACATATATAAGTGAAAACATACCAATGTATCTATTATTAATTTGTCAGAAAAAACTGTAACAGCATTATCTCCTCATCAACATTTTCATTTTAAGTAGGAATCAGAAGTATTCATTATTATGAACTTGAAAATATTGGGTATTATTAACACAAAACATTAAGCTTATCCTAGCATTGATGAAATTGTTTCACATTTATTAATTATTTTGCTCAATTAAACGTTAATGTAGTACTCACAGAACATTATTATCAAAGAAGTATTATCACATGTTCTAAGAACCGTTGGCAAGTGGCCCTATCACATGCCTAATTAAAAATTTGGTCTTATCAAATATGGTCAATTTTCTTTCTTTTTTTCTTTCTCTCTCTCCTCGTAGTAAAATTTATTTGCATTATTCAGCATCTTGGCAAAATTTGAGAGGTTGTTCAATCAATATTTTGCTATATTTCTGATTAAGTTTTTTTCTCTTAAAGGACATTTTAAAATAGATAAGCGACGTCTGGTCGCTGAGTCGTAGCGCTTTGTTCTCCCATGCCACAGGTCCTGGGTTTGATCCTCGGGCTGGGCAAGGTTGACTCAGCCTTTCATTCCTTTAGTGGGTCGATAAATGAGTCCCAAGCATGCTTGGAAACTAAACACTGGGGGTTCCGTGTTTAGCTGACCACCTAACCAGAACATCTGCTCCTGCACCCCAGAGCCCAAGGTCAAGAAAACTGAGATGGGCACAGTAGGCCTTGGCCCTCTATGGGCTGTCGTGCCACTGAGTTTAGTTTTAGAATAAATAAGCACGACCAATAGGAATTTTTACATGATTCAAGCATGTTAGGTGATTTGATTGAAGAGACCTGATTTGACACTGCAAAAAAAGTTTATAATTGTTTATTATTGTTTTATTTAATGATTTAAAAGTTAAGAACTGTATGATATAAAATTTTTTAATTCGCTGCAGTAATACAATATATAATAAAAATTTTTTAATTGGCATGAAATTAGTTGAACATCCCTAGAAACAATAAATGTAAAAGTTTTTGTTTTTAGACGGGGCTATTCAACTGGTTTGTTTACATATCATCATAGCCAAGTACATATTATAATTGCCAAGTACAATTGAGCATATTTCAAGGCTTTCATCTTTTGATAGTTATGGTAGGAAGGTCACATAAATTTGATTCCGCCATAAGAGGTGGGTAGCATTTAAGCTGGTATCTGCGTCTCCTACTATTCCAACCAATGAGAGAACTTTAGTCTAAGTGTACATGCTGCTTGTTTAGTTGGCAGCTTAAATCTAACTCAGAATTAATCAAATTTAATTTTTATTATTTTATAAGGTGTAAAAATGTATATCTGACAGTCAGAAAAAATTATCACCATTAAAACAAATGAAAGTTATGAAATTACTTGGGTAAATAAGTTTTATAAATTGGTGCAATGGTTAAATCAAAAGTTATTAAGATGATACTTTTTTTTCTTGACTTGTACATGTCTGTAATGCTTGTATAAATTGTTTGTATAATATTGAATGAATTCATTTTTTCAAGACACATTACGTTGTGCACCTCTCATTGCTATTTGAAAACTTGATTAAAATTCACTTTAATTTTATTTTTAGATATTCAACGAGAATCCACTTCTGAGTACTTATCCATCTTTAAATGAAACATATGTTCCCATATTCACAAATGATACAAACTCAACAGAAGCTTTTGTTCCTCCAAAAATTCCACATCCTAATACTGCATTATTGTCATTGATTTTGACGCTTGGAACCTTTTATTTAGCCTTTTCTCTTCGTCACTTTAGAAACAGCCATTTTCTTGGAAGAAATGTATGTGTTTTTTAGTTTATATGTTAATTATTCAATGTTTTTATTTCTTATTCTTAAATATTTTTATCCTTTTATTAAGTTTAATGAGCACTATATCAGTAATATAGTGCAAGGCTTGTAGTTGTCCTGTTATTTCTGATTTCCCTGATGAAAAATATTTTGTTCTAATTAGTCCTGATTTTTAGCCACTCTTTTTTATGTTCCTTTTTTTGATGTTCCTGTTCAGAGCATTCCAATTTCTATAAATTCACAAGTGCAGGTTCTAACATAATGGAGTTTTGAAGTAATTTTTTTAAATTTTATTTAATAATGCTAGTTAAAATTGCAAGAATCAATTGTTCAAGTTGTTAATCTTGTTTTTGTTCTTTTTATGAAAGAGAAACTCTGCATATATTCTGTTCAAATTTGATTATTAAACATAAATTCACTAGTATATAAGACATGCTAACTCGATTCAATGTAGAGGCACCTTTTTATAGAAGTTGAAGATTGGCATTGTTGATTTCTACTTTCCCCACATTGATGACCCAGAAGTGTTATGAACTCACTTACCTCAAAAGTAACGCCCACTCTGATTAGGACACGCCTACTTCAATGGCTGGTGCACATCAAAAAGTTGACTCGCATCCTCGTTCTCCTCGCACTATTGCTTCTCAGTCTTATTTACACACAGTGGGATCCTGCACGCACTCGACTGCTAATAACAACACAGGAGACACCACACACAACCATGAGCTTAATACAACTCTCAAGACAAAACGCTCAAAACTTGGTTAACTTAATACAGCTCTCACCACAAGTGCTCAAAATCCGCGGAACTTAACACAGCCCTCCCGGTCTTTCGCAAATACCGCAACTAGTGTTATCCCTGATAAAATTCTCGTAGTGAAGTATTGTAGCATAACTACCACTACGATTATTAAACACTAATTGACTAGTATATAAGACATGCTAACTTGATTCAATCTAGAGTTACCTTTTCATCGATGAAGGTTGGCATTGTGAATTTCTACTCTCCCTGTATTTATATCTTGATAATCATAAATACGGTTATGATTTTCATAAGAGCTCCATATCTTGGTCTGTGGAATATAAGGTCTTATAACTAAACTAGATCTGTTCAATAATTAATTCGAAAATTACGTATTTTAGAAATATTAGATAAATACCTGTTAATCAACTATATTATGACATCGTTATTTTCTTTTTAATTTTTTTTTATTAGCCTTAGTTTAAAAGAACATTTGATTTCCTAACCAAATGTTTTTAACAGTTTACCACTAAGGGCTACAAATAAGGTCAAGTACAACATTAATAATTTTTGAAAGAGTAAAAATTCAGCAATTCTTAAAGAAAATTTTAACAATATTTTAAAATAGTATTCCAAAAAATCATAAATAAATTGATGACTCCTAATATGCAGAGATTTTCAATTGACTAATTTCAGATTAAATATTATCCTTCAACTTAGTAGCAAAAAGAGATGTTCAACTGGTTTCATTACATTTTATGTTCCATTAACAACCTCCTGTTGGTGAGTTTTTGGAAAAAAATTCTAATCTACCAGTGAAGTGAAAAATGTTTGTTTTAATTTTCATAAAGTTTAAAAATTACTAAGTGAGTTAACTTTCCAAGATCAAAAATCATATGCTGTCTCTTTTTTTATTTTATATTTAAATGAAGAGTTTCAAAAATTTTTTACTGACATACTGATAAGTTTTTTTTAATTCAATTATTAACTTAAAAAAATAAGCAATACCATTATCTCAATGCTTGCTAATTTTGGGCCACTTGTACTGCAGGTTGACCCATGGGAAGCCACATGTTCAAATATATTTAAGTTGCTGACAGAAATTACGATAATTTTAAAATAAACTTCAGTGCTTTAGACACAATTCTTTTAATCAGTTAACTTAATAATATATGTGCATAAAATTAAATTCGTCTGAAAAATAAAATTCTTCAAAAACAGAATACCATGCTGATACTTTTTTTTATAAAAAAACTACCTTATCAAAAATTGATTTTTCGAGAACATAGAGAGATTTTTCTTTAACAGTACATGGCACGAATGTTTATTTTAAAATGAATTAACTGAATTTTCAGGAATGAAAATAAAAATATTTATTAAGCAATGTAAATCAAATGAAATATTTATAAAATAAATTTTATGATGTCTAAAATAATTTAAAGTAAAGCAAATACACTATAGCTCAAAATAAAATTCAACATGCAGTTGTTCAATTCAGCATATTTTTGACTTTAGGGCATTTATATTTAGTGAATTCTAAGAAATTTTATGAATGTGATTCTTAAATGGTTTTCTTAAACACTTTTTTAAATTGCATCAAATTAGACGCAAAGTTGAAAAACCGTTAACAGTTTAAAAACCTATGTTCGAATTTCTTGTGTTGTATAAATCATATTGAGTTTTTTATATATATATAAAAAAAGATGGGAATAAGTAACAATAAGTGTAAAAAAAAGGTTGAAAAATAACCTACATTGATCAGTAAAATCGGTAACCTGGTGAAATAAGTAAAAATAAAGTATGTCTAAAGTGATAATTAAAATGCGTCATTTGAAACTCGCTCAGGTTGTAATAATAACCGTATTAAAAATAACGGTATTTTCTGAACCATGTAGAACTGCGTACCTAGAACTTCTGAAAAAACAATAAACAATCATAAGATTTCCAATGGAATCAGCACTGAAAGAATCCTAAAAGAATAATTTCTCCTCTCAGACTATGCATTTGTAAGTTTATTAAAAAAAAGCGTGTGATAAATTAAAACGCGTGATTTTTGAACCTGTCAAAGAGGGTGATCTGTGGAGAAGACGATACAATTTTGAAGTTGCAAGACTATTTAAAGAAAAAGATATAATAAATTATGTAAAAGCGAAGAAAATTCAATGACTAGGACACCTGGAAAGAATGGAGGAAAACAGAGGCACTAAGAAGATATTCAAGGGGCAGGGCCAGAGGAAAAGAGGAAGGCCGGCCAAGAGATGGTTAGACGAGGTCTAAGACTAAAAGTCCGAAACTGGAAGCAAAGAGCTAGAGACAGGCGACTTAGGAAAATTGTTAGTGAGGCCATGGTCCAACATGAACTGTAATGTCAGGGAGTTAGTTAGTTAATGATAAATATACAAACTAATTGATATTTTTATTTGATTTATGTTGCATACGCCATGCAGCGCCACCTGTAGTTAAGCAGACTCCCTCTACATTTACTCACTAAACGGCTACGGGGAGAGAGCTCATTAACATGTTCCAGCTCTAATTATGTTGTATTGCCATTTAAGTGTTTTTTGTCATAATAAAAGCTTTAAAACGCAACCCTTGACTGCTTTAAAACTTCATCGACACTCCCCGTCCGTAACATGAGGGCCAGGGCCGTCTTAATAGCAAGCAGGGCCCCCGGGCACTGAAATGTTTTGGGCCCCTATTACATTTCATACTGTTTAAAATAGAACTAAAAAACTTCACATGCAGAAAATTAAGTATTTTTAAGATATGCAATTATTTTAACAAAATTAAACACATTTTTATAGCCCCAAAAACTCAATGCACATGAAATAAAGCATTTTTAAACTAGGCATAATTTTTCTTAAAAAAAAAAATGAAATGCTAACAAATCCTCAAATAGTAAGTAATTTTCAAAACGAAGAAGCTAATTAAAATAAGTAAATTAAAAAAGCATTTATTTTGTAACCGTCGCTGAACAGCCGATCCAATTTTTGGGTTTACCAATGTTCAATTCCGCAGCCTTGTAATTTTGAACCCAATACAGAAGACGAGGGAACTCCTGGATCAGTTCCCCCAGAGGTATGACTTGTTATGGGAACATGGAGGACTTTGTGACTCGACAGACTTAACGTACATCTATTTACTACACGGGGAGTTTTCGGCCTGCGGAGATCGAACCCACGAACATACCCATACGTTACATGGGCCCAATGCCCTTCCAAGCAGACTATCCCGGCCAAGGGTTAAGCAAGTTTTTCATTTTTTATTATAACCGTCATTGAACAGCCGACCCAATTTTTGGGTTTACGACTTCTAATATTCAACTCTGTAGCCTTTTACTTTTGAACTCAATATAGAAAACAAAGGAGTTCTTGTATCAAGTATCGGGAGAAATTTTGCATTCGTGGAGTACTTTTTCAGTGGAACTAACCCGCATTTACATTACATGGAGATGAAGACCACGAGAGCCTCCCACGGTTAGTCTGACGGCAAAGTCCGCCTGCCACTGAGGATATTTCACGTCAGCACTGTGGTCTGTGCAAGCCGGATGCAGATTGGTATCGACCAGCCGTCATTGAATTCGAACCCGGTTCATATCATTGGAAGGCAAGCGCTCTACGCCCTGAGCCATTGCGGCTAGGGTATAGCAATTAAAAAAATTCAAAAGGTATGAATTGTTTCGTCAAACTATTAAAAAGTCAGTTATTATAATATTAGTATTTAAACATCTTTCAATGCATATCAGACATAACCAGTTTAAAAGTTGCTGTCGTATGATTCGAAACACTGACAATTATTACTTTAATTAACTATAAATACTAAACAGAGTTGGTTGTCAAGCATATTTAGTTGTTGTTGTAGTTCATTTACCTCACACAGGAGCTTCACAACGGGCTATTGGCGACGGCCTGGGAAACATCACTGAGGATGATCCGAAGACATGTCATCACAATTTTGATCCTCTGATGAGGGGGTGGCACCCCCGCTTCGGTAGCCCAATGACCTGCACGCGAAGTCGAGCACTTTACGGTAAAACAGTTTAACGAGGACCCGTACCGCACATCCTCGGTCCCTACGCAGACTGATCCAAGTGGTTACCCACCCTCACACTGACCGTAGCCAGTGATGCTTGATTTCGGTGATCTCAAGCATATTCAGAGACATTATCACTTAGGGAGTTGAGCACCTAAAAACTTCATTTTCACGAAGAAAAATAAATTTCGGCTGACTTTTTATTTTTCCTAGTGATAAACTATTCAAACTATTGGTATTTGCATGGTAATCAATCACTATTCTTAGAAAAAAAAATGCGCACTTTTTACACTAGTATATATCCCAGAAAGCATGCAACCTTACGGCTATACCTTCTGTCAGAATTTTCTTTTTATTGTTTGTACTAAAAACCTTTTTTTAATAAGGCAAAAATATTGCAGTTTTTAAACCTTTCATCCTAAAAGGATTAAAAATTATTTTTTAAGACTTTTTTTTAAAAAAAAAAAAGTGTTGTCACTTAAGTAAAATGGTCACTTAGGTCCATAATGACGGTTTAGCTGACGTCACACTAACGATAGGATCAAACTGCGTTGCTCATTAAAATTCCATGACAAGGTGGATTTTAGCTGAGCATGCAAGACTTAGTGAAAAGAAACCTTATAATTACCTAGGTTTAAGAGTATTTTCACCTTGAGACTAGCTTTATTAAAGGATTTTTTTCACGCTTGAAAACTCTAAGTCAACCTCGATTTAAGGTTTTTATATAGAAAGTTGTTTTCCAAGGTTTTGTACTAGGGTAATGTGCGTAGAATAGAGCAGATTGCCACAGATCTCGTTTTAAGGTTAGAAGATTTACACGTCGTAAGACGCATAAACAACCTTTTTAGGTTTACATTAAAAGGTTTTTACTGAGTGAAAATAAACCATATTAGGCTATTTGGGATTTATTTAAAAAATTATATAATACAAAGTTGTTTATTCTTAGTAATTTTTTTTTGAGAAAGTAAGATTCTTAAGGGCCCCCTGAGTGCCTGGGGCCCCTGGGCACTGCCCGGGTGTGCCCATGCGTAAAGACGGAACTGATGAGGGCTCGGCCACACACCTATCTCAATTGAGTTAAAGTCAACATCAGTATAAAACGAAACAAGAATCCTCCTACAGCTACACCGGCAAAGGGAAACTGCTGCCATTGATCATCAACAGCAAAAAAACCGCCGTTCCTTCAAATCAACACCGTTGGAAAAATATTTGGAATCATCACGAAAAGGATAAAATTAACGGATTTATCTTCAATATCAAGAAATACAGGTAGGAGCAACTTTATGACTAAACATGTATGAAAATACGAGAAAGGAGGATCTACTACAGATCGCATTTGAATTAGGAATAACTGTACCGGAAAATGCTACGTTAATTACTCTAAAAAGCTTAATTGAATCAAGTGATGTATTCAAAGCGAACGTAGATTTCGTTAAAAATCTAGTCTCATCAACCGTCGAAGAACGAAAAGCCCGCGAAGATAACGAAAGTGCTAAGATAGAATTACAGAAAATTAAACTCACACAGCTAGAACGCCAAATCGAATTAGCAAACCTTCGAAAGACTCCTAGTGCCAACCTGAACTTATCTAGAAATTCAGACGCAAGTGAAGATCGTCCCGATATCGAAAGTATTATTAGAAGCGTCCGAACACTTAGCATGCCTGTGCCGACAAGACCAGAGAACTGCAGCTTATTTTTTTCAATCTCTAGAACGTTCATTTACCACAAAAAGAGTACAGGATGAAATAAAATCTGAAATATTGATAAATATTTTAGGCGAAAAAGCAAGTCACGTTTTATTAAACATTTCAGAAAATGATCTCCGAGAATATGAAAAAGTTAAAAATGCCGTTTTGAAACAATTTCAGCCAACACCACACGAATGTTTAATGAATTTTCGAAAATCTCAACGCATGCCTGATGAATCGCACACACAATTTGCATCATGATTAACAACATCTTTCGAGTATTATTGCAAAATATGCAAAGCAACTGACTTTAAAACATTATCCCAGTTAATTATCGCCGATAAACTTCATTCAACATAAGATTATGAAACTCAATCGCTTATTGCCATAATTCAAGGTGAAGAATGGTTGAAACCTCCAGAACTTGCTCAAAAATGTGATATTTTCTTTACATCAAAACGAAAATCGCTAAGTGAAACAAAATATAATCAACAATCCTTTAACCACGGACAAAATTTCAGAAGAAATCAGCAGTGTCCAAAACCCTACCGTCAACAACTGTTCGACAACAGGCAAAAAAATAACTCATTTCAAAGCTGTAGTCGTAATTCATATGAGAGAAATCCTACAGAATACCAATCACGAAATAATTCCCGCGAAAGCTTTCCCAGAAACAAAACTAATTCAAATCGTAGATTTAACTCAAATCGAGACCCTGTTTGCAAAGTCAAAGCTAAAATATTTAATGAATCTAAGCATGAATTACAATATGAAAAATTTTTCGTTAATGATAAACTGGACGTTCAATCGTTAATTGATTCGGGAGCCAATATTATTTGCGTACGAGAACACTTAATTCCCCCCAAAACAAAAAGTGTTGGAACTGTTCAATTAACTTGTGCTTTCGGAAATGAAGTACAAGCTGAACTTTCAAAAATAAAATTAGCGCTTCCAAGCTTTCGTGAAAATCCCATAACAGTAACGGCAGCCGTTCGTAAAAATCTTTATTGTGATTTAATAATTCCCCCAAATATTTTGGATGATTTAAATGAAGCAAAAAAAGAATATGATCGAATTTCAGAAGAAAATATGATTTCTCCTTATTCTAAAACTAAATTTCCTTTGCATAAAAACGAACAACAAAATACTTCTAATTTAAACTCAATGTCTAAGAAAGAAAATCAAATTACTTCTTTCATTTCCGAAAACGATAATTTTTCTCCCCCAGTTTCTAAAAATAGATCTGACAAGGGTGTAGTACAGTCGCATCAGTAAGACGAAGGTCAGTCATTCTTTGAGATTGAAAATAATAATGAACCACTCCCTTTTCAAACTGAAACCGAAATTTTTTTATGCGAATGCAAATGTACTTCTACTCAAAATTTATTTGAAAAACAAATAAATGAGTTTGATTCAATGACGTCTGCGCCTAATAAGAAAGCGGAAACTGCCCAATCACGTGATCAGCGTGCTCTTTCCGATGTAAATAAACAAACCGAAACCGATATATTTTTGTCAGCTGAAACAGAAACAAACTGTTTTAATTCTTCAAATCCGGAAAATAAAGAGATTAAAAATACGTTTATTGAAAATACGGATTATTGTTTATCTTATATAAATATAGTTTACGCCGATGTTGATTTATCTCATTTAAAATCCGATATGCGTGCCGAAATTGAACAACTTATTAAATCTTATAGGCCAAATAAAATTGAGAACACTAATTATGTAATGCAAATTTTTCTTCAAGATGAAATGCCAGTCTATCAGCATCCACGCCGCCTATCTATTTTCGAGAAATTAGAAGTTAATAAACAAATTAAAGAAATGTTAAACAAAGGTATAATTAGAGAAAGCACTTCAGATTATTCCACTCCAATTGTCTTATGTAAAAAACAAGATGGCTCAACTCGCATTGCGATTGATTATCGATGTTTAAATAAGAAGTTAATAAAAGAAAGATTCCCACTCCCAATTATGGAGGACATTTTCGATAGACTACAAGGTGCTTCAGTCTTTACAAATCTGGACTTAAGAAATGCTTTTCACCACGTAGACATTCATCTTCAAAGCCGCAAATACACTTCGTTTGTGACACCAGATGGACAATTTGAATTCAACAAAGTTCCTTTCGGCCTTTCCAATTCACCAGCAGTATTTCAACGATTTATACAAATTGTTTTTCGAGAACTCTTAGAAGACGGGGCATTGATTTTATATTTGGACGATGTGATTGTTCCATCAGACGATGAGTCCGAAGATCTTCAAACACTCCAGAAAGTTTTCAAAGTAGCTTCCGACTATGGACTTGAATTTAATTTCAAAAAATGCAATTTCCTGCAAAGAATAATTACCTTTCTTGGACATATTTTAGAAAATGGTACGATTAGTCCCTCAACAGAAAAGACAAAAGCTGTTTTAAATTTTCCAAAGCTCCAAACAGCTAAAGATGCTCAATCATTCCTAGGCCTAACAGGATATTTTAGAAAATTTATTAAAGATTATGCAATTATTGCACGACCACTAAGACTATACAGAGTAGTAAACAATCAAGAACTCTTAGTCATACTTCAAGATATGCAAAAACAAATAGTTCAACTACAACACAACAAAGGCCATTTTGGTATCAACAAGACAGAAGACATGGTTAAACAACAATTTTGGTTCCCAAATATAAGAAAGACTGTTGAAAACGTAATTTCCAATTGCATTCCATGTATACTTTCATCACGTAAAGTAGGAAAACAAGAAGGTTTCTTGCATCCCATCTCAAAAAGAGACATTCCTCTAGATACATACCACATAGACTTTCTTGGTCCCCTACCCAGTACAAATAGGAATTACAAATACATTTACACCGTTGTAGATGCTTTCACCAAATTCTAATGGAATTATCCAGTTAAATCAACATCAGCTAAATATGCCTTGGATAAACTACAACTGCAGCAAATTACTTTTGGAAATCCAAGAATAATCACCTCAGATAAAGGATCCGCATTCACCTCAATAGAATTCAAGAAGTACTGTGAAGACGAACAAATTGATCATGTCACAATCACCACAAGTCAACCTCGAGGGAATGGACAGGTGGAAAAATTTCATGAGAAAATCCTCGAGGAAGAACACATACATATTTTACTTGAAAATCAACAACAAATGCGAAAAGAAGCAAAAAACAATATACTTGAGATGCAAGAAAAAACCAAGCACAATTATAATTCTAGACGAAAGACAGCAACGAAGTATAAGTTCCACGACAGAGTTGCCATCAAACGAACCCAATTTGGGACAAGTTTGAAACTTCGACCAAAATTTTTCGGTCCATACACTGTGACAAAAATTAGACCCAACGATAGATATGATGTTCACAAGATCGGTATAGGAGAAGGACCAACTGTCACATCCACATCAGCAGACTTATTGAAACCGTGGGAAGATCCATAAACTTTTTCCTTTTTTTTCATATGAACTATGAACTTTTCAATTGTGCAAGAACTTATACACTGACTTTCGATTTTTTTTAATTTTATTAGTGCAAGAACAGACTTTCAATTATTTTTTTTAAAAAAACTTATTATTTTCATTTTGGATTTTATTGCATAAATCAAAAATTAGTTGAACTTATTTAACTGAATATTAATAACAAATTTCTATTTTAATGATCGAAATATTCATATTGATCGTAGTTTTCAGAAGTGAGATAAAAAAATTTTGTAGTTTTATATGTTTGAAAATATCTTTTTATTACTTATTTTCTGCTAGTTTTATAGGTTGAAGAGAAATTCATTTACTTAATAATTTTGAAAAGTGCATTTTTACTTTATTTACTTAATCAACTAGTATATATTATATTAAAATTGAATATATTTAGAATTAGTTTAGATTTAAATTTTCATAAATTTATTGTTTTATATTTCAATTCAATTGTCAAAATATTTCTGTCATCAATATTTTTTTTATTGTGATGTTTAATATTTACCTTTAAAGCAATTAGTCGGAGACCGACTAAGTCAGGATGACAGAGTGTTGCATACACCATGCAGCGCCACCTGTAGTTAAACAGACTCCCTCTACATTTACTCACTGAACGGCTACGGGGAGAGAGCTCATTAACATGTTCCAGCTTTGAAACGCAACCCTAGACTGCTTTGAAGCTTCAGCGACACTCCCCGTCCGTAACATTTATGGGCCTTTAACATTCTTTAAGTTCCATCCGTTATTTCTAGAAAAAATTGAAAAGTCAGAATTCTCAAGAGCTAGACAAGCATTCAAATTTTTTTTTTTAGATAAACGAAAGGAAAAATTAAAATACACAGCTAAGTAAATTTCTAAATTTCCCACATAAAGAAAAATATTGAAAGGAATTTAAAAAGATTTCTAATTATAGAGAGGGACAAATATCCCCTTCTGCAAGTGATGCCCATTGTAATGTCCAATGATTTTCCAGCATGTAGTGTGTCTATTGGAATGAATTTTATATGAATTCTTAACATGCAAATGATGCTGTTATGAATAGTTTTTAAAATAAATGAAAACTGTATAATACTATGCCAATATTTATTATAATGTTGTGAATTCAACCTATACAAATCTTATTTGAAGGTATCGTTTAAAAAAAAATACGTTCCTAACACTTTATGTTTTACGTTCATAATGAACATTTAGGACCACATCATTTGTCAAAAGCTTGAAAAAATCCTCATTCATGCTTATGACTTTGCTTGTGAAGAAATTAAATTAGTGCACTAAATATGTATTAAATTTTCATCAAATGTATATAAAATTCAGAAATTCCTAAATTTTCTATTTTCTAGGCAAGAAGAGCTCTTGGAGATTTTGGAGTTCCAATTGCAATTGTTATCATGGTTCTGATTGATTATTGTATTCCAAATACTTATACTGAAGTATGTTGCTTCATTTTATACTTATTATTGTTTTGAATTGCTCTCACTTTATAGTGAATTGCTCTCACCATGCGAATAGAATTTGGAGTGAAGTTCCTTGATTCAGGACTTCCAAATTCTTAATAAATTTTCTCGAAAGTGAGTTGCTATCAAAAAAATACAAATGCTTTTTTTAAAGATAAACTTGAAAAGCAAATATTTTATGATTAGAAAAAAATAATAAAAAAGGATATTACAATATTTGATTATTAATAATTCGATTATTAAAAGTTATAACCGAAGTTCCGTATCAGTTGTTTGAAAACTTCATATTAGTAAAATACAAATGAAAAATATTTTTGATTTTAATTTTCAGTTTATTTAAATAAATCAATGTTAAAAAAACATTTAGAAAGGGACTCAATACTAGGTAAGACGCCCGGTGGCTGAGAGGTAGTGCTTTGCGCTCCCGTGCCACAGGTCCTGAGTTCGATCCTCGGGCCGGGCAAGGTTGACTCAGCCTTTCATCCCTTTAGTGGGTCGATAAATGAGTACCAAGCATGCCTGGGAATTAAACGCTGGGGGTTCCGCGTTCGGCTGACCATCTGACCGGAAAATCTGCTCCTGCACCCCAGAGCCCAAGATCAAGAAAACTGAGATGGGCACAGTAGGCCTTGGCCCTTGTGGCGTAACTACCACTACAAAAGTTTAACATCATTCACGAGTATATAAAGCCTGCTAACTTGATTCTATCATGAGGTACCTTTTGATAGATGAAGGTTGGCTTGGCCGATAACTCCGCCCCCACATTGGTGACCCGGACGTGATTTGCTCACGCAAGTAACGCCTACTTCGCAATCTCTTAATGCTAACGCTTACTTCGATGGATAGTCCGCATTGAACGGTTGACTTGCTATTTGTGAATGCATCATTCACCCTCCTGCGCTGTTGCTCAGTCTCGTCTTAAACACACACACAATGTCGGCAAGCATACACTCGACTGCTAAAGGAAACACAGGAGCGACCACGTCTGTGAAGTTAATACACCTCTCACATTCAGCACTCAAAAAAATCCGGTGACTCTCTCCGGTCTTTCACAAATACAGCAACTAGTGAGATCTGTTTATCAAATTATATCCCTGATAAAATTCTGGTGGGGGAGTACTGTGGCGTAACTACCACTACAAAAGTTTAACATCATTCACAAGTATATAAAGCATGCTAACTTGATTCTATCATGAGGTACCTTTTGATAGATGAAGGTTGGCATGGCCGATAACTCCGCCCCCACAGCCCTCTATGGGCTGTCGTGCCACCGAGTTTAGTTTGTAGTAAATACTAGGTAAACTAAAAAAAAAATTAATACACTAATCTCTACATGAGAAAAGAGTGAATGAAACTGAAATAAAAATAAAAAGGGAAAAAAGCTTCTAAGATGGAAAACAAAGATGAACATAAGGTGCAGATATCACCCTGAAAATAAATTGTCTATTTTTGTATTGGTCTATTAGTATGCATATTTATGATTTCTATCTATTGATAGGCAAAAGATAAAGACATACAAAACAAGAAAGGTGTTATATTTGAATAACTAAAGTTTATAGTTAGCATTACCATCTGTCAAAGAGCAATTTAGTTTAGTACTGTTAAGAGCAATTAGTTATAAGTATGAGGGGAAAAAATTATAGTTATTTTTAATTTTGTTTGCTTAGTTATGAAAAAAAAGTTTCATTTACTATTAGTATTTATTGTTGTTAAATTTTATTTAGAAATTAATTGTACCTGAAGGATTAAGCCCAAGTACTGACAGAAGTTGGATTATATCACCCTTTCCTGTCAAGGCATGGGAAGTTGCAGGTGCCTTTGTCATTGCTATTTTAGTCTTCATTTTAGTTTTTTTGGAAACACAAATAGTTGAGTAAGTATTAAAAATAAGTATTAATCACCTGTCACATTTTACTGAGATAATAATTGAATAAAAAAATCGCTTTCTTCAGTTACCTCAGAACTCAAAACATTAACATCTACTTACTATTGATTTTCATAATTTTTTTTAATTGATCAATTCTACAAATTTTAATATTAATTACAGTAAATTTTAATATTAATTATTTAAATGTAATTATTCCTTTTATAAATACTACAAAGTCTTGTTTTCTTCTTTTTTCCCTCTCTTCTTCCTTTGCTTCTCTCTCGTCATTGCTTTGCCTTCCAAGATTCTTTGTCTTGTGAAGCATGCTGCAATTTAGTTAAGGACAGTTATATCGAAACAAATGTTGCAATTAACATTAAAGCACTTGTTACAATTTTATAAATATTATACTTTATGAATTTTTTTAACTCAACTTGAATAGAGATTTGATTTAAACTGATTTCGGCAATACTGTCCGATTTTGGACAATTTCTAAAGTTTGCCTGCTTTTTTGTTTTTTTGGTGAATCACCTAAACTCATGTCCTCATCTTGCTTTGATTATTGGTAAATGAATTTCATTATTTGAGGAATTAATATGAAGTTGTGTTTAAAATCATTCTCCTGGGAAAACTTTGAGTTGTAGTAGAGACATTTTTAGCGCTATATCTAATGCAGAATATTTATATAAATTATCCTCTACAATTTAACTTTTCTCTTTGTTGTAGACTTATCCTGAGTAAAAAGAAGCTGAAAAAAGGATCTGGATTTCATTTGGACATGGTTATAGTAGGTATCATAAATGCTGTAAGTGGATTTATTGGTGGCCCCTGGCTTTGTGCTGCTTGTGTCAGGTCCATTACACACGCATCAAGCTTAACGATTTACAGTAAGACTCATGCTCCTGGTGAAACACCTCACATTATTGATATCAAAGAACAAAGAATCACAAACTTTATGGTATCATTTCTTGTTGGTATGTACATTTTAAGTATTTTATATCATCTTATTATTGCCTATAACTATGCCTTTTATTTTTTTTTATCTTCCTTTGAACTTGTTTAATGCTTTGAGTGTCAAGCCAGTCCTCAGTTACCGACACAGAACTTTCCAGTTTGGCGACATCGGTCTCCAGTGACTGTAAATGTAAAATAAGACATAAAACTAAGATTTGCTAAATTTTTATCTATTTCAATCTTTTAGTAGTATGTTTCACACTGCTCTAAGCATAGTGGCCTGATGGGCATTTTTCCTTAAAAATTGTACATGGTGCTCAAGGCATTAAGTAAGGTACCAGTCTCAGTATATCTTAATCTGAATACTAGGGTGATATCTAAGATCCTAGGGTGAAGATTAGTGTATCTTGATGTGAATACTGGGGTGACTTTAATTATCATGGGGAAAATTATTCTTTATCCAATCCTTTACAGGATCCCCTAGAAAAAGTGCCACTTTTAGTACGAGACTAATATTTGGAAAGTTTCAGGTCACTAAAATATGTAGTTCTCATCCCTGAGCAACAAAGTTTGAAAACAAGTACTAATTAAAAAGAAAAAAATCACATTTTTAGTTTAAAATCTGAATAGATGATTGCACAAATTCTCATCTGGACTCATTTGATAGATAATATTTTAATTCATAGATAGGTAATGTTTTTAACTTAATATTTTTTAATTAAAACCATTTTGTAAAACGAATAAACAAAAACCGTAGATGGTGTAAAGTGGCTCGAGCAAGCTAGATAGTTGTGATGTCATTACTATATTGGTAAAAAATATGAGAGAATTTCACAAAATGAAGCAAATAAAATCAGATTGAATAGATTTTTCCAATATATCATCTCTTTCGTAAATAGATCTTCTTGAAACGTTAGCTCATACATTTTGAATAAGGAAGAAAGTCAAATAGGATAAGTATAAATAAAATAAATTGTGATTTATTAATAACCACCTTTTTATTAAAAAAAAATATTCTTAGCTGGTTATTTCTCTATAAAGGCAAAGTGTAGTAATCATAATTTATGTTGATGTCACTCTTGAAAAAGGGTTACACTAATATTGGTGTCTTCTTGTCTTACCTGATTGGGGAATATCTTCTTCCAGTGTAATATCTTGAATAATATCAAAAAAGTAAAATTTAATAATTTTAAACATAACAAAGAGACCACTGTGTAATCCCATTCTGTGTATTTACAGGAGCATCTATATTGATGGCACCATTATTGAGACAAGTTCCATTTTGTGTGTTGTTTGGAGTATTCTTATACATGGGTATATCATCATTAAGTGGCATCCATCTTTATGAAAGATTTCTCCTTATTTTTATGCATAAGAAACATTTTCCAGACTTCTCATTTGTTCGCAAGGTAAGCACAGTTATCGATTATTTGTCTTTGAATTCATTAATTTTTCAGTGGTGCTTGATAAATGCAATAAAAACATATTTACATATACAGTCAAACCCCGCTATAGTGAACACGGTTCATAGTGAACTCCCTGATATAGTGAACGAAATGTTAGGTCCCGTGCCTTGCTATACACGTATAATGTTATTTTTTGTGGATATAGTGAACCAAAAAAGTGAGGAAGTTGGATATAATGAACTTTTTTCTGTCTTCAACTGATTTTTTTTTTGTAATAATTTTGAAATTTTTATTTTAAAATAAATACATATATACCGATTTTTAAACCCATCTATAGAGGGCAATTTAGCGATAAGCTTCTTTTATCTCACTTTCCCATCCCTAAACAAACCAAGCAGATATTTCCAACCCTGACAGATAATGCACCTGTAAGGTGTCAGTGGGATCAATATGCATTTTCTGTCAGGATTGCTCATCAGCTAAAGATTAAAAATTTTTTTATTTAATTTTTTTTTTGTAAGCAAGACGAAGAGTAATGAAAAATAACAAATTTTTCGCTACTAAGTAATATTTTACAGTAATTTATTTAAATAATGTGTAATAAAAGGGAGGAGTTTGGGAACCATTAGTTAAATTGCCTGCGTAACGGATATAGTGAACTCCCGGTTATAGTGAACCAAAATTTTGGTCCCTTGAAGGTTTGACTGTATAATGGAATATAGAAGACTGAAAAACAAGCATCATTTAAATTTTTTTATTTTTAAATTTCTTAAATCAGAATTTTTATAACGTGAAAGTTGTCTTAATCCCTAAAAAAATTCTTCTACTGTTTTTGGAAACTCGGCTGCTATCTTCAAAGGCATGCTCCTTTTGTCAATTACAATAGATTATGCTGACTATTTTCCATTTTGATAATGAAAATCTTGTTAGAGTTTTATAGTTCACAGTTATTGTTAATTTATCTCTTTCATCCGATTATAAAAATGATCGATTCTCATCAGTATTTAAACATAGAAGTGTTAAATTGAGGGATTATTCCCTGGAAAAAAAATTTTTGCACGAAATTATTAAGCGTCATATTGAGCGAATATGCCACTTAACGTTTCGTATTTCTAAGATTATTGAAGCCTTATATATTAAAATAATTTGATAAGGAACTTTTAAACTTGATTACTAATTTTAATTAAATATTGGTACAAAAAGAATGTTAACTAATTGATAATGATTTTTTTTGGTGCAAGAGTACTACAAAATTTTCTTATTTATTGATCACAAAGTATTGTGAGTTCTTTTTTGTTCCAGTTGTAGTATTATACTGAAAAAATTTTGAAACTTTCTCTTCTAAAGAAAGTAATCTCGAAATTAAGGAGAGTGTATTTTATTGTTCTTTTGCTATAAAATTTGCCTTTATCATACTTAAGTAGAGCAAATTATATTTTTGTTATTTTATTGTTTGTCCTTTTTGAAAGTTGCTTGCTTTATATATATTATTCCTTATTTTTAATTTTTTTTTTAAATGTTGGCCTGATTTTTTTGGTTTTTGGCCTGCTGCAAGATTTTTGAATTATAGAAAAAGCTGAGATATTTAGATTAAAACAACATGTTCTTTATGTTTCAAGTCTTATTATAATTATTATATTACAGGTGAAAATTAGCAAAATGCATACTTATACAGGTATTCAAATCGTTGCTATTGTTGTGATTTGGGTTGTCAAAGAATATGCTACTCTTGCATTTCCTTTTGCACTTTTATCCATGATTGCTGTGCATGCTTCTATGAAAACATGCTGGAATCCTGAGGAAATGAAAGCTGTAAGTTTCAATTTGTATTTTTAATTTTTATTTATTCTATGAAAAAAAATTTCTTTCCATTATTTATGTATCAATACTTTAGAACACTGTTTTCAATTATTAAAATTTTTTTTAAGCTTTTCACTTAAGTTTTCTTATAGAGTTCTGGAGTTAAATTATGTATTAACCATTTTTATTTATTATCAATAATTTAGCAAGCCGTTTAGATACTGAGAACTTAGTTTCTCAAGACTTTCCTTATGTATGCAAGATTTGATTTTATTTCATCAAAATAAGAGTAAGAAAGAAAAAAGGTGTTAGAAAAATGTCCATCTTTGAAAGTGATTCATTCGCTAATTTTATTTGCTTCATTGGCTTCATTCAAAAAGGTGCAAGATAATGCAATGAATTAGTATTCCTTCCTTGCTCACAAAGTGAAATTTACATAAAGTGTAAGAGTTAAATAAAATAAGTTTGTTAAAGTTTAAAGGAATTAAAGATTGAAAATAATCAACTTATGAAATTAAAACAATTAATCAAAGTTAAGACTAAAAAATAAGGTTAATGTTGAATGACCTAATGATAGAATAATGCCTAAAACACTAACTAGAGACAATTGATTCACAGCTTAAGTACATGATCTAACAAATACAATAAATAAATGTGTATGTGGCAAGGCAAACCCACAAGAATGCATAGCAAATTAAAATAAAATAATACTTGAATGAATATGGTAAGGAAAAAAATTATACATTAAATCGCGTTAAATAAAAGGCCAAATAGTGGTGGTTCAGCATTGTTGAACTCCGAAATAACCCAATAGGTCCATTGGGTCAAAAATTTAGAAAAATAAGCAGATAAACAAAAACCATTAATATAAATGATAAGGAGAATTGCATATAGAAATATTTAAAAGAAAACACATTCTTGTGAGATTGATAATCTCCTGTTAACATTATTGGGGTTTGGTTTAAAAGTATTGCTACTGATATGATTCACGGAAGCTTTTGAGATTGACATCTCTTCTAATTTCTTTTCCAAATCAATTATTTTATTCTGAAGTTTATCTATGGTGTTATTTGCCGAAATGCAGTTGGCGAAAGAAGCCGTTTGTAATGACTGCTCAGCCTGAATATATCTTTGAGCTTTATCAACTAGTGACTGGAATTTTTCTTCGCCATCAAAAATGAGTTTTTGCTTGATTGCGGGTGGCATTATAGATATGAATTGTAAGGCCAAAATTTGATCTAACGAGTCGGTTGGTACATTATTGTACACTTTGGATGCTGCGACTTGAAGCCTATGGGCTAAACTTTTTATCGACTCACCCTCGAGTAGGCAAATGCCTTGAAAGGACGCGAGGGCGGCGGAACCAGAAGTTTCAGTTGAGAAGAAATTTTGTAAGGCATTGCAAGCATCTTTAAATAATGCATTTTTGCATAGTGGAGATTGCGCAAAATACTTTAGAGCCGTTCCCTCAAGTTTCGATTTTAGAAATACCAGTGCCACAGAATCGTCCCAATTGTTTAGTGTTTTTATATCATCTACTTGTGACAAAAACCATTTTACGTCTTCATTCCCCGAAAAATTTTGAATGTTTATATTAGAGATATTTTTTTTAATGAATTGGCTTTGATTAGCATTACTTGGGTTTTGTAAACCCTCTTGGATATTATTATTTCCGTTCATTATTTGCTTGTGATTGCGCAGTAACATTAAGTTAGCAAAACAATTGTTTAGGATAAAGGATTAAGTTAAAAATTAAATCTCACTCATTATCAAATAAAAGGCAAATAAATAAAATGTCTATCATAAAAATAAAACAGATATATGCATCCTTAAATCTCATTATTGAGATCACCTTGTAATATAAATATATACTGAACATATAAAATGAACCAAAACCAGAACATATATGCATACATGACAAAATTAAGAAAAAAGCGGCACCATTTGTAAGAGTTAAATAAAATAAGTTTGTTAAAGTTTAAAGGAATTAAAGATTGAAAATAATCAACTTATGAAATTAAAACAATTAATCAAAGTTAAGACTAAAAAATAAGGTTAATGTTGAATGACCTAATGATAGAATAATGCCTAAAACACTAACTAGAGACAATTGATTCACAGCTTAAGTACATGATCTAACAAATACAATAAATAAATGTGTATGTGGCAAGGCAAACCCACAAGAATGCATAGCAAATTAAAATAAAATAATACTTGAATGAATATGGTAAGGAAAAAAATTATACATTAAATCGCGTTAAATAAAAGGCCAAATAGTGGTGGTTCAGCATTGTTGAACTCCGAAATAACCCAATAGGTCCATTGGGTCAAAAATTTAGAAAAATAAGCAGATAAACAAAAACCATTAATATAAATGATAAGGAGAATTGCATATAGAAATATTTAAAAGAAAACACATTCTTGTGAGATTGATAATCATCTGTGCTAACTAAAAAAAACAATGACTACTCACCCCAACATGGCGTTGAGACAACTAAATTGTAAGGTGATAATATGAAGATACATGAGGCTGGTCACTTGTAAAAATAAATCTGTTTATTATTTTGAATCGGTGTTATACATCGACACAAACACTATAACATAGCCTTCGTAAACTCACTATCACAAACAAAAAATCATATTTTTCGCAAAGTATTTCCAACATTTTTTTACATCACCAGATCAAAATCTTGTCATTCAAAAAATTCAATCACATATTGAGATAAGAGCGAGAATTTCTTTTTTTCCGTCATGCATCACCTTATGTAAGCTCGGGGGTCACCCTTGAAAAGCCAATGAGGGAAACGAGGGGTAGGACAACTTAAAAGTAGACCAATGAAAAAAAATAAGGGTTGTTCAAAATTCAACCCCTCAAGAAACCATTGGCCGATAGAAGGAGCAAGTAAAGGACAACACGTGGTCGAAGGGGGTCGGGACACCCTCGTCTGAACGGGGAAGCGAGGTCAAAAAGGCTAAAGGTTAAAAATGACGATTACCGTCCGGTTCGCAATTAAAAGTACACAGCTGTGTGAGAAAAAGGAAAAAAGTCACGCGGTGAAGGGGACAAGACATAAAAAACCTATATATCTATCTTATTCTCACAGTTGACCATCGGATGCAGCTGCAACCAAAAAAAGGGTCCAAAATCCTCCCACGCAGGTGTTAGGAAGAGGGGTCCAAGATGATGGGTGCAGCGCATATCAGATTACCGCACGTGCAAAAAATAAGATTGGGAAATATCACATGAGGGGAGTGCATGATCGAAAAAGGAAAAAAACACTAATTGATAATATAAATAAATTACAATTGCATAAAAAAATTATAAAATACAATAAATCTATAAAAGTTAATAATTAAAAAAAATGTAGTAAATAAACATGTACAATGTAAATTGATGAAATGAATTAAATGTAAACTGAACATTAAATGAAGTTAAGAGCAGGGATCCGTGAACAAGAAATTAAAAGTTAAGATGATAAAAGTAGAGCAAATTAAGAAAACAAAATTAAAGCAAAAAAAAAAAAAAAAAAAAAAAAGTTAAAGCAAATATTAAAAAACAAAAGTGAAAAATTAAAAGAAACATAATTATATTAAGGGGAGAATAAACTTGTGATAATTAACATTATCACATAAAGGAAATTCATTAAAGTTATCTACTGGCATTAGCTCTTTTTTTATTTGAATTTTATATCTAACCATCATTATAATACTTCATAAAAATTGGCCAGTAATAAGGATTAGAGTAAGTGAATAAAAACAGCTATAAAAGTAACAATTTATTTCATCTGATTTCTCAAAGCTCCAGCTGATTTGATTAAAAAGATAACCAAGAAATGCAACAAAATGAAGTTTCCTATGGCTAAAAAAAATCTTGAAAAGAAGGAGATGTTAGGTGAACGGAAGCTTAGAAAGAAGAAATAATGATCAAAATTTAAAAGGTCTGTCTATTAGCCGATTTCCTATTGCATTTGTGCAATTTTTCTGTTGTTTTAAATTTTCTATTTTAAGAGAAGCTTTTTTAGATTACTCATCAGCTTAGCTGTTTGTTACCAAATGCACTTGGAACCTTCTTCAAATTTAAAAATACTCAGATTTGCCTCTTTGTAAGTTTATCTCAATTTTAATGACTCTGCAATATAAATTAATGTTGTATAGTTAAATAAGACTAAATCAAGCTTTTCCTCGAGAAATCTTTCTTTTTTTAAAAAAATATTGTTATTTATAACATTCTTTCACTAAGCTCTTTAATTACTAAATACAAAATTATTTCACCCATTTCATGCTATTTTTGAGAGTGACTTTTATCTGTTGAGTCGTCGGCAGATATTTGTTAATTTTTTAGGCTTATTACCATAACTTTCTAACTTGTGCAAAATTACGCAAACAGGTGATGTTTTTAAATATTTTACTTAAAATGTATGTTTCACATCACTTTTTTTTTCCAGTTGGATGAAGAAGGTGAAGAAGCTGAGCAGGAAGATGAGCCAGATTTTTATGAACAAATGGTGGTTTGAAACCCAATTTTAAAAATTGGCTTGAAACTGAAGCCAAATTTTGATAATTGGTCAGAAACAGAAACCAATTATGGAAATTGGTCTGTTGTAATAGTATTTTAGCTGCTAACTTTGAAACAGTTTTCTAAACTTTCCTTAACAAGTAGTAGATTTTGTTTATACATTATGAATGATGTTTATGTTTGCAAACTCAATGTTTATACTCTAAACACTAATGTTATTGTGTCCTGTAAACTGAAAAGAAGCATTTATTTTCAGTGTGCCGTCTCAATATGAAACTATATTTCATCAATTCATATGAATATGGTACATCTTTCTGTGATATCTCGTACCTTTATTCTTTGTAAAAGTTATTATTCCTTTTATTTCTACTCATAAAAGATTTGTTAAAGTTTAGTCGTTCACTATAATGTAATTTTTTTATTATATGTAGTTAAATCATTCCTTGTTAACTAATTATACTTAATTTCATTTTTTAAAAGAAAATCAGTTAAGTATATATATTTATTTTCTCAAATTAAAAGATATTACATCTGTGTGATCAACAAATTTTCAGCGTTTAACATTAAAAAAAAAAATTTTTTTTTATTCATTTTTCAATTGATAATCTTAATCTAGATTTTGAATGGTAGAATGTTAAAAAATGTAATACATACATAGCAATACGCATTCAGTACAATTTAATTTAAAATCTTTCTACAAAATTTGCAAAAGTCGCAACAAATTAACTGCAAGAATTTTAGTTTTTATTTGCATTATGACATTTTTTAAAAAAAGAAATTCATTATTAGTGTATATCAAAATTATCGTACTAAAATTGATTTTAAAGAATTATGAAGGAGGTAATTGTTAACGAAAAAAACAATTAACACTTTTAAAAAAAAAACTGATTGAAAATTTTAAAAAATTATTCCTTTGCGAATTTCCTTGTATTCTATTAGCATTATTCTGGATTAATTTGATCTTATAATGCTTGATTGTGTTTTTCCAAAGGACTAATGAAAAGTATGAAGTATTAATTAATCCATTTCTTTCTTTATGGCTTCAATTAATAAAATACATATTTTGGAAAATACAATAAGTAGCGAAATTTCATGATTAGAGTAATAACTTTACCAAAATACTTTAAAACAAATTTACTTATTCAATCTTCTTTTCAATCCTTATATTAGAAAATTTTTTTTTAAAAAAAAGGAATTAATACCACTCTCCATTCGTCCGAATATCAGTAATTACTACTATTGCTATGTAAATATTTTGCCCTTTCAACATCTATTTGCATAAATTTTTTTAACGAAATAAAATCTGGAAATAAGATATTGAATTTTACTTATGGCTTGACTTTGAAAGATTAAAAATTAAATAAAGTTGCATTAATCCAAAATAACATAAATGAAAGTTTGTTCTGAAGCAGATTTAAAAACTTTGAACTTAGTTGAAGTTATTCACCAAAAATGCTGGTAATATTGATGTTAGAATTTAGCTGTTTCGCTATTTCACTAATTTAGTTTTAAAGGCATAGTTTATAAACATTTGATGAAAAATTATTTTTTAAAACTAGTGCATATATACATTAACATTGTTTGTATGAGTGATTTGTTTATTTTTCTATTAAAAGTATGTGTACTTTTTATATGTATGTATAAGAACTATAAAGTCTTATTTTAGAAAGGCTTTAATAATATCCAAAGTGGCTTTAATATTTTAAACCTAATTACATTATTGTATATAAAGCTTAAGATATTCGGACATTGATCTAATATGTTATAATCCATTGTCTACATATTTGTTTGCAGCTGTTGTATTTCGTGTTATTTATCTTAACTATACTCATTTTTTAGTTTATCTTGACTTACTATAAATTGTATTTTTTTACTCCTCTTGAAAATTAACAAATTGTATAGATCTGAAAAGTTTTATTTTTTACTAAAACAATTTTTGTACACTATGTATCATATAGATACTTGTAAGCTCTTTTTGTGTAAAAGAAAAACTATGGACTAAATCTATGTATTTTTACACTCTTAAAATTTTTATATTTTAGAAATCTTTGTTTAATGATCTAAAGCTAAAACTGTTTTTCAATATTCTGACATGTATGAAATATATTTTTAGTTTTTTTATAATAATTACTACTTATAGAATTTGTTAAAAAAAAATTAAGAAGCTTTTTTTAGGAACTCTATAGAAGATTGTGAATACAAGTCATTTAAGTGTCTAAGTAGTTTTTCTAAAAACTATTTTTGTTATTCAAAAAATTAACTGACAATACTCATTTTAGTTAACTTTTACGTATAACTTAAGTAGTCCAAATTTTTCTTAATGTTTGTTAAATAAAGTTATGAAGAAATTAATATAATAATCTGTTTTTTTATTTATAAATTTTTTTTAATAACTGTATTAAATTTGACTACAATGTTTATGTGTTAATATGTTTATCTATATTCTGCATAGTTCTAATCAGAAATAAAAAGAACTTCACTTTTACTTATTCAACCTGCAACAATATTTTTGACAAATTTTTTGCTTCTAAAGTAATTATTTTCTTAATATGTATTTATCAATTTCTATCTATATACTGTGAAAATAATTCCTAATAATATAAAGCTACCTGTATTAATTAAACCATAAAACTAAGTTAGGGTTATTAATTATTATTTACCTGTTACTGTTTTCTTCAGGTTAGTAATTTGTAATTCCCATTTAAGTGCTAAAGTAATTTTAACATGCACTCACAAGTTGCTAATATATTTGGTGCTATTGCAACTGAAATAACCAAACTAGAGCATTGCAATAATCCTATTGAATTTTTGTGAATAAAAGTTTGACAGAAATGGGGTTATTAACACAGTATCCCACTTTAATTCTAATTATAATATAATTCTGATTTAACACTTTAATTCTTTTGTGTGTTCACACATTAATATTGGTGCTATAACATATTAAATAACCAACCTAGCTTGTTAAAATAAAAAGCAACAAGATTGAAAAAAATTTAAATAAAGTAATAAAAGTAAAAAATTACAAAAATAAAAATTGCGGAATAAGTATACTTTTAATAAATTAAATACAGTGTGCAACAGTTACATTTAAATTTTTATAAAGATTATTTGGTTATGAAAATCTAAATTGGAAATCACAGAAATGAGATATCCTTATATTGTAAAATATATTACAACTTAAAAAATAATACTTAAGTATCTTAACTTTAAAAAAAAAGACTTAAGAAGTTTTTTTGTCATTTACACTGAAATTAAATATGATATAATATCGGAACTACTTGTAAAACTGTTTTTTTTTTTTTTTTTTTTTAATCTTAACAAAAAATACATAAACATGGAGATTTTTATATTTTTAATAGTTCAATTAATACTTAAAGAAATGTTAACTCTTAAAAAAGCTTAAAAATTTTTATTATAAACATTGTAGTATGAAATTTACATATTTTTATGAAATTATATTTAATAAAAATTGTACATTTTCCTGTAAAAGCATTTTCTTCTTCGATGGTAAAGAAGGTTTTCAATAACTATATTTCGTATTTACATTGTTTCATGTTTGTAAATATAATAAATTTTAAGGATCAAATTGTTCCTATTGTCAATACTTACTGCACCTTAATATTTCTGTAATGAATGTACTATTTATATACACATTTTACCAATGTGCCTGTTTATCTGCGATACCTTATGCACTCTGCATATTATATTATTTTTAAATTTTTTGTGTTATCATTTTAAAAAAAATTCTTAAATTCAGTTTTGTGTTCAGGGATACTTATTATTATCAACACATATTTCACATGAGAAAATATATGATGTTCAATTAGCGGTATATTATCAAATAATTTTTATGATGATCTAAATTTTTATTAGAAAAGCTGATCATAAAATTTGAAAGTGTGTTATCTTCAAAATGTTAAATTGCATTTTATGCATCATTTGATTTGTTCTTCATTTCTAGTACGTTCAACTGAATGTCTATCTAATAACGTGCGATTAACTGGATGTTTCGAAATTCATTGGTAAAAATTTCTGAACAAGCAATTTTTACCATGCAATGTGTGGAGGAAGGCAAGCAGTGCACCACTAGCGGGTATCCGTTACTCTCCCATGAAAGAGCATAACACTAACCGGATAGAGGAGGTACTAAATTAATTTGGATAAATTAAATTTCCTGCACCACCATATATGTCACAGATATAATGCTTGCAATACTGCTCCTATGAGCAATTTAATGCTCTACTCTCCCTTGAAAGAGCATAACAACACTAAATGGATAGAGGAGGTACTAAATTAATTTGGATAAACTCTCCCTTGAAAGAGATTAACAACACTTAATGGATAGAGGAGGTACTAAATTAATTTGGATAAACTCTCCCTTGAAGGAGCATAACAACACTAAATGGATAGAGGAGGTACTAAATTAATTTGGATAAATTTAATTACATGCACCACCAGCTATGTCACAGATATAATGCTTAAAATAATGCTCCTTTGAGCAGTTTCTGTAATTGTGCCAGACACTCTGTCATTAAAATTAATTTAGTACCACTTGTTTGGTGTTTCATTCTTTCATGTGACTGTAATATATACCTCCTAATGGTTCGCTGCTTGTTCTCCACTTGTGCATTATATTGTGAAAGTGGCTTGTAAATATTTTCTGTCAATCCTTAAATTTTTGCCTATGAATTTTGAAGAACCATGTATACTATTCATTCTGCAGTATTTTACGAAATTATATAATAATATTCCAATTTTTTGTCATTTGATCTGTTTATAAAAATATAAAGTATGCTTGAATTTGTATAAAATACAGAAGGTTCACCATTATTTTCCATTACAATTGATTATATTTATTTCAAGTATATTTATTAAAATGTTTGATCCTGAGTGCCTATTTAAAGTGGCGAGATATATCCAGAGATGCCAACTGCTCCGGACACACCAAAATAATTAAAAAAACGGTAAATAACTAGAAAGTATATTTTGCAAATATTTGACTATTTTTGCTTACTTTTTAAAAGGTACAGCATGAAATAGTACTATGAAGTGGTGAATTATATAAGCCTACGAATTATTTAGAAATAGTGGTGGATAAAAATCTACTAAATTGAATTTATTAAATCAAGAATCACAATTGATAAACTACCACTTTAAAATATATATTTGCTCTCCGGAGCAAGTTGGCATCTCTGTATATAGTATTCACTAAGCAGTATTTTATCAAATTAATTTTATGATATTCTAAGTTTTTATCATCCAAGTCATACATAATAATATAAATTTTGCTTGTTTAAATATATAAATTGTGTTTGAATTTGTTACACATGCATTGTGAAATCTATGTTATTTAACATGATCGAATGGAATAAGTTAGATTTCATATATGCTATTCATTCAGCTGTTTTTTATAAAATTATTTTACAATATTCTAAAATTTCGTTATTAGTGCTATAAATAAAAATATATAATTTATTAGATTCATGCTTGATTTTGAAACAAATATATAACGTTTGCAAATATTTTGTATTACAGTTAGATATATAGTATTCACTAAACAGTATTATATAAAATTAGTTTTATGATATTCTAAATTTTTATCATCAGATCCTTGCATTAAAATAAAATTTTTCCTTCTTTAAACATATGAATTATGATTGAATTTGTTATGCATGGTGAAATCTGCTATTTAACATGATGAAATATACGCTATCCATTCAGCTGTATTTCATAAAATTATTTTCTAATAATCTAAATTTTTATCATTAGAGCTCTATATCTAAATATATAATTTATTAGATTTATTTTTGCATTTGTAACAAATACATAATGTATAAAAATCTTTTGTATATCTACCAACTGTTACTCTTCATTTCAAGTATATTCAATTACTTTTTTTTTAACCCGAGTGCTTTTTAACCTGGTGAGATATATGATATATAATATAAATAAGGCAGTATTTTATCCATTTATTTTTATATTATTTCAAATTTTTATCATTAGTGTTATTTTATATCCATGGCATATTTTACATTCTTCTGTTTCAGAAACAAAACTTTTTTATGTAATGAATTTATACCGTGGATTATTTTATATTTTTTGTCTTTGCTCATATTATTCTTTTTCATTTATATTTATTAGCATAGCATATATTTACCAACTATATTGGCTATTTATTATCGTATTCTTCAACGTATAAATCTCTTTTTCCAATCTGGTCATTAATCTCTTTCATTGAAAATATTTTTACACCTATTTTATACATTTTATTTATTCTTATAGATATTTATTTGTTTGAATATCTGTATACTTACCTAAGAAAACAATATTAGTTTTCATAAAATTGTTTAATGACTGAGTGTAGCAGAAGTAAAATATATGTAACTTAACTGCCTTTAGAGATTAGCTTTCTAATTTTTTAATATACTTTGTGTTGAGGACAGTGGCGTACTAGACAGGTCACAGGTTTGACAAAATTTATTGTGGGCTACTTTCTCAAAACACAAGTTTTCAATATTATGAGAATTTTTTAAAAACCTTTATTTAAAATTGTAATTTTCTGCTGTTTCTTTTAAAAAATTATTTTAAAACCACTACTTCTTATTAAAAATTTTTACTAAAATTTTACTCAACAGTTTCCTCCCCCCCCCCTTTAAGTTAGGCCTTGGTAGCATACTAAGATTGGACTAAGGAGAATGTTGGCTCAGGCATCTAGCCACAGTGAACATCCATTCAACCACCTGAGATGCTTAAGAAATAAAACTTATTACTCTTTAGCTGAAACTTTTTAGCAGGTAGCTTGATCAAACTATTTCACGAAGAATAAAATTGTTTGAATTTTAGGTAAGGGAAACTTAATAATGAATTATAGATCATTGCAATTTTAATATTTTTTGCATTCAAGAAAGAAAAAAATTCATTATTTTATTTGAAAGTGTAAATTTTTCACCTTAGAATTAATTTATACTTATATAAATAGAAATGTAAAATATGGATTTATATTTTTCTTCCTGTGTTTTTTTTAAGTGGGTTTTTCTCCCTTACGCTCTGCTTATCAGGGACATTTGACATAAATTCTAATCAAAGAGATTAGCTTAGGCATCCAAACACTTTGCACGCCACGGGATATTAAAGATCAAGGACTATTGTCCTACATTCCCTACACTTATGGATTAATTGTTAATAGTTGAGTAGTTATTTGCAGACATTGGCTTTAACCCTTTATAAGGTTATGGGAAGTATACTTTCTATCAGATTAATTTTAAAAAGTAGGTGGGAAGCTGTTTTCTCACCTATAATTTATACATATAGCTTAAAAAAATAAAGTAAATAAAAAAAATGAACAGCTTTGTTTACATAAATGTGGGTAACAGGAAAGAGTATCATCGGATCAAGAGGAGGTAATTTCCATTGTGCGTTTGATCATTTTTCATCAAGTATATTTACAGTTATAAACA
Source organism: Parasteatoda tepidariorum (assembly GCF_982258835.1). Taxonomy (NCBI): domain Eukaryota; kingdom Metazoa; phylum Arthropoda; class Arachnida; order Araneae; family Theridiidae; genus Parasteatoda; species Parasteatoda tepidariorum. The sequence continues at coordinate 88,349,588 of NC_141761.1, read as the reverse complement.
CAGAGTTTATAAATTTGGTTGTTTATCACAGAAGGTCGAGTTTATGGCCAATTTTTCTCTGTAGGTAAAATTTTGAGAAATTCCTCCCTCTCTAAAAGAGAAATGGTCTTAATCAAATTAATTTTAGGTAATAAGCTAAATGAATTAATTTTTATAAAACAATTTCAATCCTCAAATTATTTTAACAGAGCAAAAAATGGCCCTATAAAGGGTTACAGAGTTGCAGACTATAAAGGATTACAGACTATGAACGGTTAAAGACTATGAATGGTTAGACCCAATTTTAGCTGGTTAAATGGGGGACGCATTGTATATTCTTTTTGCTCTATCAGACTAGGATTGGTAACCCCCAACTTCAACGACTCCCCTGGTCCATAAGTGGCTGTTACGGGGGTTCTTCATTTTCTAGGAATTCTATTTCATGTGCTTTAAGGGGGGAAATTAAACCTTATTGTAATGCTCCTACAATCCATCTTGTCCGTAAAATGTGTATAATTTCCATAAAATCTCTTGTGTTACGAAAATCATTTTACCAAAAAATCTTCGATAAAATTATCATTTTACCAAAGCTAACCCATAAAATCATTTTGCAATTTGTTACTCTGGTTTCATAAATTGCCAAGACCAAATAAAGAACACTCTAAGCCATTATAAAAAGAGTATTTTCTGTTTATCACAAACTCTTCACTTAATAGATCTTCACAACTTGAAGTATGGCACCAACATTTACAATCTGTTTGCATTTACTATAATGCCATTTTTCTGTATCCAACAATTATTGCAGAAAGGGGCTGTATGTATTATTTTTATTTTGTTAAATTAACTTTCCTTTTAATGCTATTGTTTAATATGTTTCGAAATTTTATGTTATAAAAAATTTTTAATAAAAAATTTTTTATATGAAATATAGATCTTTTTTATCAGATAATAGTTCAAAGTTCTTTTAAATATTTTTAAGAAGTTAAAAATTCTTCAACAGTATATTTTATAACTTTTTTAGTTTAAATTAAACTTTAGTTTAAACTTTTTTAGTTAAAAATTTGTGAACAAATCTTTTTTTAAAAAAAACTTTTTTCCTTACTATTCAAAGAAAATATTAAGATTGTTCTCTGTAACTTCTTCTCTTGCTGATCCTAAACTTAATTGTTTTGTATACAGTATGCAAGAAATTTTATGAAGTATTATTTGTTTTGACAATTTTAAGTACTTATACTCTTACATTATGTATACCTTATTTTGAAACTGACAAGTAAATTTATAATGAATGTTGAAAATTTCATATTATTTAGAATTGTGATATTTTTGTGCATTATTTACCATAGAAATGTGTTTTATATGCTTTAAAAGAATATGTTTTTAGTGACATTCTCTGTAGATATTTTGTCTTTGTTTTTGGGAAATATATTTGTCTTTTCAAAACTTCATAATTTTTTTTCCTTCTGGTCTCTAGTTATTTCTGATAGAATTAGAAAAATAATTTAGTAAAAAAAAAAAATTGAAATGAAGGTATATTTTAGAAAAAAGCTAAGTTTTAATATCAAACTATTTTTTTTTCCTTTACACTTATTTTCAATTAATAGCAAACAATAAGTGATTCTTACAGCATTTTTACTAACTAGCTTTCTTGTCTGTTAGAGTGGAATCTCGCCATTAAAATTTCGGTCAGTTTTCAACTAGCTAGAGCACTCAAATCTCTTCTTCTTAATAACTACAAGTTAAAAACGTTTCCCGACCTCTACTATTTGAATTTATCTTCATTTTATCACCAATTAGTTTTGATGTGTGAACAGAACTAATAAGTGAAATTTGCTATAAATGTAAGAATTTTCTTCAGCTGATTTTACAGCTAATTTTAATTAAGGAAAATAACGGAAGAAATATTAGTAAACAAGCCGCTTTTTTTTCTCTCAAGCTAAGAAATTGAAATTTTACTAAAGATACAAGGTTTGGCACATCTGAAATAGAAGAATATTAAAAATAATTTCTCTAATTTACATAAATTTTAATATCGAGCTCTCTACCTAAAATATTTTTTTTTCTTCGAATTAAAGCTAACATTAGGATATGCATATTAAATGAATTTCATTAAAAAACAGTAGGGATTACCTTGTTAGCATCTTAAAGCAGTAGTGATATATGTAGTACCATAGTTGATATGCGCAATGAATGCATTTTTTCTTTTATGTTGAAAGAATTTTTTTAAAAAATGTATTGTTCCTCAATAATGAAGATTAGAATCTAGATTCCAGATTTTTTATGTCTTTTCAAAATGGAGTATACAAATGTTTACATTTTTTACAAATGTAGGGAAATATAATCCTACTGTAACATGTTGAACAGGGTGCGTAGCTTTTTTAAAAAGTGCTTAAAGGTGCTTATTTTCGTTTTTTAAAAGCCCTTAAAGGTGCTTTTTCATTGGGTACTTAATTTTCCCTTTTTCAAAATGAGATTTTTTCTTTACTATGTTGATTTTCGCTTCGAATTATGCAAAAAGCAGAGTTCACATTGTTCTATTCAACAATTTCACAATTCAAAAAACGCCATTCGTTTCACATGATTCAATTTTGACAATTGTCAAAAACAATGACAAAAGGTTGTTTTTTTTTTTGCATGACGGTTAAAACATGATAAAACAGTCAATTGTCAAAAACTTTCCAACCCTGCCTAATTCTGATATTCTTTTAAGTGCTTAAAAATATTTTTTGAGTTCTTGAAAAGTGCTTAAAAGGTGCTTATTTTTTGTTGAATAATTTGGCTACGCACTTTGTTGAAATTAATTTAACTACTAATTTATTAACTTCATTTAACTTTATGTGTTAATTTTCAATTTATAAAAGTGAATGGAAAACAGGATTTAATGAAACCAGAGCTGAATATGAGACTATACTGCATCAAATTAAAAAAAAAAAAAAAACACACACACACACACATAAATGAGTTTTATAATAAACCAATGATGTGTACTCACAATAACGAAACAGTGGTAGAAACTACGACGCAAAATTTAAAGAGAGGTAAATAACCAAAAAAAAAAAAGAGGGAATGTCTTTGAAACAATTGTGTAGAATTTGGGATTGCTTTTTTCTTTAATAAAAATGACTTCCCTGATAATTTGTGTTAAAAATATGTGTTGTATTAATAACAGAGTACTGTGAAATTTAAATGAAGTTCAGAGGAATTATCAAAGGTCATATTTAATATTTTTGAGAAATTATGAGAGCTAAATATTTAAATTCTTTTCTTTTCATTTTACATGCCAAAAAGAACCTTAAGAAGAAAAATTAAATCGAGTATGCTTTTCGAAATTAGATTTATATTGGTTAATCATGATGGATAGTAATATACGCTACATTATAAAATTATGCTACAGAATAAAATTGAGCTACATTCACTTCCGGGAGACGTTTTAGTAGTATGTAAGCCAATACAATTACACATTGAACTTTCTCATTTGTCCTATGAAGCAAAGAATTATACACTTTGTAGGAAGGCTAAGATGACCGCTCTCTTAAACGAAATTAAAAATGTATATTTTAAAGACATTAAATTAGCAATTGATAAAATTTTCAAATTAATGCTTCAGTGACAGTTATGGAAAATCTACAATAACCAGCCTTTATTTAATATCTAAGGAAAAAAGTATATACAATACTTATACCTTAAGCACATTGTTCATAGCAGGATTGACATTTCAATTCTCTGCTCTCTCTGTACAGAAGTATACTGTTTCCACATCTTCCTTATCGAGACAAACGAGGATGGCGCCAGACTTTGCCGGACAGAGGGTCAAGTCTCCCCCGAAAGGGGGGGGGGGATCAAACAAATAGATTCAAAATATTTAAATTAAAACGCATTTTATACTTTACTTTTTTTTTCCACAACAATTTTTTTCAAGTGTGTTTCTAAGAAGCTAAAATCATTAATTTTGATACCATAATGTATAGATTCATTTTAATGTACGTAAATTTAAAGCGCATTTTTTTTTTCTTTCTGTTGTCGATGTATTTTGTACTGTATGGTGCAATTTACCACACATTGTAAGTTTAAAAATTACTTTTGTAATAAAGGAAAATTGTTGTCGCAGTCACCCCTATTTCAAAAAATTTCCTCACTTCTTACTCTCGTAACGTAAAAATTACTCGGTAATGAAAATTTGAAATTTCATGTACTACTACATTTAACGAAACGTTTAAAGAACATTTTGATATGAAAATGTTATTTTTGTAAGAATCGATTGGCGTTTGAGTCATTTATAGGTTAAATTCAATTTTCTCTTCTGTAGCCTGTAATAACAAAATAAAGTTATAAGTACATTTTTTACGACCACGTATTCTATCTAAAGATACCTTGCCGCGTTTTATACAAACTTCTAGAACTTCGCCCATTAATTTGTAAAATTCGATTCTTTTCTTTTAATTGTTGCATTCTACAATTTTATGGACAAAAAAAAAGGATTATTTTAATCAGGGGACTCGGATGTTAATATAAAGATTGTAAATAAATATATAGAGACAGAGACTTATAAAATTTCTCCTTATGATTCCTTTTTTTCTCTGCAGAACTGAAAGCAGACTTTTCACTAAGATTTCTATTTCGCTCTTCAGAAGCTTTTTACATATTGGCCTGCGCCAGTAATGAATAACATTTCACACAGCTAATTTATTGTTTACCACAATCAACGCGAAACATTCTTTCTTCTAAAATTTAAATTAACTTTTGCTTTTATGGTTATGAATTTTAAGTTACAAAAAATTAAGGAGGTAGGGGACCAAATTTAAAAAAATACGAGTATTTTTAATTTCTTTCTTTCTTAGGAACTATTAGGCCGATTTTGTTCAAATTTTGTATTTTGCCATTTAAAATTGCATTCTTTCAAATGATGAAAAAAATTTTATACCTTGTATTTCTAAAGTTTTTCGACTATCAGCAAATAAAATAATAAATATTTACTAAAAGTTAAATTTATTGCATGAAATTATCTTTAGAAAACGGATTTTATAATTGTATGCAAACCTTTTTCAATAGGCTTAAAATAATTTTGGGAATATAGTGAAATGCGCAAAAACTACAGCTAACATTAATGGGTTCAAACTTTGAACTGCGCTCCTGAACAAACTTTTAAAACAATAATTCCAGATTGCGGTTTTTATAATTTGGGGGTCAGAAATCCGAATTCGTCGAAAAAAGGTATGTTTTATGAGATTAAGTACGTTTTTGTGTCGAATATCCTAACTTAGAATATAGTTTGCACTATTTGACGTGACCCTTTTGAACTATTAAGAATGAGTCCTAGAACATGAAAATCCGATCATTCGGTAAAAAATTATTCCGGTGGGTCCACGTATTTTTTTGCGCACTGTACATTCATTTAAAGTATATGTCAATATTGCTGTAATGTTTTGAAGGTATCGTAATATCGGACTTCTCGCAATATGAATCTCGATATATACCAAGTTTTCACTGTTTCCAAAAATATTTGAACCTATGGAAAGTGCATTAAAACTATACAATGCTGGTTATTATATATGCTGCAAAAAAGTTACAATCTTTAATTTTTTGTGTTTTCTTTATTTTTATTTTAATGCTGCTTTTTAAGTTTTAAAACAAATTAAAATGAATATGTATTAATAGTCTATAGACTAATGAAAAGAAACATAAGGAGAATAAACCTTGCTATGTACATTTGCAATACAAATATAAATTAATTCTAAATGATTATCCAAGAATATTATGACTATGAAGGATTCTTTCTGCATTTCAGCTAAAAAATAATTGAGGTCCTTTTTATTGTAGTTCATAAAAAAACTTGGCAGGACTAAGTATTACAAGTCTATTTTAACTCATATACGAGCACAATTATAATTGAATTTATTAGCATATATAAATATACACTATTTAAAAGCAAAAAAAAAAATTGACAGAACAAATTTATTTTTTCATTTCTTCCAAATAATTTAACCCAATAGAACACCGAAGTCAAGCATCACTGGCTGCGGTCAGTAAATGGGTGAGTGACCATTTTGATCAACCCTTGTAGAGATCGAGGGTGTGCGGTATCAGTCCTCGTTAAACTGTTCTACTGCAAAGTGCTCGACTTCGCGCGCTGGTCGTCGTGTTACCAAAGCAGGGGAGCAAATTTGCGATGGCATGTCTTCGGATCATCCTCAGGAATGTTTCCCAAACCGTCGCCAATAGCCCGTAGTACAGATCTAGTGCGGTGTAAATTAAGTACCTATACCTACTTACCAAATAATTTAAAAATAGAATTCTTTATGTTAAACGGTGTGACGTTTAACAAGACACTGAAAGCAACGTGTGCATGTATAGTCAGTCTCAAAAAGGGTAGTAAAGTGAAGACAATGGGGGTAGGAGCTATAGGACAGTCTTCTAGACACCCCCTATCTCTCGGGGGGGGGGGGGTCGAATTAACTTTCCATAGGGCCACAAACAAACGACTTGTCCCTCAGAATTTTCTGAGGAAAAGTTAACAAGAAGCTGGTGGTAAAGTACAATTCAAAAGAACACATTCTCGTCTTTACTCTTAATTTATTCTCATTTACACAAATAAATAAAGACTTTTTTTTAAAATGTATTTATATTTCTTTTCAAGACGGTAGCATGTTCCCGACGATTTTTAAGTTTGTATTGATAAGGGGCAATTGCCCCCTTTCAAGTTTTCCCAACGTGAAATTTTAATTACTGAAATAACTACCAGTGAAAATGATTTTTGACGGTCCTTCAGTTTGAGTAGAACAATTATTCTATTTATCGTACCAAATATAGACATACCACAAATAGAGGAATGAATATTTTAATTATCGAATACTGAAATTTTTTAAAGTTGTTTTTTCCTTTCCTGTGTTTTCTATATTTTTTTTTTATTTCAGGTTTCTAAAAAATTTTTCTACTGAAACAAATTCAGCAAAATGAATTTGTAGTTCGGCATCGTTCAAATCTGATTTTTGTCTTGCGGATTTTTTTTCTGTTGAAAATTGCTCTTTCTTTAAATAATAATATTTAGGGGACATTTTCTTACCTGTACCTATTCACATTAAATACCATCAATAAAATAGCAAATGGTGTTTGAATTTGGAAAAGAAAAAAAAAATTAGTAGACCTGTAGCGCCTACTGCAATCATCAAGGTGCCAAGTGGATTTTAAATTTGCAATTAGGAAAAAAAAAAAAAAAAAAAAAAAACGCGTTAAGATTTTGCCTGAGGGCGGCTATAAGTTATACTCTTTTATAGTTCTGCTTTGTGATTTTATTTCTTTTCTTTTTGTCTGCGGGCCACTGCCCGGAATTTGTCAAGACATAGTAATTATTCTGCTTTGATCCTGACACGGAAATCTTCCCCTTTCCTCTGCTTTTTTTTCTTCTCAGTTTCTCTGTTGCCATAGTTAAGATCATCTCCTCGCCAAGATAAAAAATGAATTTTCAACAAATTTTTTTTTATTTTTAAGAAAAACAATTAGAAGTTTGCCCGAGGGTTGCTAGGAGTTATACCCCCAAGTTGGTCCCCTTCTGTTGTGTGCATTTTTTCACTTTCTACCGAGCCGCTGTTTGGAAGTTACCAGATTTTGGGGATTACTTTGCCGGAAATCTCAGTTTCCCTTTTGCCATTGACCGGTTGTTGACCAAAATTTTGCGACTTTTCGGTGCAGGTATCGAAGTAGAAGTCTTCCTATTATTGGAGTAGAGTTATCATTTTAATAGATTTGAGTCAGCACTGCTATATCAGTATAAGAATTAACGAGTCAGTTGGTATTTGAACTTATATCGCCTGTATGAAAAGCAAGTACTTAATTCTAACCCCTTCCTGCCGCAAGCAAGCCACCTTAACTCGCTATGATACCAGTTTCGCCCTACTTAAAATATATAAATAGTTAGTAAATTTCCTTTCATTTTCATGCTTTACAGCTTGATGTTTATAACAAGTGGCCTTTATCATTCAATTAATGGAAATTTCTTTATCTAACAACTGTTTTTATCCTTCTCTTTGTCACAAGTATGTTTACATACAACTGGCTATGAACCACAAACATAAGACAAAGGTCAAGAATGACGATGACCTTGTGAAATTTAATCTAGCTTCAAAATTTTATTCTCCCCCCCCCCCGATTTTTTTGTTTTTGTGATGTAATCAAACCAACCAATTGGACAATTTGGAACTCCAAATTCATCGAAGTTTTTTCCAACTGTAACTGTGTCGTTAGGTAAAGTTTGTAAACAAACGAGTCACTTAGACTTGGAATTCCTTGAACTTTGTGCGCTCATGATATATAGACGTTTCCAACATCTTTCGCGTTCGTTCAAGCCTGTAATTTGACAGTAGATAATGAATTCAGAGTCAAAAAGTAAAAATGTACACAGGACAGAAAGTTTTTTCTTTAAATACATTTTATCATCATGCGCTGCAAGTGTTGCCGAAATAGGTAATTATCAATTTTTAATAGGTTATAAGCAAAGGGAAAACTATTTTTCCTTATTTGCTTTATTTGTAATATAGTTGAATAAATCATCTCTTAATTTAATTTCTTAGGAAAGAATTTGTATCGAAGAAAATTAGGAATAGAAAATATAAAAGCATTAAAATATTGCATTCGCAAACACATTTTTTTTAGAAATATTTGTAAATTTTTCTTTACATTGCAAACAGAAATAAATTTCACCTTGCTATTATGTTATGACACTTAAGCATTATATCAAGGACAACTTTGATAACCAAATAGTTAAGCAGATTAGAATGCATAGTTACTATGCATGATAAAGTAGTCACGTTTATTCAGTGTGAGTTAAACACCGTCTTGTCGATAATTTTGTCTTGCATTACAAAATTTTCTTATGCTATTATTTGATAAGGGCAAACGAAAGATCAAGCTATGATTTAAAAAAAAAAATTGTGAAGAAGAGATAAAATTTTTTTTAAGTATCCAATAAAAAATTTAAATTGTTCAAGCCTTATCACATGCATATAGCTACTATTATTGCCAAATAAATATAGAAAAATATGCATACTTTTATTCTTATAAGACTATGCAGATGAAAGTGTTACTATAAATGTGCTTTTCATACATTTTGAATTTACTTTTAGAATGCATGCATTAAAAAAATGGACAGTTTTGAATTAAAAATAATCACATTATAGAGTTTAAAAGTCATTAATACTATGAATTTAGTATGATAACTTCTGGTCTTATGTTAATAACTTTGCATGCAATTTATATAATCTTTAACTAAATTATTACATGAAATAAAAGAGCATAAAAAGCAGGAATTGAATTTGTCCATTTTGCTATAAGTGTATCAATTATTAATTTCATGCTTTTAAATAATCTAATAAAGATTTATAATATATAAATTTAAATGTGTATAAATTTCTTAAAATAATGTAATAAAGATTTCAAAAATTTAATACACATTCAATACTTGACATCTATTCAGATATTCAAGTTAGAAAAGAAATGTAATTAAAAATAGTTTTTTTTTTATACCCTAGTTTGGAAATATGTTCCTAATAAATTAGGCAATGTATTATAATGTTTTGTAGAGAATTAATAGAGAACAAAGAAAAAAAATTTTATATTTAAAAAATAATGTTAGTAGTAATCATTAATAAAAGGCCATCTTAGGATTCATTTTACATATTTAAGTTACTCAGTTAGGGGCCGTTCAAAAAGTACGTACACAAAAATGGAGAAATTTCAAACCCCTCCCCCCCTTCGTACATTACCGTACATAAGGTCTTACTCCCCCCCCTTAGAGTACGTACATTTTATTAGCCTACCCCCCTTTTTCATAAAAATTAAAATAATTATGTTTTAAATAAAATTAAATATTTACTTAAGGAGTGTGTAGGATAAAGTCAAATTTAAATTTGGTGTATGTTTATAAAGTACGTACTTTGTATAATACCTCCCCCCCTCCCCATCGTACAAAACCGTACATAATAGCAAATCCCCTCCCCCCCCTTCGGGATGTACGTACTTTTTGAACGGCCCCTTAGCTAGTGTATTATAGAATTTATTTTTATTTATTCATTTTTTTAGATAACTTACTTAAATTAGAGATAATATAATTATATAAATAACAAATTAGGCTGTACCTTGATCATTACTGGTTAATAATAGTTTGTATAGACTTTACAATTGAAAAATGTTATGTTTCGAAAATAATGAGAATAAACTGAGTAAAATCAAATAATAATAAAAAAATTAGTTGTGCTCGCACTTTAAAAGTATCTGCAAATGCAAACTCATAATATTTTTTATTTCTAAAAACATAAATTTTTTTTAACATACTTAAACATTTTAAAGTAGGCTTTATGGTTGAACAGTCAGTGTAGAAAATATCTCTTCTGATAGTAAATAAAAAATTTTTTTGTATAAGTGTCTATACTATTCTTTTAAAATTAAATTCATTTCAAAATTAATTTAATTTCACATTATTACACATTTTGATAAATTTTTACTGTGTTAAATGAGTGCTCTTTTTTGAAGGGCAGCACCTTACCCTTTTTTATTCCTTGGGAGAACTCTCTGCATTTTGTAAATGCATTTATTTCTTAAACTTGGTGTGAAGATAGGTATTTTTGTATTGATTTGAGTAACTTATGAGTATGCAGGCGAAGTTGCAAGTTCAGTTTTTTTAAAAGAAAAATATTTTTTTTTTGGTAGTCATTATGGTGAACATGGCCATTCGAATCATGCATGCCTTTATAAGTTATTGATGTGTGGTGAAAATGAAGAGGTGAAAATATTGTTGAATATTGGATTAATTTGCAGTGGAATATTTGATAAATTTGGTTGTCATTTGACAATTTATGAATGGAATTATAGTTTTTAGGTGTTTTTTTTTTAAATATTATGTGGATTTTCTTATTTTGTTATATAATTTTGTGTCGAGCATTATCATATTTTTTGACTGGTGGAAATGATTTGAAATATATTTGTAAAATTTTTGTTTTATTAATACATTTGTAATTTAACCAACACTGATGATTTTTAGGGTTAAGCGCTACTGATCTGAGATACTTTTTTCTAGTATATCCTACACTGGTGTTTTTTAAAGTGAAGTATTAATGCCTGGGATACGGTAGTTTGGTATATAATTAACGCAGTGCATACTGGTAATGTTGCCTAGGGGCTAATTTTCTGTATTCTTTTTGGGCACTACAGCCTATGACAGGCCAAGGCCGTCCCAATAAGTTTTTGCTATTTTGTATAGACCTGCTTTATTTTTTCTAGAAAAAAAATGGATAGTAACAAATCAGTTCCTGGAAAAGACATATTAGGATTAAATTCAGTAAAGGGACACCTTAATACTAAGTTTGCATATTTTACTTAAGTTAAATTTTAAGGAAATAAGATTTTTCTAATTTTTTTTTTACTCCAATGCTCTAATTTCAATGTCTATTAGTAAATTAGGCTATGCATGGATCATTCCTGTTTAATAACACTATTTTAAAGACTTAGTATTGAAGAACAATTAAACAATGCTATATTTTCAAAGTAAATAAGTTATATTGATAAAAGATCATCTTAAAATGAAGTTTTATATATTTAAATATAGTTTAAGTTTTAATTGGTTTTTGAAAACTTTTTTTTCCAGCAACATATCCCCTGGATATTACCAAAACAAGATTACAAATACAAGGAGAAACAGCATTAAATAAATGTAATGCTTGTAGTGCTGGTTTAAAATCGAGAGGGATGTTTCATACTGCTTTTGGTATTGGTAAGTTGCACTTTGCTAAGTTTTTTTCCCCCCTTCTGAGTAAGGCTCATTAATGACATTTGTATGTGTAGTCCATGGATCGAGATTCAGACAAAAAGTAAAAGTTTATTAACAAAAAGCAAACAAACACGTACAAATTTAAAAAGAACGCCATCTGGCGGTATAAAAAAAAAAAGACTCCGTAGCTATCCTTCCCAGGGAATGACAACAATCTCCCCCTGCGAGAAGGATTTTACTTTTTGAAACAAATAACAATATACATCAAAAAATATTAATTCTCTTAATATAAATTTCAAATTAAACTCATTTTTTCCAAAGAAAAAATTAACTTCTCAAAAGTTACAGCTTTAGTTAAAAAATCAGAAATATTATCATTAGTATTGTTATAAGCAGTTTTTAACATTTTATCTTCAATCATATCTCGCACATAATGAAATTTAAGATTTATATGCCTGGTTTTGTTAGAAGATTTACCATTGTTCAACCAGTCAATAACTGCTTGGCTGTCAGAAAATATAGTAACAGGAGCATCAATAAATTTTTTACAGTTCAGTTCATTTAACATATTTATTGTCCAAGTAAGTTCTCGAGCTGTGTCAGCTGCAGCAAATAATTCAGCTTCACATGTTGATAGTCCTACACATCTTTGTTTTCTACTTTTCCATGTAACAAGAGAATTACCAATCATAATTACACAACCTGAAAAAGATTTTCCTCCTACTTGTTTCGGAAATAGCAGTCTTTAGCTAGGTGATTCGTTTTATGGCAGATGAAAATTTTTTTCTTGCTTCTATTTTCATATTTATATTTTACTCCGAATGCTTCTGTTCGTCTAGGAATATCATTCTTTAATTTTGATAAGATGTTTTCTTCTTCCCGCAGTATTTCTAAAATTTCCTCCATTTGTTTTTCGTGTTAGGTTTTCAGAATTTCCCTTATTTTTGAAAATTTTCCTCTTAATCCTCTAACAGTATAATAAACAAGTTCTCTTTCAGAAATTTGCAGTCCAAGTGATGAACATTTCGTTTAAGTCCTCGTGATCTTGCAATATAGTCTGACACATTTTCATTTTCTTTCATTTCAAGATTTTTTATTTTGTTACTTGCATCGATTTTTTGATCTTCTGTTTTACCAGTAAATGTGCTTTGAATTTTTCCCCATAGAATTTTAGCATTAGTTTCGTTTGCGAACTGAAGACTTTGGTCGTCAGAAAGCGATAGTTGTATGTATGCAACTGCGTCATCATTGTTTAGAGTCCATTGTTCTCGCAACTTTGGATCAACGGGGGCTTCTTCAGTTAGCACATTAGCTATTTTCTTAAGTGTCAGCAAAGCCTTGACTTTAATACTCCACTGGTAAAAGTTTTCACTGTTCAGCAGTGGGATACTCGGCAGATCCCTGTTCATTTTGATTTTGGAATCTAAACGATGTAAATCACAGCGAAACTAAGTGAAACTTTTTACTGCATCATAATTTTCAAAACCACAGCCGTGCTGCCAACTGTAGTCCGTGGATCGAGATTCAGACAGAAAATAAAAGTTTATTAACAAAAAGCAAACAAACACATACAAATTTAAAAAGAACGCCATCTGGCGGTATAAAAAGAAAAAAGACTTCGTAGCTATCCTTCCCAGCGAATTACAACAGTATGTTTTCTGAATTTTTTTACTTTTTCACTCTTTTAAGATATTTTTTTGAGATTTTGTGCTTTTTTTCACATTTGAGAAAGGGCATTAATCTTTTTACTGTTTGCAAAATGCCTAGGTTTTCATGGGTTATTATGTCGCTGCAGTTGGGTGATAAATTGATATCTTTTTCTACTGTGAAAAGCCATTAGAAATTTTTTCAATCTATGCCAACTATTTGCCACACATTATATTTTTTTAAATGTGTTTTTAATTTTAGTGCAAGAAGAAGGTTTGCTGAAACTCTGGCAAGGTGTGACGCCTGCTATTTATCGACATTTAGGTATTTTTCTTTTATACACCATTAGCTTATTTTAAAAATTTTTTGCCAATATTTTAATAATTATCTTTAATTGCCATAGTGATAATTAAATAAAATATTATGCTCTTCAAAAATATTAATAATTTTTATACAATATATGTAATACAAGGAAAAACAAACCCCATGACTATAACAGAAGTTTATGTATTTTAGTATACAGTGGCTGTAGGATGACCTTCTACGAGATGTTTAGAGAAAAGCTGTTAAAACCAAATTCAAATGGTGCTCCAGCTCTCTGGTAAGTTAACTTACCAGAGGTTAAATTTTAATGATTACAATATTCTATTGCATTCTTTTATTTATTTATACTGCAGAGTAATTATCATTTTTATTCACCATTTAAAAATTCATAAAAAGTATGTTGATATTTTTTAAACATTTTCTTAAAAGAGTCATGTTTGTTATCATAATTGACAATTGTTATTAAAAATTGGTGTCATTAGTAATCAATATAGAGTAACTCTAAATATGTCGCACACAAAAGAATTTGTGAGTTTTTTCCCCCATTATTTTACGATTTTAGATATATTTCTGATTTTTCAAATTTTTTTATGGTAAAAAATGGCCCCCTGCCCAAAATTTGCTATCATGCACTTTCCAAAATCATATCAAAAAATTTACTTCACAATCCGGAGATGGAGATCATGTCCTAGCAATATGGATTTTTTACCATATTTTATTGAGGGGTTCTTTAATTAAATCTTGTAATTTTATATTAGTTCAATTAAATGAAAGCTTCTACGGTCAGTTTATCTGTTTGTCTTTTCCATTAATATATATTCGTAGTTTTAATTTCAAATAGCAATTTAAACTTTATTACTGTGGTGCAGCATGTCCTCATATGGACATCGTGCCACTAAACCCTACATTCAATCAATAAACTTTATTACTGATACTCTATTATTTCAAGATAATTTGAATATTTTTCAAATACTACATTTTCTGACCCATTCTTCTGTTAATAGATTCTTTTGTTAAAAAACTTAACTTTCTGTAAACTATTATTATATAATATAAAATTCAATATCCTCCCCTTCACTCAATATTTAATTTAAATCGTTAAACACTATCATAAATCATTGAATTTGCTTATCACAAAATAGTTTTCTAAATTCTGTTTTAGACACATTTTGTTTTATTTCACATCCTTTTCCGCAATCTCATTCTTGATTTATAGCTTGAGTCTGCTAAAATGTTTGAAGGCTACTTTAGCGATGCACAATTATGTTTCGTATAGAAAGTAATCTAAACATTATATATTTTGATTGGCAGTTTGGCCATTCTCTGAAAATTGTAGATAACAAATTTAGTTAATATAATTAATTGATATTTAACTATTTCTATAAGATTCCCTTTTTTTGTTTGATTAAAAAAAATAAAATTGGTTGCTAAAATTAATGGTAAATGGGGAAAAAAATCAAAACCCTATTATCTGAATTATTATGATCTATATTTTTATGAAAACTTCAATCACATCTTGTGCATAGACTTAAATGATAGTAGTTGAACGTTGTAGAGAATTATGAAAAGCCACGGTAGCTCAGTGGTTAGAGAAATGGACTCCAGACCTCATGGACCTTCAACTATACTAAGACCCACCAAGTACATATGATATACATACTCAATCTGTGGAATCGAAAGGTCCTGTGGTATTGTGGGTGCAGGGATCTAGGGAAAATTTCCTACCCCTTCAGATCTATGTAAAAATTGTGGAAGTGGCCTCACAAATGTCTGTCGCTGCCATCTATCGGGGAGGTTTTGAGCATATTGTACTTTCACTTTAGTGGCACTCTGCGGTAAAATGAAAGATTCAATTTACTGACTTAATTGGCAAAGGCTTGGCTTGTCCAAGTGTCGTAAGAAGCAAGAGAGAATTATATCACCTTAACTACTACGAAATTACTCTGTACTAGTTTTGCATACTTTTTAATATAAAATTGACTAAAATAAATTTCTCTGTAGGAAATCTGTTCTCTGTGGAAGTGCATCTGGCGCTTTAGGTCAGTTTTTGGCTAGTCCTACGGATCTGGTTAAAGTTCAGATGCAAATGGAAGGAAGAAGAAGATTAGAAGGTTATCCTCCAAGGTTGAATATTTATTAGTCTTTTTAATATTATTACTTTTAACAAGTTTCGTGTATTGAAATATTTTAAATCGAAAAATATTAATATCATAATTTTCAATGCTTCATTTATTGTTTCAGAACATAGAATAATTAAGTTTCAATGAATGCCTAACTATCTCCTTTTTTATTAAGTTGATGCAGAAAAGTTTTTTGGTATTCCTTGCAGCTTGTTATTAACTTTTATGATCAATTTATATAATAATTTTCTTCAAAATTTAATTTAAAAAAGAGGTTTTGAGTCTTGTCTATGGTTGTGGTAAATATTGCATTTATTTTAAATTGAACTAATAGAGTAAAATATTACATTAAAAAGCTAACTACAAATAAGTGCTTTTAGGAAAAAACTGATTTAAAATTTTATCTAATTATTTCTATATTCTTAACCTGCTTTATAGAAGTTGTTAAAAGCCCATTGCTTCCAATTGGATTTTAGAAAACATTTTTTACTTTTAATTGGTTTTCTATTTTTTGTGAGCAAAAGCAAACTTTTGATAATATAGTATTTTATTTTGCCTCATACCTTTTTAAGAGGTGTGGGAATTATAAGTTTCACATTTTAAGAATAGGAGAAATAGTACTCGATAAATTTTGATAAACTTCTGTGTGCATTTGTATGCAACATTTAAAGCAATAAGATTATGCATTTAGTTATTTTGGATAACTAATTTAATACTGTGCAACACTCTAAAAAATTTTGAGAACTGTACTTTTATTGAAACTGTCAAAAACTGATTTGAGTGATGCTGAAAAATTCTTTTAATATAAATTTAAAATTAACAGATAAAAATGTTTTTTTTTTGTGGAAAATTTAACAAGAAGCAAGTGTTTAATACAAATGTATCATTTTAAGGCACGTTAATATATTTTCATGAGTTTTTTTTAAAAATATTAACTTTCTGAAAAAGCTGCTGGAGAATTGTATTGGCATAATATCGTCATAAAAATGAGTTTGCCGTTTTCATTAAAATGTGAATTTTTATCCGACCTTGTTGATAAGTCTATTGTATTTATGAGATTTTAAGAAAATACGTTTTTCATATCTGTGTAATTATATTTGCAGGGTAAGAAGCACGTGGCATGCATTCCAGAAGATAGTGACAGAAAGTGGAATTAAAGGTCTGTGGAAGGGCTGGGTCCCTAACGTTCAAAGAGCTGCTCTGGTCAACATGGGTGGTATGCCTTGACTTCCAATCTCTATTTGTTAGTAAATTAAAAAAAAAATAGTTAAAATATTTGTTTTTAAATTTAAGAAAAAAATTGTACATTATATATAAATTGAAACATTATGTGTATGGTTTATTCAGAAAGTGAGTTTCCCTTCTGGTACAGAAACAGTATCTTTGTTACTATCAAGGCCTGATTAATTAAAATTAGGTTTAAACTCAGATATAATTTGGGGTCTCTTAGTTATTATTTATTTCAATGCTGATTAACATTTTATTTTGTAGACTCATTTTGTATTCATGCACTAAATTAGCGGTTCCCAAATGGTGTCCCACGGAACCCTAGGGTTTCATAAGAGTTTTGAGAGTAAGGTTTTTTTTCTTTTATTTTTATGATTATTAAACATATGATGATTTTTAAAACATATTCAATCAATAATCCATTATTCATTTAATATTTCGGTAGCCGTTATGAAAGTAAGATGCCAATAAAAAAGAAATGGCTACATGTTTTTAAAAAATATTTTTCTGATAACTATATATTAAATAAATTATAGATAGGACATGCACTTATAAAAAAATAATTAGCATTTCCTGTAGTATTTTTCAAGCCAAAATGATAATATGTTTCCATATTAAAATTTTTCATCGTTTATAGTACTTTTTAGTTTTTCAAAGAAAACCATAAATTTGGATTTTATTTTCGTTTTGTGTTATATACACCAAAAATAAATTAATTACAAAATTAAGCACAGCTTCAGGACTGTAAAATTAATTGTCAGACATTAAAGGTAATTAATGATAAAACGATAAAAAAATTTCATTTTATTTATTAACTATTTTCAAAATCAAGTCATTTATTGATTAATATGCTCACGTTTTTTTTTATTTATCTATTTTATTTATTAAGCCAGGATTCTGCCAAAAGAAGCTTGATCATTTAGGGTTAAATAGCCAAAAAAAATAAATAATAAAAATAAGGAATCGCAGCACTAGATTATTGTACCAAAACAGGGTGGGGTGGAGTCCTTTTTATACTTTCTTGAATTTCTAATAAGGAGTTATATTTAGTAAGAAGTTTATCAGGAACTATTTTATAGCGATTGTGAAAAAGGGAAAATGAGTCAAAATTTGGGAACCACTGCACTAGATCAAGATTATATTAGGACTAGATCTATATTAGGATGCTTAACTATTAAGAAAAAATGTTTTAATAAAGCATGAATAGAAAATTGATGGATCCCAATTGACTTTGCGTTGGACAATTTAGAAACAGTTAATTGATAATGTAACTTTATATTAACTTTAAATAAAAATTTTTGTCTCAATTAAATTGTTTTTAGGTTCAAATATTGATTTATTACAACAAATGCTTGAAAATCATTTATAGCATTAAAATATCAGTGTCAGTAGTATTTTAATAAAAATAAGTGTGGATTATTATGGACACAATCCTATTTTATCTTTTGTTTTGAGGATGGAAAAGTTTTGTTGATTCAGGGTTAATTCAACTAAATTTACATGTTCTGGATTCATGTAATTGAACAATTCGTGAATTTCATGTAAAAATTATCGTAGCAATGGATTAATTCACATAATGTAAAGTAAATAGTGGTGAATAAAGAAAAGTAAAGTAAACAGTGGTCTGTTTGTGAAAAACAAATGTATGAAAATAGTAGAAGTACGTATTTGTTTTCACCAAGTGGATGTTTTTTTCTGTTATCTACCACTTTATGCTTAAAATAGGACTGTGTTTTAATTCTAGATCCTAGTATATGTTTATACTCAATGTGCGATTGAAGCTTTAAAAACAATGAGGAAATCATTTGCATTAACTTAAACTAACTGGAATTTACGATGGCATCCAGCTCTTTGAAAAGTGAATGTTGAAATGCACAATTTCCATGTCGTAATATATTAAATATTAATTCATTTTGACTGTAGTCAAATAAGAAAAAAAAGGTGGGTGCGGTGGCTCAAGGGATACGGAGTTTGCCTCCTAATGAAATGAACCAGGTTCAAATCCAACACCCGGCTTGTACTAGTAGACGGATCACAGGTAGAGTTATCTTGCCGTTAGGCTAACAGTGCGAGGTTTTCCTCTCCCTGTAACACAAATGCAGGTTAGTTTAGTCAAAATGTCCCTCACTTCATCCTGGAATTCCTTTATCTTTTGGATTGGGTTCAAAATTACAAGGCTATGCAGTTGAATATAGTTGTAAACTCAAAATTGGGTCAACTGTTCAACAACAGTTATATATATATATATAAATAAAAAAAGGGCAAATACATTGATTTAATAATTCTCCTGTTACATGTGCCACGAAGGACAAAAAGTATTAGGAAAAAATTATATGATTTATGAATATTCGCACCATGATACCAATAAACACACATTCAAAAGTTAGTGAGGCAGGTGTCTAAAATTAAAAGGGAATTGCATAAGAGGATGCTGAACTGCCTTATAGTTTTAATTTCTCTTAATAGTTTGTTATGCATGATGTATTTTTTATTGATCCTTTTTCTTTTATACTACCAAATGATTTTTTTTTATAGATCTTGCCACATATGAGTGTAGCAAACATTTTATGTTAAGAAACAACCTTAAGGATAATTGGCTGACTCATATGCTTGCAAGGTAAATAATTTTGGTAGGAAACAGAATTTTATAATTTTTTTTAGTAGTTAATTTTTGTACTAATATTAGAGAACATGCTTTCTTTTCTATTTAATAAAATGAAAGCAACTTTGAAATGTAATAAAAAAACTAGAAATAATGCTTATTATATTTAATTTTGTAGTGGTTGCTCAGGATTGATTGCTGCTACTCTTGGTACACCTGCTGATGTCATTAAAACTAGAGTAATGAATCAGCCTTTAGACTCAAATGGAAAGTAGGTGTTCCAGGATTTTAAACTATATTTAAAATAGCACAAGAGTCTAGTGAACTAATTTTATTATTATTTTTTTTAACAGAGGACTATTTTACAAGTCTTCCATTGATTGTTTAGTAAAAACTGTACAGGAAGAAGGATTTATGGCCTTGTATAAAGGATTTGTACCCATTTGGACTAGGATGGTAAGTTTTAAAATATATGAACACTGAATAACTTATGATTGGATCTTTTTGTTCTTGAACTC
This sequence comes from Parasteatoda tepidariorum, assembly GCF_982258835.1. Classification (NCBI taxonomy): domain Eukaryota; kingdom Metazoa; phylum Arthropoda; class Arachnida; order Araneae; family Theridiidae; genus Parasteatoda; species Parasteatoda tepidariorum. Next base: position 88,329,419 of record NC_141761.1, on the reverse strand, counting down.
AATACCTGCTCAGTTTGCCTTAATAGTATTCAAGTGTTACTTGCAATAATATTTTTCTTCTGGCTCAAATATGCATTTTCAACCTCTAGTGACTAATTCATCTTTGAGAAGTGTTTTTAAAAATATACAATAAGGGTGAGTATTTTTGAACACCCTGTAGGAGCAAAGATCTTTTAATTAGGAGTGCAGTGTTAAGCAGAGTCCACTATAAAAATGAATATTTTTGCAGTCACATTTATTCCACAACAACAAAGACATTGAATTATCCGTATCAGGTTAGTATAAACTTCAAATTCAAAAGCCAACAGCTCTGTTGTTCTAAGAATTGTTATTATAATTTTTAGACTTTAAAATGATTTTAGTAGCAAGCACCTAAGAAGGGTCTAAAAACAGTAGATACATGCCTAAGTAATAATGGCAGAAACTTTTCGGCATTTATTTTGCCACCTCATGGCTCAGTATAGGTTTTACATCAGGAGTTAGTTCCTGCGATTTAGTGGAAGAAAGTCAAATTTACCTATGTTATTTAAAAAATAACTTTCTATCATAGCATACTAAAAAAATCGAAATTCATGCCAAAATAACTGTTTCTTCGTATGCATTATAAACACATGTATTTCAGGCACCCTGGTCAATTACATTTTGGGTTACGTATGAAGAATTAAGGAGACTGTCTGGAGTATCTTCATTTTGATGTTTGTAGATGAGAATCAGTATTTGATATGTTATGTATGTATAGGTGCTAATTTGTATTCATAGCAATTTGTTATAGAATAAAAATATTTATTTTAATACTATTTACAAAAGTTCTTTACATCTTCAATAATTATAGCTCTGCTTACTCACTGCTCCATGGACGAGTCTGTAGGTACCTAATTGTGAAGGAAAAACAACTATAAATATGAATAACTTAGGTAAAAAAAAATCAGTGCAGAGGTTCCATAACATTAAGCTTATGGAAACATGTTAACACATAACTTTTTGGTTGCTGTAGAGATAGATTAGTGGTTCTCAACCTTTTGCTTGTGAGCAACTAAAAATATGCTTAGTTATATTTGAAAATAAGGAGGCATTTTTATTAATTAAAAAAAAAATACTCATCTTTTTATTTCAAAACAAAAGTACATGTTTTAAAATTCATATTTGAACGTAATCAAGAAAAAGGAAGAGTGAGAAAGTGCTTGGTGTATTTCAGTTAAAGCTTGAATGTCAGATTTTAACGCAGGTCTCCTTTGAAGCAAATGTCCAACCTATTTATTTGCTTTGTGAGAAGCTGGACGACATAACTAAACCTTCTCTCCACTATATATGTTGATGGGAACGAGAAGAGTGGCTCAGTTTGCTTCCACAAGCTTTACCCAAGCTAACTCGTAACCATATTTTTTAATGACGACTTTAGCTTCACAGTCATACTAAAAACTCAGTCTGCAAAGAGGAACCAAGCTTACCCACAACTTCAAAAGAGAAAGGATCAAAAATCCAACCCGGAATTTCTTTAACTCTTGATTCCATATCAGTAAAAATTAAGATTTTATTTTCCAGAATCTCGATATCTGCCATTGGACACTTTTTAAGAGTTAGAAATTGCATTAGCTCTTTGTGACCAATGTTTGACTTGTAGATATCAAACTTGGCAATGAATGAAGATATGATTCCCTTAGCCTTGATAATGTTGATTTTATCCGTAAGGTATGCAGTTTCCAACTTACGTTGCTTCAAACTCTCACTTAAAACAGGATCAGTAAACGAGTCAAGCAATTCGATGAAACGGCGGTCTGGAGTTTTCCTGAAAGCTATATTATAACTGTTAAACCACAGAGTTATCTAGCGATAGATGTTTTGTCTATCCTATTACATGCCTTTTAAAATCGGAGGGCAAGGAATGAGACCAGAGAGGAACATTTGAGGAGAAGGTATATGAAAGATCTTGAAGGTCAAATATCCATCTGCGATACCAAAACGTATGACTAAAACAATCTGGAACTTTAATTTTTAACTATCATAATTCTTTTCTACACTAGAACCATAAGTTTGACAAATGTTTTCTATTTCAAATAGCTTTTGTTATTAATGATATTATTGCTCGTTCCTTTCCTGCCCTTGAGGTGGCTGCAACGCAAATGGGGTTGGTCATAAATGTAGAGAAAACAAAATATATGTTATTCTCAAGAAACAGAGTCCCAGATCCCTGTCTTGAATTTTACTTACTTAGGTTCAATTATTACCATTGACAACAGAATTACTCCTGAAATAAAAAACCAACTCTATTTGGGCGAATAGGGTTGAGAAGATTTATTAAATCTAGGTTTCTTTCTAGCATAACAAAGTTCTTAATCTACAAAACTCTTGTCCGGTCAGTCTTGACATACGCTTCAGAAGCTTGGACAATGACAAAATTAGAGGAAAATTGTATCGCAATATTTGAGAGAAAGATTTTGCGGGGTATACTTGGTGGTGTAAATGAAAACAATGAACAGGAAAAGGAGATTTAACTTTGAACTGAATAAGATTTATAAACAACCTGATATTATTAAATACATAAAAACAAATAGAATGAATTGAATCGCCCATGACACAATAAGAAAGATACTGCTTTTTAGACCCACTGGAAAAAGAAACCGGGGAAGGCCGCAGTTGAGATGGGCTGACTTAGTGGAGTCTGATTTTCTCGCAATTAATGAAAAAAGTTGGAGATCAAAGATAAATCGGTTGTCGTCATGGAGAAATCTTCAGAGGAAGGCATTGGCTCACATTGGGCTGTCTGGCCAACTATGATGATGATGATTAATATTATTAGCAATTTTTATCGTTGGAATACTCTTTGCCCCCTTGAGGAGCTCTATTGCCCGCTTTAGGGCGATCGCCCCCAGGTTGGGAACCACTGGATTAGATGTTCTAGATGCATGTATACAAAAGTTTAACAATTATCAATGCATATCAAATAACAGGATAGCTCATCATAGGATAGTAAATCAGTTAATTACATGGTTAAGCTTAATAAAAGTTTAGACATGCTTCAAATAAAAACCTTTTAAGCGATATAAATTTTTTTACCATTTGGTTGGTTATCTTGAAATGAGAGCATAAAAAGTTGAGTATCTGCATGTCTTGGCATCGTTTATTCAAACGCTTGAAATGTCTGTCTGTAAAATGAAAAAATAAAATATTAAATGCAGCTTAATTATTTTTCAAGCAAGAAGACACAAAAAAAGTAAAGCATTTATTTTAAATTGAATCAAAGATAGAAGCCTGCATTTAAGTGTATAGGCGAATTTCACATTATAGAGCGCTTCTTAAAAACTATGATTAACTTTAAATTAGTTTAGAAATTGCTGATAACTCGTTAAAAAATAACAGTTATCCTTCAATCTTTGAATAACTTTCACCCTAGAATTTCAGCAATAAAGTTTCCAGAACCTTGTTTTATTAATAATTCAGAGGTCTGTCCGGGACTAATTTACTACTGTTTAGCGGTACCCTCACAAAATACTTTTTCTTAAATTTATTTTTGTCTGTAAGAAATTATAAATCCATATTTTTACCATATTTCTGTGTTGATTTTTCAATAAAATTTTTAATTTTCACAAAAACCTAGACAGACCCCTGTAATTACAACATAAATTGTAAAAAAGTTCTTTGAAGAAGTTGAATTAACATTCATAAGCTATTAATATCTTGATCTTTTGCACCTCATTCGACAAAACGTACATAAAAAGCAAACATCATATTAACTTAATGTCAAAACTTAAGTAAAAACTAGTTTTTATCTTTATGCGAAAGAGGAACTTTAACCACTTAATTTTACCTTTCACTTAATTCATATGGTTTGTTTCTTTCACTTTGTTTGTTTTTCTGTGCATGAAAAGGAGCTAAGTTATAAATTTAATTTTGAATTGTAAGCAATCTGTATTATCAGGGGTCTGTCCAGACATTTTGTGAAAGGTCCTGTTTTTGTAAAATTGTGAAAAACTACTCATAATTTGTGAATATAATATAAGCTGTAAGTTACATTCTTTCAACAAGGGTCCTGCTTTTGTGAATTTGTGAAAATAGGGTCCTGTTTAGGACTGGGCTATAAATCGATGTATCGCGACATATCGATTTAACGCCTATATCGGCAAACCGATACAGCAACTTTCATTCCAAGCGATGCATCTGAAAACTGATTTAAGCCGTCGAGTGAAGAAGACGATATAACGATATAGCGATACACGCAAGGACTTTCTCTTACGTTCCGATGCCAACTCGCGCTGTGGAAGACGATATTGTTTTGTTATGTTGAGACGGCCTTGACTGATGAGCGGTAGAATCAGAATCACTTTTGAGACTTTATATCGTTATATCACATGTTCGTTTTTGCACCTTCGCGATTTGAAATCGTTTCTTGTAGATTATTTTCAATGGGATTAACTTCGTGATCGCCGTCGTAACCTTGTTCTGAACGCAATCTATTATTGAAAAGAATTTATAAAGAAAAGTTTCTTCATTAATTAGATAAGTTTTTTATTTATTTTCTGACAAAACTTTTTTTATATTTTTAAATGTGAAAATTATCGGAAATCTAATTTAAGGCACCCATAAGGAATTAAATTACAAAGTAAATAAATTTGTTAGGTTATTTTTTTACTTTCTTTTAATTTATTAAAAACCTTTCGGATAAAACTTCTAATAATTTAATGAGCTTCTATTTCTGATTTTAAATTTATAAATCTTGAGTTGTTTTTATTTTTAGAAATAAAGTTAAAACAAAACTTATTTTTTGGACATAAGTCAATAAACTTTATTTGTTCAAAAGAATTTGAAAAGTTTGCGAATTTTATTCATTTCTTTTTTTTTTTTATCAATTACTACTTCGTTTTATTAGAGAGTAAAATCATTATTTTTTTTTAATTTTCGTTTTATATTATTAGTTAATTAGCTAAATATATTACCGAATATCACAATTCTTTTGTTTCTATTTTTAAGAATTTAATTAAGAAACTTTGCCTTACTTTGTTTTTCGTTCGTTCATTATTTAATTTAATTTAATTATTTATATGAAATAATAATAAAAATAGTGTTTAAGAAGCATTTTTTTTCTAAAATTTATTTAGCTCTTTGTTTTAAGCATACAAATAATTTTTTAACGAACTTATTTTTTAAATTTTGTTCCTATGCTGTTAGGTAAATATATTGATAAATTTCACTTTTATTTATTTTTTTATTTTTAAACTAAGAAATCTTTTGTTATTTGCGTGATCATTTTTAGAAATATAACAAAACTTGTGTTTACTTCTTTATTAAGAATTTGAACATTACGATCGAACTTAATAATTCTGTAATTATTTACGCATAATAGTACAAGCAAATATTGATTTGTTAAAAAAAAGTTTCTTTTTTTAAAAAAAAAAAAAAATATTTTTAACACTTTGTTTTAAGTGTATAATGAATTTCTTAACAAACTTTTTTTTTAATTTTTTAAATTTTCTTTCAATAAATTCAGCTAGATATCTTTATAAAATTCCCTTTTTATTTTTAAACTGAGAAATCTTTCAGAGAACGAAAATTTTAAGAAATTATTACAATTCTTATGTTTACTTTTTAGTTTAAAATTCGAACATTTTTAATTTTAAACTTCGGCTTTTAGTCAATCTAACTTTTATTTTAATTAAAATATATTTTGAAATTTTAAAATCAGCTTTTGTTTAATAACAATATTTTTTTTCATTAAGGGTGTTTTAAGGGTTAACTTAAATTAAGACTGCTTATACCTTATAAACGATAAAGAAGTGCAAATATTTCATTCTGTATCTACACACATTTTTTCAATAAATATTTTAAGTAAGATTTGTACATCTTTGTCAATTTATTTAATATCTTTCTTTAGCAAAACATATATATTTTCAAATTTATAAATTGATTTAAATCAATATGCGTATGAAGTCTTGATAGAAATCTGACTTTCTGTGCCTTAAAGTAAATGAAATTCAAAAATACTATATCGCGATACATCGCTATATCGCGATGCAAAACTGACGGTATATCACGATATATAATTTCTAATATCGCCCAGTCCTAGTCCTGTTATTGCAAAAAATCTTTTCAAGAGGTTTTTAAATTGTAAATGGATACAAAAGTCTGCTCAACAATTGCTGCTACTAAATTAGAGATACAACATACAAATATTTGGTATTTACCTCAACACAGAATATTCATTTCAGACAAATAATGGAAGCAAAATTACTCCCATTTTTAATAATTTCCAATAACTATGTATCATTTTTAATGTGTTACACATTAAGTAATTTAAACAATTCTTAAATTTATAATATTTTATTTGCAAAAAATATCAATAAGAATGTGCATACGATGTTTGTAAATATAGAAATATTTTCTTAGAATACTGCATTTCGAATTTAAACTTAGTTCGTTTCAAACCGTCTTCCCCCCCTGGAAGGGTTTATTCGATTAACAAAACAATAATGAAGATAAACAAATTTGTGAAGGGTCCGTTTTTATGAAAAGATATTTTGTGAAGAGTCCGTTAACGAACCCAAATTTCTTCTAAACAAACCTTTGATTATAATAAACATAAGATTTGAAATGAAATTTTCAACTTTTTCTTAACAAGACTTAATTTCATAAGCATTTTTTTCAATTTTTATACATAAGTGGTTCTTATAGATTACATATTCTGTAGTAATTGGAAAATTCCAAAAACTTTGCAAGAAATCCTTGAAGGATACCTGATAATGATATAAATATTAGAAATTGCTACAAACCTAAATATGGCAAGGCATCCCGAATGTAAGTAGAGATATTCGGCAATTTCAACAGCTCCTCACAATCATGACTGTTGTAAATCATGTTCAAAATTAATACAGCTGGATAGAATGTTTTTGCATTTGTGACCCAATCTCCAGAGAACTTCAGTAGCGCTTCTGTAAACAAAGAAAAAATAAATAGTAGTTGCCAACACAAAATACTGATTATCCAATAGCTTGTAGAGAGGGAAAAAAATTGATTGAATTTTTTACCCCCTCGCGTAACCGAATGAGACTAAATACGAATTAAACGGACTGGCATTTTGTATTGTAATTCAATTCAGCTTAAGAAAATACAGTACAAGTATGAGATTGCACAATAGTGAAAAAACTTGTGTAATACATGTAACATGCTCTTTAAAAAAAGTTGTATTTTGTGAGTAGCAGATTTAATACTATGCAATAATAATTTACAGCAAGTTTTTCAAACTTTTAAACAAGATTTCTTCATCATATCATTAATAGACTACCTACTACACAAAAATATTAATTTCAGTGGTGCAAGTGGCAAAACATGGTTTGGGAGCATCTTTGGAGCAACAAAAAAGCAATTTTGGAGCATAGTTAATAAAGAGAAATAAAATAAGAATTTTTAATTTTGTTCATTAATAACATATCTTATTTTTTACACTTTTTTGAAGGTTCCTGCATTAACAAATTAAGTTTCTTTTTGCTATCCTCCAATGCTGTTAAATATTCTGCTATCCTCGACTTAGCCTCAGATAAGAGGATTTGTCCGCTTTCTATAATCAACATGTCTTTATTTTTTTCAGTTGTGGCTAAGAGATCGTGAGAAGCCTTAAATTTTTTTTGCAAATCAATTTCAATCTGCTTTCCTTGGTTTCAGTGTTTTCACATTCTTTTTCCTCAACCTCTAATCGAGCAGAATAATTTTTAAATGCTGCACGTGCCACTTTAATCAGATTGTTGTTCACTTTAAAGTTATTTAAACCCCCTACTTTGTTAATATGTGACACAACTTGTCTCAAACCATTAACACTATGCGAATTTAAACTGGCCCTATTGTCAAGTAGCGTTTCGCTCACACTAAAACCTCTTTCAACATCAACATGTGGTATGCACAAAAGAGCTTTAAAAAGCTTTATTTCAAAAGGATATTTAATGTTTCCCAAATTATCTTTCTTCACAAAATAGTTTTTCCAAAACACATCAATTGGTGCATATTCATTTGACTCAGAAGAATAACCTTCTGGTTCCCCACGTAACCTCGTCCATTCATCTAGTAACAAAGATGCCTCTTCAGGTTTTATAATGGATGGGGTTACTTTTGCCAGATATCTTATTGACTTAATAGAAGTGGGCCACTTTAATCATATTGTTGTCCACTTTAAAGTTATTTAAACCCCCTACTTTGTTAATATGTGACACAACTTGTTTCAAACCATTAACACTATGCGAATTTAAACTTGCCCTATTCTCAAGTAGCGTTTCGCTCACAAAGTGTTGCATTACAAAATGCAACACTTTAAGATGGTAAAGTAACCTATTTTCAAGAGACAATGCTTTTAAAAACCTTTTTGCGCATGCCAAGTAAAAAAACCTGAACCTAAATACATAGATTTTTTTTCTGAAGAAGATAAGGACGTCATCGCCTTTGTGGTATCTATTCCATTATCTATTAAATTTGAATTTTGCCAAATATCTGCGTTTTTTTACATCCAATGATTTTAAGTCCTTTCCTGACAAACTAAGAAAAGCATAACTCATAAAAAAAATTGAACTTAGATAAATTGAAAAACTTACTGAATCATTACCAAAAAGCCACATTGAAAGTAAGTAATTGATCACAATCTTCATCAATCCATGGATTTAAAAGTTTTCATAATAACATCTCAAAAAGTGTATGATAAAAACATTGCATAATAAAAACCTCCAATGTATTATAAAAACTGATGAAAAAGGAAGAAAATTTTAAAAATGTGGCAGAATATCATGCCTGATAAAAAATACAAGAAATTTTTTTTTTACCTTTTTGATCTTGACGCAATGTAGAAAAAACAGTTTCTAGAGTTTCCTCTCCATTTTTGTTTAGAATTTCTATAAAAAAAATGCTCATTAAATATGAGTACAATTTTATTGAATTATACTAGGTTCATGCTCTACTATAAAAATAAAATTCAAGTACTTTTCAAGGACTTTTTAAGACTTATTATAAAATTCTCAAGGACTTAAATTTTAGTTAAAGATAGACTAAAATTTAACATTCTAAACTAAAATGTTTTGACGATAAATGTTAGTCGATAATAGCAGTACTGAAAAATAAGACTTCCATTGCTCTCTCTTGATTTCGGAAAGTGATCTAAGTATATATATATATATATATAAAAACAAAAAAAAAACAAGGGTGATTGGCATCAAGTCGAGAATAAATTTCATGATGCATAAAAACGTCAGGTTTGAATTTTGCATTAAGCCTTATTTTAAGCTAGGTATACAAAGTCTGAATAAGCAAAGATTCGGGCAAAAGGGGGGAATGTTCTATATAATACTGTGATATCAATTAGATATTTAAAAACAACTCTGCCGGGAGACTTTTATTTAATATTTAAAGTGGCAGAAGCATTTAGATAGTGAAATTTAAATTGTTCTTAAATATAATTTTGAAATTTCGACCTCTTTTCAATTTAAGAAAATTAATCAATTATTGGATGTTGCGGCTTGATTATCGTTTTAAATTTATTACCAGTCAACCATTTTAAATTGAAACAGATGCCAACTTTCACCTCAATACCTTCTGATAGATTCTTAGTAACAATTTTGGTCACTGACTTTTTTAATTAACCACTCATACTTGAATTAACTTTTTTTCAGTAGCATCGATCATACGCACTTGACATGGTCACGTGAATATGAATTGCAACGAGTAGTTTTCAAATCGAGTATAAATACGAAAATCGATGTTTGATATCGCAAAATGCGTGAATACGAATAGCGACATTGGATTTTAAACTCGCGGAAAAACTAATTGCGCTAAAAAAACGCTTAAGTACAAATCGCGATATTAGATTTTTAAATTGCTTTAATGGGAATTGCGAGTACGATTTTTGAATTGCAACACCAGGCATTAAAGTGGACAAAAATAAAAAAAGCTGAACTTTTACAATGCAGGTCACTAGGAGGAGGGGGGGGGGAGTGTTCTCTATGATACTGAGATTTATAAAAGCAACTTTTAACTATGCTGGAAGATTTTTATTCAATATTTAAAGTGGCAGAAGCATTTAGACAGTTAACTTTAAATTTTTCTTAAATATAATTTTAAAATTTTGACCACTAATATATTAAAAAAAATTAAGCAATTATAAGAAGGCACGACTATTAAATTACTTACTAATGAAAAATATATCACATCTTTACAGTAACTAATTCAAGAGAAAGCTTACTTCTACTTCTTTCAAGCTGAATTTTTACAACGCAAGGTCACTAGGAGGAGGGGGGGAGTGTTCTATATGATACTGAGATTTATAAAAGCAACTTTTAACTATGCTGGGAGATTTTTATTCATTATTTAAAGTGGCAGAAGCATTTAGACAGTTAACTTTAAATTTTTCTTAAATATAATTTTAAAATTTTGACCACTAATATATTAAAAAAAATTAAGCAATTATAAGAAGGCGCGACTATTAAATTACTTACTAATGAAAAATATATCACATCTTTACAGTAACTAATTCAAGAGAAAGCTTACTTCTACTTCTTTCAAGCTGAATTTTTACAACGCAAGGTCACTAGGAGGAGGGGGGGAGTGTTCTATATGATACTGAGATTTATAAAAGCAACTTTTAACTATGCTGGGAGATTTTTATTCATTATTTAAAGTGGCAGAAGCATTTAGACAGTTAACTTTAAATTTTTCTTAAATATAATTTTAAAATTTTGACCACTAATATATTAAAAAAAATTAAGCAATTATAGGAAGGCGCGACTATTAAATTACTTACTAATGAAAAATATATCACATCTTTACAGTAACTAATTCAAGAGAAAGCTTACTTCTACTTCTTTCAAGAATCGCGATATTGGGTTTTAAAATCGTGTGAATATGAATCTTGATATTGGATTATAAAATTGCATGAATATGAATCGCGATTTTGGATTTCAAAATCGCGTGAATATAAATCACGAAATTGGATTTTAAAATCGCGTGAATATGAATCACGATATTGGATTTTATAATCGCGTGAATATGAATCACGATATTAGATTTTAAAATCGCGTGAATATGAATCACAATATTGGATTTTAAAATCGCGTGAATATGAATCGCGATTTTGGATTTTAAAATCGCGTGAATATGAATCACGATATTGGATTTTAACAAATCACGATATTGGATTTTAAAATCGCGTGAATACAAATAACGATATTGGATTTTAAAATCGTGTGAATATGAATCGCGATTTTGGATTTATAAAATCCCGTGATTACGAATCAAGCTGTTGGATTTTAAAGACACGAAAATACAAATTGCGATATTGAATTTTTATATCGCGTAAATAAGATAGATCACGTGAATACGAATCGCAGTGAGTAAATTTGGATTTTGAACTCACGAGAATACAAATCGCGATATTGGGTTTTAAAAACGCTTAAATACAAATCGCGATATTGGATTTTGAAATTGAGTGAATAGGAATTGCTAGTACGATTTTTAAATCGCGTAAAAAAAATTGCAACGCGTAAGTTTTAAATCAGTTAAATACAAAAATCGATGATTGATATTAAAATCGTTTGATTAAAAATCGCGATTTTAGCAAATTCCGGTGCAGTTCCTAATATTTAAAATTCCAAAAATCAGCTAAAAAAAAAAAAAAAAAAAATCAAATATCGGCACTCGTAACGAAACGCTTAGACTCCTTTCCACTTTATAGCAGAAGTCGCGGTAATCCGACTATCGTTCGGGCGGCTTGGGTTTCTCCAATAGGACTTCCCAAAAATTTTAGTTTTTGGAACATGGTCGGAAATTTTCAAAATTGGGGAAAAAAAGCGGATTTCCGCTTTTTCGTGGAAGTCTTTCATCCCTGCAACACATAATATTTAAATAAGTCTAATACGAAGATCGATATTAAAATCGCCTGAATAAGAATCGAGATTTTGTCAGAATCTGGCGCAGTTTCCAATATTTAAAATTCCTAAAATCAGCCAAACGTACATAAAATCCTAAAATCAAACAGTACGTGTCATCATCTGAAAGACGGGGAAGTCATTCTATCACACTTACGCGCGTCAAAAAGTTAAACATAGAAATACTGGAAATAGGGCTGCTTTCCTGAGTTTTCGATACTTTTCAAGGTCATTTCGAAATTTCTAGGGGCCCTTGAAAATCAAAATGAAATTCAAGTACTTTTCAAGGCCGCGGGAACCCTGATTATATAATTCACTTTTAATATGATCTTACCTTGAATTATAATAAATGCTTGGTATGGTTTATCCAATGTAATTGCTAATCCTAAAGCTTTAATCCACTTCTCTTTGTAAACTAAATTCATAAGTTCTTGTTCTCTGGAAAAAATATTTTTATTAATATTGATTAAAAAAAGGATATTTTTATTTTTAAAAAGAAAATTTTTCTGCAATAGAGAATGGCCAATAGCTTTCAATTTCTAGTTCTTTAGGGAACCTTTTTTATGTGGTTCACAGTTAAGGTGGTTAGGGGTAAAGAAAAACAAGGTTATTTTTTCTACTATGTTTTTTTCCCTGCTGCAAAATATTTCCAGTCATCTCAATATACCTGGAAATGAAAGAACCGATTTTCTTAGTAATCACAACACAACAGGTGATGAAGACAGTTGAAAAGACACCTCAGACATAACCATAGATAAGACTCGATATGCAGTGACATTGAATACGCAGCTTTTATCCGAATGGTCAGCTTTTATCCGAACATGACCTTCTGTTAGAGTAATTAATGATCATGTTTTGTACCCTCTGGACTAAGTTATACCTGAAATACACTTTCTTTTGTTACTTTCACTCCTTAATTTTTATTAAGCTTAAAGCCTCAGAAGGCTATTGCTTTGCGTAGAATAAAAACAAAAAAATTCCTCGACTTTTACCGATGTATTTAAAAAAAGTCCAGTCTAATATTACAGTATGCACTGTCAATGCAAAGGTCAAAATATTAGAAAAACCACGTTAATGGAGCCAAAAAATGCTAAATAAGGTAAAATTATGATGATTCGTAAAATTATGATGGAATCGTCACGAAATGAACGTTTCAAAAAAAAGTGACGGTTTAAATTTACATATTGTAACAACATATTAAGTACATAGGAACTAATTTGAAAGGCAACAGCAAAAGTGGCCAAAAAACGTTAGGAAAAACAAATGGATTTACAATAAGAAAAAAAGATATAAAAAATAGAATTTGTTAAAATTATATGTTTTTCATTAATCTCAGAAATTTTCAGAAAAAAATAATTTCTATTTTTTACACAAATAGATCCTAAAAATAAAACCTGGATTGACCCGAAGATATTATAGTTGCTGCTTTATAATTTCCATGTGGAACAGCAATTTCCATGCTTCTTGCGAATCCTTAACAGGAGACAAGTTTGAGTGCTATTAAACATTAATTTATAAGAGATTATAAAACATCCCAACGAATTTCTTAATAAATATAAGAATAGACAATCTGAAGTTCATCCATCCTTCTATCTGTTCTGGATTCTAACAACAAACAACTCATTTCCAGTTGAAAATTTCCCAAGTCGTAACTATGGCTATGCGAAATTCGGCTCCTGTCAAATGAGGGAAAAAGAAACTCATGCTTTGGAAATGTGTTCCCTGGAAAATGTTACCGCAAAGATCGCTTGTTTGGCGCTCGTCAAATCTAACTCCCTAGCGTTTCCAGATTTTGACACAAAACTGTTTAATTCCTTGCTTTTTTTGGACAATTTCCAAATTCCCTGGCTTTTCCGATTTTCCAGGTAGTCTGTTATGGATACTTAGTGTACTAATGCAATTATTTGTCAATTACTTAGCAATACACCCAAAAAAAAGGTTTATAACATTCCAGATCTCATTACAATTGTTTTTTTTATTTTATTGTTTGTTTGGTGCGTTGAGATGAATTGATGACTACAGCAGTCATGAGTTTTCATACAAGAACTGTGACAATGTGCGTGACAGAATGTGATAATATTCAATTTCATATAGTATGCATAAAATTAAAAAAAAAATTTTTGTTCTGAATGATTGTGAATATAAAAGTGTGTGGCGATGTGTTAGCTAAAGGGAAACAAAAGCAAAAAACAGATAACTCACTGAACTAAATACTCTTCCTTATCAGAGATCTCCTTTTCTTTTTCTATTTTTGTAGTATCCTGTAATTTAAGAGGAGAATAATTGTAATGATGAACAATAAACATAATTTTTTTTGTTAACTTTGTAAATTTATATAAGAGGGAAACAACAAAGACCATTATTGGTTAGCCAAATTGTTTGTTATTTTTAATATTGAATGTTAACAACATTTGTAAAACTAAGTGAATCATCTATAATAAGTAGATTCTTCTCATATGCATAAAATATTCATATATCCTAATAAATTTTTTTAAATAAGAAATATTTTTGCAGAATACTTTAAAACCTGTAAATTTATACAAGAATTTCTTTCTAGACATATTTTATTTCACTATAAAATATGTCTTAGAAATAAAAAGAAATCAAGTCTATTAAATTGACATTATCTGAATTTTTTTTTCAAAAAAGAAATAGTCTGCCTGAAAAAAAAATGTAAACATTTTTGATAAAATTGGAGATAAGTTTCTTTTCCGATAAATAACAAAAGTAAATAATAAGGACAGTCAGTATTTGGGCTATAAAAAGCATATAGAACAAAATAATAGCAAAAAAAAAAAAAAAAAAAAAAAAAAAAAAAAAAAAAAAAATAGAAATGGGAAGAAAAAACCCCTAAGCCAGTCTTTTAAAACAAGCTGATTTTTTTACTATATATAGAAAATAGGGAGCTCAGTTCTTTGCTTGCTATAACGCAACAACCATTAGAACTGCTCGTGCTCACTTGGTTAACCATTAGTACTCCATCAAACATCCTTATAATTTATTTTTGCTTTAAACATATATAAATTAAATCTCTTCTTTAAAAATCAAAACATCACAACAAATATGTTCATGCATACTTTCCAAACTATGATATTGGAATCTGCTCCTCCCGATACAACATATTCTTCATTAGAAGACACTGCCAAAGTCCACACTCTAAGATCATGCTCTGATAGGGTCTTTGTACACAGGCTATTTTTAATATCCCATAATTTTATATTGCCATCAGAAGCACTGAAAATAGATAATATTAACAATAAATAAATAATAACGGAACCTGAATATGTAATATATATAATATGGAGCCCTGATTTTGTTTTCCATCAGGCTAGGGTTAAAAATTGCACGAAGCGGACTACCATAAAATAGGGGAATTTTTTTTCTGTATATTTTTTAATTAAATGATTACTGAAACAGTTGTTTGTAGTGTAACGTTCTTTACATGATTAGATAATTCCTAGATTTAAAAGTTAACAGGGGTAGCAGCAAAGCTTTTTAAAATTTTAGGGTAATTTTAGGAGCTTTTTTCAAAAAAATTTAGGTAAATTTTAGGGGTAATATATGATTTTGTTGGGATAAAAACAGATCACACGGTAGTTTATTACATAACAGAAGATTATTACAATTCATCCACACATATCATAAATAATTGCAAGCCATAAAATAAAGCTCTGAAATTTATTAAGTCAAGTAATGAAATCTCTAAAGTGTAAAAATGAAATTTCAACTTTACATATTACCTATCAGAAATTAAGTGCATAATTCAGGAACAGGTAAAAGTGAGAATAAATCAAGAGAAAAAAATAAATTAACACCAACTTGGATTTTTATTTAATTTTTACCTTTTTAATCAAAACTTTATTATTATCCTTTACCTTACTTTATTAAGAAAAACTATTGTGTGATATTATTAGATTTCAAATCAGCAATTTATATTAGAAGTTAGAGAAAAACAAATTAATCATGATCATTTTTCTAATATATTCTTGATATGATTTGTGAGATTCTTTTACTGCCCTCAATAGTGTTGTGGTGATCTTCAACACTCCTCCATAATTTTGAATGGTATCTTTGATTAGTCTAAGAGACATAATAGTATTCTCATGGTGACTCACATTAAGCATTGCTTTATTTATCGAAAAACCTCTCTCAGGATCAGAATTCCCACGTGGCAAAATTAAAACAGTTTTAATTAATGTAGTTAAATTCTTATATTTTAGATTATTGCTGTTTTATTTATATTTAGCCTATAACTCTAATTTTATTAGGAACACCAACAAAATTTTATCAGATTTTTAGGAATTTTAGGGTTTGCACATAGTTTTAGGAATTTTATGAATTTTAGGGGGAATGCGACCCTTGAAAGGTTTGCTACAATAAATTCCACTCGCAAATTTGAAAAATTAAGCTCCCGTACTTACTTTAACTACCGTTCCAGTTTTTTGCCCATCCCACCACCCGCTTGATTCAAAAGGGGAAATCCCTTCTCACAGAAAAAAGAATGTCAGTAAATCCAAAATCAGCTAATAATTGAAAAAATTCAGAGAAAGCTTTTGCGAATTTTATAGAGAAAAAATAATTTTGATTTTTAAGAAAAACATATAAAGCAGAATCTTCTTTAAAAAAGGTAACATAAAATCCGTGATAGCATTATCGGTATAGGCTATTTTCATTGACCAGCAAAAAATAACGTAGGAAGCAGGATAACCTACAAAACGGACAACATAAAACCGGGGTTCCATTGCATTGAGAAAAGGTAAATTAACACTGATTGCATAGTATAGTCCTCCTGAGAAAGCTGACACGAATTCCATTCTTTCATTGTGTTTTAAATTTAATTGTGTGCTGCTGTTACAGTGGATCAATCAGGTATTTTGTCTTAATTTACATTTTCTTCAAATGTTTTATTTCAGTTGTAAAATTAGCAGTTTGGTACTGTTTCAAATTGGAAATATTTGCTCTATTTCTTAATTCTCAATGTAGTTTCTGTTTTAAATTGCACTTTGTATTTTTATTATATTTATATACACTTACAATGATTAACAGAATCTCCCCTCTCTCAATTTTTTATTATTTTTTTTACTGGAATTAGACAAAGTTTGTTTTGCTAAGGTATATTGTGCCTTACCAAATATAAATTTGACCAAAAACTAATGGAATGTTAAAATCAAAACAATTTTTATATGAGTAAGACGTACATTTTCATTGTAAAAAAGTTTAACAAATTATAATTTGAAAGCATTTTGATGCTTATTATTGATAAAAGAAACCTATATAAAAACTATAATTACATACTTTTGAAATCTCTATGTACTTAATCCTATAGAAGTTACTTTTCTGATTTTGAAAATTAAAAAAATGTACATAACAATTTTTAATAAATGCAAAGGAAGTATATTACAACATCAATAAAATACTAGGTATGAAATAAAATACGAAACAAAAATAAATTGCTTTACCTAGATAAGATTTGAGTACCCCTACTTAAGAAAACAACTTGCAAAACTGTTGCTTCATGTCCTTGAAAAACCTGTATAAAAATTAAAAAAAGAAAGAAAAAAAGAACATTTAATAAACATCCCTGAAAATATTAATCGATAAATACAACCAAGGACTAAATTATTGTAAAATAAACATACATAAAATTAGCTCTGTATGACACCATTATAATATTTGCTTAAAAAAATTAAGTAAATAATTTTGAAAAGAATTTAAAAAAAAACAGAATTACCCTTAGACATGAAAAATCATTTATTGACCATATTCTTATAGTTTCATCTCCAGAGCATGTTGCCACTGCCTGAAATCAAATAAATCTTAGTGAGAAGATCTGCAGATTATCTTCTAGAAGTTGTAATACATAAAAAAAAAGAAGATAATATAGATTACCCACTTAATACAGACTAAAAAAAATTTATAAAACAAACTTGATGAACTTATACAAATTGAAATCATAAAATAATAATAAATGAAGCAAGAAACAAAATTTTTAAGAGAAAAAAGAAATTGAGACCAGCAGCTTTTTTCGGCTTTGGAAGCCTAAAAGATCAACTTTTTTTTTTGTGCAGAACCCCCAATTTTTTAAACAAAGTATGTAAAGACAATTGTGAATGTATTAACCAATAAAAGACAACTTTATTTTGAAAATACTTAACTTAATAAAAGGAGCAAACTTTCTTATATCAAATTAAGTTTGTCTCTGAAAGTTAAATTCACAGTCCTGAAACTGAATCTAGTCTAGAGGAATTTTTTTTTTGGCGTATATACATAAGCTGAAAATGAGAAAAATAAGCCAAATTGTTTTTTTTTTCCTGCTATAAACGCTGAAAATGGTTACTATGGAAACTATTTTGGTGACTTTTGGGACTATAAGGTTTTACTATAAATTTTAATAAATAAATGGTATTTGAACATTTTAAGTGCAGGCTTGCTACAGTAAAAAATGAACAAAAATAGTTGCTATTAGTAACCTAAAACTATGAAAATAGTTGCCTGAACAGGAACAAAAATAGTAGCCAAATAACTAAAATTGTAGCTTAATTGTCAAATACTAAGATTAGGACTGGGTGATGTCAGAAATTTTAAATCGTGATACATCATCAGTTAGATATCACGATACAAAGATGTATCACGAATGTTCAAAAATTACCTATGGGAAATCTTTAAATCAATCAAAAATAAATAAAAAGGAATGAATCTATTACAAAATAAAATATTAATTCTAAACATATTCTACTATGACATCAATATCATTGCTTAATTTTTTTCAATTAAAATAATAAAGAAGTCAAAGTAAAAGCAAACCCAAGCTTTATTTCATTTTTCCTAAATTAAAAATGATTTAGGATTTATTAGTTTAAAAATAATAATACTGTAACAAAATATTTTAGATACATGCATTAAAAATTAAAAGAAATTTAAGATAACAGCATTTGTGCAGCAATTGCAAAGTAACAGTAGGTCTACTAAAAATAATTGACAAGAATCTAGACCATATGCTGGAAAATAGAACCAGAAGTAAAAAAAAGAATTAACATGTAAAAAAGGGAACTTACATGTTAATTCCTTATTTGGTCGCCTGGCTACGGAAGAATATTTTCTAATCAGAAGAAATTGCTCTAGACCAAATACCATTCACCACAATTAGATAATTGTTTAATGCAGAAGCAATTGCAAAGATTGCAGAATGAGAGTCTACAGATATAGCCTTCTTCAGTACCGAAGAATTTTTGATCAATTAATACCAATTGTATAGGATTCATCAAAAAACCCTTCACAGTTAACACTAACATCACTCACAGAGTTATTACAAACTATAAATGTGAATTCATTCATTTCCTGGGTATTTTAAAACAATAATCTCTAAGGAATATGCCTTTAAAGTTTCAAGGATTGCATCATATATTAGTTTTCTGTAACTCAATAGTTATAAATAGTAAGTTCAAATAGTGAGTCAATAAGATGGGGTTTAGTAACTAAGAGGGGGAGGAATTTTACACAAAACTGCTATCTTTCTCAAATCATGGTGAAACATAGCATAATAGCTCAAAGACGAAGAAAATTATTGTTAACCTTAAGATGGATGTCGTTGGCGGAAGGAACAGTGACAATATGTTCTCCTCAATAAATAGCAATCTATAAGTTCCCCAGAGAGTTTCAGACAAATAAGAGAGAAACTGATAAGAAATAATCTTTTTGCAAATATTTAGTAGATACAAGAACTTTCTTTCTTATGCATGAAATTTGGAGAGTTATTGTGGTGTGAATTTTAATCTCGTCCCCTACGTGACAATAAGGAATATTTCTTACACTGCTAACCCACCTACAAGTTAATAAATATTTTTCAACTTAACTGAGAAAACTCTCTCTACTAAGTCTCATCAAATCAGTGAGCTGCCAGTTTTGTGTAAATAGTAATAGATGAAAATTAAATAAATAGAAAATTCTTAAAAAACAACAACATTAAAATAAATAAACTTACTAAATCAACGGGTGAAAATTTCACACACCAAACTCCTTTTTTGTGACCTCTTAAAGTACCCATAAGACACAGATCAGAAGAATCCCAAATCTGTAACAAATGAAGATAAAGTAACACAAAAAAGGTGTCAACAAAATAACAGACAGAAATCAAAAATATTACTATTATATGGCTAAAATACAAAGATAATAAGACCAGTTAATACATTTAAAGATGGACATTTGAAAGTATCTTTTATAACGGATTGCTAAAATAATATGTAAGCATTTGAGATGATGGAAATGGTTTGCCTATTTTTGCTAGCATTAAGATACACTGTGTTTCAGCTGATATAAGGTGTAAAAATCATTAAGAATGAGTCATGATGGCTCAGGGGTCTCCCAATGCGGTGACCCAGGTTCGAATCACAGCAGTGTTCGTCTGATACGAATTTTGCTCCCAGCTCGTATCAATCACAATGCTGAAGTAGAACATCCTTAGTGATAGACAGATCATAGGTTAGAATCCCCTTGCAGTCGTGCTAACTTATATAAGTTTACCTAAGACATGTAATGCAAATGTGGGCAGGTTCTATCAAAAAGTATTCCACAAAGGCTAAACTGTCCATAACGGTGCGAGGTGTTCCTCTCCATGAAAAGCAAATGCAGGTTAGTTCCGTCAAAAATCCTCCATCACGGCAAATTTCTCCCAATACTCGATTCAGGAGTTCTCGTCTTCTGAATTTGGTTACAAATTACAAGGCTACAAGTTGGACAAAAGTAGTTATTAACCCAAAATTTAGGGTGACAACGACAGTTTTAAAATCCTTGATTCAAGAGTTCTCTTGCCTTCTGGGTTGTATTCAAAATTACAAGGTCACGGAGTTGAACAGTGATAGTGGTAAACTCAGAATTGGGATTATTTTATTACATAAAATAAAATCAATAAGAAAGCCTGTTTGCATCTTAATGTAATATGCATTAAAAAAATATTTTTTTTTGGAAAAAAAAAAACTAGGTATAAAAATAATATTACTGCTAGTATATATATATTTAAAAAAAAAATAATCCATTAAAATCATTACACAAAATATATTTCTGTTCTACATTTATACTGCCATAAAGATTATTTCTTCCATCTTTAGACCCTGTAATGCAGATACTCTATTTAGCACTGTCTTTTACAAATGAATAAACTACAAAGTTTTATTCATTTAGAGTAAAATGTATGTGCATCAAAAGAAATAAAATTAAGACTGAGTTAAAATCTTCAATAAAATTAATATTTAATATCAAAACTGTAAGAAATATAAAACATGCTGTTGAAAAATTGAATATTTATTTTATAATGTAAAATACTATATGACCACTCATTAAATAATTAATGAAATAAAAACTAAAGGACCACACAGTGAATAATTATTTAATAGTAAAAAAAATCAAGATGATCAACAGGGATTTTTTTTTATTTTAAACAATGCATGGTATATCAACATGCGCAGGACTTCATTACCAATGCCTTGGAGGAGGCATTTATTGGTGCAGGTTATATCTAGAAGAAATTTGTTGACATATTTTTCCCAAAAGAGAGCCTTCTTTTAAACAGGGTTCGTGATTTTTTTGACTTTTTTAAAAAAAAATCAAAAGAATCAGATTTTTTTGATTTAAATCGGATTTTTTTGATTTAAATCAGATTTTTTTGATTTTTATTCAAATACACTGTAAGAACTTTAATTTATGATTAAAAAAAATTGTAAATGTTTAATCAAATTAGCTTAATATTAAAACTATGTTCTAACAATATTTTAGAAGCTCTAACTAAAATAATTTTTCATTATAATACATGGCTTTGAATGCATAGCAACTGTTTTGAAAGAAATGCATGATTAAAATTTAAAGACTAGATTAAATAGAGAATTTAAAGAATACTTCAGGGGTCGGTCTGGGTTTTTCTGAGAGGTACCTATTTTGTGAAAATTAAAAATTATATTAAAAAATCAACACAAATATAGTAAAAATATGGATTTATCGTTTCTTACGAGACACAAAAAAAACTTTTTAAGAAAAAGTATTTTGTGTGATTATTCTATCATTTTTCCTAAAGTTGAATTTGTAAAGGTACCGTTAAACGGTAGTAAATTTGACTTGGACAGACCCCTGCACTTTAACTATTAAAACAAAGTTTCAGTTAGCAAACCATAACTTTAATTTAAAATTGTGATTTCTTTTTTTTCCTCTTGATTTGTAAAATGACAAAATAAATGTAGCACTGTGTTTATAAATGTAGTCATCCATCAAATAATAAATAAATATTTAATTTATATATTTTTATATTAAAATATTCATTTTTAATTCTATATCAAAATAGATAAGCTAAGCTAAACAAAAAGTTACAAAATCTATCTACTTATTGGAATTTTTTTTCACAAAATTTCTTTACAGAAAATCTGATAATGTCAAAGATACTGTAAACAAATTATGAGAAAAAAATACCAGTTAATAACCCTACTGCATCAAATAGACTTTGAAAGAGTTTGAAAGGGAAGAATGACATTATATTTGGAAGAAACATCTGAATTCATCAGCCCTCTTTTTTTCTTTTTCTGTTTTTGGCATATTAGGGTAATTTCTTTTTAACATAACCTCAAGCTTCAGAAATACACATTTTCTACCAATAAAATATGATGTAGATTTTAATTCACGCTTTTTCATTCAAAAGGTAGAATTTTAATTAACATTATTTGTATTATTTTTTGAAAAATATTCATGTTTATTAATTACTTTCTACAGCTATGCAAGTCTATATTAAGACAGCATTAAATGTTTACTTTAATCTGTACTTTCAATCTCAAGAATCAAAACATTTTTAAAAATGTAATTTCAAATGTGTTGGAATTTAACACACACCAAAAAAGTAATTACATTAACTAAAATTAATTAATGCAGCAATTTGTTTAAATTGAATTTTAATACTAAAAAAAAAGAAAATAATAAAAGTATCAAAAATTTAAAACACTGTCATGATTTAAATCGTGATTTAAATCAAGCTGATTTAAATCAACAAACCCTGCTTTTAAAGTGGACAACATTTATACTGCCATAAAGATTATTCCTTCAATCTTTAGACCCTGTAATGCAGATACTTTATCTAGCATACAATTTTTTAAATATGAATAAACCACAAGGTATATTCATTTTTTTTCCAATTCCAATTGAAAAGTATGCAGTGCAATAGAATAAGTAAAATAGTTAAAAAGTATGAATGCAATAACTAAATTTGAGGTTTATGATTGGATGTTTGTAACCCCCCTGTTTTAAAAAATTTACAAGGAGTAAATAATCAAGGAATTCAGAAGTTGCAATATAATGAACTCAATATTAATAACAGAAGACTTAGATACAAAATTTCAATAATAAACTTTTTCACAAATTCAGTTGGAAAATTAAAATTGTCATTTATTTTAACTACTGAATTCATCAGTGTATATGTAAACTTTTCAAAGCCTCAAAATTCTATGAAAATCAAGGGGGCTACTTACACACCAGTAAAGAATTCAGACATTTGTTGATTGTGAAATATCAATGCATTATAAACAATGAGGAGATAGATATGAATAACTAGATATCAATTTGACCCTTTCAAAAACTATTATTAATATGTTATATGCAATTAATTTTGCAATTTTTATCATATTTTCTTTATATATAAAGTTTTTATTTCACGAAAAATTTTAAATTACATTAAAAAAAATTATGAATTAGAAAAGTTAAAATAATTTATTCAAGAGTATCGCAAAGTATACAAAGGAAATTTAAAAAACATATCATAAAGCTACCAATTCAAAGATTTAAGAACGTCATCTATGTCAGATTCAATAAAGTTATGCATCTGTATTTGAGGACAAATGTATCATATTTAGAGGGAACAATGTAAAATATTCTTTGGACTTTAAAATTTTTATTTACGTGTAAGTTATTATTTACGTTTTATTTACGTGTTACGTGAACTTAACGTGTTAAATCATCAAATAAAACCTGAATTACCAAATAAATCCAGTTACCAAGACCAGTTTTAAACATATAACAAAAGACTCATACTGAATAAAATCAGTTTTTAACAAAGCAAAAAAGAATCACACTAAATACTACCTGTTTTAAACAAAGCGAAAAAAAATAATCCTACTTTTAATCAAATGTTTTCTTCCAGTCCCGTTTTCTTAGTAAGTTTCTTTTCTAACAGTTACAAAATAATGAAACATAAAAAAATATATAATTGACTATATAAAAAAAAAAAAAACTAACTTTAGCAGTATGATCTTGAGAACCGGTAACAAGAAATTTATCATTTTCAGAGATATCAATATCATTAATTAGTTTATCATGAGCTTTCACGGTGCAGTAAGGACTCAATAGTGGCTTTGTGGCCACTACTGGTTTCGACTCGGGGACTTCCCAAAGCTTTAAGGTCGTGTCTT
Source organism: Parasteatoda tepidariorum (assembly GCF_982258835.1). NCBI lineage: Eukaryota > Metazoa > Arthropoda > Arachnida > Araneae > Theridiidae > Parasteatoda > Parasteatoda tepidariorum. The sequence goes on along the minus strand of NC_141761.1, from coordinate 88,305,100 downwards.
CAGAACCAGATGCAAAGAATCTTCTCTTTCCCCTGTAATTATACAAAAAAATCATTAAAAACCACCTAATTTAAAATATTTGATGCAACTGTGGTGATAGCAAGTGGGCCTACTTGATATATTCAATTGAAAAAAAAAAACAAGCATTTTTTTTCAAGGTGTTTTTTTTCCCTTCAAAATTTACAGTTCTAGATCAAGAGGTTTTGCTTGAAAAGCAAAATAATTGTTAATTATTGTCATTTAAACAAATACTTCCTAACAGGTAAAGTTAAATTAACTTAAAATGTATATTCAAATGCATTCAACTTCATATTCTTGCATTCAATCAGAGCATACTAATGTGCCTTTAATTAGGTTGGACAAGTGAATTATCCTCCTAGAAGAACACATTAGTAACATAGGAAGAACACATTAAGAATTGGGGCTTGTATACCCAAAGAAATATTTTTTTTTAACTGGGTCAAATGCTCTCAAAGTGGTGAAGTTGCAGTACAACATAAATATTGAACAACCTTATAATAGAAATACTATGCCATCTTTGGATTGGCCACTACATAACCACACCTTTTAGTATTCCTTTTCACACAAAAATTTAAAATTTCACTTTTATATCAGTTTTGTAAATAATATAAAATAAATATATAGAATATGTATAACATAAAAAAATTTACAAAGTTTATATTTTTATTACAGTTAACTGGTGAATTATGATTATTGTTCCTAGGTTATGAGCAAGCATTTTATAAACACACATATAGATAGATATATATATATATTTATATAAGTTAAAGGTTAATGATAGCTTGTCTTACAATTTATGTCAATGTACTTGTATCAGATAGAATAGTATTTGATACAAGAGATGCATATCTTTGTCACATAATAATCTATTTTTGTTAGTTCAGTTACTTTCTTTAATGAAATATTTTTAATAAACAGAAGCACTCACATTAATTTTTATTTAAACTAATAAGAAAATATATCAGTTTTAAGGTGATAGGAAGAAAGATGCATTTTAGAATTCTTAGATTTTAATAATTGCTTAATAGACATACAGAAAATAAAATAGGGAACAATTAATATACAACGTGGCAAAGAAATGACAAATAGAACTCTTCTTGGAATTGAATGAATGGCAATACTTAAATACACATGCTTAACTACTATAGAACAAGAGCAGAATATTTCTTTTAAAATTTAATATTAAAATTCGAACTTAATTCTAAAAATATGAACATTGGAATTATATTTATTTTTAAATTTACATTCTTTTGACAAAATTTTTTATCTTCAAAATAATTGTAGCTGAATTTAGAGTAAAACAGTTTATCTCCTTTACCAAGGTGTGTGTAGCCAGGCTTGTTGGTTGTAGCAGGACTCATTGACACTGCCTTTAAAAAACTTAGATAAGAAAATTAAAATCCTAATACAAGAAAACATGATTTTGCTACCCCAATAAGAAATCAAAGGAAAAATGATTCAAATAAAAATAGCACAACTTTTCTTTCTCAAATTTGCACCAAACAGTTACACATCCACCAGGTTTTTTGCCTTTTGCAACAGAAATACAGACAACAGAAATACATTTTAAAATTCTTATGTTTTTAGATGTTCATTCATATTATAAGAAAACCATTTGCTTAATTGCTTTTTTTTTAAAGAAAGATAGAGATTATTGGAGGCAGTTATTATTGGAGTTACAAAAATCAATTTTTTAAAAATACAAATTGTAATACATGAACATTTTCGCATCATGCACCTAGTTCAAAATTGATAAAGCTCATATCTTTTGCTTGTCAAGAGCTGAAAAAAAAAATGGTTTTCAGATTTTAAAGATGTACAAAAATAATAAAAATTTGCACCCAAAGACATGTCAAGCACTTATACTACCAGTCAGAAAAAGACTTCAGATCTGCTGGCCTTGTAGTGCCATTAGTTTTATTTTAGCACATGCACCATCAGACATGACATGAAATTGACATGCCTTATAAGGCATCAAAGTGTGCATTAAACATATTCAATATAATTCCATATATTTTAAATCTTTAATTATATTAAATACATATTTTAAAATGAACTTATAACCAAAATCCTTCCGCATACTAATTACAAAAATACAAGAAAGAAAAATAATATGCCATTACCATTATGTATTTATTGTTAAAATTATATTTTACATGCTTATAATTATATTTTACATGTATATTCCCAATAATCAAAATATAATCATATTATCACCATATTTAACAGAATACAATTCATATAAAAATAAAAGAACTGATTAAAAACAACTGGCAAAAATATTGCAACACACTTTGAGTGTGTTTTATTTGCACATCTGCACTTCTATGTTTTCCTTTAAAATTTTTGAAATGACAGAAAAGTGGCAGTATTTGGTTAACTTACTTCAAAAGAAAACAAACTTTATGGTGCAATTATTGTCCACTAAATGAAATGACAAAAAATCAATCAACAGAAAACTGAATCATTAACTTGGATAAAACACAGGTTTTTATTTTGAAACATTGTATTTCATATGAAGCACTTTATTTTATTTGTTTTTGATAAAAGAATTTCATAATAGCGTGAAAAAGTTTCCGATTTGCTCAAAAAGTTCTTGAGATACTGTGAAATATGTGAAAAGTTAAATTAATATTGAAGGGCTTAAGCTTTCGACTACTCTCTTGACCAAATCATCGGGACATTTTCCAGTTATCCTGGGGATTTTTTGAGTTTCAGAAATCCGAATCTGTTGGAAAAGTTCGCATGTTTATTCAGAGAAAGTACATTTTAATTTTCAATTTCGTAACTTAAAATATTGCCTGCACTAATTAATATATTTGAGGCTAGACCCAAGAATCATTAGGATTGAGTTTACTATGCGCTAATCTGATCAAAAGTTGTAATTTTTTCTTCTTCATTTTTTACTTTGCGTTCTATACATTATTTATTTAATTTACTGCTCTTCTGCTAATTTTAAATATTAAAAAATGATTTTTAAATCGTTATCTTCAGCTAAATTAGAACATTTATTGATTTTTTTAAAATTTTTTACTAAGGGTACATCAGTAAAAAAAAGTGGAAAAATTGTAACGTGTGCAAACCATTCAGATAATTTTCAAATAAAATATAAAAACAATTCACATTTTTGCAATTTGGGCCATATAATTACGGCTCCCAACCTTCTTCCTTATGACTGGTATTCAAAAATGGTTGTGCATCTCTGACATAGAATTAAAAAGTACAAAAAAAAAAAAAAAGACAAACTTGACCCAAATGAGGGATATATACCCCTTACTAGCTTTTACAGTCAAAAAGTAAAAAAAAATTACTCACTTGCAGCAGCAAATGGCAGTAACTGAATCTGTATGACCAAATCCAGTATATTCAGCATTGATCGGAGAGTCAGAGCCAACAAACCAAACTTTAACATTATTATCCTATATACATAATAAGAAATTAAAACCCAAAACAAAAATGGCTCAATTCCTACCAAGTGTAAACAAAACTTAATAAATAAAAAAATTTACCTTTGAACCACTAATAAGAATGTCTTTGTGCTTAGGGAAAGAATCTAAACTCATGACAATGTCATGATGTCCTTTTAAAAGCTGACAATTGAAAGATGGCAGTTGAAATACTTTGATGTGAGAGCTATTAGTGGCAACAGCAGTGTGCTCGTCTTTCTTACCAACAAACTTGATGCTTAGAATGTCATCATTGTAACCTATAAACTAGAAGAAAATGAAATAAGTTATATGCTAATAAAAAATCTTGATTTTTTAAAAATAAAATTAGAGATCTATTGAAACATACTTCTGATATAGTTTTAAAAAATGTTTACACATTACGAGAAAAAAAAAACAGAAAGAAAACATCAATAACACATATCCGTCAACATTGGATAAACAAAATGATGGAGATTTTACTAGATAAATTTTTTTGGGCTACGAGTAAAGTTTTGATACATCCTACATTCCAATTTTGACTTACATGATTAAGTCAAAATTGGAAGGAATATAAGCACTTACATTTAGCGAAGTAAAAAATATGTATATAAAGCTTTCTCAAAAGAAGATATTTCTAAACCATTAATTATAATTGCTTAAACTATAAACACTCACCATCACTGGCAATAGCACCATCTATTGAGGAATATCAACAAATTTTCTTTAAAAATATGGAGAAATTTGAGAAAATACGGGTAAACAGGAGATAGTCGAAAAATACAGAAGTCTTGGGGGGGGGAAAAAAAGGAGACTTGGCAGGTATGAAGCAATATACCTGTACTTCAATGCTATATAAATTTTCTCCTGAACTAAATTAGGGATGAACAGCTCATGACTTACATTATTGAAGCAAGTGACTTTGAAATGTTACAAACACATAATTTTTCAGAATAATTTCCTAAAATGTACTCATTTCTGCTTTTTATCACAAAAGACTAATACTTATGCTGCATAGAACATTATTATGACCAATATTTAAACGGGTGATTAGGGTCAATAAAAATCTTTTTGATAAAACATTCATCCTTTTAAAATATTTGAGAACAAAGACAAAAATGGTTTAGACAGTAAAATCCAGGATTAAATAACAAATGAGATTTATTACTTGATTAAAAACTTTATTCACTTAAAAAATATGCAAACTGGAAACATGTCCGCTGTTGTTTCTAATTTATATATTTTTGAAGCGTGTGAAATTTTCAATTAAGTAATATCTCAGTTTCGTGGACTTAGTTAAGTGAAGTTTACAAGAAAAAGATATCAAAATAAGTTTTAAAAAATTGTATTTACTTGATTTTTAATGGAGAAATTATCCAACGTGTAGAACAGTATATTTTGTTCAAAAGATATCACAGCTACAACTTCTAAAGCAGGGATGTAAACAGCTTGCGTTATTAATGGACCTTCATAAGATGAATCTTCAGGCAACATAATTAAGGAATCACTCTGTTCAAATATACATGTTCCAGATAACGTACTCCAAACCCTCAATATTCCTGGTTTTTGAACAATACAGAAGTTTTAAATTGCACACATAAATAAATGTCACATTCCTTTTATTAAAATTAACTTAATAAATACTTATAAATTGTACGCAATATTTATTTATATACAGTGTTAAATGCTTTCAAAATTTTTCTCTTCCAAAAATTATTATTATTTTTTTTAAAAAGCTTAATTAGTCAAGTAAACATTTGCGTATTTGTATTTAGCTTAATAAATATTTAATATACATTTTATTCATTTTTCTGACAGAAATCTTTGCAATATTCATTGAATGTAATATGAAACATATCCATTTCAATATAGTTGCAATAAACTTTTATTTCATTACCAGTTTCCAAAGTATTTAACTCTTAGAATTTTAAAATTCTTCTATATCCTACAATATTAGTTACAGTTTCATCTCAAATAAAATACAAAATGAAATTTCACTGAAAACTTCAATTTTCAAATTTCCCTTACAATACAGAAATAAAGTAATGAAAGTTCTACAGGGTACAGCATTAAAAAGAAATCAAAAAATTTATTAAAATACCTTTATCACCAGCAGTAACAAAATAAGTGTCAGAACTTGATAAAGATGTATTCGGCAAAACAATTTTTTCAGGAAGTAATATACAAGATTCAACAGTCTGCAATAAAATATTAAAATCTACATATGTACAATATGCAAAATAAAAAAAAAAAAACAAAAGAAAAAACAGGCCACCCGGAATAACTTTCGATCTAATGATTGGAACTTCATGTTTAAATGTCAAAGGTTCAAGGGGGTGACCTGGAATAAGCTCCTTAGTTAGAGCGATATTTTAAGTTACAAAATCAGACACAGAAACATACTTTCTCTGAATAAAAGTACCGTTTTTTTTAAAACAGATTCAAATATATGACCCCCACAATACAGATGGTGCCGCAATCTGAGAATTATGGTCCCGATGGTTAGGTCAGAAGGGAACTTCAAAGTTTGGACCCCTTAATGTTAATTTCACTTTATGCGCATTACGCCATATTTATTTTATTTAATAATAAATCTGACTTTTTCAAAGTTCGATTTTTTCAGGAACGGTTCAGCTGATTTAGCTCAAATTTTGCACCTCACCATTTAAAAATTTCATTCTTTAAAATTAAGTAAAAATTTGTATACTTCACAATTTAAAATATCCTAAACTATTATCAGATAAAAAAAATATTTCCTGAAGTTTTTTTTGACATGAAATGATTTTTGGATGAACGAATCTTATAATTATACGCAAAAATGTTTAGATTTGCTTGAAAAATTTGCGAAGTAAGGCAAAATACACATAAAGTAAAATTAACATTAAGGGGTCCAAGCTGTGGACCATTCTTCTGAAATAACTATTGAAACCGTAATTCCCATATAGTGGCTTCCCCATCTGAAATTTGAATCCATCGAAGAAAGGTATGTTTATTAAGAGAAATTTCGTTTACGTGTCTGATTTTGTAACTTAAATTAACACCTGCACTAATTAATTAGTATATTTGAGGTCACACTCTTGAACCATTGAGTCCTAGAACGGGAAGATTCAATCATTTGATCAAAAGTTATTCAGAGTGGTCCATTTTTCACATTATACATAAGCCCTTCACTTTAAGCAAACCTTTTCAAATTTCTTACCTCAAAAACTGGAATAGTCTTCAAAAGCTTAAACGTAGAAAGATCCCACAACAGCACAACCTTGTCTCTACTTGAGCTATAAAGTTTTTAAACATTTTTAATAGCATATTTAGAAGAAAAATGGAAAAATGAAATGTAATTTGCACCATGATATTTAAAAACAATTGATATTCCATAAGTAACAACCTTTCTAAGCAATGAACAGTCATAATGATTTAATGCATCAACTTAAAGCAGCTTTTAAACTTAATTCTATTTTGGCTTATATATATTACATTAAAAGAATCATATATTAAATTTAATCCACAAATAGAGCTAATTAGGTATGAAGACATTAACATCGTTAAGTGGTAGTGTGGCTGGTGGTTGTAGAAAATATATACAGAAACAGTCATATTAATAAAGGATCTTATTTAGAGGCTATAAAACATTACAAAAAACTAAATGAGAACATAAACATTCTGGTAGATAGAGAAGAACAAATTGACTATGAAAAATGGGGTTTTATACTGTCTGGACAACAAATATAAATATTAATAGATCTTACTGTGTGACTTTTCAATTTCCCAAGTTTCTAAAGTCCTATCACCACATTTTCTATGATAATTACATCAATATTTTATTTTTGCATTTTGGGAAAGGTTTTAACTCAGTGTTTTAGATTTAAGCTCTATTTATGAAATGGATGAGATATAATACATAATTTTTTAACATTACTTTCTTGCCATTTTACATACATACATTCAATATATATATACACATATATATATATTTATATATATATATATATATTGTGTGTGTGTGAAAGTGATTTTTTTTAAAGAAATCTAAGCAACCAACTAGCATTTTTAAACACTTGAGAACAAATTAAAAACAAAATTATCTTTGAATTATTCTCATATCAGGAACCGTTAAAATTTGGAATTTGTTACTGTTGCTACCAAAGTATTGGATTAAATTAAATTCACTGTGACTGGAATTACAAAATTATAGTTCTTATCTTAATAATTTATTTATCTTGGCAATTGTGGAAACTTTCTTTTCTTTTCTAAAATCACCAAAAATTTCAAAACTACCAAATTTTTCAAAACTAAACTCGTAAAATTTTTTTTTCACAATCAACTCACTCTGGGAAAGACTAAATTAGATATATAACTCAGTTAATTATCTAAAATCTTCAGTAGAACCAATAGCTAGAAGAAAAATTAAAATGGAAAATTATGCAGTTAAATAAAAGTCTTAATTTTTACAGATAGCATATATTATTTAAAATTTCAACAAAGCAACTTATCTACAAAACAAAGGGACTATTTACCTTAACAGCCGTCCATCTTTTGTAAAAACGAGTTCGGTCACAGAGCTGAAGTGGCCAGACAGGGAAGTAACAAGTTCACTCGTATGAAGATTCCAAACATGGATTTCATAATCATCAGCAGTTCCAAAAACATGAATCTTGGAGTCAATATTATGAAAACATACTTTACTGTAATTGAAAAAGGTAACTGAGTAATGGGAATAAAAGAAATACATTGATATATTTATTTATTATTTTATTCCAACCTCCTTAATAAAGAAAGTAATCACGCATATAAATATTATGTAGAGTTTAAGTCAAACAAAGTACATAAGAATTACAAGAGGATAAGAAAAGGCATCCTCTTAAAAGAAGTTCAAGCAATCTAAAATGTGTCAGACAAAAGCTAAATGATTGTGTTACCAGGGGTCTGTCTAGGTTTTTCTGAAAGGTACCTATTTTGTGAAAATTTAGACATAATTTGTGAAAAATTAAAAATTATATTACAAAATCAATACAAAAACATGGTAAAAATATAGATTTATCGTTTCTTAAGGGATGCAAAAATAAAATTTTAAGAAAAAGTATTTTGTGAAACTACCGTTTTTCCTAAAGTTGAATTTGTGAAGCAACCGTTTCACCTAAAATTGAATTTGTGAAGGTACCGCAAAACGGTAGTAAATTCGGCCTGGACAGACCCCTGGTTACTTAGTGCAATCTTTCTACTTCCATGGAACGAGATACAATAAATGTATCCATAGCAGGGTTGGCAGGTTTTTGACATGTGACAGTTTTTGACGGTTTAAACCGTCACATCAAAAACCTCACTGTCAAAAACCTATATTCATATGTGAAATTTAATTAATACATAAAATTTATATTTTTTTTTTATAAAGGATAGTGTTTCTAAATATGTTCCAGAAAAAATAAATTTAAAATTTTGAAGAAACACTTATATTTTGAATAGTAACCAAAATCTTGTACTTTTGAAAGCTCACATCTTTTGTAATATTATGTATTCATTTTCATGTGTTATTGAAAATCTGCAGTGATATTATTAAGAAATTTATTTATAACCAAATTTAGTGTATAGTATAGATTATACTAAAAATTAGACATTTTTAAAGATAAACATTAGAAGTTTTGTACATTAGACATCTTTTAAAGAAAAATCTTTTTAATATTCTTTTAAATCTTCTTAATAATCTTTTCAACATAAGACAACACAAATTTAATTATTTGAATATAAATTTAAGTGCTTTCTGTTAAATACAGAGAGTAGTTAGTGTCGATTTACAGTATATTCAGCCTATTCATTTACTATGCTGAAAATTTAGTTTATCCAAATACTTGTGAATTTCATTTTGCTGAATACTATATAGTTTTGTTGAATATCTAAATATTCAGCTGTTGAATAATTACTTCTTGCTTTCAAGATATGCATTATTTGTATTCTTAATACAAGTAGAGAAAAAAAAATTAAGAGATAAAAATTGTTTTAAAATGATAAGTGTAATAATTATAAATACTTATAATAAACAATATGAATTATATTTATCATTATTCACAAATATAACTACTTTTAAATTCAAATTAACATACTGGATAATAAAGATATTCGGTATAACATTAAATTTTTTTTTTTATACACTTGTATCAAGTTTGTATTTATACAACATAACTTGTAAGTTCCTTATAAATATTAGTTATATGTCAAAAATGCATAGTAATAAACTTTTAATTTTCCTAAGTATCAAAAAAAAATTTTTTTTTTTCAAAATATAAATATTTAAACAATTTTTGTGCAAAATTTTTCTGCACGTGCATTTGAATATAAATTTCTGAGATTTTAAATCTGTTATTTTACCTTAATTTTAATTAAAAAATATTTAAAAACCTGCTGATTACCTATAGTATTATTAAATTTCAATATAATGCATGGCAACTGTTGGTAGTTTTGAAGTTTGTATATTTTCTTGGCAAACTTCAGTTTTTGACGGTTTAAACCAGCATTATACCCTTGTCATTTCAAAAACCACTTTTTGATGTCAAAAACCCAACCCTGCCATAGACAAGTCTATAAGGCGTAGTTGATGAGCCTCTATCACACATGAGAAACATCCTAGTCTATTAGGCATATACCACTGATGGCGATGGGTGGGTGACTTAAGTCAATTAGCCATAATTACCATCAGGGGGGGAGGGGTTACCACCTAGAGGGATAAAGGAAAACAGGGAGGACAAGAGACTACAACCCTCAATAACAAGTAAGTCCAATTCATATTTGTAATTCTCCACATTGAATTTTATCTTGGGTAAGATTGAAGAGCTAGTTTTGTTAACAAGGAGGAATAATTTAATATGTTGAAGGGAGCATCAACAATCTGACAGGATACATAGATTAACAACTCCTTTCAGTTAGTATGCCTTTGAGTTTCTCACAAATTACCATTAATACTCTTTCGAAGATTTAAAGAGAGATAGAGAGAGAGAGAATGTCATTTTTCTTACAAGAAGTTTCAAAATAAATGTCATTACTTGAATGATAATCTATTTTGGTGCTCTTAGCATAAATCTGAATGTCATGTCTAGGAAAGCTGTATATAATTTCTAAGGTTCAACATTATATGCACATTAAGTGCTGATCAATTTGTGACTTTTTTTTTGAAATATAGTTTTGAAGCCTAAATCAAAAGTAAACTTTTATAACATCAATGAAAATAGTTATTTTATTTAGTCTAAAAAGGCCAACTTTTTCATAAAAAACAAAAACGCTACCCAAAACTAATTACATCTCTTTCCTATAAGAAAAAAAAATATCGCATTGTTTCAAAGTGCAAAATTTTGAAATTTTAGTATCCACAATAAATTTTAGTGGGCATTTAAAAAAATGTATAACCCGTGATGAGCAGCTAGCTGGCCTAAGTCCTGAGCTTACAACTATTAATGTTTCACTTTGTAGCCTTGTAATTTTGAACCAAACTCAGAAGTCAAGGGAACTCCTGGATCAAGCATTGGGACAAACTAGTCTTCGTAGAGAACCTTTTGATGGAACTAACTTGTATTTGCATTACACGGAAAAGAAAATCACGAAAACCCCACAGTTAGCTAGACGACAAAGGGTTTCTAACCAATTAATAGTTAATTTCAAGGAGTGAAAATTGAAAATCTCATGCAAAATACAGCAGAAATCCACACAAGAGGGCGAGAATCCTTTTCACTAAATCCAGCTCAGTATATGCACATGTGGATCTGAATTTTTTTTTAATATCAAGCATGTAAAATGATTAGCGTTTTAACACGCTAAGGATTAAAGGTTCACCGAAATAGATTGGTATTAAATGAATTGCGAAAATGTTGAATAGAACATTTCAGTGAAGACATTTACGCGCTATAGCGCGTAAAATACGAAAAAAATTGAAATCGGACGCAAAAAAATGATCGCTACGCGTCCCGCGGGATGCGTAAATTTTTGAAGAAAGTTTATAAATTTCCCGACTTTTTAATCTTTGATATCGAAACATTTTAATAAAATCGAAAAATTGGGACGCAAAAAATAAATCGGTATGCATCCTCGGTATAAAAAAAAAAAAAAAACCCTGTCTCCAGAGTTAGACCAACACATGTTAGACACACAGGTGGGAAACCAGTTCTATGACTCAAAATGTTGACCATTATAGCAGGAAACATCCTACAAGACTTTCCCCCCAAACTTCTTTTCTCTGCTGAAAACAGTGACGTCATCGGAACTGAGGGACGCAGGTGTTATTGAATGGGGGGGAAATGACAGTACCTGATTTAAGTGACCTCGAATGAGCAAGTAGAAAGAAAGAGGTTGAAGGGGTGGGAAAAATTGAAGGGGTTTATTTTCAAAATATCATAGTACACACGTAGAAGATTAGGGTTGATTGGTTATTTAATACCTACGTCATGCAATCACATTTTTAGTGGCCCCTTACCCTTTATTTTCGAAGGAGGTACTTACGCACCGTTATATTAAGCTATATGTTACTTTTAGTTCAGTTAGAGTCAAACATTTTTAATGACCTGACCTACGCATCCAAACTTTTAATTTTGTTTTATAATTAATACATGTGCAATAATTAAACGATGCCTAAAGTACGTAACTTTAATATTAGGTGGAAAACTGAATTTAATTGGTTAGTCTACAAAAATGGTAAAATGTTTTGGGATATATGCCGCAAGGCACGAATAAAAAATGCATTCACCACTGGCTGTGAGAATTTTCAACGTAGCGCACTAGTCCGGCATATTGACACATCGGGAAAAGACTCTTCTGCTCATCATTTACGTGCTCTTAATATATTAGAACAGCAACGGTCTTTTAAAGTGTCATCTGAAAAACAAATTGCTAATTGTGTTCAAGATTATTCACAAATGCGAACGGTCTATTGGATGGCTAAAGAAGAAATAGCAGAAGCTAAGTTCCCCGCATTAATTGAATTGCAGGTAAGTTTTTATTTTAATTATTAAAGAATTATAATTTACAAAAATTTTTATGTTTATACAAGTAATTAAATAACAGTTACGCAAGGGCGTGTTATACGGTTTGAGTCGTGACCACGTGTCAAATTTCTTTTTTAAATATTAACTTAAATGGTCATTCTAAGTATAAATTAGAAAAGTGTAATAGGATATATTTTATTTAATGCTATAAATATTAATTATTTTCGTATTTCCGCACCACAGGCCGTGATACGGAATTCAGCTTTCAATTATTCAAATAAGTGCCACTTTTTCTCTTTTAGGGTTTCCTTATAAAAAAAACAGAAAGATAGTTTTCAAAAATAATTAATTATAAAAGAACATAGTTTCACTATTTTGTCTTCTCTGTAATGCGTATTTTTATTAATTTTTGAGTTTTTTTTTTGTTCGGTTTATTGATTGGGCCGGTCGTTTACAATAAATAAGAATCGAATTGTGCCATTTTGTCTTTGCTGTAATGCGTATTTGTTTTCTCCCTACGATTTCGCTATAAAACTTTGGATTTTTTTTTCGTGGGATTTTTTAAAAAGGGCAAATCGTTTAGAATAATTAAATAATGGAATTGCGCCATTTTGTCCCCGCTGTAATGCGTATTTATTTTATAGCTACGATTTCTATATAAAACTTTGAGTTTTAATTTTGTTGGATTCGTTTTTACAATAATTAAATAAAGGAATTGCGCCATTTTGTCTTACACGTGATTTGTATTTTCATTCTCGCTAAAATTTCTCTATAAAAACTTTGAATTTTATTTTTGTGGGATTCATTAAAGGGGCCGATCATTTATAATACTTAAATAAGAATGGAATCTCGCCATCTTTTCTTCTCTGTAATGCGTATGATTATTCTAGCTAAGATTTCTCTATAAAAAGTTTGAATTTTAGTTTCGTGGGATTTATTGATAGGTTGATGGTTTTACCGTTTTTATCTTCGTTGTAGTGCTTATAGATTCTGTGTAGATTACATCATTTAATGATTGTTTAAATAAAATAATTGATTAAAAAAACTTATAATAGTTTTATTCCTCTAAGAAATGAATTATGTCATTTTATTTTTGTGATTAAAAAAAAGTTGTTTTTTTAAAAAAAAGTCAATAATTGGTTTGCAACTACTTATGAATTAGATTAAATTTTAATAAATTGACTACAATGAATAAGAAATTTAAAGTTAATTATTTTTTTGTACACTGCAAAATATATAATTCAATTTTAGAATTGTAATTTTTTTATTAATAGAATTTTTTTTTTCACTTACACTTAAAAATTTTTTTTATTATTTTGTTTGTTTTATATTTATTACGACACATGTTTGGATAAAATAATTTTAAAACCCCCCTTTTTTTTAAATATTCATATATATTTTTTTTATTTCAGAAAATGAATGGGGTGAATTTTCAGACTAGTACTTACCAATCTAAACTGTCTATCTCTGATATGACATCAGCATCCGCCCAAGCTATTGAGGAACTTTTGATACAGAAATTTAAACCATCATCTTTTTTCGGAATTATTTGTGATGAGTCGTGTGACGTTTCAAATTTTAAAAAACTTATTGTGTATTTAACTTACATAGATGAAGATGGGTATGGTAAAACCGCGTTTGTGGACATATTAAACATAAATGATGGAAAGGCTGATACAATTGTCAATTCTTTAAAATCTACAATGGAAAAATTAAACATTGATTTAAATAAAATTGTTGGTCTTGGCACTGATGGTGCAGCAGTAATGACTGGCTGTAAAGGAGGTGTTGGTGTGCGATTAAAGACTGCTGGTGCAACGCATTTGCTGCAAATTCACTGTTCTGCTCACAGGGTTTCTTTGGCCTTGTCACAAGCAGCGAAAAATATTAAACAGACTAAAGACCTGGAGAATACTTTGCAGCAACTTTACCATTTTTTCGATGATAGTCCTGTCAGAGAATCTGTGCTACGTCAAATTTTTCAAATAAATGAAATATCGGAAATAAAATTGAAAGAACCCAAAAATGTTCGATGGCTGAGCTTGTATGAAGCGGTGAGCGCTGTAATACAGTGCTTTGGGTCCATTGTAGAGGCACTTGAGCATATCGCCGAAAAAAAGAACGATTTAAACTCTGTAAAAGCAAAAGGTTTGTTGTCAAAAATAAAGAATGCCAATTTCCCATTTTTACTTGCGATCATACTGGACGTTTTAGAGCCAGTAAAAAAATTAAATGTATTATTTCAGCATCAAAATGTGATTTTCTCTAAGGTGAATGTAATGGTATCCAGTTGTATAAGTGTTTTAGAGAATCTTAAAGGTAATAAGGGGGAGCATGAAAATAATTATATTGAAAATTGTACTAATGATGAAGATGATGTTGTTTATCAGAATATAAAACTTGGAAAGCAAATTTTAAATGAACATTTTAAGTCTAATTTTATATCTGAAGTTGTAGGTAATTTAAAGTTACGTTTCCCAGCGGAGTCATTAGATGTATTAAAATCACTAGATTCGATGTTAAACCCGTTTAATTATCCAACGAATTCAAAGGAATTACTGAATTATGGATCAGAAGATATTGATTTATTGATTAGAACATTTGGAGAATTGATTTCTGGTGATAAACTTAAAAATAACTTTCAGTATTTTAAACAGATCGTATTAAACTTTAAATCTATGAGTATGAAAGACTTTCTTAGAATCTTCATCAAACAGTATAGTGATGAATTTCCAGAATTTTCTAAATTAGCAAAGATAGCCTCAGTATTGCCAATTTCATCAGCTGATGCTGAGAGAGACTTTTCAGCCATGAAAAGAATAAAGACATGTGCTCGAAATAGGATATCTGAAGGAAAACTGAAAACATTAATGATGATTACACTTGAAGGGCCAGATATGTCAAATTCCCAAGATGTAATTATAAGAGCACATAAGATATTTCAGTCTTGTAAAATACGTAGAGGGGGAAGCAGTGTAAATAAGTAGAGAGGGAAGCACACTAATAAAAATATTTTACATAAATTTAGATTTTGTTTTATTTTATTTTTCTATTATATTTCAATATTAGCATATTACAGCATTATAATTGTTATAATTCATGTACTAATAATCTATTAAGTATTTTTCAGAAAGATTATATTTGTTTAAAAATTTATGTAAAGGACCCATTTTCTTTCAAAAGGACCCAGTTTTTTAAAAGTCATGGGTCCCAGGGACTCGGGATTTTGAAAGCCTAGTGTCTTCCCTGACATTTTGAAGAATATCTTTAAATTCAGTGGCATAATTTGTGGCGAAATTCAACAAGGTCAAGAATTAATATCACATTTTGTAAAAGAGAAAATTAAGCACTCTTTAAAAACGTCCAATGAAAAATGGCACCTTTTAAAAACACTATGCATCCTGTAAATTTATCTATCTATATATATATATAAACAATATACAATCTAATAACTAATTTTAATAGGAAAATAGTGAATTACCTATAGACACCTTTACCGCCTTTAAGGTTATGAGTGTAATACTTTCTAAAAGTATCCCAAACTTTTATCGTTGAGTCAGAGCCACCTGTAGCTAATAATGTATTGGTTGAGTCAAAGGCCATACAGCTTATGGGACCTATATGTACAGACTATAAGAAAAAATAAATATCATACAATTGAAGTACAGTTATTTAATTACTCAAAAATTTGAAAAGAATTAAAAATGTGAAAAAATAATCACTCACTAATGATGATATGAACTAATGATATGAACTAATTAAAATTTACAGTTTCACAATAAATTATGTTTAGCTATCTATTACTTAAGCGAGTAAAATTAAGAATATTATCAAAAATTAAGAACATTATACACATTCAATATTATTAAAATAATTATTCCTAAAGGAATGCACTATGTACTTAGGTAAAATTAAAGCTGTATATTAGGTGAAAAACAATCTTTGAAAGATATAAGTGACTTTTCAATATGATAAAAAAAAAAAAAAAAATGAAGCTCACCTTCCAAGATTTTACGATTTCTTTGGTGGATAAATGCCATATTCTCATAATACCATTTCTGGAAGCAGTTACTAATGTTTCATCATCAGCAGCCAATAAAAAAGAAGCTATTTCCTCTCCTTTTAACTATTAAAATGTATATAGAAAAACCAAATTATTGTTAAATCATTTGCAATAAGTATTCAACTAAGAACAGAAATATTGTTTATATCATTTATTAAACATATCTTAAACATCTAAACCAGACTGAAAAAAAAAACAATTTAAAATAAAATTAAAAAATACATTATATTTTCCAATTGAAAATCTTTATGCAGTTGCGCATGCAACAGGTCTGATTTGATTTCCTTCAAATAGGTAGAAGATATAAAAGAGGTGGAGTTAAAGAATATGGACTATTTACTGTTTTTCAAAGTCCATGCAAGCCTCAGACTTTCATAAAAAAAGACAAATCAGCTTGTCACCCCCTCTCAAAGTAGTCTTGGAGCAGTTGTGTTTGTTTTCATAAATATTTAGTAATTTTAAGTACATATCACACATCATAGAAAAAAAAAACAATGGGATTTTAATTTCAGACTTACACTAAGAAATTAAGTATGTAATTTTTTTGTCATACCGTAAAATACCGATAAAGCGCCCCAACTCGATAAAGCGCCCCCCTGTAGCTTCACATCTATGCAGATTGCCAATCAGTACCCAAAAAACGCCCCCCCCTCCTACATGCAGCGGCGCTTCCGACGAAATATTTTTTTGTAGCAAAAAAATTTGTCAAGGAAAGTTATTTAAGAAATAATTTTCTGACTATTAAAAAAAATTAATAACGAAGTCGACGAAATATTCGCCCGTATCGCGATCTGCTGCAGAACATCGCCAATTCTTAGCTAACTTTCGGCAGCAGCCTGTAAGAAAATAAATAAACGAAATAATAATTTTAAAAAAACATCGCATAAGGAGAAAATTTAAAAGGTATGCATCTTGTATCCACCCCCAGCTTGAAGAAAAATCGCAAGCTAGAAATCTATTTAGCGCCTTAGCAATTGTAATTTAAGTGAACAGAAAAGGAAGAATAGGACCCTAAATCCGACACTCACGGGACTGACGAAATGCCGCACTTCGGATCTCTTTCGGAAATTCCAATATGGCCCCCAAATATTACTATAATTCAATTCCACTGTTAATTTCAGAAAAACCAATAAATTTAGTCAAGTTTCGATCATAGATTATGATGGGGTGAATTTAAAACTGGCCCATCATAAGAGAAGAAGAAATAATCAGAATCCTATGAAGAAGAAATAATCAGAATCCTATGAAGAAGAAATAATCGTTTCTTCTTTGGAGCGAGATCATAGTTCTCGTTTTTTCTTTTAGATAACATTTTGTTTTAACAAAAGACGCTTACCTCGCAAGAAAAAAAAAAAGCTTTTTAAACTAAATGCTAACAAACTAACAATGAATAGCAACAAAAAACAAGCTAAAAATTAATAACGATAAAAAAAGAAAAAAAGCAAGCAAGCAACAATTAACAAGAAAAAATAAAAAGCGGCAAAATAAAAAAAATTAATGAATCGAATAAAAAATCGCAAAAGGGATAAATTCATTTTATTGTCCATGTGGTAGTTTCAATGTCAACTGGGTGTGGCCAATTTATGGTCAAACAGAGGAGGGAAATTCGGGGGCAGTAAAGCACAGCTGTCAAGATTGATTGATCAGTTTTTTCCAACTTCCATTTCTTTATTTTGTTCATTGGAAATGCGGGTGTTTTTACTTCTCACTTTATTTTAAACTGCTTTAGAAACAGATGTTTCCTTTGATACAGATTTATTATTATTTTTTTCTTCAGGCTTCGTTTTTATTTTTAAAAGATAAAATAAAGTAAGTTACTTCAACAGAATAAAATTCAAAATAAAAAGAATATAGCTGATTTTTTTTGTCTTAACAATATAAATTTCTTAAAAGAAAAAACGAAAAAGATTAGAAGTCAAGGTCACCTTGATTGGAATGTACACTCACTGATAAGAATGTGAGAAAAATTGAGGGTGTGGTGGGAGAGTTGAATGTAAAAGATTGAGCAGAAAAGAAAGAATATCCTTTGCCAAGCAGGGGAAGAAGAATGTAAATTGGAAGGGGGTGGAATTGAATGAAAGAGATAAGGAGTCAAAGGGAATTATCATTTCTTAGAATTGTACTACAGGGGCAAGAAAAATCAGAATATTTTGGGGGTGGAGACTGAACACTCCCCTTGTTCACAGAGATTAGAATCAGTCCTTATTGTGATCTCTAACAAGCAGGATGCCTAAAATCAGCTCTTATACTGTTTCTAAAAAGTTGGAAGTCATCCAATGGCATAAGGAAAATGGTTCTGTTATACACCGAACTTCTAGGCATTTCGGCATCGACAGAAAAAGAATTCGAGAGTGGATTAATAAAGAAGAAATTTTATTAGCTAATAATCATGGGGAACAAAAGAAAATTCGGAAATTAATCACTGGGAGAAAACCTTTATCAGAAGAATTAGATGATACCCTGTTTGAATTTTTAGAAAAAGAAAATGGCTTTGCTGTATCCAACAGAATGCTAGAAGAAGAAGCATTAAAAATAGCAGCTTCTCTTGGACTTATAGATTTCAAAGCATCCTCTATGTATATAAAACGATGGAAAAAAAGGTTCAACATTTCCATGCGAAGAGGAACAAATGAAAGCCAGAAGTTGCCAAGTGATCACGTTGAAGCCGCAAATAGCTTCATTCAAGCTATTCGTTCGTTAAGAATAAAAAATGACTACACGCCATATAATATTCGAAATATGGATCAAACGATGGTGCGGTTTGATGAGCCATACGCTCGGACTAATGATATTGCTGGAAAAAGTACAATCAGAATCACAAACACGGGGTGCAAAAAGCGAGGCTTTACCGTAGCGCTAGCAGCAACTGCCTCAGGGCATAAGCTTCCCGCTTTCGTGATTTTAAAAGAGCCAACAGGACGCATCCCACCTCGCGTGCTGAAAGACTTAAAAGTTCCTCATAATGTAAAAGTTACCTGCTCTTTCAACGGATGGATGACGACCAACCTTATGGAAAGTTGGTTAACGAGGATTTGGGGTCCCAATGAAGATGATGTAAGAAGATTGATTATCTTAGATCGAGCTTCAATCCATAAAACTTCAAGTCTCCAAGAAAAATTAAAAGATCTAGACACTGATTTGGTTTTGATACCGGCAGGGTGCACAGGTCTTCTGCAGCCAGCAGATGTTTCGTGGATGGCGCCCTTCAAAAGTGCACTGCGAAGAGAATGGGCCGTCTTCATTAGAAACAAACAAAAGACTCTTGCTGGGAATTTAAAAAGGCCAACTCGGCAAGATGTGATTGGTTTTGTGTCAGCTGCTTGGGAAGCGGTCACCGAAGAGACTATTTCTAAATCCTTCAAGCGTTGTGGTATATCGAACGCTTTAGATGGAAGCGAAGATGGGCTATTTCATACCAGATTAGCGGAAGTCAATGTCGGATCTGTAGACAATGATATCACTGATGAACTGAATGAAGAGTGTGTTAACCTTATTTTGGATGACGATTCTGATATTTCTTTTAATGGATTTTCAGATAATGATTAAAGTAACTAAATAAAATATCTTTCTTCTTATGAAATATGCTGTTGTATATATTTTTTATTTTTTCACCTATTTGCATGTGCCGCAATCGCACTGAAATTTAAAAATGAAGGATCACTGTAAAGGTAAGTGATTTTACTAATTAAAATTTATATTTTCTCTCTTTTGCTATGATTATTTTTACTGTATATTTTACGATTCATAATTATTAATGCCCAACCAATATAGACGATTTTTTAGAAATAAATGGTGCTTAGAATTTTCTTGAGTACCGTTTATCGGCCCCCCTCTATATCACGCCGATTTTAGTCAAAATTAAGGGGGGCGCTTTATCGGTATTAAGAAAATATGTTTACAATATATTTATCCTATCTATTTAACTTTTGAAATCAACTAGGCAGGATAAAAAATAAATAAATAGGAAAGCAATATTAGATTATGTAAACAATTACAGCATAAAAACAAGAAAGCAAAAGCAATCATAAATAGCAGTTAATCGAAAGTTTAAACTTTGCGTATCTTTTTGAGATTAGCAAAACTGAAACGAATGTTAAAATTGAATACTGATGCTTCTTATTAGATACTTTATTCATTATCAACTTAAAATGCTGATTAATTAGCTATAGAATTAAAATATATAGAATACTAATTCAACCAGTAGCATTACTAAAATACCGTTACAGTGTTGCATGTATGCAGATTCAAAACAGACTACTATTTTTGAAAGAAAAATACTACACAAAATTTACTATGCTATCCAAGAAAACATTTGACAAATTTTCACAATCATACAAATTATAATGAAAAGCAATTTACTAGAAACTTATTTAAATCAGTGGAAAATAACACCGATAAGCTGTAACTTTAATAAAACCAAGTGGCACAAGAAAATAGGGAAAAACAAAAAACAGGGACTTGATAAAAAATTTATTGTTGGCAGAAACAAACATTCGAAGACCTTGTTGGAAAAAAATTAACCAGCTCGGATCAAAATAAAAATATATAAAGAACAATTTTTCATTAGATTACATATAAAATGAACAACATTATTTGGATGAACAAATTAAGAAATAAAAGTTCATACTTACATTTTCAATGGCATTACTTGTTGTGCCACTCTCTATATCAAATAATTTTAAATTATCCTGGCATATACTCAGAATATACTTTCCATTACAAGAAAACTGAAAAACACAGGATAATATTTTTTATAGAATTTTTAAAAGGGAAAAAAAATTCATGATATCAAGACAGGGTTCCCACTCTATGATGAGATTGAAATTCAAGGACTTTCCAGGACTTTTCAAGGACCTCAACAAAATTTTCAAGGACCTTAATCTAAGACCAATTTTAAAAATTATTCTCTTCTATTTTACTAGAAGCAACAATGCTTGTTGTGGCAACAATTAATTTCAAATATAATACCTAAATGCTTTGCCTATATAGAGAGAAGAGAGTATATGTATTATAAACTAAAATTTATATTTTTTTAAAAACAACCCTACTGGTTTTACATATTAATTCACAAAATCATTTTCAGCACAATCTATAACAAATGGTAATGAGGTGTTAATGGTAAAATCCTTTAATCCTGCGTATTTCCATGAGAAGGCTGCATGAAAGACAGAGCTAAATCTTAGGTATTTCATATTCCATGATTATTCCATAACCCCCTCCTCTCCTCTATTAAACATCGTTTCTGAAATTATTCATCCATAATTTACACAACCTTCTCTAAATGTTATGCAGCAACAATTCTTTCTGAAAATAAAAATTAGAAGGAACATATCCCATTTTCACCATGTTTAAAAGCATTATTCGTTATGTGTAATCCACAACTGCCAACGAATATGACCTGGTGGGAATATTTCTCTTCTAATTCACACTGAAGCTTCAAATAGAATTTCCAATTGACATAGGGTATATTACTATGGATAATTGAAGTATTTTAGAGAGCTTTTAACCATCATCCATGCATTTGTAAAAAGAGGACAAAATATTTTCTGCAGTTCCATGACCCATAAAATTGGGAGGTAAGATACTTAGTGCAAACTTTATTATCAATTCCTTACCATAATGTCCATCTGCTTAGATTGTAGAGACGGATTTAACGTATCATCAAAGAGTACAGTGTAGCAATCAACATTCTTCAGCTCATTTATAAGAATCCCTTTGAAGTATAGTGCCAATCCAAAGGAGCCCAAATAGGCTCACTTTGTGGCACAACAAAAAATTGTCTCGCTATACAGCTATTAGCAAACATTTTGGAGAACAATTTACTAATCCCTTCACAGGAGTTACATGAATAATTACTAGTGATGCACTTAAGACTCCAGAGAATTTCAGCATCAAGCACATTCCTTTTGACCAGATAAGAAGACAATGTTACCTTGGCCACTAAAGTTTCTGTTTCACATGGGGCACACGATGTTGAAGGAGTATTTACACCAGATGAATTAGATGTTGATGTCTTTGGAAAAAGAGAACTCAGGGCATGAGACTGCTTTTTTGTTTTACCTTTCTTTCACGAGTGATTTCAGAGCAGATTCTTCCATTTTTGCGATATCGATCTCCTTCATGCATAATCGGCACTTGGCTCTGAACTTCTTTTCGGGCATCGATAAAATCCATATCCATCCATTGGGGATTAAAATAGCACTTCCCAGACATAACTAGTCTAAACTACATAACACAAATACGAAGCCGTGCCTTTGCGAATACGCTTTACAATAAAGTTTCGAAATGACGCAAACGTAAGGACAAGTGCGGATGGTAAAACGGCAAATTTATTGAAAACTGCAAGGTACATATTGTTGCAAAATTCGAGAGTATTCCAGTTTCAATAAGAAAAAGAAGATCTAAGCATATGTGACAGAAGATGAAGTGGAGTCTCGCCCCGAACGCATTGATTGTCTGCTGTGCTCCGCGTGCTTGGACGCAGAGCCTAGCGTCTTGGCACCAAGACGCTAGGCCCCGTTAGAAACGGTGGCGTTAAAAACCACGTGAGAAAGCTCGGGAACAAAACAGAAAGAACGAGAAAGATCCGCGGGTGTTTCATAAAAAGGGCCGCCGGCAGTATTGAACAAATTCAAGGACCTATCAAGTTTTTCAAGGACCTAAGACGTTTTTCAAGCACTTTCAAGGATCTAAATTTAGCAAAAAATAATTCAAGGACTTTCAAGGACTCTCAAGGACCGTGGGAACCCTGCAAGATAAACATATTTCTTGTCAAATTATGGATAACATATATTTAAGGCTAGATTTTTTAAAAAAAATTCATTTTCAGTCATTTTTGTGTTTTTTTCCTTTATTAATATATTAAAATTGACATTTACTAATTCATATAAAAAAATATTTTCATAAAAAAAAAAAAAATATTTGTTTTTGGTATCTACCTTAAAGTGATTGAAATTGATTAAAAAGAATAAATATCCTCATATTTGACAATATAAAAAAGAATAAATATCCAAATTAAATAATTAATATACACAGACATATTGACTTCTTTTTACCCATTTCTAATAACTTAATCCAGTGAATTTTTTTTTTGTCTGAGCCTGATTTTAAAGACCTCCTGAATGAATTCCATGAGCACAGGTAGCGATCCGAGAAATATGTCGAACAAAAAAATTCATTTGCAAAATTCAAGTACAGTATAAATAAAAGCTACCCTACTTACTTGGACTTTACCACCAGTAAAAAAAGCTTCATATTTTGAGTGTACGTCAAAGCTGCAATTAAAATGAAAAATTATAAAAATAAAATACTGAATAGGTAAAAATTGTTATCATCATTAAAAGTATTATTAAAAATAATTTCACGAAGGTACAGATATATACTAAACAAAAAAATCAGTGTAAAATAACACCTTTGTTTGGCTGTAATTTTCATTGACTTCTTTTTACCCATTTCTAATAACTTAATAAGTTTCGGTTAATAACATTAAATTAATAACAACCACAAATAAAGAAACAACTGTAAACAACTAATAATATTTAAAAACATGTGGGGAAAAGTAAGCGGGCATCATGTCGGACGCTTCTGGTTACCTGTTTCTGTTCATTAAAAGATTTATAAAACTGGTTGCCTTTTTAATTTCAAGTTGATTTAAAGGTTATATCCAGTTGTTGCAAAAAATTTTACGTCGCACTAGAGCCGTGTTACTGGCTGGAAACAACTGGAGGCAACATACATACGTCACATCCCGTTTGACAGGTGAGGACACCATTAACACGCCACTCATCCTTCAGCAGATCGTGCTAGCGTGCATTAGCCGACCTTTCGTATACGGGGAGTCATTGGCAAGAGGGGATCGAACTTACAACCTCTCGACATGGGCCCAACTGGTCAGATTAACGCATAATTTAAATGAAGAGAAAAAGATAAAAAAGAAAGAATACAATTGGTGTATTTTTAAATTTTAAGAAGCATTCTTGGGTTTATTGAGATTTTTGTCAATTTTAATTTTATAGTAATGGCCACACAAATTACCGTTGTCATGGAAACAAGATATTTATATTTTCTTGCTTCGGATATTTTATTTAGTGTTTGGACGTGACTTTTGTAATATTTAATCAAATGAAAGATAGGAAGTTAATTCAATTATTCATAGACATATTTTCGTGCAAATAAATTTCCCATTATAATAATAATCAAATAATGTAATGTAAAAAAACCTGATATGAGATAAATTCCAGAATGATTTTTCATTTGTCACTTTTACTTGTCTTGTTTTCGAAGTAAGTTAATCTGTTTTTAACTCTTTTATTTTTAGCATTAAATCTTAAAATATTTTTAAATCAATCGAAGAAATGGGGTTTTTAGATCTTTATTTACTTTTGTTAATATTTTTGACCACTTAATAAATATTATTATTGTATTTATCACATTAGCCAGCAATATTAATAATTTATAACAGATTTTAATCAAGATTCGTTGCATGATTATTAGAAAAAGATTATATATAACTTCATTAGTTGTTAGAAGAGTAGAATTGTATGTTTTTAATAATATAGCTTAACTAATCATCTTAAAATGCTTAAATAAATCTTGTGTTTTAATCCATATAATTTTGATTAAGTTCTTTTTTGTATGGAACTGCTAAAAATGTGTATTAATAAAAACATCTTCTTTTCGATTTCATCTATATGATGAAATAATAAACAGGGTTTTTGAGTGTGTAATAACAAAAACATAAGGAAATTTTTATAATCATTAGAACATTTTTATTCAAGTTATCTTTGATGTTGGTTGCCCATGTGTTCTAAGTATTATCTGCTTGTTCTGACAATGGCTATGTACATAACATAACTTTCTATTCTTTCATTTCTTTTTCACCCGTTAGATAAATTAATAATTCTTTCTTTTCTACTTCACCCGTTAGATAAATTAATAATTCTTTCTTTTCTATTTCACCCATTAGATAAATTAATAATTCTTTCTTTTCTATTTCACCCGTTAGATAAATTAATAATTCTTTCTTTTCTATTTTACCCGTTAGATAAATTAATAAACAATGTGTTTGAATTTATTTTTATAAATATTGAAATATTTTTGTTCTAATACCACTGACGCTGGATCCTTAAATGTTCTAAGAATTCTCTGCTGTTCTTATGATGGTTCTTTATATAATAACATTCTACTGATAAATTTGTTTTTATTACAACCAAAAATATGAATTAAAAATTAATTCATTTGAATTTATGCAAATTTAAAAAAAAAAAATCTACTCTAATTTATCACGAACTTGAAAAGCATAAACATTCGCATTATGCATGTAAAAATAACTTTTTTTGAATTGAGGGTTCTTCTACATTTTAGAACCAACCTGGAACCAAACTCAGTGATTTTGGCAAAAATATAGCACTTTGACTCTGCAACTTTACTGGATATTTAGCTATATCAACATCATGGGAATCACCGAAACATTTTTCCAAACGCAGTTGGAAAAAAAAAATTAATTTAATTTAGCATTTAATAAATTAACATTTAATTTAGTTATTTTGTTAATGTTAAAAGGAAAGAAATATATCTTAAAGCAAAATGAGTTTTTATGTACATTATAATTTTTTAAACATGTAATTTCTTAATAACTTAATTTTGTGTAATTTTTATTTTATGATAATTTTTATTTTGTAGGATCTAAAGTTTTACATTGATGTCACTTTTCAAAGCATGTGATTGGTGGTCCACAATATGTGGAGCTGATGAAGAGTTTGATAGAGGCTCTTTGGCCATTGCTAATATTGACAACAGCACAGAAAAATCAGGTGGTTGAAAGATTTTAAATAAATTATATTCAATGATTAATATAAAGAAAGTTTAAATTGAAAATTTTTTCTAATTCAGAGTTTTAATGGTTGCATTTTATATTAAATATTTTCTGTTGTGTTTTATTTTTGCCTGTTTTTATAATTATTTTAAAATAAACGTTCCATTTAAAATGATTTTTAGTTATTTTGTTTTTAAATTTTAACTACATAGTTAATGATTTTTGTTAAATATATTCAATACATTAAACTAATTTTAGCTGTTAATTCGGTCCTGTAAGAGATCAATAATTAAAAGAATATCCTCGTTCTTACCCACTGTTAATACTCCATGTTAATTCCTATTAGATTTTCAAAAAAAAAAAAAAAGAAAAAAAATGCTTTAAAATGTATGAAGCAAAAAAATTAATATGATATTACAAAATGTAGGGCCTTATTTTTAAAGTAGTCATTAAAGTAAAATTAGATGAACTATCACTGTGTTTTTTTTAATTTTTTATTATTGGATGTTGTCTTTCATTATTTTAACTCAACATTAAAAAAAAGCTTTTAAACATTAGTTCTAAGAAAGAAAAAGAACAGTGCTCATCAATCGAAACAGAAACAATAATTTAAGCTATTCCTTGCAGTTTGACAATTTGATATCATTGCTCTCGAAACATATATTTATCAGCTAGTGTGATATAACCTATGATGAATTATATCATTTATGATTTGCCTTTCCTAGAATTCATCCTAGTGATAAAGCTGTATACCTAAGTGGCACTTTAATGTGTTTCGGTTTTTATAAAAATTTATTATTTGTAATTATTACATACCTGGCTTACTTACCTTTTTCCTGCACAGAAACGGGTAATTCACCAGCTTTTCTTCACTGAGGCATGCAAATGCATCACAATTTCTTTCTTGTTCTGATTGCCTTGGAAAATGAAATTGACATACTATTAATTTGTCCTAAGATTAAATTGATGATGGCTGGTCATATGATCATTAGTTGGTTGCCAAAAACAGCTCGTTAATATAATTACTTTAAAAATGTACAATAACTTCATCATCATTGAAAAACTCATTGAGAAAATGTTTAGTAAAGAATATGTAGTTAATATAAGCAGAGTTTGATCAAACTCCCTATATGGCTATTAAAGTGTTAAAAAGTAGGACTATAGGGGAATTTATTGTTAAAATGTGTTAATTAACCAGAAGCATTTTTAATATATTCTATTTTAGACTAGTTTCATGATTAGTTATTAAATGAAAAACTATGATTTTTGCATTGATCTCAGACAAAATTATTACCGGAAGTCTCAGTGGTATCCTAAGAATATATATACCTCAACCTATAAAGCAGGAAGATGGAAGTTACTCTTCATTCCGAGCAGATGATTTACTTCTGGAAGCACAGCTTAAAGCTCCTATTATACAAGTTGCTGCTGGAATCTTATCATCGTGAGTTATTGTTTATTTTTCTCAGTAATACCTTGAAATGCTGATAAGTTTTTCACTTGTATTTTAACTAACCAAAATTGCCATGGATATTTTATTAAATAATTTTGTGGTGATTAACAAATATGTAATGTATTGCAAAAAGTTTGCTGATGTAGTATATATTTTTTTAATGCTTTTAAATATTGTGTGCCCTTTGTTGTCTGATTTCCAAGCAATCACTTGAAAATGAATTATTCTTAACCCACTGACGGTTCTGCACGTAAAAAGTCGCATTTTAACCGGCAGTCTTCTCTGCATAGCCAAACCGGTTTTACCATGTTAACTGATAGGGGAACTGTGTGTAGGCGAGAAACATTCTCCCTATTTTGCCCATTTCCTTAACCGCCAGTGGGTTAAAACACAATGAATTATTTTTGATGAATGAAATTTTTTGCATATTTCACTTTTAAAACTTTTTTATTTTGTTCACTAAATTTGTTAACCACTTAATGCTTGAAGCAAATAGTCTGCTCATAAATCATGTTAAAGGTGAGAGAAATAATAGCTTGGATAAAGTATTATAGCTTTAAATGAACATAATATAGCTACTACATACATAACATAACATAATATAGCTTTAAATGAACATAATATAGTTACTAAAAACCATATTATACAGAATAATTATAAAGATTAATGTAATTAATTTGATCTTAAGATTACTTACATAAAGTAATTTTGGAAGGATATTTAAATTCTTGAAAATATTAGATTTAATATAATATTTTTAAATTCATGAAATGAGTTATAAATAATTTTTAATGAAAACAAAATGTGTTGAAAAGGAAATGTGTTAATTACTTTTACTACATTTGTTAAATGTTATGTTGTGCCACAATTTTTTTAATTAATCGTTTATTTCGAATAATTCTTTTTTATTCATATCCACTATTAATGAACATGACTAAAAAATTTATTTTATTATTTTATATTTTTTTATGTGTGCTGGCTGAATAAAATTGATTCTGTATAGGCTTAGCAAAATTAAATTACAATTTATCTCTTACTAGCCAGCTAATTGAAAAATTTCTTTTGCACTCATAAAAATATCAGTTTTTTCCCCATTATTAAGAACAGTTACTAAATAATGAATCAGTGGCATTTCATACTTTTTATTTGATGAAACTCAAAAGTGTTGTTTACAGTTGTATAAGCATTTGTCCTTTTGTTGTGACGCAAGCCCCCCAATACCATGTTCGTAAAAAATAACATTGGCTGCTGTGACATTGAACCGGTTGCACATGCATTCCTTGACTGTATCAACTGATGTCCTTGTAGTGCTTCTTTGAGCTCATGTAAAATTGTGAAGTTATAATCGACAGATCTAGTATCAGTAGTTCAACTCAGGATAACTCTTAGCTTTTGTTTAAAATTTATTTATTTCCTTGACTTGCCATAAAAGGACTTCTCAAGACATTTTACTTGAACCTTTTGACCTTTGTTAATGTCTCCAAGTACTGCTGATCATTGACTATGGTTCCAGAAAATTGATAAAAGAAAATGGTCCTTAGCAACCCATCGTTCGCTTAAAGAACTAATAGCTGCTCAGTTATTATTCTTTTATCTTTGTTTCCATGACAAGTGCTGCCATCTCTAATGCAAAGCAGATTAATTCTTTATGCCACTTCTGTGTCAGCTGTGTCATTTCATGCCTGTCTTCATTTCTCTAAACGACATAGTTTTGATTTAAAGCCTTTACATAATTGTTCATTGACTGTAGTTACTATTTTTTGTTTCTAAATGTCGAAGAAAGGATTGTAAAACAGTTTATGATGTTCAGCATTGTGTGTTTTACACTGGTATTGCACAGCACCATGGGAATTCTATTTTAAAACCTTTTTATTTTAATTAAACCTTTAAATATTAATTTTTAATGATAATTAAATAATAATTAATTTGTATTTTCCTCCTTTCTTAGGACTTCCTCTTCTCTTCAGTTAGCTGTTCTACACCCTTACAAGCTATCTGTATTTTCAATTTCTGGTAATTTTAATTTATTAGTGTTTCAAATTTTATTTTAAAAGTAGTACAATGCAAAGTTACTCATTTTCTTTTATGATTTTAAATTTGTAAGTTTTTTTCCTCACTATCATGAATTTGTTTCTTTTTAAAAAAAAATATTTTGTAAAACTTATTCAAATATTTACGAAGTTTTTTTTCTAGGTGTCATCATTTTTTCTTCTAAAAGTCATTAATTGAGTTACTAACACTTCATCATTAAGAACACCAAATTGGTATACTATTTTTGTGAATTAAAATAATTAACTAAAATTATGTTTACAGTCAGTAATAATTGCAAAATTTAAAAGAACTATAATAAAAAAAAAGAGGAGATTCTACTTGTTGCTAATCATTTAAAAGTTTGCACCTTTGCACACATTCTATTACATAAGATTTTTATATTTTTTGAGATCAAAACAATTATAAGTTTTTAATGATATTGTGCCTAAGCATTACCTTGCTACTTTCTGAAAAGTCAAGATGAAAAGTGGATATAATTCATTGTTCAATATTTCAAATTAATGCATACAAAACTTGTAATTTTAGACCCAGTGCTAAATTTTTGTGTTAAGCATTTTCTTGGTGTCAAATTAAAAAAATTTTTTTTTTTTTGAAATTTATAATCATAGTTTATTAAAAGGTATTGATTTATTCTTAACATTATAAAACTACCGAAGTTATTCTAAAATATTTTCAGATTTACTGAATCTTTAGTACTTGTAACAATAATAATGAAATTATAATTTAAAAAAAAATTCACAAATATCTTTTTCATGTAACTGAATGCTGATAAGTGTGAAACTCATTTCATAGTTTGTGATTAAAATGATGTGTTCAAATTGTTATTTATTTGAAAAATATTTAAATATATCAATATTTTGCTTGATTTCAATATAAATAATTTGTAAATTTGTAAAATTTATTTTGCATACATCACACAGTTGTAGATATTAATATTTTTTTCTAAAGAAAATAAATATTTTAAATAATGAAAGAAATAACTTTTTTTACATGAAATTTAACTGCCCAAGTCAAAACTTTGATGGTTTTCTATTGATGGACCAACATAATCTTGATGGTAGCCATCAATAATTCAAACATGAACCATTATATTTTTTGATAATAACCTACAGAAGTAACCAGCACCATGTAGGAATTTGGACTGATTTATAATGGTCCACCATAAGATTAAAAACTTGTTTTGATGGTTTGTTTATGTTTAACCATTAGAAATTTTAATCTTAGTTTTTTAGAAATTAAATATTAGAACAATTACAAACCTCCATCATCCCAATGTAGGAATTCGGATTGATTTATTATGGGCCAACATAAAAACAGCCAAATTGTTTTGATGGTATATTCAATGGCATCATAACCTTCCTGCTGAATGAACAAGAGTGAATGAGATTATTATTAAACTATCATGGAAATGCATTGTTGTACCATTATGCATAATCACGAATTTCCATCGTAGTATCTTAGAAATCAAATGTTGGAACGATCATGAACAGCCATCATCCCAACAAAGGAATTAGGACTGATATATGATAGACCAACATTAAAAAACAAATGGTTTTGGTGGTATATTCCTGTGAACTAACAAGGCTACCTGTTAAAAAAAATCATGGAAATGTATAGTTGGAACCATCATGGACCGTCACGGATTATCATGGATTGTTTATCCAAGAGAAAAAAAACTTCTCTTGATGGTTAACCATCATAGTATTAAAGTAGCATTTTCCCACATGGAATGATGGAAATTTGTTGGCATATAAAAAACTATGAACGCATAATGGAAAAATTGGATGATGGTGACTATCAAATGATATTGGACCTTCATTAATCGCGCTGAAACCAACATAAACCATCAAAATTTTTTGATGAGATCATCAAGAATTTTGACTTGGGTGTACATCTTTTTTGTTATGTATGATAATAAGCCTCTTTTTTTCCATTAAGCTGTACAAGGAAGTGTCGAGCATGGGACCCAGAGTAAATTATCTCTCATATATGAACACAATCTACAAAGGCATGCATTTTCCCTTACCATTGGACGTTTTGGTGGGATTCAAGGTATCGAACATTGCAATTTAATACCAATAAAGATTGTTATAATGCATTATATTGTGTTGTTTTAAGTACTTTTTTGTATTGATTAACCCTTTATTAATTAAGAATGTTTTGTAAGCTTAAGGTGTGAATCCAAAATCTGTTTTATTAGAAAAATAAGCTTATATTTTTATGAAGTGTTAACTTTTAAGATTATTAGATGATATTCCTTTGCAGAATGTCTATCTTAAGCTAAATCATAGAAAATTACTACATTAGTTTATTGTAAACAGCATTTAATTAATTCTATTTTAGTTAGAATGCCAAACTATTAACACAGTTGGAAAGATAACAGTTAAAATATTTTTTTTATTTATCCATAATAAATCTTTTCTTGGTTGCAATGAGTGACAGAAACATTTAGCTTAGTTTCCTCTTAAATTAGGAGAATTCTCAAAATATTTCCTTTATTGAAAAATAGGTATCTAAATGCTATAATCATGCATAGGAAATTTATACAATAATAAAAATAAGTCTTAGTGCCAAAATTAAAATATTTTTATAAATAAAAATGCAAATTTGCACTAACTTTTGATTAATTAGGTTTCTACAGATAAAAATTATTTCATAATTTTTCATCCTTTATTCATCATTTTTCAAAGTGACACCTTGCTTTAAATTATTCAACACTAAAAACAATTAAGACTATTTATAATGTGATCACCTATATGTTTAAATGAAACTAACTGCTAAAACTCTTAAGATATCAAATCATGAGGTAAACATACATTACTTGAGCAATATACTTATTGATATTTACCTCTGTGCAGCTACATTATTGTTAACTTTTTAGAACTAGTTAAAGCAATGAATGCACTAAAAGGCAACATGACGAAAAACAAAATAATACAGCAATTCTTGTATTTTTCTTTGCTACTGAAATAAAAAATACTTTAACGTGATTATAATCGATATTTTACTGCAAAACTGTATTGATATTTAAAAATAAGACTCTTTTATATAATCTTTCAAGGTGTCAGAAAACACTTCATTATAGAAAAAGGCATGACAACATGATAATGCCAAGATCCAGAATAACCTAAAGCAAAATAGTAGCAATGAAATAACAGCTATAGTACAAAAATTTAAACAAAAATAGCTGTAGTGAAATAATTAAATTTTGGGAAGAAAAACCTCTTTGCGGAGAGATAACTAAAATTAAAATTTAAAGTGTATTTTGGTACTGTTTGGTAGAAATAATATTAAAGTACTTAATAAATAACAATACTTAATAAATGTTTGCATGTTAAAATAAATTATCTTTTAATAAGATGAAATGTTGCTAAAACATTATGATGAAACTATCATAAAATATAAAGTTTATATAGGATG
This sequence comes from Parasteatoda tepidariorum, assembly GCF_982258835.1. NCBI lineage: Eukaryota > Metazoa > Arthropoda > Arachnida > Araneae > Theridiidae > Parasteatoda > Parasteatoda tepidariorum. Next base: position 88,271,892 of record NC_141761.1, on the reverse strand, counting down.
ATTTTATTGTGCCGAATTGTTGATGTAAATTATTTTATGAAGCTAGTTATAGTGTCAAAAAAGGTATTATATAAAACCTTTTCTAATGCTTAGTGTACTAAGTCAGTTCTGTACTTGTTATAAATAATTTTATTTCATCTGAATTTTTAGCAATTTACTATCATTCATACAATTCCTTTTTCATATTTAGGAAAAGACATGATATGCATTTACTGCTTAGATGGGACTCTTTGTTTTTTTGAACAAGAAAGATTTTCATTCAGTCGATATCTTCCTAATAGTTTATTACCCGGACCAACCAGTTACATACTCAAAACAGATTCTTTTATTACAGTAAATGGATTTTCTGTTGAAAGTTACAGGTAATCATTCTGAAAACATAAAAGTTTAGGCTGTTAACAGATTTTTATAAAATAGTTTTATTAGAAAATTTTATTTTTTAAAAATATTTTACTGGTTTTTAATGCTTTGTTCAAAATGATTTATTTTGCAATTTTCGTTGGAATCCATTATTGTTGATATTATTAGTCTATTATTTTATTTTTCTTTACTAAGTAGTTTATTATTTTGTAAACCCATTTTGTATACTGTTTTGTATTTTGTATTCTGTGATTCTAATCTGACAAATACACTGAAATATGTGTGTTTTATTATATTTGTTCATACTTATTGTTTTAAAAGTTAATTTTTTTCTGTTCATAATCAGAATTTATTTTATAAAAATTCATGTTTAATTTCCCTGAAAATAATGAATGAAAAGTTTTAATCCAAGTGTTAAAATAAGTTCTTTGTGTACTATTTTCTGCATTGTGAAACTAGCAATTAAAAATGTAGTGCTTAACAGCGTTTATGAGACAAAGTCCTGGAATTATGGGACAAAGTCCTGGCTGGTGGCTAGGCTTATAACAGATATAATTTTATCCCTTCTTATTCAATATAAAGTGAGTTTTAAATTCTTACAATTTAAATTAACTACCACTACTATAAGTTTATAGCCCTCATTGTTACCTTGTAAAAACAGCTCTTAACTTTTAAAGCCTTTTTTAAAAAATAATTACTTTGATAAAATGTACCAAGTGATTTTTGCAAATAACGATATAACATTATGAATTTATTTGGATTCATTAGTTTATTCTTTAAGAATAAGAACAATACTCATAAAACAAGTTTGAAATCCGGAATCAAGTGGTTTGTCAATTTTCGTAAACAGACATTTTGAGCTGTGTCTATATTTGTAAAATATGTTCTAGCATGGCTTTTATTCAGCAATTGCAGTATTATTTCACTTTTAAGTCCTAGATTTTGCTTGAAATGTTCGTTCTTTCACCTTATAGTCCTTAGTAGTAAACCTATATTGGTTGTAAATATTTATAGTCAGTGCAAGAAAAAAACCCGGAACATCGTGAATGACTTTTGATAAAATGATTGTAATTTGAATTGTATTTTTACATCATTTTAAAGAATATAATTTTATTCATTTATCTTTGAGCAACATCAGTCAATTAGTCCCTGAGAAATCAAATTTTGAATATATATGACTGTTTTAAAATTCGATTTCTCAGGAACTATTCCACTCATTTCATTCAAGTTTTGTATTTTGCCATATAAAATTACATTCTTTAAAATGTGTAAACTTTACAATTAGAAATTTTTTCAATTATTATTAAGTAAAATAATAAAAAAATAAATAATTAAAATTTTTTTTTTGATTAAACAAATTTTTAAATTGCGTGCAAAACGTTTTGAATTCATTTAAAAATTCTCTTAGACGTAGCAAAATAAGCAAAAAGTAAAATTGACTTTAAGGAGTCCCAACTATCAACCCCTCTCCTGACCAAACTATTGTAACTATGACATATTTTCTACATTGTGGCTACTACAAATAATTTGATGATCAGAAAAATGTTTATCATATATTTATTCCGATATTCAGAGAAGGTACATTTTTGTGTCTGATTACATAACTTTTATATAATAAATTAAGCAAAAGTTGAAATATATGATTTTTTTGTGTATAAACATTTTTAAAGATTCAATAAGCTAGGTTATATATACAAATGAATAGTTTGTAGCATTTAATTTTACATAATTATTAAATACTCATTATGTCGTTTTTGAAGTTTATGATTTTTTTATCAAGTCATTACCAGGATGGCTACCAAAATCAAGGGTGTGTGGTACATAAATCATCATAAACTTGAACGATATTTTGATTTTATTATGTAAAAATAGAAAACATTATTGCCCAGTTATGTGCTGATTCAAACCTACAATAATACCTCACATACTAATCATGTAAATAAGTAAAAATTGTTTGTTGGTACAATTCAATATAATTGGTGTAATAGATTTTATATGGATTTTTATTTAAGTTCTTGAAGCAGACAGATTTTTTTAAAATGAATTTTTTAACAAGTCCTTACATATCACTGTATAAACTCTGCTATGCCACACTGTGGCAAACATGCCTCAGGTTAATCATCCTTTTTATATTTAAAGTATCTAAAAATGAAATACTTAATAATAAGTTTAATCATTTATGTTTTTAACATCACTCTTTATTAATAATTATTATTATTTTGTTCAATTATAGATTTCAGGCATTAGCTTCTGCAACAGATGACTCAAATGAAAATGAGTCCTCTGGATTCAAAGGAAAAAAAGTCAAAGTATGTTAGTATGTTATTTTCCTTATCAGATACTAATTATAAAATTTATCTATATTAAATTGTTTTATAGTTTTAAAATAATATTAGTTTTTAATGTAATTATACATAATAATTTTTACATATTATTTAATAAAATTTTTCTCTAAGTCAAAGTCATTCTTTTTAAAAAATCTGCAGCCTGAATGGACCTATGTTTTGGAAGATACTGCATTAGACATCGCTGTAGTTGAAGACAAGGCATCTTCTTGTCTGTTAATTTTAGGTAATTCATTGTTTACTTTCATATAAAAGCTATGTTTTTAAATTTTGAAGCCTTGGTAAAACAGTTTTAAAAATTATCACTTATGTAACAATAAATCTATTATCTTACATTTATTCAAATGTTATTTTTATAATTATAGAATTGTTTGATTAACTTAATTTAAATTGATTTTATGTGTTTTTAAAATTTTTCTAATTAAAAAAAAACAAGCAAATGTTTGACTTAAATATGTTCATATTTATATCAGCATTTATTTCATATGATTTTAATTCTACAAATAGTCTAAAATTGTTTTTCATTTAAATAATTGGAACTATAAAAGCTACACTAGCTAATTTGTTAGCCATATTATTATTGCAACATCTCATGTTATAACATTTATTTTACATGTATAACAGGGTACCCCAAAAATGATTGACAATTTAAAAAACAGACTTGTGTTCTTTCTCAGAATATCTTGGATTACGTTTTTGAATGGTCGAAACTTTATAAGCTAGAATTCAATCCTTTGAAATCTAAAGTTATGATGATACATAAAAAGTCGATGCCGGATGGGGTTATTCAGTTGACTCTTGGGAATGAACCTATTGAAGAAGTAAAACAGATAAAATATTTGGGAGTTATTGTTGATAATAAACTGCAGTTTAAGCAGCACATATCTTATGCATCCAGTAAAAGTGAAAAACTTCTTCTTGCTTTATTGCGAATTTCAAAAAATACCTATGGGGTTAAAACAAATGTTCTTAAATTAATATATAATCAAGGTATTGTACCACTTATTTCATATGCTTCAGGATCTTGGGGAAACTCTTTGAGAAAGAAGATAAATATTAGAATCCTTAGAAGAACTCAAAGAAGAATTCTTCTACGTATTATTCGGGGATATAGAACTGTTAGTTATGATGCGGTCTTTGTTATTGCTGGTCTTCCGCCTATTGATTTAATTACTTTAAATAATCTTGAATTAAAGGAGAAGATAAAAGATAACGATTGTCTAACCCTGGACGGGAAGCTTCCTATTTCATGTTTGCCCCACCCAGCATGCAGGAAACCTGTTATAATTATTCCTTATGTAAATAATGTTTTTCAGGAATATAAAACTATCTGCTTTACGGATGGTAGTAAGCTTGATGGAAGGGTTGGTCTTTCTTTTGTAATTTATGAAAATGGAACATAGAAGGTTACTGCCAAGCACCGACTACATAATCAATGTACTGTTTTCCAGGCTGAACTTTTGTGTATAAACCTGGTTGTTAAGTGGATACAAAATTCTTTTAGTGAAAACCAAATTTTTAAATATCTCATTTGTACAGATTCTCTTTCTTCACTTTTTCTTTTGTGTGACACGACTTCTACTGAGAAGCTTGTGGTGGAAATTCACTCGATTTTGAACGCTCTTGAAAACGTAACTATTCATTTTTCTTACGTTCGTGGTCATAGCGGTATTTTGGGCAATGAAAGAGCAGACCAATTGGCTAGGGAAGCTACGTGTGGTGAAATAGACTTAAGGGTGTCTGTTCCAGCTTCTCACTGGAAGCGCATCGCTAGAGATAAAATCATTGCGGACTGGAATGCTGAATTTCTTGCTTCGCCTCGGCCGCTTTGGACGAAAAGGTTCTTTCCATCCATTTTTCACCGTTTGCAATGTAAATTCTTTGCAACTGATTTTAAATTGACCCAAATTTTAACAAACCATGGAAATTTTAAGAGATATTTATTTCGTTTCCATCTGCAGACCAGTGGAATTTGTGCTTGCGGTGATGCTGATGAAGATGCTGAACATATTCTTCTTCATTGTAGTCTGTATGCGAGTGCCCGAATGAATTTAAAGACAGATTTGAGACGTCTTTCTATTTGTTGGCCACCTGTCTTATCAGAACTGGTCAAAAGTATTGAAAGTCTTGCGACCTTGCGGAATTTTGTTTTTATTGTAAATTTGTAAATTTTTCTTCTTTTTGTTTTCTACTTACAACTGTAAGCCTCATGCTATACTTTGTGGTGCATGAGGAATTTTAAGTCGGTTAAATAAAAAAAAAAATTAAAAAAACAATTCGAAAAATCAATCAAACATTCTACTCTGGAAACCATAGAGTTTATTCTCATCTAGTTTCAAAATTAGCTACTAAGTTCATCTAAGTGCTACTAGCTAAAAAAATAAACCAATCTTTTCCAAATATATCACTATTTGCAGCAGCAATGCACCATAGTCTGATGACAAAATTAACAGAAGCCTGGGCAAATATTTCAGTTATAATGGTCTAACTTGTCTGTTGACTAACTTTATAATTAATTTTGAAACTTAAGAATAAATTCTTTGGTTTCCTAAGCAAATCGCAACAAACCATATATTTTTGTGTAAGGGCATTACTTTAATTGATCATTTTTGGAGAGAACACCCAGTACATTATATCTACAAAATGTGTTTTGATGCTAATATTTTTACAGGTGAAAGATTTTTAACTGGTCTAAACTCTCATGGTTCACTGAATTTTTCAAAAAAATTAAGCTTCACTCCTAGATGCTTTACTTGTTACAGAGAAGGTGGGTATTTTTTGAAACTTTTTTTATTGAGTAATTAAAATGTTTTGAAATTCACTCATATTTTAAAGCATTTTTATTTAAATACGAAGGTCAACACAACATTATATATTTTTAATTTTTTTGGCAGTTTAATAAATGCTTCATATTGTGTTTAGTTTGGTTCCTATTACATGATGGTTGCTTTGCAGCTTTTAACTGCATAACATGATATTTCAGTAAGATGTTCTTTTGACTTTTTGTGCCCCTATACAGAATTCTTAGTTTTATCTAATATTGGGTAAAATCCCAAGAATTATAAAAATTTAAATGGTATTAGCCAGAGATTAAACACTGTTTACAAAATACCAGTGATTAAGCCTAAATTCATTATTTTAAAAGAATGAATCTTCCAAAATGCTAAAGCTTTCCTAAACCAGACATGATTCGAAAAAAAGAGAATTCAAAATGTATGTTTGCTACAAAAAAAAAAAAAAAAATCTTGACACAAAAGTGTAAGTGTATTAAGGTATCATAACATACCTTAAGTAATAGCAAAACCATATTTCCAAGAAAATTTACTTTATTATAAATGTTAGTTTTCAATTCAACAGATAACTATCTGTATTTAAACTAATCTGCGTCTTTCAATTGAAGTCTATCACTTTTCAAATCTATTTAAATTTATCTTTGCAAATCTAAAATTTTTGTAGTATTGTTAATGTTTACACACTCGACTATGGTTGATGTATTTTTTATCATTCCTATTTGACTTTTAATATCTTGTAACAAAAAACTACTTTTCATATATTTTTCATATAATCAATTTTAACGTATTGAAACACACTGTACACAAAACAGGAAAAATAACATATTTGAATTAAAATGCAGAAAAAACCTCTATTTAACAATGCTCATCAGATGGTCAAAAATGTTGTAAATAATTGGTCGTCTCTGTATTGAGGGCTTGAAAATCTCCCTGAAATCTGGAATTTAAATTCATACAAATATAGTTAAATTTTTTAAATACCTGAGACAGTTTAAAATTTAAATGTAATTTATTTAGTAACGAAGAAAAATTTTATTATTTCAATGAAAAAAAAATCCGATATTTGTGTTTGTTTAGTTTTATTGCCTTAAAGTATACTTTGAATTTTTCAACAATGTATACTAGATCCGAGTTGGACAGTATAAGTTAAACTTGCACTAAACTAAGTTCCAATTTATTTATTAAAGCCTTTATTAATTATGTTTTCAGAGCATCATGGATATTTGTTGATTCTTATTGTTACATCCAATCAAACACTTTTGGTTTATCATGAAACTCAATTAAAATGGGCTGTTCAATTGATGTTTCCCCCCGTTAGTATAAATCGAGCATTTTTCACGTAAGTAATCAATATTTGAAATTACTTTTTTTGTGTGTTTTGATTTTTCATTTATATAAAAAAAGCGCACGTGTATGATATCACTATTGATCTTTTTTATGTTGTATAAATTGGATAACAAGTTATTTAAAACAAAATGCAAAATATTTTGAGCAAAAAGTATACATAGGGCATTTGGTAATGCTCTAAAATATATTGTTAGAATCCTTATCAAAATTAAAACAAAAAAGTGTATTAATCTGGGATCGCAAATCCAAATTTAATGTGGAAAAAGCAAATATATTATCAAAATTCGGCAAATCACATTGCAGATGAACATATGAAATAAACAGCAAGACAAGTTTCATTGCATGTGTTAAAAGACAATTGTTAGAAACACCTTTAAGTTTCAACTTTAGGTTAAACCTGTTTTGATGTTTTTTACAACCACTCTGTAATTCTACTGTAATTTCTCAGATTTAAAAAATGTTTAAGTTTTTACTTTGCTTAAATATTCGATTATTATTACATCCAAGGTGTGTACTTTTTGGTTTTCATTTTTTGATGAGGGCTCTAAAAATATATATTAAGGACAGTCTTTGAAAAACACCCTGTATAAGAAATTTAGATTCTTGAAACTAGCTATCAGGTTAGGAAAAAAAGCAAATTAGTTTTCATTTGTTGAAACTAAAATGAATTTATTCTGAGCTGCTATTAAAAAATATTCACTTAAACATTTGACCCAGGACTATTTATAATTCTGTGGCTCCACAAATTGATTTATGTATATACATAAACCTTGATAGTGCCTGAATGCATATCAATAAATGTTATTACATAGCAAACCATCTTAATTGTAGTCTATTAGATCAAAATCGACTAGATTCTGGTAGATCTATCTAAATCTAGTAAAATAATCTACTGGAACAAAAGCTCATAATATCTAAAGGCTCAAAGCGTTCGCCTTCCAATGAGGTGAACTGTGTTCAAATCTCAGCGATGGCTGGTCTATACGAATTCCGCATCCGGTTTGCACCGACCACAGTGCTGACGTGAAATATCCTTAGCGATAGACGGATCATGGGTTAAAGTCCCCTTGCTTTCAGGCTAATCGTGGGAGGTTTGTGGTCTTCCTTTCCATGTAATGCAGGTTAGTTCCATCAAAAGGTCTTCTACAAAGGTAAATTTATCCCAACACTCGATCCAGGAGTTACCTTGTAATCTGGATTGGGTTTAAAATTACAAAGCTACATAATTGTAAATACGAAAATTGGTTCGGCTGTTTAACGACAGTTATAAATTAAAACAATAATAATACTAATATCAAATGCATAAGTTTTGTTTTTAATCATAATTTTGAATAAAATTATTTAAATGTGTACTTAATTTTGCTTAATTCTTAAGCAAAAAATTTTTGATAAAAAATTATTAAATTGTAAAATAAGCAAGATGACAAAAAATTTTTAATCGAAAGTTGGGTTTCTTTTATTAAGTTTTTAACAGGAATCCTAATTTTAACTTTTAAAAAAAAATCTAGGGTATTAAATTTGGAATTTATCTTGAATTCAATTCAGTATAGAGGAATAACAATATGTTTTTACTTAATATGTTTGATTCAAAATATTTTTAACCATTTTATTATTTATTCGAAACTTGTTTTGCGTAATGATATTCTTGCTTTCTCATCCATTTTTTTTAAATATTTTGAATACTGTATGGAACTCTGAGGGTATGAATTTTCCTATAAGCTCAACAATTTAAGTTTTAACATTGTTTATATTTTAATTATTATCTTATTTAATCTATTAATTATTCCAAATGTAACTATTTTCCTTGCAAAAAGCTGCATGTTACACGTGTGCGTGTCATAGTTTACATATTTTAAATCAAAAATACAGAATTTTGATATTTTTTTATTATTAATGGTTGTAATAATTAAGCAACAGTGGTGAGTAATATTTTATTATTATGACTATTATTATTTTCTGTAGCATAAGATTTTTTCGTAGGTCTTAGATGCTCTCACTGATTTTAAATCTGCTCTCAGTGTTCCTCTCCATGTTACAGATTTTTTTAAAATGTCATTTTTAGTGCATTTTTTATCAACATGTACGAGTTTTAAAACGTTACTTATAACTAGAGGTCGCATAACTGTTGTGACAAAATTCTAGGGGAGTCAGGATTAAAATGAATTAAAATTACAGAAGAACTTATGCCCAGAAATGTCGTCATAAGCCGCTAGGGGTACTTTCCGTATTATGATTTGTTTCTTTGTGTGCTTTTGAACAGGTTATACTAGAGAAGCGCCCCTAGCTGTGTATGAAGACACTTCCGGGCATGGGCTCTTATGCAGTTTTAATCCTGATAATGTGACCTAACTCCCCTAGAAGTTTGTCACTACATTTATGTGTTTCCCTGTTATATTTTCTTTTAAACTTGTGCATATCTAAAAGAAATAGGCTAAAACTGTTGTTTGAATTTGTAGCTTCAGGAGCAAAACTAATTGATTCTACATCCGCATTAGGCAATTATTTGCTGAAATGAAACAAAGAATATATATCCCCCATTACAGTTTATAACCATTTAGAAAAATGTATTTCTTGTAGAGATATCAAAGGAATTTTAACGATGATATCTGAACAAGGCAACTTGAGCTGTTGCTATCTTGGAACTGAACCTTCACTGTTTGTATCACCTTTATCAGAGCCAAAAGAAATAGATTTTAAAGAAGCAGAAGAAGAAATGAATAGGTTGAAAAGAATTATAAAATCATCAAATCAAAGTAATTTTGCTTTTTTTTAAAAATTAATTTACTTAATTTTTTTTTCTTTAAAATTAATGTGATATTTTAGTTCACAGTATTTTTGTATAATTTATTGATTTTTAAGTTTTTATATGAACAAAGTAATGAACATATTACAATGTTGATTAAATTTTTATTTACTTTATACTTCATTTAATTATTGTAATTATTAAAAAGAAGGCAAGTGGGATAAATTATTATTATTATTTTTTTTAGATTTACTTGGCACTCAAAAGCTTGGAAACGAAATTTCATTGTCAATTAATGTATCTAATCTTCTAAATAATGGTGAGGTAAGCTTAAATGAATTATCTGTGGTATATATATTATCAATACATTCATTTTTAGATTCATGAAAGGTTTTCATGTAGGTTTGAAAGTATTTTTTGAATGATATTTTTAAGAATTCTTTCATAAATTTTATTTTCTACTTTTTTTAAAATCAAATCAATATCGTTTATAAATTTATATTTTATTGTCAAAAGCAAAACTATTACCAAATCCTAGCGTTAATCTTATTTTAAGTAAATTTTGGTACATACTTAGATTAACTGACATAAATGATTAAGGCACAATATACAATTTAATATGATTCAGTATTACAGATTTTTTAGAGACGTTGATGCTTTTTTTCCCTTCTCATTTTTATAATCAAGTAGCTAGAACTGTCAATTGGAATAAAAAGCACATAATGGATATTTTTCATTTATTTATAATTGGTTCATGTTATGAAAGGAACAAAGTATAGTAAATATTGGAAAGACATAGAATCTATTAAATCGGAGTCCATTAAAGATTCTGAATTTGTTTAACTTTGAAAAGTGCATTTAGTTTATGTCTATAATAATTTAATATTACATACTTTTTGGAGGCTATAATTCAGTTATTGTATTGCAGTATTCAGGAAGTTAGAATTGTTGACTAGAAAAAAAAACTTTGAAGAGAAATTTTTTTATTTGTTCATAATTAATTTAGATATGGAATGCAGAAATTTATCAAACCGAAAAACCAAAAAATCTGATTATTCACCTAACTTAAAGCCCTTAATTATTTAAGTCTTATAAAGTGCATTCAATTCATACCTGTAAATAAATAAAATTTAATTTAATATGTGCTTTTATTTTGACAAATATTGCAATAGTTATTGCTTTCTGTTCTATATTCAATGAAACTGCTTAAAAATATAATTTATTCATGTTCTTAATCTGATAAGTATTGCAATAGTTATTGCTGTTGCTGTTTGTTTGCATATTTGACAAAATCAGTAAGTAAAATGTAATTTATCCATTTTTGTATTCTGACAAGTGTTACTATAATTATTGCTGTTTCTATTTTTGGCAAATTTAGTAAATGAAATGTACATTATTCCTGTTCTTATTCTGGCAATTATTGCAATAATTATATCTGTCTGTTTATATAGACATAACTAGTAAATAAATTGTAATTTATTCGTGTTCTTATTCTGACACGTATTGCAATAGTTATTGCTATCTGTTAATATATTTGACAAAATTAATGACACAAGTTCAGTTCTAAACTTAATAATCAGTTATATAAAATTTTATGAAATGTATTTGTGTAAAAAAGTAATATTTAAATTGTGCTTTATATTTCAGACTTCAGAAATTGGAGATATTGAAGGGAATTCACATTCTCCTTTCCCATCTGTGCCTGTAAAAGTAAATATATTTTTGATGTAAAGAGTTTTTGTAATTATGTGTAAGTTTTGTTCAGATTGCAATAAATCAGTGTTTATTTTCTTCCTACTGTGTTGAATATTCACCTTCGTAACACTCAAATAAGCCATCGGGTTAGAAGACCGGTTTCATGGCTTCACTCTTCTCTCTCCTCCTCTTCTCAATTGTAGAGGAATGTACTAAGATATTTTCCCTTTCTCAATATTTTTCATAGTCACAAATATTTTTAAAAACTCTATGGTGCTTTGTTTTAGAACTATGTTCAATGTAGTTTTCAGTTTCTAACTTAAAAGTTTTTAATTTATTTGAAAATCAAGACAGAAACTAACGTACTTCCTTCTGCCATGATTCTCCACACGCTAGTGGTGAAAACATGCAAAGTGTTGCCATAGGTAGAGAATTCTGCTCTACACCACCTGTAGCCTATTTCGAACGCCTATAATATGTTCTTTACTTTTAAGTTACACATGTTGATTAATATTTTTAAATCACATTTAATTTTATTGAAAGTTACTTATTTTTCTAACTGTAGTGTAGTAATAAATTGTAATAATAATTATAATAAAATAACTAAATTAATAATCATAATTAGTTTTTGTAGTTTAAAATTATCTATTTGATCTGACAATTTTTCGTTAACGGCTGGTTCAACAAGTGGAGACTGGAATTAGCAGGCTTTAGCATGCTAAGCACTAATTCCAAATGGTTAGATCTTTAAAAGCACTAAATTTTTTTAAAACTTATGACCTTAAAATGCCTGTCTTTTTATTTTCTAGTATATTATACTTAACTTTACAATTTGTATATCTTTTTGTAAATATATATGTAGTGACTGTGTCAAAAGTATGTCTTTGATTAAAGTATTCATTTTTTAAAGTAATTTAATTCAAATTGAACTCTAAATACTTAAATAACAATGTGATTTTTTTAAAATCTCTTGATATATGTAATAGAATTTTCTACATTAATAAATTTATTTGACATTATTTAAAACAACCTTCATACATAAGTATTTATTTATGTCCTGCAGTTTTTATCCATTTGTAAAAATATCAAAATTTGGTTATTTTGCTGATAAAGGTTTAAATATTATTAATTTATTATCCCTATCAAATTGTTATCTCTTGTTGCAGATTAATCTGAAATGTCGAACTGTTGTCCATGATGTTCGGTTAATGATTCATGTTCAACTACCTTTGAAAGTCTCCCAGAATGTATTTGTATTTGGATCTGTGATAGAGGGCTCAAGTGCTGTAGTTGTAGTATCATTACAATCTCCATACCCTCCTCCAAGTTTGAAAATCACAGCTCATGCAGTATTTACAAACAGCTATGGTATGATTTGTATTCAATATTGATGTTACCAAATAGAAATAAATTTGAGATCAACAAAAAATGGAGACTTCTCTGCATGAAAATGCTATTCTATTTATCTATTATTAAATGCTAATTTACAAATTGTAAGTTATTATATCTAACAAAGACTTTTTAAGTTTTTTTAAATTTATTTTCCCCCGTACAGCAATGTAATTAAAACTAACATTGAAACCTATTGCTAATGTCACACTTTTTTAATATTTTTGACCTTTTTTTTCCTGTTGCAAAGTGTCACAATTATAACCCCTACCCCATTTGTCAAAAGTCTGTTTGTATTACATGTACATATAGTACTTGCAGCTAAAAAAAAAAAGAAAGAAAGAACCATGTTAGAGACCATATTTTAAATTTTATTTTTTATTTTTAACTATGTGTTTTGACTACATTAGCAAGTATAACATTAATAATGATTATATGTATACTGAATTTGGTGTAAATAACAAAAGAATTTATCAGCAAGTAATGTAAAAATACATTATCTGCTGATTTTAGTTATTTTTATTTTTACCGAAATATGTGCAATCTCACTTCTTGTTACCTTCCCCCTTTTCACTAACCCCTCCCTTCATGGGTGACATTTTTAGTTCACGGGCCCTAACAAGCAATTAGCAATAAGTGTGATAATATGTTATTATAGAATTTTTTTTATCCATGATATTTTTTTGTTTTGTATACCTGTCAACTTTGATGCATAATTAGTTTGTTTATGTTCTACATGACTCCATGCTTGTCTTTGCGTTTAGTAAGAAATAAATAGTGGAAGAATTGAAATTTTTGGGAAAGAATATAGAATGAGTCACTTAAGAGAATTGATATTTGACGAGCATGGTTTACACAAAGTAGAATGGAAAGAACAGTTGTTACAAAGCTCGCGTTTCAACAATCAGGATTGAGATACCCACACTATATCACTTGCAGGTATCCCATTGAAATTACAGCATAGCTCAGGTATCAAACCATATCAAGAAGTGATTCTTGATATGGTGTTTTGAGACACAAGATATGATGTTTTGTTTTCGTTATTTAAAAAAAAATGATAGTTTTCTTTTTAGTTGAGAAAGTTTTTAGTTGTATTTTAATGAGTCTCAGAATCAAATTATGAAAAGAACTTATATTTTATCTTATTTGTACTAGTTGTGATACTACAAAATTAGAATATATATTTATTACATATTAATGAGGTATACCTTATAAGATGTGTAAAATTTAAAAGCTGTTTTTTAAGCATGTGAAAATTATTCTCATGTTTTGAAAATAGCAGACAATAGTCTTAAATTAGAAAAATAAAGACAAAAGAAAAACGAATTGTGTAATTCTTAAGCTTACTTTAGAAAAAATCCTGTAAAGATTCAAAACAAAACACTTGGTTTGTTTTTAAATAATAATGCAGAATTATTTTCTCTGCCTTTGTGACCAACTTAATTTATTTGAAATGTATAATTTTATATTACGAATTTCATATAATTAGATAGCCTATGTTCTTTGAAATGTCTCATTATATAGCTTTTCAAATATAATTTGTAGGAGCCCCAAGAGTGATTGATGCAGCTGCTTTATTACCCTTTTGTGTAGTAGCAAAACCTTGCCCGCCTGTGAAAGAGGCAGATTTGAAAATCACCATTGATATCAATAAAAAACCTCTGCTTTTAACTGAACTTTTTCCTGGTATGAAAATTATGAGTTTTTATTTCTTATTTAAGTTTTTCTGTTACATTTCTCACCCCTTTGAAGAAAAATTAGACCATATTTTAAAGTAAAATTATTATTATTTTTTTTATCTGTAAGCATTTCAAGAGTGTTTTAATGAAAATTATGTCAACAAGTAAACAGTGTTTTCTTCCTTATTATATTTCACAATATAATTTTAAGATATATTGTTTAGATGAGGTATACAAATCACACGTTTCTTTGTATGTTTCTTATAGAAATCAATTCTCAAACAATTTTTTGAACCAAATTTTGTGTAGATTCATTTGAAGACAGTCTGCTCTGTCTACTTCAAACTTTCTTAAGCCATTTCCATAAAAATTCCACCATTGTCATAGAATTAAGACCACTTTTTAATTAGAATATAAATATTTATGTTTTCAATAGTTTAAATATGGTCGTATAAGAGTTTAGAATAGTAACATCTTTTGAAATTAAAATAACTACCTTTAGAGTTTATGGCATGTTCTTAATGCTAATTCATTTATAGTTTGTTTCGTTAGATTAGCATCAGTAAAACACTTTCATACAATTACATTAAAAATATTCTATAGTGTGTCAAAATGAGATTGATGAATTAAAATTTCAAAAACGATGAATGAAATAGACGTACTATATCGATAAGTGAACTTGGAAACTAACATAGCAGCAGGAAAACAAAATAGATGCCTTTTACTCAAAATGCTTAAGAAAAATATTGAAAATTTACTGGACAAACATGATAAGTAATATGAATCTGTATCGTAAATCCAGTAATTAGCAATAGATATAAAAAAGATAAGACGAAACAGGATTGACCATATATTAAGAAACATGCCAAAAAGAAAGAGAGAAACACATTGCTCTGGTCACCAGATAGAATGAGGAGAAGCGGTAGGGCGAAAGAGGAGAAGTCTTAATCTAGTACTTATCTAAATAAATCATTAAATATCATTGAAATATCATGAAATATCAATATGTTATCAAAAGTAATTTTAAGTACCTAAGAAAAGTTTCTTTTGCCAGATTTAAATTTTGATAATGCATCATATCCTGGAGGTGCTTTGGGGATTGAGTTTTTTTCTGGATCAATAGTTTCTATTTTGCCTTCCAAAAATGCTCGTAAGTAGAAATTCATCCAAATATTAATAGGTTTAAGAAAAATAGAAAATTATTGTTTATTTTATTATTTTAATTTTAGTATTTTTGTTTTATTTCATATTTTAAACTTTAAAATTTATTAGTTGCTTTAATTACAGGCCTTCATAAGAATATTTTATCATGTTCTCCTATATTAATGAAAGTTTTTAATTTTCCCTCCTACAGAACGTTATAGATTGCAAAGTGATCAACTTCCCGTCCTATGGCTTGCTGTTGCTGAACTTGTGCGAAGACTGCAGCACAAGTATCGGAAGGAAGCTGATAACTCTAAACTGCAATGTAGTTTTACGTCTGCTCTTCCACTCCAGGAATATTTCAAAGTTATTGAAGATAACTTTACAGTAAGTTTTGTATAAGCAATTTATTTAAGAACTTTAATGTTATAATATGTAATAAGGTGTAATCAAAGTTTAAATAAAACGGTTAAAAATTCCAATAATTCGAATAGCTCCTAAGAAATCGTATTTTGAAAATACGACTTTTTCAAAATTCGATTTCTCAAGAATTATTTTTGACCGATTTCGTTCAAAATTTGAAATTTGCCATTTAAAATTGCACTCCTTAAAAAATTGTATATCTTTCAAATCAAATTTTTTCGACTATTATAAAATAAAATAATAAAAAATGATAAATAAATACTATAGGATATTTTTTGCATGGAATTATCTTTGGATAAATTTATTTTATAATTAAGTGCATAAATTTTTCAATTCGCTTAAAAAATTTGAGAGATTTGGCGAACTACGCAAAATTTAAAATTAACATTAGGGGGTTCAATTTTCAGACAGCTCTCCTGACCAAACTATAGAGACCATATTTCCCTGTTGTGGCTACCCCCTATATTTTGGTGGTCAGAAATCGAATCATTCGAAAAGAAGGTATGTTTATTCAGAGAAAGTACATCTTTATGTCTGATTTCGTAACATAAAATATTGTCTGCACCAATTAACTGGCATGTTTGAGGTAATCTCCTCGAAACATTAAGATTGAGTCATAGAATGTGAAAATCAGATTATTAGATCAAAAGTTATTCAGGGTGATCCGTTTTTAATTTTGCCCACTGTACTTTGCCTACTATATACAGTGGTCTATACTTAGTTCTAAAATGATTGTTTTTGTACAACATGGTAAAGAAATTATTTTTCCCTTTATACAACCCTAAGTTGGGCACAGAAATGAATCAAAGCGATTTTACAAGCAACAGTGTTGGTAAATTTGCATCGGACCACCGTGTTTTGCTTGATTTTGAAGAAAACTTTATAAACAATAGTATATTGAAAATACTGAGTGGTAGTTTATACTAATTTTTATTTATTCTTCAATAAACAACAAATCTAATTTTATTCTTATACTAAAAAAACAAAATCTGCAATGGTCAGCAATTATTTTTAGTGTGAAATGTAAATTTGAAGTTGCGTAATATAGTTGACTAAACTTAGTTTCATGGCAGCCCAAGGAGGGCAAGGTCTACTATGCCCATCCCGCTCTCGGGTAGAAGAGCAGTTGTTTTGGTTGGGTATTCAGCTAGATGCAGAACCCTCCAGTGTTTAGTCCCCAAGCATGCTTGGTATTCATTGTATCGACCCACTGTAGGGACGAAAGGTTGATTCAAACTTTCCCAGTCTGAGGATAGAACCCTGGACCTTTGGCACAAGAACGCTACCACTGAGGAACCAGGATTCTACATAATATAATCTAAGTTTCTTAGCACAATTGAAAAGTGAGAAAGAAAAGAATGAAAAAAATTGATTTTGCTTGAAAATTGTCTTACAAAATATTACTTGATATATATTTTTAGAATCGTCAAGTTATTCATGAAGTGGAAGACATTATTGCTCATAGATCTTTGCAATTTCGTGTTGTACAGAAGAGGTTGCTGACAAAACTGAAAGATAGTACTCCTACACCTTTGAACAATTTGGATACACTTTTAGAAGCCACCCATAGACAGGTATAACACTATCCTAATAAATCTTGTCCCAAATTCATGTAAATTTGGTTACTGCTCTGTGGTTATCCTAATCCTTTACATTGAATTAATCTAGCTAAAATAACAGCATTTGTTACAAGTTAATTATTTCCAACGAATTGCTGTTTGCATTAATTTAGAAATGTTTTAGTATCCCTGATGCATCTACAAAATTTTTTATCTTTCTGTATTATTTGAGATTCAATCAATTTAGATAGTTGAGAGTTTAAAAAATCAATATTGTATTTGAAACTGAAGATTATGTTTGTCTAATTCATTTCATTTATGATTAAATGTATGCTTTTTTATAAATAAAAATATTTATGCATATAAATGATCTATTTTCAGGAATTTTATTTACCAAAGTGATATTTTTCCTATTTCTTGTTTTCTACCCATTACATATCAATTCCGGAAATGCAAAATTTAAATACCAATTCTGAAAATGTAAATTTTCAATTTAATATCAATGCTGTGTAATTATATTAATTAATAATATGGCTTATTTTAATTTAGTTCATAAAGTAGGATAAGTAGGATCCCAATTACACACTTTAAATAATTGAGAATTATCAAGTATTCATATTATAGAGAAAATATTGTTTTTTTTGAGCAAGTAAATTTTGAAAGATGGAGGTTCTAATATTTAAAAAAAAAATAAGTTTGTCAGATAGGTGCAATCTTAATTTTGAAACTTTAATAAAAAAATCAATTATTGAAATCTTTTTAGAAGCATAATCATCCTCAAAATGTAGCTTCTTTATGAACTGTTTTTTTGTAAAGATTATTATTAGATTCCAAATCATCTTGATCTATTGGTTGTAGAATCAATAATGTTGCATCGGAAAGCAGATGGATGCATTTGATATTTTCTGATATTAGAATATCAGTGTCTGGTTGACTAGGGAAATGGTCTAGTAGCAAAATGTAACATATTAAAGAAACATTTTAAACTTATATGTTTAGTATAAGAGAAATCAAATAGATTTAAAGAAGTGCATTTATATATTTGAATTTCATAATTTACTACATGATTTTGGTTCATTATTAATTTAAATCCAATTTGAACTGATTTTTACTAATGCTAGAGAAACAATTTTTTTCTCCCCCTTCATTCAATAAATTTAAATACACATCTTCAAATCTAGTTCTTTCAAAATTGTTTTGAAATCAGTAATTTTATATAAAATTGACTATTAACTTTACAGTTGAATCTCGATTTAACGAATTGATTGGGACAGGCAAATCTCTGTTCATTAAATCGAAGCAATTTGTTAAATCAAATATCAATTTTTGTAAAGAGTATGGTATATAAATATCAATGCAAAATACCCTTAGATATACAGATATGAAAAAACTGATTATTGTTTACTACGAGCTCAAAAATTACAAGTTATACATTAGGAAATCAACTTTAAAATGATCTTAATTCTTTAACGCTACCTGCTCTTAAAACTTAATACGTAATACGGACATATAGGATTTGGATTAGGATGTGAAATATTCAAAATTTTAAGTGCGGAAGATTCAAAGTCTTTGTTTTATGTGCGATTTTTTTCCCCATTGATTGCTTTTCGTTGAAATCAAAGGTAAAAATTTGTTAAATGAGAGTATTTTAGCACCCTTTTTGTCGGGCAGTGAAAATATTCGTTAAATCGGAGAATTCGTTAAATTAAAGTATGTTACGTCGAGTTTCGACTGTAATGCATGTTCGATCATTATTTTTCTTTAAAGAATGTCTTTTTCTTCTTGAAGGGAATACTGATTAATATTTACTAAATTATTTAAAAA
The DNA here is from genome assembly GCF_982258835.1 of Parasteatoda tepidariorum. NCBI lineage: Eukaryota > Metazoa > Arthropoda > Arachnida > Araneae > Theridiidae > Parasteatoda > Parasteatoda tepidariorum. The sequence goes on along the minus strand of NC_141761.1, from coordinate 88,252,593 downwards.
CTGAATATGTATTTATTTATTTTGTTTTTTGTATAGGAAGTAAAATCCCATCAAAGCGATCCATGTTTAAATTTAAATAAGGTGTAATTATAGTTTTTTTTAAAAATTACATATTTTGAATTGTATTTTCTTCTTTTTCTTATTGTATATGTTCAATAATTTATTAATGCTTTTCTTAGATTATGTCAATAACTGAGACTATGGATAATCACATGAAGGCGTTAGAGGCTAGTTCTTGTGCTCTGAGCTGTTCTACTAACCTTATTCTACTTCTAGTAAAGTTGTCAGTTGATATAAAAGAGGATCAATTTAAGTTTCTTTCTGCTTGCTTTTCACCTCAGGTTGATTTGGATTCACACCAGGTATTACATTACTTTCAAAATAGAACTACAGATACCATTTATATAATAATATTTCCAAGAATTCAATCAATTATTGATCAATCAGGGTAACTGTATTACTTGTAAAACTAAAACTCAGTGGCGCGACAGCCCATAAAGGGCCAAGGCCTACTGTGCCCATCTCAGTTTTCTTGACCTTGGGCTCTGGGGTGCAGGAGCAGATGTTCCGGTTAGGTGGTCAGCGAAACGCGAAACCCCCAGTGTTTAGTTCCCAAGCATGCTTGGTACGCATTTATCGACCCACTGGAGGGATGAAAGACTGAGTCAACCTTTGCCTGTCTCGAGGATCGAACCTAGGACCTGTGGCGAGGGAGTGAGAAGCACTACCACTCAGCCACTGGGCGTCATTACTTGGAAAAGCTATGCTATATTTTGTAGAAAAAGATGTGAATAAAATGTAATAGTTCTACTATATGTAAAAAATATATATACAGTATCGTCTTTACGCATGGGCACACCCGGGCAGTGCCCGAGGGCCCCAGGCACTCAGGGGGCCCTTGAGAATCTTACTTTTATTGTATTTAAAAAAAATACAAGCCTGCAGGTATTAATTGTATTTAAAAAAAAACTGAGACTAAACAAAATTACCCTATATAGATATATTTCAATAAATATATTCTATTGTATAAAGTGTGCATTTTGTTTTTCTTTCTACAAATAGTGATTGATTATCATGCAAATACCCATACTTTGAATTGTTTATCACCAGAGAAACTTAAAAAGGCAACCAAAATCTCTTTTTCTACGTTCCAAAAAAATTTTTAAGCGTTTTTTTTCTTTTTCTTTTTTTGTTTTTTTTTCGGGTCTACTAAAAACAAATTTAAATACATTTAAATTAAAATGTATTTAAATTTGTTCAAATTATTGTACATCTTAAAAATGCTTTATTTTATGTATGTGAAGTTTTTTAGTTCGATTTTAAGCAGTATGACCTGCTATGAGGGCCAAAGACATTTCTGTGCCCTGGGGCCCTGCAGGCTACTAAGACGGCCCTGTATATATATATAATCAATTTCGCAGAATATTTTTTAAAAAAAATATCTGTGTTGTATGGATTAATGCAGTTACCTATTTAATAATTTTTTCTGAACTGTTCTTGAAATTTTTTTAATAAAAGATTTTCTTTGTTAATGCATATTCAAATTTAAGCATTAGACTGTTTGTTTTAAATTGGATAGTCTATCGGTTTTTCTAACACTTTTTTTTTGCACAACAGTAGAGTGTCATAGCTGCGCAAACTTGTACAATCATTGAGAAAGACTTTACAAATTAGTATTAAAATAATGTGCAACGAAAGTTTTAATAATTAAGCTATTTTGCCAACATTGTAAAGTATAGTTGCTTATTTATGTTCATTACTGATGTTTGGTAATGCAATTTTTTTTGAAATTTAAAAACCAAAATTTATACTTAAACTATATTCCTAACATAAAGAAAAATTTTCTTCAACAACTATACATGTTTGTTCTTATGCAGCATGTAAATGGTATATTATTTAAATGCTGTTTGTAGACAAAATTTAACAATTTTTTTCCAGTATTACTCAATTTAAGACTAGTAATCATTATGATATATCAAAGTTGTTCCCTTTATGTTCTGACTAGTAAAGATTAAAGCATTTTTGTAGTAAGTGGAAGTCTCTACTTCCTGCTACCTTTGCTCACTATCCATCTAAATTCGCTTCTGATTCATCATTTTTTTCTCTCCTTAAAAGTCACTTCCTTAGAAACATAAGGACATTGTAACAAAGTATAAAATTAATGTGTTTATGGGAAATTTTTTTTTGTCAATATGTTAATTGTATCAAAAAGACCAATTGGGTACTTACACTCTAAGAAGAAGAAGACAACCAATACCCACACATGTGACCTATGACGTCAGCACCATCTAATCTTTATCAGCAATATGGAGTATTAAAGTTGAGCTAAGTTTCTCTACTTGACTTAAAATGCTAATTAATGTTAAATTAATTAAATACAAAGCTGTATAATACATCGAATTTGTTGATATATAATTCTTTCTCGTCTATTTCTTTTACTAAAATAAGATTTATTATTTGTTTGTATATTTTATTGTAATCATGATGTATTTTTGTTTTGTGTAACTGACAACTTCGATGCCTAATTAGCTTGTTTATGTTCCACATGGCTTTGTGCTTGTCTTTGTGTAAATATATAGTGGTAGATTTGAAATCTTTGTGAATGAATATAGACTGTGTTACTTAAGAGAATTAGTACTTGACAGACTTGGCTTGTTTGAAATGGAATGGACCAACAGCTTCAACAAACAAAGTTTTTTCAAAAAATAAAACAAAAAAACTAACAAAACAACAAAAATTTTTTTTTTGATTATGAATACAAATAGCTCCAGAATGTTCTTGACATTTCTATTTCTGCAAGAATACTCTGTTTTGTAATAAAAAATTCAAAATTTTCTAGAAGAAATTGTTAGAAAATTGTTCATAACAAAAAGTTATGCAATAAAATAAAATAATATTAGGCAATTTAATAAAGAACTTAATTTTAAATTAAAACTGCTGTTAAGATTTTTTTTGGATAATATTACACTATTCATGTTAAGATTTGTTGGATTTACTAAGACTATGTAAATATTTGTTAAGATTTTTTGTGGAGTACGTTTAGGTTTGCGTGAGTTGGTCCGACTGACTTGAGAAATATTAATTCCTGTTGCTTCCTAAGCATATGGTGTAGTCTTGGATAGACTGCACGAAAATTAAAAATTAGGTATTTAAAGTTAAATTCACTTCGATATTTTTCTAGCTCATGAAATTTTGGATAAATCATTTATAAGTATCAAGGCAGCTTTTCAACAAAAAAGGGTAGTTTTTTTTAGAGTACTAAATTAACTTAACCCATTAAATTCTATGATGCATAATAAGTTCATTCTTACCAAACCATAGTTACCATTGTTAGTTTAGTATTACTTATCTCTAGAGATTGGAGTTGTACCTTAACTATTTGGTTCATTGCAATTCAATTAATATGCCGTTTTATAAATTTTTAAAGTAAAATCAGTTTTATATGTTTTTTTATTTGTATTTTGCAGGGATGGGAAGAAAAAGTGAATGTGTCACTCATATATCTCCTGAAAAATTGCTTAGGTAAAGGTAGTAATGAAACGAAATTTCCCGATGCTCATTTAGAGCCTCTAAAAGATGTATCAAAGTTAAAGAAACATATCACAATGGTTTTGGATAAAATTATGAAAAATATTGAGTTGAATTTGGGAGAGTCGTATGTTGATGGTATGTTTTATTTCAAGCTTCAAATCATTTTACTTTCTCAGTTTATTAGCAATTATTAATTATTAATATTAATTATTAATAAGATATGTCCATAATATTTCTAAATAGTTTTCCTTTATCAATCTAAAGAATCTTGTTGGTGTGTTTTTTTAAACAGCAGCTCATAATGCATGTTTACGAATCTTTTTTTAAAAGAATAACCTAATGGCTCCAAATAAATTCTGTATGAGATTTTTATTTTAATATTTTTGTAACCGTCGTTGAACAGCCGACCCAATTTTTTGAGTTTACGACTACCAACTCAGTAGCTTTGTAATTTTGAACCTAATCCAGAAGACAAGGGACTTGTGGATTGATTATTGGGAGAAATTTGCCTTCGTGGAGGACTTTTTAATGGAACTAACCCGTATTTGCATTACATGGAGAGGAAAACCATGAAAACCTCTCACAGTTAACCTGACGGGAAGGGGACTCTAACCCATTATCCGTCTACCACTGAGGATGTTTTACGTCAGCACTGTAGTCGGTGCCAGCTAGCCATTACTGGGATTTGAACCCAGGTCACCTCATATGTCATCCAATTGTCTAAATCATGTACATTTTTTTAGTTAGTCTTTTTTTTAAAAAAATGTTTAAAGTCAGCAGTTCTTTTTGACAAGGTTGGTACAGGTCCTGTAAATTTATAATAGTGGTATTTGTGATGGTTCAATGCCTGAAAAGTTATACCTGTAACATTGCAATATGACCCTGAAGTCCAGGATTTTGCCCCATAATAATTATGCATGGTATGTAAGTCCCGCAGTGGACTGATTGTTAAGACACGGTTCCCAGCAGATCACCGAAGTCAAGCATCATTGGCTGCAGTCAGTGTGCGGGTGGGTGACCATGTCTTGATGGTGAATTGTGATGGCATGTCTTCGGATTATTCTCAGGGATGTTTCCCAGACCGTCGCCAATAGCCCATTGTGCAGCTCTAGTGCGACATAAATGTACTGCAACAACAACAACAGCATAGTATGTAAAATGATAAGGAAAAATAAGTATGAAATTCCATGTTTAGTTCTTAAATTTGGATTGAACATTGAAAGGGCGGATTATTTTTCTGTATCTATTTTCTTAAACATGCATTTCAAGCTATGTTTGGAATAAAAAGCTCGCTTAAAATATGAATGTATGGAATCAGCTGTCAAAATATAAATAATTAGAATAAATAAATAAATAAAAAAATAACACATTATTATTTTGAAGTCAAAAACCAAAAGTCACAGTGTTCTTTTCCCCCCACGTAAATAACATTTATTAATTTTGTTATATTCTGTTATATTTCACTATTTTATCAAATTTTAAACAAACTCAAAGTGGATAATAAATTGTATGTAATTCTAATCTCTCTCTCTCTCTGTGTTACGGTTTGAATTTAGAATGTAGTCGTGTAGCAAGAGTTGTACTTTAGAAATAGAAAACCAAAACAAAGTTGTTATTTTATTTAATGCAAGGAAGGCCACGTTGCAACAATGAGGTATCTACATAATAATGGTTAGTTTGAGATGAAGAAGGAATTGACTGTGCTGAGGGTTTTTATAGCTTTCTGGACAATGTAGTTAAATTTTAATGTATCTTAGTAACGTGAGACTTATCAGTTTTCCATGACACTGAAGACCACATCATCACATTTACTTAGATTATTTACATCAATATTATAACTTTTTTTTGGGGAATTGTTTAACTCTTAACTGATTGCGTGTTATAAGTGCTTCTACTTATTGATTAGATTTAATGTGTCATTCATTTAGCACAATATATATATATATATATATATATATATATATATATATATATATATATATATATATATATATATATATATATATATATATCTATATCTATATATATATATATATATATATATATATATATATATATATATATATATATATATATATATATATATATTAGAATATGAATAATGACCTTTTACACTTTTTTAAAAATAAAAACATTTTAATTTGGTACACATAAATATTTTGAATTAATTTTGTTCATTAAATTGCTTATTTTATGGAAATTATTGTTTAACTCTTGTTTTAGTATCACAGTATAATGCTAATGAAAGTGATGATATGACTTTGCCTGAAGGAATGAGATATGTTGATAACACCCATGATCGCCCCGTTTCCGCTTCTGCCAAATCTATGTCTGAAGATGTTTCAAATGGTTTGGCAATTATTTATTTTCAAATACTGATATTTATTCTACTAATATTTATCATACTAATATTTTTTATATTAATATTTATTATAGTAACATTTATTCTACTAATATTTATTCTACTAATATTTATCATACTAATATTTATCATGCAAATATTTATTATATTTATTATACTCATTTTTAATCCAATATGTATCTTAAATAAAAAGTGTGTGTGTCTAAGGTGTAAAATGTAATTTTTTTTAGAAAGGATAAAAAAAATCTTTAACGCTTGAGAGATTTCATTTACTGTGTTATACTTTACGAATTGGTGAATTATTAAAAAATGGTAATATAAATCTAGGAAAAAGAAGAAATATAGTTGTTCATAATAATTATTATACATTATTTAATATTTTGATATTGCAGGTAATGTAGATGAAACTGATTATCAGTTACCGAATGAAGACTATGTCACTACGTTTGATGAACTGGATGACAATGAAGAAATGATCATATGACATCTGAACTTGCAAATTTGTTTATTTATGATCTCAAACATGTTAGTGATTTTAATTTCATTATATGTTTACTATGCTGTGGTATTTGAAAGAAATAAGTTTATAAATTTCGCAATTTTTATTTTAGATGTAAAAATCACATAAAAAAACTAAAAATATTTATTTTGTCTGAATTAATGGTTGCTTTGAATAGAATATATTAGAAAATAAATGCATAAATTGTTAATTGATTGCTGAAAATATACAGCTAGATATAAATAATCTATTCATGAAATCAAATTTGGTATTGATTATTTTGCTATATTCTTTGCATTAAGTTGTATAATTCTTTCCATTCTGTTTCATTGTATCATCGAATATTAACTTACATGCATTCTTAAAAAAAATAATCTCGAAAGTCTGTCAATTTACACTATAAATTTGAAATAAACATCTTGTTTCATCTGAAAAGAGGAGGTAGGAACTTAAGCTAATAGTTTTTGACAATGATTAATATTTCTATATGACAACCATAACTATGATGAATGTTTGTTGGGATAATGAATAATGAATGAATAAACGAAGCAAGTGAGTGAATGAAATGCATGAAGGAAGAAAAATACTATGATGAATAAAAAATATAACTAACATTGATTTTGGTGTCTTAAAATTCAAAAGTAATTATTTTATTGGGTAATTTAGTATTTTCAAGCAAAGAAAAGTACGTATGATAACCGTGACTGTAAAGAGTATTCATGATAAAAATTAATAAGAGTGAGTGAATCAATGATTGAATAGTATGCAAGAAGAAAGAAAGATTCTATGATAAATAAAAATTACTATTAATGTTGGTTTTAGTGTCTTTAAAATTAAAAAGCACAGATTTTATTGTATAATTTAATATGTTTCAGCAGTGAATAGCATGTTTCTATGACAACCGTGACTATGATGAATGTTCTTAGTGAAAATGAAAATTCTATAGAAAGCCAGTGAATGAATGAATGCGATGCAAGACACTATGATAAATAAAAAAATATAATTCCTTTCAGCGTCTTATAATTAAATATTTTTTTAAATTTTGTAATTTAATATTTTGCAACAATGAGTTGTATGACAACCATGATTGTGAAGCGTATTCATTATTAAAGTTAATATTGATATAGAGAGTGAGTGAATGAATAAATTGAATAGAATGTAGGATACAAGAAGGATTCTTTGATAAATAAAAATTATAATTGACATTATGCTTAGTTATCTTTAAAATTAAAAATACTTATTTTATTGTATAATTTTATATGTTTCAGCAATGAATAGCATGCATGTAGTGCAACTGTGACCGTTATGAATATTCATTGTAAAAATGAATTGTGCTATAGAGAGTAAGTGAATGAATGATTGAATAGAATGCAGAATGAAAGAAAGATACTATGATAAATAATAATTATTATTGGCATCAAATTTAGTGTCTTTAAAATCAAGAAGCGTTAATTTATTGCATAATTTAATATTTTTCAGCAATGAATGGCATGTCTGTATGACAACCGTGACTATGATGAATGTTCTTAGTGAAAATAAATAATGATATGGATAGTGAGTGAATGAATGGATTGCAGGGAGGAAGGCTATTAGTGAATGAACAAATCAATTTATTGACAAATATAAGTTTTAACCTATATTTTGTAGTACTGTGGACAATGACAATAATTTTATTATTTTTTTTTTAATGTTGAAATATTTATTTTTTAATGAGGGCAAACTATTTTTACCAACAGAAATAAAAGATTTTAATTATAGAGGAAATAGCTACTACCCTGAAAAATATGCTGCTTTTTTTTCTTATTTTTACCCTTTTGCAAAAACAATCTTTAGCTCAGTACTAAACTTATGCAATATATTTTCTGCATTTAAAGCTAATTTGGTAATGTTTGTAACTTAGCAAAAACAAAATCTTACCATTAAAAAAAGTATTTGTTCTTTTAATCTCTTAAAATAAATATTTTTAGGTATGAATCTAAATATGTTACTTGGTTGATTTTTGAAAATTGTCCTCAAATTCTTTTTATCTACTGCTCCTGTCTAGATTTGCTTCCTATTATTTAGTATGAATAATTTAATAATTGATTACATTGAGAAACAAAATTTTTTCTCTCATTTATACAAATACTTGATCTTGCCTAATTCGGGTGTAGGGATTTCAAATCTGAAATTAGTTTTGCTCCTAAAGCTATTGCTTTTTTTACACGACATTTTTAGTCTATTTTTTGTCGAAATGTACAAGTTTAATAATGTTATATTCAAGTGGGGGTGGCGAAAATGTTGACAAACTTCTGGGGAAGTTAGGGCTTATCTTCAGAACTAAAATTGCTTAGGAACCTATGCCCAGAAATGTCGTCATGCGCGTTTTGGGGATCTTACCTATTATGAACTCTTAAGAATCTAATGTAGAAACAGTCCATTATAGGAAAGCACCCATAGAACTCTATGATGATATTCTTCTTAACTGTCTTGATATAATTTATACGAAAATTTACTTGCAAAGTAATGTTTATTCCTTAAATAACATTGTGAAAAACTAGTTTAAAAATGAGTAAAAGTAACTAGTTTCACAATATATAACGGAAAAGTAACCAGGTTCACGATATGAAACGGAAATTGACGAAATGTTGAACTAATTCAGTGTTTCTGATTTGTTTCATAAATTAATATTTTTACCAAAAAATTGATTACCCACAATTAAAAGTTTGCATAATCCGTCCCAAAATTTATTACGATGCGAATGGAAGGAAAAATATTTTATTATTAAGAATTTTTTTCTAAAAGAAATTGATTTTTGTATGCATATATTACGTAGATAGGATTTGTCGCATGTTATAAAAAGGAAATTAACAAAATAGTAAAATAATTCAGTGTTCTAAGTTTTTTCTAATAAATTAATATTTTTACAAAAAAAAATTGATTCCATCCAATTAATAGTTGTATAATCCGTCCCGAAATTTATGACAATGCACTATATCGAAGAAAATGTATTTTATTATTAAGAAAATAGCATTTAAAAATTGGCTATGTTGATTTATATATAAATATATTGCTATTTTTATAGTTAAAGAATGAATAAATTTTTCTACATATTCTTTATCCAGACATTTGTTTAAAACTTTTATGTGTTTTTTTTTCTGTTTCTTTTGGATGTTATTAATTTTGCAAAGTTTTTATTTCTGTACTTTTTTTAAGAAAAAGCTATCAATTTTTGTTTTTACACATAGATTTTTGTTTTATGAAACTTCTTTTTCATTTTACATTTATTATATTTTATTGTACATACTTTTTTGAATTCTCTTTCTTTATTTATGTTTATACATTTTCAAAATAATTTTTTCAACAATTAATGTATTGTGTGTTGATTGAATAAATCTAGTCTTGAAATAATATTGTATTTTTAATTCATGGAATATTTGTTTGGTCGATTTCCACGATCGAACTCTAGACCCCCAGTTCTACCAGCGGAGTGACCCGACTGCTGTGAGGTTTTACAGATGAAAAGATTGAGAATTCTACGAGTTGAAATTCTCAGGGGATAAAATTTAATTGTGGACAAAATATCTTGATGATTACTTTCTTTTATCCTTTTATCCCCAGCACTTTAGAGGACGTTATATTGTGGAAGTAACTTTTCATCTCAAATTCTCTTTCATTTTCAATGGCATTTTAAAATTTAAAGTATAGAAGAAGTGATTTCAGACAAAGCTAGAGTAAACCTTGAAGTTTCAAAATGTTTTCAAAATATTAGTACATACTATGCAAATGAATTATTAGAGGAGAAATTCATCACAGTGTAATCCTAAATAACTTTCTCATAATTGGTTTGAAGTTTTATATTTTGAAAAATTTTTTTTCAGCATTTGAAATTCTATGGCTTATTCTAGGTTTGCTTTTCTATATTTTGAATTTTAAATTACTTATGAAGGTCAAAGGGAATCGCTACGAAGGATTTCTCCTTTGGTTATAGCGTCCAAGATTGGTTACGGAAAATATTTTGAATGAAATTTGTACATGTTTGCATTATGGGAAAAGGAAAACTATGAATATCTCTCAACATCTAATAAAACTATTAGATGTTGAGAAATACTAATAAAACTATTAGGTTAGGTGTGAAATTGATGAATAGACATTTTGAAAATTTTTTTAGCATTTGAAACTTTATGGCTTACTCTAGGTTTGCCTGGATTTTAAAGTATTGAAATAGTACAGATAATATAAATAACTCAGCTTAACCCTGCCTCCCCCCCATACCGGGCATCCAGGGAATACTATTGACATGAAGTGCACTCAAGTGAACAAAAAAGGAGGGCACCAAGAAGAATAGACTGGATCACGAAAGATGGCAACACAATAAATCGATGGACTGACCAGTGATTTGGTCCTGAGGGATCCCTAAAGCTGTGATGCATGAGTAGGTTAAAATTGAATATTAATTGTTAGCGTATGCTACTTATTAAACAAAGGAGGTCCAGGTGCTGTGCGAGATAATATATATAAGTTAGTTTTTTTTTTATATTTAAAGAATATACATAGGGGAAGAAGTCTAGCTTCCATAAGCATAATGTAAACCAGTTCTCAAGGTTTGGTGCAGCCCGAGTATATAAAGGAAAAAAACAACATTTAGGGACGCTACACCAGAAGTTCTTGAAACATGTTTGAACCCTCCTTCCCACGCAACCACTATTGTTTTGGGGGTCACGAGGAAACATTTTCTCATTTTGTTTATTGTTAGTTTGTTCTGCATTTTTACATTATTAATAAACAGTTCAGTGCAAGTACTATTATTTAAGATATTTCTTTGAAAATACATTTATATCATCCACATGGATTCAATCTACTAACACATTTAACATAGAAAGAATAAAATGGCGGGAGGCAGCCTACCCAACCATACATGTAGAGTTGTCCAACAGCCGGTTCATAAGTGACAACCTCCTGACTGTCACTTTACTTTTTATGAACATGCGCTGGCTCTTATTACATATAATGCTTTGCTAAATTTGAGTATGTTGGAACTCAATAACTCCCTCTAAGTTGTTTTTCTGGTATAGCGTACCGCACCGACCAGGGCCCGATTTAACCTAATTGGGACCCCACCTCTGCTTCACTACTTCAGTTATGAGGAATTGAATTTTATGGGGTATTTAAGTTTTTCACCTCATTATACATATGGATGCGTGGCCTAATGTAAACAATAACAAGCGTCCTTAAACCGGAAGAAATTTAGAAAATTTCCGGTGTATCCCTCCGCTTATGTTATGACTACGAGGCGATGTGTGAACAAGCCTAATATTCTATGCAGTTTTGTTATTGTAATTTGGGTTCAAATCTAAACATAATTGTACCATTCATAAGAGCTTTCAGAAATGTATTGATTCTTAGAGGTCGTAAAGCCAAAAAAAATTTTGGAAAGTTAATATCTCATTGTGAATAATTCTTAAGGTTTGCCAAGTTTTGTATTTTATCCCTTATTTGGCTACATTTGAATAAAATGTCGCCAAAAATATCTTTTTAAGTTAGCCTAATTAGAAAATATTCTAATGATTATAATATTGATATGATAATGCTGAAGTTTAAAGGCTGAAAGAAAGAATTCGGTACATGTGAAATACTGCAAAAGATATGATACAATAATATGATGGCTCGTTTTTTCAATCTGCGGCGTAAAAGTATATCGGAAGCAGTAACCCGGAAGTCTCGAAAGAGCAATTTTACCACTAGCGCCACCACCCTTAGCTTTACACGATCACCCATCCATATACAAGGCCGGCCAGGTGGCCGAGTGGTTAGAGCGCCTGACAACGAAGCCAATGGCTGCGGATTCGAATCCCGCTCTGGACATGGTTGTTTCTCTCTCTTGTGTTGTCCTCTGTTGTGTGTGAATGTGGCCCACCCTATGAACAGGTTTGTGGCGTGGGCAATGTTACTCGCCTCCGTGACTTTGGTTCACAGGTGCCACTGGGTAACGCGAAATGAGTAACACCTCTGGCATCTTCTGAGGCGAAACAAATAAAGTTCAGTGCCTGCCATTCGAAAGAAAGAAAAAAAACATATACACAATAAAATTGACTAGAACCTAAAATAGCTATTAAGTCCCCCCCCCCCAATGGTCAGACGAAATATCATTCTGTCTATTTTATTGATTTTCTGACAATTCTATGTCCATCATGACGAATGCAGTTTTTTGATTGTTAACTTTGTCAGCTAGCTGAGAAAAATTCATATCCTTCCTGACATTAGGGTAGAAATCAGCTGAATTTTCGCAATTTCGATGGGTCACTTAAGCCAGTCAGAAGACTGTACATTTTATTTTATTTTATAACCGTCGTTGAACAGCCGACCCAATTTCATGGGTTTACGACTACTTACGTTCAACTCCGTAGCCTTGTAATTTTGAACCAATCCAGAAGACAAGGAAACTCCTGGATCAGTACCCCCAGAGGTATTGATTTGTTGTGGGAACATGGAGGACTTTGAGACTCGACAGATTTAACGTGCATCAGTCACCATTTACTACACGGGGTGTCTTCGGCCGGCGAGGATCGAACCCACGACCTCTTGGATATGGGCCCAGCGCCCTACCGACCAGGCTATCCCGGCCTTCAAGACTGTACATTTTATTTTATTTTATAACCGTCGTTGAACAGCCGACCCAATTTAATGGGTTTACGACTACTAATGTTCAACTCCGTAGCCTTGTAATTTTGAACCAATCCAGAAGACAAGGAAACTCCTGGATCAGTACCCCCAGAGGTATTGATTTGTTATGGGAACATGGAGGACTTTGAGACTCGACAGATTTAACGTGCATCAGTCACCATTTACTACACGGGGAGTCTTCGGCCGGCAAGGATCGAACCCACGACCTCTTGGACTTGGGCCCAGCGCCCTACCGACCAGGCTATCCCGGCCCAAGACTGTACATTTGTAAACATGTCACATTTTGCGATAAAATACACGCTTTGATGGTCCAAATTTTTCCACCGTAATTGCGAAAATGTAGCTGAATTCCGCACTAGAAGGCCATGGATTTACGAAATATAGATTTTTTGTGTTCATACGATAGATTGATGAAGAAGTTAACATAAAACTGACGGTACTGAAACACTGTACTGATATTTTGTTTAAAAAAGATTCATTAAAGAAGGAAACCTAAAATAAACTTTTTATTCGATTTGGTGGCCCCCTCTGATCTGAGACCCGGGGCAACTGCCTCGTATGCCCCTGCCTTTGCCAGGCTCTGGCACCGAGCAATTCCCCGCTTTACTTACGTATTCGAAGAGCTATATTTCTTATTTCTACATTTGGTATAGCGTCAAAAGCCAGCTATGGAATATATTTTGAATGAAGTTCCTACTTGTTTGCTTTATGGGAAAAGGAAAATTATGAATATCTTTCACCAGTAGAATTTTAGGTTGGGTATGAAATCGATGAATTGATATTTTGCAATTTTTTCGATATTTGCAAGCTTCACGGCTTATTCTAGGTTTGCTTTAACCCACTTTTTCTATATTTTGGATCTTAAATTACTTATGAAGGTCAAAGGAAATCACTGCTAAGAATTTCTCTTGTGGTTAAAGCATCCATGACCAGTTACGGAAGATATTTTGTATAAAGTTAGTGCATGTTTGCACATTATGAAAAGAGAAAAATCTTGAATATCCTTCAACATCAGATAAAACTTTTAGGTTAGGTGTGAAATTGATGAATTGATATTTTGATTTTTTTTTCAGTATTTGAAACTTTATGGCTTACTCTAGGTTTGCCTGATCCCACTTTTATTATACTTACTAGCCGCTAAAGGCGGCCAGCTGTCCGCCACGCTAACGGTTTTCACAAATAAAGTTTTTTAAAACATAGCAGGAAATCTGAAAATTAGTGGACAATTAAAGTGTTCCTGTCCTGCAATTTTGTCTTCATATCCAGTTCTGTTGCAGATGTGTTATAGCTCTTGAGGATGTTTGAAGATGTAACTTTGGTATGGTAACATAAGGCCTATGGTAACCTAAGGCCTATGGTAATCTAACCTATAATATAAATATCAGGTGGAGACTTGCTTTTTTTTTTTTTAAAAAAAAAGGCCTCAGAAATTGTAAAAGCATAATACAAAAGTTGCTTTCGATATCATCATTGGTCAATAGGTGAAAACCTCTTCTAATCTTCTTTGACGTTTCTCTGATACTTCTTGGGCTCTAGAATTGCTTGTCGAAATTTGGTCATGTTCCATCCTTCTTTGACGTTCCACAGATGTTTCTTGGGCCCTTCTTCTTCTTTGAGAATCTCTTAATATCCTTTTCTTCGACAAAATACAAAGTTTTTTGGAAGGCGGTTCTGCCATGTCCATACCTGCCAACTTTTACGCATTTGGCGTAAAATTGTATTACTATATTTAATGTGGTAACAAAATGTAAGCTTCCTATTGATTTCTTGCATTTATTAACTTAATTTATAATTTTTTTTTTAAAAAAAAGCGTATATATAAATTTGTAACACAGTTGCGCTAGTTGTCATAAACTTGTTCAAAATACAGCGTATGTTTCTATAGCTCGTTCACCAGGAGTTGGCACTTGGCTCCGCCTTCATCACGTGGTATGCGACGATACTATTTCACTATTTTTGGGAGAAGGTTGTGAGCAATCCTGAACAATGTTGCTATTTGGCGATCGTTTGGCAAAAATATTTATTTCGCAAACTTTATGTGCATTTTTTTAACAATGAATATTTCATAAATTTGATGATATTTTACACTATTTTTTATGATATTTCTTTCTTTTGAGTGAATAGTTTGTCCTTTATGAGACATTTCGCTGGGAGAACAACAGTTTTTAAATTTAAACTATATTTAATTAGCTAGTGTAACAAAAGGTATATTAGCAGATGATAAAGCAAAGTAAGTGAAAAAGAATTCACTTTTCGTGTTTGGCACAAATTAAGGGTTGTCTCAATTTCAACAACGGAGATGTTTCTCTTCTAACTCCCGCGCTGAAATGAACTCTGCGTCCCAGGAGGTGGAGCCAAGTCTCAACTTCTGGTGAACGAACTATACCTGAAATTGAACTTTTCAATTCTATATTACTACCATTGGGGAAATTCATCCTTGAAAGGATTAAAAGTTGGCAGGTATGCATGTCAGTAATCGGGTTTTTAAGAAGTCAACGAATACTTTAGAACATACTATGAAAGCAAATCATGAAACTTCAGTATTAAAATCTAAGTGCTTACCTGCAAACTGAGACTTTCTGAAATAACTAATTACATGTAATAAAAACTGTTAAAATAAAGATTAGAAAAACCAAAGAGATCCAAGGTAAGTGTGATCGTTCCTTCAAAAACAATTAAATTCCTATTTTATATATTATATGGCTACAACGCTCACGAAAAAAAACTAAAATGCTAAATGCATGAAAAGAACACAAAAACGGGGGAAAATATACTTGAGGGTTCCCCTTGGCGAAATCGGCGACTTATGTTTGGCGTCTTACTTGGTTGCCAGAACTCCGTGGTAACAGGAATAGCGGCCAAAACATAGTGATATTTCAATGAAACAATTGAAAATTTAAACAAAGCTTTTTAAAATTGCAGTGAACAGAATAGAATCAAAATTAATAAACCCACTAAAATGCATTTTGAATCGAAACAAAAATTAATGGAGTAAGCACAGAAAGAAAAAGAGAAAAATAACTCACTTCTTCATTAAGCTTGAATATCTTCAGATTTTGGTGCACAGAATTCTCTAATTGCAGTTAGGTACTGTCTAAACTACGATCCCTTTCTAATAGATCTTTTTATGTTGGGAGCATTTGAACCTTTCACACGACCCATTCAAATCCATCTGATCAATCTTTACGTTCAACCAGAGACATCTTTCCCACAAACAGGACATTTATATCTATTACTAATTAAACCTTCATTCATACACCAGTCAATCACTACTTTTTTTCCTTTGTTATTCAAATCGTACAGAAACTTAAGATTTGTCTTATTGACAGTATTAATTTTTAGTACCAGAAGCAAGAGTAACCTTACCAGCCAGTATCCAAAGTAGAACTAACGGATCTCTGAAATTACATTTAAAAACAACGCTAAATTCTTAACCAATCAGAATCACGATTAAAATCTAAACCAATCAGAATAACGATTGGTTTTCAACATCGCTCAGCTTGGCGATCAACCTCGATCACAACTTGGCGGGGGCACCCTCAAATATAGTCTACCCCAAAAACGAATTATTTTTTTATGATATCAATTTCTATTTCTATATAATTTTTTATGGTATCAATTTCTATTTCTACATTGCTACAAAAATTATCGTCTTCGCTTAAAAAAAAAAATAGAGCGTGGAAAGAAGAAGAAAAACTTATTATAACAATTATGAACAGCGACAAATAAATGAAAGCAAAGCGTTCTATTTACGTATGGAATATGTTGCCACATTTTTAATACAAAAGTTAAACTTTTCTCCACTTTGATAAATGTAAACAAATGCGAACCTTGCAATTAAATTATTAATTTCTTCGTATATTAATGGTTTAAGTTGTCGAAATTTAATATTTCAATTGTAAGGCTCGCATTAGCATACATTTTTAAGAGATATGCATTTTTCAATAGTTTTTTTAATATGGCTCTTATTTGAAGACGAAAAAGCATAGATTTTCTTACAAAATGACTGATAACTAAAAAACTAATCCAAATTTTTGAAAAAGAAAAAAAATACTTCTTAATTATGTCAAAACACAATTTTGTGTCAAGTTTCGTGCCTGGGCGAGGCTTCTGGGGCGATATATTGTGATTACAGACAGACACACAGCCGCTTTTATTATTATGTATAGATTATAAGGGGAATTTTCTGTTAAGAATTTCTTCCGTACCTATGACTATTATTTTAAGTGTGAAATTGCATTGTGATTGCAAAAATTTCTATGAAACTGAAGAGAAGAGTAACAAAGAAATTAAACATCTCTGGTATTTGAACGAAAATTACTTGTTTTAGAAGCGGGTGCTCTGTTTCTCAAACTATCCAGGCCATATAGTATTGCTAAAAACCAAAACTGTTAAGTTCATTTATCATTATTTTATTAATTTCAATCTACTAGGAAATTTGATGAAAACAACTAAATTAATTTATTAAAATTAGCTAAATATAATTACTGTTTAATGAATGAATCGGTATAATTTAATGCTTCGAAATCTTACATAAAACTGAAAGGCAAGTATTATAATAGTTAGTAATTTCCTTTTTCTTATAATTTATTTTGATGTTGTCCTTCACGCCGACTCTACATTGTTACTTCAAGAAAAAAAAAAGCGTTTTACTATACTCGAACTAATAAGAACTCCAAAAAATAACTGATTTGGCACACCAAATGACGACATTGATCGCGGTCAATACATGATAGTCAAGTTTTACCACAAGCAAACCTTTCTCTCAGTGAATTAAAAATGTAACTTTTTTTAAATTTAAATTTTTGCTGACTTTACATTATGTGTCGAAGGACTGATCCGTGGAAGTAATAAGCGGTTTTCAGTATAAAAAGTATAGTTTTTGACTTACTTGTTTACGTGTCTGATAGTCTTAGACAAAATATTAGTATTATAGAATAATTATAATAATTAGTATTATAGTAATAGTATCGTTTCTTATGCAGGTCTTTTTATGCTGAATGGAAAAAATTAATATCAAGTTAAAGGGTGTAATTGCTTAGAAGTTATGAGAATTTTCGATATAACATTTCCGGCTTTTACGTTTAAAATTTGTATAAATTTAGAACTATTTACTCTTTTGCCTTGCTTTTTGGATTTTACGCGTTTCAGCATTAAAAAAAAAATACAAAAACGATACTTCAATGATCTTGATAGTATTATAAGACGCGTGAATAGGTATAAGTATAAAGATATACTTATTTTTCTTTGTATGCTTGAAACCTTCCTTAATTTCGTAACTATTTTTTTAATCGACTAGATTTCGATTTTTTTCCATTCAACGTAAAAAGATTGAAGCAATACCTCACTTGCCCAGACAGTAATTTAAAAACGTTAAAATAGATATGAGTAAATAATTGTACTTTTTACACATAAAGAGTCTTATACATCTTTCAAGCTATTAATAATCGACTCAGTTATATCTTTCGTTTCAATTAGACAAATTATTCAGGAGACTAAACCCCACTTTTCTAGATAAGCACGTCAGATGTTTAAACTCAACCCTTTTTTATATGTATATCAATTTTAACTAATAATAAAATCTTTTTTCTTAGAAGAAAAATTATTTGAGAATTTCAATACAACTCTAAATTGATATCGTGACTATCTATTTTGAATATTTTATAATTCTTTTTCACAACTCATGAAGTTTTTAATATATATATATATATATATATATATATATATATATATATATATATATATATATATATTAAAAACTTCATGAGTGTCAAGCTATTTTTCGGCACATCTTATGACACCTTATTTGACTTTACTTGAATTTACGTAAAATAATAAAGAAACAAAGGTAAGTTATTATAAACTAACATGCAATTAACTCCCTGTCACTTTTTTTAATTAAGCCGTAAGCTATTTAACACCACAGAATATTTTAAATAATTGTAAAAAAAGTTGCTTTTAAAATTTCAACAATCCGTATTGCTAACCCAGTGCAAAAAATTCGCCTTCTACATATTCCTCCCGATCTGACTCTATTCACGTTTCTCAGTATTGGTGGCTCAAATTATCTTAATATGTATCCGATATCCAAGTTTCAGGACCCTAGCACAAGCAGTTATAAGCGAGGCACACAGGCGCAAAAACTTATTACTACACTGGTTATCATAAATTAAGGAAAATTCACAAAAATCGCGATAACTCAAGAAATTACACATGGAATTTTATGAAACTTACCCACAATATACAACACATAGTAAGGTATTAAACAACATAAAAAGAAATTATCAGACATTAATAGTAGTATAGAAATTAGCACATGTATAAAATAAACAAATTGGAAGTATCGGTTTGCAATAGAAAAAGTACCTTTAATATGGAATATGATTGCCTCTAGAAGCAATACAGCACAAACAGCGATGTGTGATGCTTTCAATTATGCGGTCTATCAGTTCAATAGGAAGTGAGAGCCATTGCTCTTGTAAAGCAGTTGCAAGCGTGGCAAGGGTCTGAGGGGGCGGATTGATGGCAGATACACGCCTCCCTAGAGCATCCCAAACGTGCTCGATAGGATTCAAGTCCGGGGATCGAGCTGGCCACTCCATGCGAGTAATTGTTTCCTGTTGAAGATAATCATCAACAATGCGAGCTCTGTGTGGTCTTGCATTATCGTCCTGTAACAGGAAGCAATCACCAATTGCCCCGGCATATGGGCGCACATAAGCATCAAGGATGTTGTCTCGATAAACCTGAGCATTCACGGTTCCCCTTGAAAAGACATGGAGGTATGTGCGCCCTCCTAAGGATATGCCTCCCCAAACACAGACACTGCCTCTTCCGTATGCATCTCTTTCACGGATGTTTGATGGATGATAACGGGTCCCAGGTTCTCTCCATATCAAATAACGTCTACTGTCACTTTCTAGACTAAACCTGGACTCATCCGTAAAGAGAACAGGCCTCCATTGATCTGACGTCCAGTGGACATGTTGTCGGGCCCACTGCAAACGGTCTCTCCTATGGCGTGATGTGAGCGGCACGCAAATGGCTGGTCGTCTCGCATACAGACCACCTTCGTGGAGCCTTCTGCGCACAGTTGACGTTGACACCAACCTTCCGGTGGCTGCAGCAAGAGAGGATCTAAGATGTGTCGGAGTAGCGGTTCTATTCCTGCGTGCACTTAATGTCAAATATCGGTCATCGGCACTGGTCGTAACAGTTGGCCGTCCTTGACTGAACCTCCTAGATGCCGAATCTGTGGTTTGAAATTGCCTCCAAAGTCTATGAACCACAGATGGACTCACATTTAGCCATCTGGCCACTTCTGATTGACTCTGCCCTGCCTCTAGTCTCCCGATGGCTCTCCATCGTAGTTCTTCAGGCAAATGATGCCTAGAGGTCATTATTACGAATTGGCTATCTCAGATTTTCAATGTCGCAATCACAGTAAAATTTGTGTGCTTTCTCTCAAACTTGGACTTTTATGCTCCAGGCAGATGACGTAAGCCGAGTGCAGCGCCACTAATTTGCATATTGCAATTTTACTCAGCTACTCTTAGTGGACAACATATGCAAATTTTGCACGGTTTGGCTTACTTTTGAAAGAGTTATCGCTATTTTTGTGATTTTTCCTTAATTTATGATAACCAGTGTATTATAAAAGATTTAAATTTTATTTAAAGTTTGCAGAATGTAAAATAAATGAGATTATTTTATTTTTGCAATTCATTATTCTTTCCTTAGTGTCCGTTTCATAGTTCACAATTCTGCAATCGATATTATGGCCACTTTACGACTAATTAGAATGAGCAAATTTATTCTAAAGTTCTTTGCCAGATGATAATACATGCAAGATTCATAATTTTACGAACTGCCCTAATTAATAGTTGAACTTTTGACCACTTTCTGACGAGTTAAGAGTGTTATTTAGAGTTATTTAGAAGTTTCAAATGTAGCTGTTTCGGATGACAACGCAAGTTTTAATTGTTTTCTGACCACTATGATTAGAATTTATTACTAACTTTATTTTCGTTTAACTCAAAACGCAGCCGACAGAGGTGACATTAGTAGACTAACAAAATCTCAAGAAATTAAAAGTATGAAAAAGAGCAAGTATAAATGCTGTGAGAGACCAACAGGGAAAACTCTTAACAACTGAGCATGAGATTCAGAACAGATAGAAGGAGTACTTCAATATAACCCTAAACATTCCTTATGATGTTACTGAAAGTGAGCAACTGCAGGATATTACATGAAATATGGCATCTAATTTTAACGTTTCTAATGACAAAATCTCGCTGGCCGAGTTGAAGGTTGCCCTGAGCTCAACGAAGTCAAGGAATCTATCAGGAAATGACAGCATTGCTCCAGAACTACTAAAGGCAGGCGTTGAAATTACGACTAAACACTTACAAAAATTGTTTTACAAAATATGGGAATGCGAAAAGGTGCCGAAGCAGTGGAAAGAAGTGGTCATCATTAAAATACCAAAGAAGGGTGATCTTACACGTGGAGAGAACTGGAGAGGCATTAGCCTTCTTTTTTAAACCTGGAAAAATCTTTTGTAGAGTAGGGGAGAGTGGGGTCACTTGCAACATTTTTTACTTAACTATTTTTAACTAACAAAAAATCCAATATATTATTAGTATTCATTGATAGACGAGTAAAGTAGACTATCCTCTACTAGAAAAAAAAATAAATACCTTATTTTAAATGTTATTATATTAGTTATTAACAATTTTTGACAGTCGTGCATTTGTTACAATTGTCCCCACTTACGGGGTCAATTGCAACAGCTCATAAATTCAACTAAAACATTATACATTATACAATTATACATATTATCATAGTTGTGATATATTTTTTAATTGGTCAAAATAGTAGTGATATTTTAGGAGTAAAAATAATAATGAGCAGAGACCTAAAGGGTTAAACTTTTAACTTTAAGGGGTTAAAAATTTTAATTTATGCTGTGAAAGGTGACAAATAAAATAATGCACATGCAACATAATATAAATGATATAGGAAACTATTGATGGTTATTAAAGAGTTAAGTAATGGCTAGTAAATATAAGATTATTTATTTTCAGCTGTTACAATCGTCCCTTTGCTCATTGTTACAATCATCCCCAAGACGCCATTTCAGCTTCATTTGTTAGAAACAATGCTAGTTAATTAACAAAACTAAACTTTTTTTTGAAATGTTAATTAAGGTGTACACTTACATATTCGGTTAATAATTTTTATTTGTTTAAACAAAATTACTTTGTTACAATATAATATTATAATTCCAAAAAAAGTACTTACGCAGCGTAAAAATATCTTTTGTGATGTAACTCTTTCAAAAGTATATAAAAATGGTTGCCAGCAGGAGTGTACATGTAGATTTATTAAATACACCCTGTGCGCCACCTAGGAACCAAATCTAGAACCTGACACTCGAAATTTTTGCTCTGTTACAATCGTGCCCTGTTACAATTGACTCCACTCTCCCCTACTCTTGAACAACCTGCCTTAAAATTGAAATTGAGAAAAATTTGCTCGTTGAACAAGCTGGAACAAGCAGCATAACACAACAGATTTTTGAACTTTGAAATATAATTGAACAATGTCCGGAAATGAATTCTTCCTTATACTTAAATTTTATTGATTTTAGTAAGCCATTTGACTCTCTCCTTAGGGAGATGCCGTAGAAGATCTTAAGGAATTATTACATCCCTGGAAAATTTGTGAAGATTATAAAGAGTATTTATGACGGTAGTAAAGCCAGTGTAGATGTTGATTGCACACTGACTGGATTATTTAATGTTGAAACAGGAGTAAGATAAGGCTGCCTTGTTGGGGTTCCTATTTATAATTGTCATCGATTGGATCACGAGGTCAGTTCACAATCAGAAAAGAAGAATACGATGGAAATTTGGGCACCACCTTAGAAGATCTCGATTTTGCTGACGATACTGTCCTCAGATCATCTCATTTTAATGATCTGAATGTGACAATATAAACTTTTAACAAATATGCTAACGAAATTGGCTTTTAAATTAATGAGAATAAATGCGAAATCTAACAGAAGCATAGAAATCTACTCCGACAAGATCGAAGAGGTTGATTCTTTTGTTTATCTCGCAGCTACTGTTAATAAACAGGGCGGAAATAACGGTGTTATTTGCCAGAGAATCAGAAAAGCTAGATCCTGTTTTAGAGGTCTGTACAGTTTTCGGAGAGCTTCAATTATAGAATAAAAAACAAAAATAAATGTCTATAAGGCTACCGTGGTGCGTTCCATTCTTCTGTAGGGTGCCGAATGCTGGAGTCCTCGGAAATCGGAAAAATAAAAACTTGAAACTTTTCTGAATAGATACCTAAAACTTATACTAAAAATCTTCTAGCCCAATAGTATAACAAGTAAAGACCTTTTAACAAAAACTAATATCCCATCCATTAATGAAGAAATTTTAAAACGAAGATGGAGATGGCTCGGCTATATACTAAGAACAGATAGAAACAATCATGCAATTGTTAGCAAGCTCATGTGCGCTTGACGGAGAGAGAAAAAGAGGGAGACCGAGACTAACATGGCAGCGATGCATTACACCTAAGTAGAGCAGGATTAACTGGATGGGGAAAAGCTCGTTGCCTGGCCAAAGACAGGGGTGTGTGGAGAAAAAGACTCGAGACCTTATGTACCACTTCGGCACGAAGAGGATAAGTAAGTAAGTTACTTTCGTCCACTTTTCAACTGGCTAGAGTGAATTTCAATCGAAGTTAGAGGCAGATAACAATGGGCTGTTTCGATAGTTTATTGGCAGCTGTTCGTAAAATTCGTCGGCAATTGAAATCGACAACTTTCAGCCATACACAAATTAACAATCGCAAAAGTTAAATGAAGCTGAATGAAATTTTTTTTAAAAAACTTCATTAATTTTTCTTTATCATGCAATCATATTCACTTGTTTTAAAATATTTTTGAATGTCTCCGGCCGAGTTTCCACTTAACAAAAAAAGGAGAACCTTTGGTTGTTCTTTTCTGAAAATATATTGAAAAAAGAGAACCTTTATCTATTCCTTTTTGGATAATAAAGGTGAGAACGAACTTTCAGTTGTTCATTTCTGAATATGAAAATTGAGAAACATCAGCTGTTCCTAAGGGAAGACGAACTCTTAGTTGTTCATTTCTGAATATGAAAATTTGAAAACTTTAGCTGTTCCTAAGGGAGGACGAATTCTTAGTTATTCATTTCTGAATGTGAAAATTGAGAAACTATAGCTGTTCCTAAGAGAGGACGAATTTTCAGTTGTTCATATCTGAATATGAAAATTGAGAACCTTTAGCTGTTCCTAAGGGAGGACAAACTTTTAGTTGTTCATTTCCGAATATGAAAATTGAGAAACTTCAGCTGTTCCTAAGGGAAGACGAACTCTTAGTTGTTCATTTCTGAATATGAAAATTTGAAAACTTTAGCTGTTCCTAAGGGAGGACGAATTCTTAGTTATTCATTTCTGAATGTGAAAATTGAGAAACTTTAGCTGTTCCTAAGAGAGGACGAATTTTCAGTTGTTCATATCTGAATATGAAAATTGAGAATCTTTAGGTGTTCCTAAGGGAGGACAAACTTTTAGTTGTTCATTTCCGAATATGAAAATTGAGAAACTTCAGCTGTTCCTAAGGGAAGACGAACTCTTACTTGCTCATTTCTGAATATGAAAATTGAGAAACTTTAGCTGTTCCTAAGGGAAGACGATCTTTTAGTTGTTCATTTCTGAATTTGAAAATTGAGAAACTTCAGTTGTTCCTAAGGGAAGACGAACTCTTAGTTGTTCATTTCTGAATATGAAAATTGAGAAACTTCAGCTGTTCCTAAGAGAGGACGAATTTTCAGTTGTTCATATCTGAATATGAAAATTGAGAACCTTTAGCTGTTCCTAAGGGAGGACAAACTATTAGTTGTTCATTTCCGAATATGAAAATTGAGAAACTTCAGCTGTTCCTAAGGGAAAACGAACTTTTAGTTGTTCATTTCTGATTACGAAAAGTGAGAATCTTAGTTATTTTTTTTCTAAATATTGAAAGTGATAACCATTAAATAATTCTTTCTGGATACGAAAAGGGAGAACCCCTAATTGTATCTCTCTTATGCAAAATTGCGAAGGTTTTATTTGTCTTTCACTATACCCATAAAAATTCATATTGAGCTTTATTGTTAAGTTTTATTTTGAAATGTTACTACACACCGTTCTAATTTATCGAAATTGTAACTAATTATTTTTTTATCATCTAAAACGTATCTAAAATTTTGTTTATATTTTACTTAGTTTGTTCATTTGGGGATAATGCTTTATCTGCATTGAACAATAACATGATGTTAGTTTTTAATATTCTTAATATGCAGGGTGTTTATAAAGTCCCGGACCCAATTTGATGTTTAATAACTCATAAAATAATAAAGATAGAAATTAATAACATAAATGGTTAGATAGACTCAAAAAGTTTCATGACCCTTGTCAATGAGCGTCCACATGTGCCCCCTTCGTCGCACGGAGAATATCAAGTCGATAGTAAATTTCACGCCAGGTAGCGGCAAGCATGTCGGCATCCACAGAGGCTATTGCGGTTGTAATTCTGGCTTTTAGGTCATCAATGTTCGACACGATCCTCCTGTAAACATTGTCTTTTATGAATCCCCAAGGAAAAAAGTCCAGCGGCGTTATATCAGGTGATCTGGGTGGCCAAGGAATTGGACCTCCTCGCCTACAGAAAAGACGGTCTCATCAGTCGTATACTTAGACATGTTGGAAAACTTCGTATTTCCACAACTAGAAGAGCTTCAGCCACATGTCTTTTTGCAACAAGATGGTGCACCACTTCATTGGGGGATCATCGTTAGTAGTTCCTTGAATGACCATTTTCCAGGAAGATGGATTTGGCGAGGAGATCCAATTCCTTGGCCACCCAGATCACCTGATATAACGCTGCTGGACTTTTTTCTTTGGGGATTTATAAAGGACAATGCTTACATGAGGATCGTGTCGAACATTGATGACCTCAGAGCCAGAATTACAGCCGCAATAGCCTCTGTGGATGCCGACATGCTTGCCGCTACCTGGCGTGAAATTGATTATCGACTTGATATTCTCCGTGCGACGAAGGGGGCACACGTGGAAGTTCATTGACAAGGGTCATGAAACTTTTTGAGTCTATCTAACCATTTATGTTATTAATTTTAATCTATCTTTATTATTTTATGAGTTATTAAACATCAAAATGGGTCCGGGACTTTAGAAACACCCTGTATATTTAATATTGTTAACTAGCATTGATATTTCAGAATTTTCCCCCCTGCTTTTCAAGGCCAAGGAAGCATATTTAATTGCTTTAGGGAGTAATACGTTAGAAAAATTGGAGACAAACGTTTGACCTATTTTAAAATAACACTATATAGAAAATTTTATAGATGCATATAAAAAATTTACACTATCTATATGTAATAAGGTAGTAAAGAAAGTGTGCGTAAAATCAAAGAGAACCTCGTTATCATTTTCTTGTAATCAAAAATTAAGCAAGAGTTCAGTTACTTAGCTCCTAAATAGCATAATATTTCTACTAATTTTTAAAAAAAAAGTCAACTGCAACTTTTTTTCTGAAAATGACAGTCAAATATTGAGTTTATTTTAATGAAAATTGAGAAAAACCCTTATTGTTCTAACGGGTACATTAATGATTAATTTGATATCTAACAACTGACGTCACGCGTGGGTAAATTGTGGCAGTTGTTTGTGCCACGATTCAGCAGGTTATTCGGTTTGATACACACGCGTGACGTCGTTCGTAGGAAGACAATTAAATCTGATCTGCAAATTGATTCAGCGTGATAATAAAAAACACACCTAAAAGAGCTGTAATTTTAGCACACCAAGTATAACCTGTGATTAGACCCAACCATGTGATTTCAGCCATGTTCTTCTTTTCGAGTTGCAAACACTCAATTTAAAAAGCTGTAATCTATACTTTATGAACGCAAATATTTTCTACGAGAGTCATTAAAATTGCGATCATATATTTTGAATTTAGGGTTAGATTTCTTGACAAAGTACTCAGTCGAATGCGTTTCAAATACATGAAAATGAGACTAAAGTTTTTACGTTACATGGTACATTTCAGAGCATTATTTTTTAAATTTTGCACCTCAAAACAAAAACAAAATAACCGAGCAAATTAACAAAACAAAATTTCAAACGAAAATAGTTTGTCAAGAGTCATTCTTTGAAATGTTATCTTGAGTTTTCGATCTAACCTGCGATTTTTTTCAGAATGGACAATCCAAACGGTGGTCTTACAAAATTAACAAAAATTAACAACGGAGGAATTAACAAAACAAAAATAGTTTTTCAAGAGTCATTCTTTAACCTTGCGTTTTCGATCTAACCTACAATTTTTTCCAGAACGGACAATCCAAACGGTGGTCTTACAAAATTAACAAAAATTAACAACGGAGGAATTAACACAAAATGAAATTTCAAATAAAAAAAGTTTTTCAGGAGTCATTATTTAAAATATTGTCTTTCGTTTTCGATCTGACCCTGCGATTTTTCCCAAATGGACAATCCAAACGGTGGTCTTAACGTTTGTTTTGTTATACAAACACGAAAGAATGCTATGAAATTTTTAAATATAAAATCCTTACCATAAATAATCGGCACTTTTCTCTTTATTTATTCGTATTAGTTGTTATTACTAAACCTAAGTGCTTAGAATCTTAAATCCCTTATAGCTGTAATATACTGAATAATTTAGCATTAAACAAAGATTAATTCAGATAAAAACAAAAACCAGAATCCTTTATATCGACAAAAGTTCCCCTTTTGATATTTAGTGCATATTTAGTTTAACGAAATGTTATACAATTTAAGATAAATGAAATTGACCTCTTTCTTAATTAGGAACTTCGTATGTTATAGATGTCAGATTATTAGTATTTATTTAAGAATTACATAACTATTTTAATATATATGCGTCAATTATTGTTGATGCGGAAATTCCTAATTTGAAACACGAAATGACAGAGAATATCCGGTATGAATTACAAGAGGGATAAAAGTGAATGTAAAATAAACTTTTTGCTCGGGTTTTGCCATTCAAAGCTTCTGGATTAAGGAGTTTCAAATGGCTATGGTACTCTGAAAATTTGAAACATTTGTCTGCAAATTAATTTGTTGATCTTTATATCTATACCTTTAAATTAAACCTCTTTATCGCTACAAATTTTGT